>NC_092820.1:13145625-13816250 GCF_023375885.2 Dermacentor andersoni
ATAGGAGCGGCTATTTAACGCTATTTTAGAGAGCAGCGGACTACACGTATACGCTCCGACATTTTTTAGGTTCGGGCAGTCAACTTCTGGAGCAAAGTGACCAATCAAAGAATTGTGACATCACTGTCACTGTGTTAGCAAAAATCATCAACTAGACAAGCAGTTCGTCACAACACAACAGCTGTCGTACTAATTACAACGCCGCACAGCCGCCCGCCGCGTAGCAGACAGATGGATGGGTGGATGGATGTTATGAGCGTCCCCTTTGGAACGGGAGGGTGGGTTGCGCCACTAAGCTCTTGCTATAGCACTCTAAGAACAGTTTACACCCTTTGGCTTGCCCCTTCTGCCACACAAAAATAATCGTCATCTGCCTTGATGCGTTTCCTTTCTTTATCGCTGCGAGCCCGGAACTTTCCAGTAACGAACGGCACGCGCGTTATCAGCATAGAACAGTTTACAGCCTTCGTCACTGGAAAGTTCCGGGCTTGCAGCGATAAAGAAAGGAAACGCATCAAGGCAGATGACGATTATTTTTGTGTGGCAGAAGGGGCAAGCCAAAGGGTGTAAACTGTTCTTAGAGTGTACTATGCTGCCTAATGTCCTACCTAGGTTAATCCACGAAAAAAACAACACTACGAACTACCACGTCCAAACTTTCTGATCCCCTATTGCGAATTGTGCTTTTGTACGTCTCCGTCTTTGGTCGTTTCCCTACTTTTCTTCCACCAATCCTCTGATCCCCTATTGCGAATTGTGCTTTTGTACGTTTCCATCTTTTGTCGTTTCCCTACTTTTCTTGCACCAATCCTCCAATAGGTGGCATTCCCATGCATACCACTAAAGTCCCTCAATCTCCCAAAGTAGCGCCATTCGCTTCCCTCCTCCTCCGTTCGGCGCGGCCTCGACGGTGGCGCCGCCGGTGGTGGGCCTGCTGTAGCAGACGACGGCTAACACGCTACGGCAGGAAATCCGCAGAAAAGTTCGTTCGAGCCCTGCGGAGCAGTTTTTTCTATCGAGATCTTTCTTCGTCAGTCGGTAACTGGCCTTTAGAATTTCGTGTTAGACTTGCGAAGGAAATAGCGAAAATGACCATTATTCAAGGCGTATTTAAGGCGTAAAGCGCGCGACGTTGAGAGTTCGTATTGCTGAAACACGACGCAAGCACGCGGTGTACTCAAACACGCGCGTAATTACCAAAGTTTCAGGTGTTGACAGCGTGAAAGTATGTGTACGTGTTTTCGTAGGTTCATTCACGTACCTGCAGGACACTTTTTTTCTGTCACGCGTGAGAGATTCCGGCTGTGTGCGGTCAGCAATGCCTGGCAACAGGGCCGTTTTTTCATTGCGGGGTGCTTTGGTAATCGTGACGATATATTGTTTTTTTTTTTACAAGTACTGCTCCAGGAGGGCACATGTAATGGCTAACAGAGGCCTCTGAAGAGCACGTAACATTACACTAATGCAGGCGTCGCAGGGAGTGTTCGCATACAAAATTGTCTGCCCGCGATCTTATACCCCCTTGGCATGCACAGGCTTCGGCGAGCCCCATCCAGCGCTGGTTCTAGCTTTGGTGTTCCCGTTGCCGCTTTGGTGCCCTGGAGGCGCCGTCAATAATACGAAATAATGACAAGTTGTTACACTAGTAAATAAAATTTATTGAAGAAATACAATCGCGCCGAGGCGCCAACTTCTAAAGCAGCGCTAGCGCGCGGGTATTATGAAACGCCAACGAGGAATTTACCGGCCCACGTACGACTCTACGATCAAAGTGCACGTTAAACATCCCCAGGCGAGCTAGATAAAGTTATCCGGAACCATCCACTACGACCTCCATCCTAGCCTTAGTCGCTTCGGAACGTTAAAAACATTAATCACCACAAACCAAATCTATACATGCGGGCGTACATTCGAAGCTAAAAGACTGCATCGTAAGTCATAGTGAGCCTTGCAATAGCGTCGAGAATGTGCTAACTTCTGGTGGAGCTCAAAACACACCCTGAATAAAGTCGCTTTTATGTCACAGGCCAGCTTCAGATGCGTGCATTTCACCGCAAGACGATACTAGATGAAACAAAGAGAGCACATTCGAAAAAAGAAAGTCAAACGACGCGCTAAAAACCACGCAGAGCATGAACACCCACTTTGTCGAAGCGGAAGGCGTGAACTAGGCTCCAAATAAGAGGTTGTGAGTAGCCGTGGCCCTTACTTCACTAAGCCGTGCGTTCTTTGCCACTTCCTCGAAGTCAGCCCGCCCGATCCTGCGAATCCACACTTCTTTTTGCGTTGCGCCCGCCGGACGGCAAAGCAAAAAGCTTTTTGCCCTCGCTGTGTCTGTTGCGGCAACCGAAGGCGCAGCAGCATGGCATCGCAATTAAGTTCTCGGCCCTGCACATTCTATTACGCTAACGCACTCCGTCAGTCCGCCTGCCGTACTTTCGTCGCGCAGGCCCAAGAATAGAGGTCGGCGCGCGCTGGAAAGAAAAAATATACAAAAGCGCGGCGCCTGCTCCGCGCTGGAAAGAAAAAAATATACAAAAGCGTGGCGCCCGCTTCCACGTGACACAGATTGTCCAATGGGGGAGCGGAGAAGGCTGGGGCGACAGGAAGCGCGGAGGAGGACGCGCCAGGGTGAGCGGGGTGGCGGAAAGATCTAAGAATGGCGCTACTTTTGGAAAATTGAGGGGTTTTATACCACAGCGCAGCAGCGCCAGATTTCCCTCTAGGTAATGTAGTGAAAAACTCTATGCCCTACCCCCTCCGCGCGCTAGGAAAGAAGTGTGGAGGAAGTGACATAGTACGTTCTCCTTTCTTTTGCTGTTTTTTTATTTCTTCACTGTAGCGGCCACGCCTTTCGGGCCACAATGGCGGCTTTGTTATTGTTCTGTGCGCTCGCACGTGTTGCTCCGTATGTTTCGTACCGTGGCAAAGGCGCCGTGCGGGCAGGTTTGCGTTGGTCTCCGTATTTTGTTGCGCTGCGTTATCTGGACCGTGCTCTACCCGATGTTGCTGTGGCCAGGTGGGGCAGGAGGAACTAAAGTTCGTGAAATTAACGCGCCTGCAACGCTGTACGCAATGTACCGCGCCACGGCAATGGCAACGGACGAAGGAATATCCGCGGGAAATTTTGCCCTCATTGGCGGAATCATGCCAACGTGCTAACGATTGTTTAGTATTGCTGCCGGCGGAGCGTGCGGGTCCGAGCAGCACGGTTGGGCGCAGCGCGGCGTGGTTTCGCGAGAAATGTAAACAAGAGAGGAGAGCTGGCCGGATAGGCGGAGCAACGCCATGAGCAACGCCAACTTCCGGCTTCCAACCTCCTCTCTAGTACCTAGGTAGAGCAGTATCACTCTTAGGCAAAGTTACACCCTTTGGCTTGCCCCTTCTGCCACACAACAATAATCGTTATCATCCTTGATGTGTTTCCTTTCTTTAACGCTGCGAGCCCGGAACTTTCCAGTAACGATCGGCACGCGCGTTATCAGAAGGGGCACTCCAAAGGTTGTAAACTGTTCTATGCTGATAACGCGCGTGCAGTTCGTTACTGGATAGTACCGGACTCGCAGCGTTAGAGAAAGGAAACGCATCAAGGCAGATAACGATTGTTGTTGTGTGGCAGAAGGGGCAAGCCAAAGGGTGTAACTTTGCCTAAGAGTGTACACCATAGCAGTAGACCGTGAGGTAGAGTCAGGCCCCGCACACTCTCAAGTTCAACAAATGGCCACAGAGGGCAAAAAATCAATCGAAGCGCGTTTCAGCGTAAGCGCGCAAGTGGAGCTACTGTAATTTGGTCGAATACTTTAATTTGTGCTTTCTCTGATAGGGGCGCTGAACATGCTGGCCTAAATGGTGGTGGTTGGTCGTGGCTCGCGGACGCTCCTGTGGACGAGGCTTCAGCGACTTCGTTCATAGCTAAGTACTCTTTTATCTTTATTAGCTAGTGTTTAGTGTTTTGAAGTGTTTTCTTTTGCATGGAGTAGGGGCGCAAATTTTGAATTTTTGGTAGGAGTAGGAAACGTACCGGCTTTGTCTAGGTCTGGCGGCTCCCCCGTTAGGCCTAGGGGGTAGTTCTTTCAGCTAGCTCTTCGGATTCTTACATGGAGTAGGGAGTGATAATTCTTTGTTTTTGTTTGGGATAGCGGTCGAGGTCGGGTTTGCGTGAGTGATTTGGCGAACTTGCTCGTTGGGCCTAGGGACGTAGGCCTAGCGATGAAATCGAAAAACGTGAAGGCCGCGGGGGACGGGGAGCAAGTGCAGTGCGACGAGTGCCTGCGCTGGTGCTTCCTCGACGAGACTAAATTCCAGAATTTAGCAGACGTGGTGGGGTCTAGCTTCATGTGCAGGTCGTGCGAGGGCGTCAGGGAAGCCGTCCAAAAACTGGAAGGGAATTGGGCGGCTAAGTTTGAAGAGCTTAAGGCAAACCTGAGGGAGGAGCAGGAGAAGCGGGTAGCACTGCAGGCGAAGGTTGAAAATTTCGTTAAGGTGGAGGCGGCCCAGGCCGCGCAGTTGGTGAGGACTGTGGCCGAGCTTGGGGAGGCGAAAGAAAGGAGCGCCGAACTGCAAAGGCGGCTCGACGCTCTTGAGACTCGGGCAGCGGATAATGTCGGGTCAGGACACCAAAGCGAGGGCGAAGTGGGAGGCAGGGAGCCAAAGCAAGCGGTCGCCAGCTCGCCGCCGGTGAATCGGCGTAGCTATAGCGAAGCAGCGCAACACGCCCCGAGTGAGGCGACGCTGCAGCCACAGGAAGCCGGGAAGCAGGGAGAGGTAGGAGAGAGTGAAAGGGTGATTATCGCTGGCGACTCAAACATGGCTGGGTGCTCAAAAGCAATTGTGGAGAGGGTGAAAGGCGACAAAAGAGTGGCGGTAGGGACATTTCCAGGGCAGACACTGGGTTCTGTCATGGAGCGAGCAAAAGAAAAGCTCACGGAAAATGCCCACGTGCGCAACCTTGTCGTAGTAGCAGGTGGGCTAAATGACGTCCTGAACAGGAAAGGGCCAGGACTAGCCCAGCGCTTGGCGAAGGGGGTGGACGACTTGCGCGAGCTATCCCCTCAGGTGCAGATCGTGGTGTGCACGGTGCCGGAGGTGCCTGTGCGTGACAGTCACGTACAAAGAGCCGTAATGGCTGCCAATGAGGCAATATGGAAAATGAGCCGAGAGAAAGGCTTCGAGGTTGTCGAAGTAAACAGGGAAGTGAGAAGTTGTGGTGGTTTTAAACGAGATGGGATCCACTTCAATTACAGGCTAGCACGAGAAGTGGGCTGGCGACTTGGGGGTCGCGCTGTTGCTTTTTTAGGGGGCCCGCGGGCGCTCAGGAGGTCAGAGTAGGTAGTAATAAAGAAGGTCCCCTAGGGGAACATCAGAAGAGCATCGCCGTCGATAACAGAAAAAGGAGGAAAGCAAGAACAAGAGCTCGCCATGCAATAGGCTACATAAACATGCCGGGCGGCAGAAGAAAGGAAAAGTGGGCAGAGATTGAGGAGCAGTTACATAGAGAACAAATAGGGGTGTATGCGGTTACAGAAACGCACCTTAGAGACTCAGACGAGCCGCCAGTTATTGAGAATTATGTATGGGAAGGGTGCAACAGAACTAAGTCGGAAAGAAAGGGAGGGGGAGTCGGAATGCTCATCCATCAGGGAGCCAAATGGAAAAGAGTAAATTCACAATGTCAAGAGCATCTTTGGTTATCAGGTACAATGAGTGGGAAAGAAACTTGGCTTGGAGTTACGTATTTGTGGACCGGAATAAATTGCACAGAGAAGAATAAAGAGTTAGTGGAATGCATAAGCGCTGATATTAGGGGTTTCGGGAATGGTGCTGAGATAGTCCTATAGGTGACATGAATGCCCACATACAGGATTTAGATGGCTATACCGACAATAACGGGAAGTCAATGCTAGACCTTTGCGAGCAACATAACCTCGTGATCGTGAATACAGGGCCTAAGTGTGAAGGACAGATCACGTGGGAAGTGGGAAACCGGCAATCGACCATTGATTACTGTCTGATGACAGAAGGAATTCATGATAAGTTGAGAGAAATGGTCATCGATGAGGAAGGGTTTAGCAGCATAGGGAGTGACCATAAACGCATCATTTTGAAAATGGGATATGTAGTTGGGAAAGAGAGCAACGAAAGCAAAATGGCCAGTCCAAATTTGAACGCTGAACAAATAGCAAATATAGTCACTAGAGTGGAGGAAGAAATTGGCAAGTCGCCAAGTAAGGGGTGGGAATATGGTGAGCTTCTAAGTGTAGTAACGACAGAAATACGGAAAGAGAAACAACATGTTCATTGGAAAGGAAAAAAGAAACCGAAAAGCTGGTGGAACAAGGAGATACGAGAAGCGATCGCCGAACGACAGAAAGCATCTCGAGAGCACAGGCAGGCAAAGAAGGCGCAGTTGCCACAGGATGAAGTAACCAGTAAATGGGAAATATACCGGGAGAAAAAGTCTATGGTTCAAATACTGGTGCAAGCAAAATTAAAAGGTGAAAGTGAAAGTTGGTTGTCAGAAATACGTGAGAAAAAGAAGGACGCACATAGAATATTTTGGAATCACATAAAATTATTAGGCAGGAAGTCAACAACAATACAACAACATATCCTAGACGAAGATGAAAACAGACTGGAAGGAGAAGCAGCAATAAATTACATCCAAAAAGTAACAGCCGAATCTTTCCAAGGCAAGGACGAGGTTGTATTTGAAGAAAAAAAGAGCATGAAAGAGACCCAAGGGGGAAAGGAGCTAGTGCTTACAAATTTAAACTGGAAGAAAGCGGAAGAGAAAATTCCTAAGCGCACAGCCACAGGGCTAGACGAGGTTCCCGTTAGGCTGATAAATGAACTGGGACCAAAAAGTAAGGAAGCTCTCGTGAAACCAGTTGAAAAACCTTTAAAAGATAGACGAAAACCAGACAGTTGGCGACAAAGTAGAATGAATTTAATTTATAAAGGTAAGGGGGAGAAAGACAGAATTCACTCGTATAGACCGTTGACCATTACATCGGTAATATACAGGCTAGCAATGCAGGCAATCAAATTAAAGCTTCAAGCATGGGCAGAAAATAATGGCATTTTGGGAGAGCTTCAGAATGGCTTTAGAATAGGCAGGCGTTTGGATGATAACTTGTTTGTTCTTACTCAGTGTATTGAAATATCAAAAGCAGAAAGCAGACCGTTGTATGTGGCCTTTTTGGACATTGCAGGAGCATACGACAACGTAGACCGCAGCATTTTGTGGGATATTCTGGAAGGGGAAGGCTTAGGTAACGATTGTATACAGCTTTTGAGAGAGATTTACCTCGAAAATACTGTTTGCGTTGAATTGGAAGGGATGAGGAGCGCGGAGAAAGTTCATATCAACAAGGGACTGAGGCAGGGGTGCCCTTTATCCCCGCTGCTGTTTATGATGTACATGGTGAGGATAGAGAGGGCGCTAGAAGGAAGTAATATCGGGTTTAATCTCTCATACAAACAGGCAGGTACAGTAATAGAGCAGCAACTCCCAGGTTTATTTTACGCGGACGACATTGTGTTGCTCGCAAACAAGCAAAGTGATTTGCAACGTCTGGCTAATATCTGTGGACAGGAAGGCAACAATTTAGGTTTGAAATTTAGTGTTAGAAAATCAGGTGTTATTGTATTCAATGAAAACAGTGAACAGACAGTGGAGATACAGGGCCAAGAAATACATCGGGTAACAGAATATAAATACCTTGGTATATGGATAAACGAAGGCAACGGATATATGGAAACACAGGAAAAAACTATAACAGTCAAGGGGAAGAGAAATGCAGCCATAATGAAGCACAGAGCGCTATGGGGATACAATAGGTACGAGGTCCTCCGAGGTATGTGGAAAGGGGTAATGGTTCCAGGACTTACTTTTGGAAATGCGGTTGTTTGCTTTAAATCAGGGGTACAATCAGGATTGACGGGAACCAAAGGTCAGTGGGTCGCCTCGCATTGGGCGCTCACGGGAAGACTACAAATGAAGCTGTGCAGGGGGATATGGGCTGGACTAGTTTTGAAGTGAGGGAAGCTCGCAGTAAAATTGAGTATGAAGAACGACTGGGGAATATGGAGGAAAGTAAATGGGCTGGGAGAGTGTTCAGGTATCTGTACAGGCAAAACATTGATTCACAGTGGAGGCAAAGAACTAGGAAGCTTACCAGCAAGTATGCCGCCTGTGGGGTGGGCAACACAGCAACAAAGAAGGTCAAGCGGAAAGTCAGAGAGGCTGAATTAACCTCATGGGTGGCGGCAATGGAAAAGAAACCTGCCACGAGTAACTACTTAAGGGGAAAAAACGAAATTAGGAAAGAAACCATTTATGATAACTCAAAGGGAAGCTCATTACTTTTCGAAGCGAGATCGGGATGCCTTAGAACACACACCTATAAAGTGAGATATAAGAAGGAAGAAGAAGCATGTGCTTGCTGCGGTAAAGCTAGGGAAACGACGGAGCATATTTTATTAGAATGTGAAGACGCCTATCCAGCGGTCGATTTAGGCACCACTGGCCTCCTTGAAGCCCTTGGGTTCAGCGGGAGCAGTGGTAAAGCAAACAGGTCCGCAATATACATCAGTAAGAGGCGATTGGAGGATTGGTGGAAGAAAAGCAGGAAACGACAAAAGACGGAGACGTACAAAAGCACAGTTCGCAATAGGGTATAAGAAAATTTGGACGTGGTAGTTCATAGTGTTTTTTTTTTCATTGATTAACCTAGGTAGGATATTAGGCAGCATAGTAGCAAGAGCTTGGTGGCGCAAGCCACCGCCCCGTTCCAAAGGGGACGCTCATAACATCCATCCATCCATCCTAAATTTTTAGGCGGTAACTGGTGACACGCGCGTGGTAGAAGCAAAATGCCATACTAAAACGCTGCTGCCACGCACGGAAGTGACGTCACAGTTATGATGACGTTGTTTAAACAAGTATGGCGTGTTCCGGTTAATAGTTTTGCGCGCGCTGCTGGAGCTTTTCAGCTGTTCAGCCTAGCTAAAACACAATTTTACGGTTTCTTACTGTGTTGTGTGATAGAATGTTGTTCTAGTTAGTTGCGCTGGAAGGACCGGATGGTGTTCGAGATTGCGATCTCGAGCCACACTTGGGCGCAACGCTGGAGCAGCTCGTTTCCTTATGCCTTGGAGCGCGTTTATGGTTGGTAGTGTGATCTTGTGCAGCTCCTGTTACGTTTTTCAGTGCTGTTGCTCTTGTTTGTTGAATTTACTGATGTGAATGGGGCATATGTGGGCTCTTAGTTTGGCAGAACTTTTTGCTCTTATGGTAAAAACGTTTAAACTCGTCCCAAGTGCTTGTTGCTGCAGTTGCCGCTTAGTGTTGTGCATCGATCGCGAAAAAAAAAATTGTTTCCTCCTTCGTAGGATTGCTGTTGCAGATATTGCCCGAGTAAGTGAGCTGTTGCAATTTTTATATGGCACTACATGTTGCATTTACTTTTATTGTTTCTTGTCTTGCATATTCATACTGTTTCCTTGTTTATCTCGGATTTTGGCGGCTAGCGAATCGCGACTTGCTTGGGCACCTGCTCGCCACAGTTCAAAAGGAACATGTTGAGCAACCCCAATGTAAACTATGAAGACAAATATTGCAGAACGTGGCCCAGCCGCTCATAATTCTACTCTGGCTCAATTTTGTTGTAAAGCTTGGCTAGACCAAGAAATTTTCTTACATTTCTTCCAGCTAGTTTGCTAAGCTGCTATTTAGTATTGCTTCTTTTGATGGCGCTATGCGAGGTACCAGGTTTGCGCAAATGTTCCTCGCAACTTGTTTAGAAACACGATGTAGGTTCATTGCAGGAACCTGCATTAGGTTATAGATGTGAGATGCACGCTAATATGACCGGTGTGGGTTTGCAGCTCCATGCATGCCATTCTCAAGCAAATGCCAAGTTTCCATTGTATGGATCTTCCTTGACTTCGCAGGGCTTGTTTGGTTAATCCCTTCATCTGTGCAATAGAATGCTCATAGGTCTTGAGCCATAGCCTGATCCTCTTGTCCAACAAAAAATATTTTAGGCATTGCGTTAGCGAATATATCTGAGTGACAATGTCACAATTTTTGTCTCTATAACCTTTCTTTTCTCCCATCTTATCAGTGAAGGCCTTGTTCGAACAGAGTGCCGTGCAGTGACAGAAATTCTCATCACAATAAGAAAATATCTGAAGGAGATTTTTGAGTCTGACTAGGACTTCGTCTTGGGCAAGTTGGTGAAGTCTGCTACACATTGTTTTTTCATACAAACTACACATTTTTTTTTCATACAAACTGCAGCCCGTTAGGGCTATGGCAGGAGTGGGTGTACATGCGAGTAAAACTAATTATGATATGCGGAAACAGGAACATAGAAATAGAAAAATGTAAAGGAACTATACATCAGCAACAGCATTTAAATATTGAGAAATGGGTAACAAACGAACCTCGGCAGGTAACAAATTTCACTGTTCAATCATGCGGGGGAAAAACTATTTGAAAGTGTTAGTGCGTGGATGGAGTGGTCTAATATTAGAGGCATGATAAGCTCTAGTGGAAGTCGAGCAAACAGGCGTTTAAAGGGAGGGATCTGATAGGTGACAAAGAGAGTTCTTATAAGAATAGAAAATCTTCTGAGATTCTATGTGCCGCCGTCTAGAAAGAAACTGGAGGTTTAATTCTGCAAAGCAGCTGACGGTGAAAAGTCTGTTGAAGCGACGGTAAACAAAACGAATAGCCTTCCTCTGGACCAATTCAATGCAATTAATTTCACATTGTTTATATGGGCTCCATACAGAGGAAGCATATTCTAAAATTGTGCAAATCAGTGTTTTGTATGCTACTAATTTAGTGTCCCACGGAGCAGCAGACAAAGTACGGCGGATGTAACCAAGTTTTTTTAGCGCTTTACTACAAATGTAATTATATGTTTGGACCAAGACAAGGTGGGTGTAAAAATGACGCCTAAATATTTGTATTGAAAAACTCGTGTTAGTGGTACACCGTTGCATATATAATCAAAACATACGGGCCTGCTTCTGTTAGTAAAATACATTATAACAGTTCTATCAAAATTGATGCTCATTTTCCAGGTAGCACACCAGTCACAAAATGAAACAAAGGCATCTTTAGGGCGCTGATGATCAGCGAGTGAGTCAGCTGGGCTGTACATAACACAATCGTCTGCATAGAGGCGTATTTTTGAAGTAACATGGTCTGGAAGGTCGTTAATAAACAATAAGAATAGTAGAGGGCCAAGTACAGATCCCTGTGGGACACCTTAGGTGACGTCGACTACAGATGAATCCGCAGAATCATAGCATACGAATTGGGAACACATAGAAAGGAAACTAGAAATTCAAGATACTAACTGAGGGTTATTTAGAATATTATGGAGTTTCAAAAGAAATTTAGAT
This sequence comes from Dermacentor andersoni, assembly GCF_023375885.2. NCBI lineage: Eukaryota > Metazoa > Arthropoda > Arachnida > Ixodida > Ixodidae > Dermacentor > Dermacentor andersoni. Next base: position 13,157,044 of record NC_092820.1, read on the forward strand.
TGTAGTACAGTGTCGAAAGCTTTGCTATAAAGTCAATGAAAATGGTGTCAATCTGATTACCTAAGTCGATGTAATGGGAAAGGTCATGAGTGAACTCCGCAAGTTGGGTTACAGTACTAAAACCATGCCTGAAGCCATGCCGAAATATGTTCAATGGGTAATATTTTCAAGGAACATTATTATATGCTTATAGATTATGTGTTCTAGTATTTTGCATGAGGTTGGGGTTAAAGAAATAGGCCTATAGTTAGATGAGAGCTGTGTGACACCAGGTTTATATAAAGGTAGCTCTTTAGCTCTTTTCCAGGAAGAAGGCACAACGCCGCTATTAAGGGACTTCTGACATATAATGAACAGATATTTAGATATCCGTAGCGAGAATCGTACTAAAAAGGAATACGGAATTCAATCAGGGCTGGCTGGTTTTTTAGTATCTAAGTTTAGTACGAGATTCAAAACATATAGGCTAATGTTGATATCATCAATTGCATAAGAATCGTTAGTTGAGACTGGAATCATCCGAGGCAAACACTGACTGAAAATATGTATTAAACGCTTCTGAAATCTCTAATGGATAATTAACAACACTGTTGTTGATTTTAAAAGATGTGGAAGAAGAAGAGCCAGGAGATATGAAAGACCAGAATTTACGGGGGTTAGACTTGAACAGTTTCGGCAACTGAACATTATATAAGAAATTTTTGGCCTTTTTTTTTCTGCAGTTCATTTTTTACCTGAGTGTACAAAACGCATGCCTGAGGATTGTTTGAGCACTTAGTGCGAAGTCTGCCAGCACGTCGCGATAAGTGCAGCAGTTCTCGGTTCATCCAGGGAAGGTTATTGTTTTTTTTTCTTAGTTTTCAAAGGAACAAATCGATCTATACATGATTTTACAATGCTTTCAAAACATGCCACGAGCGCATCTACGTCACTAGATAGTCCAAGTGCCATTAAGGAAAGCGAAACGGAAAATTGATTTAGGGGTGCGTTAAGGCAGATATAAGTCCAGATTTTTGTAATAGGGCTGCCTCACGGTCGACTTCTGCCGCATTATTAGTATGCGTTGCGGTGCTATCACAAGTTGGTAACAAGCTTCACACTATTTTAAATGTAAAACTTGTCTCTAGTTGCAAATCAGATTAAAGGGTCCGGTTAGGCAGGCACTGCTGCTCCACGTAAATAGCAGCTCCCAGGCGCATACCTTCACTGGACGCTGAAGTAACTAGAGCCAGGTCTGGCCGCCAGCATGAAACAAGAGAGGCGATGAAGCATTGGGGAGGGGGGGAATCAAGTGAGGCACTAGATCACCCGGAGCAACAATCTAAAGAAAACATGTATTTTATGTTAATCTTGCTTTATTAAACAATTGCCTCGCCCTAATATGGCAAAGAGGACATTTTAACCAAGCCTCTTCACGGACAGGCAGAAGAATGACACAAATGTCCGGGAATGCCGTTAGAAATGTCAACATACGAGCACGGAAAGCGCAGTTGCCGGTGATGTCAGGACTGACGACTTAACAAGTACCACAACGCGGAATCGAAAGCGTACGCGTCAGCTCCCGCTTTTTAAAAATATTCATGCTTTTATTGAACACGCCAATACCATGCTGTGCACCAACCAGCTTCAAAGCCGCAAACTGCACTGTCTTGCAGGGTGCCTATTCCCCCATCTGTCCCCTAGTGGCGCTTCTGCTGTGACAGGTGTTGCGGCGCTCGACGGCAAGCTGCTCTGTCAGGAGCATATACTAGATTGACAAAGTAACCTTATTTCCGCATTTCTTGTCAGCAATTGGGGCACACTTAGCTAAAGCTTTCATGTTTAGTGCACTAGTGAGTATTTACTCTAAGCACCTTTATGACAAATTGACTGTCTTTGCTATGCGTTTAGCTGAAAACCTTCTATGTTTTTAAAGCGGATTCTGAACAGTATCCACAATTGCCGACCAAGTCACTTCCTTTGGCCTTCTCGGACGTTCTTATCTTCCAAGCTGAAGTAGCCCGTATCGAGCTGAGCCATAATTGTTTGACCAGATGATGAAAATAGGTAATGAACTCGGAGAAAGCATAGGGTAAATTAATTGTGCATTTTCGGGATTTATAAATAGTATGGAAAAGGGAAATGAAAATGAACGAAAAGATAGTTTGCTGTAGGTAGGAGCTGAATCCACACCACCTTCATTAGGCATGTGGCGGCTTACCAATTCAGCTACTGTGGCACTCACCCTCCCATTCCCTTGGCATAAGCCACTACCACTCACAGCCACAGCAGCAGACGTCTTAACTGCAGGCATCATGAAATACATCAGCAGGCAACAGTTCGAGTGCTCTGACTTCGGCTGCCCCTTGATGCCCTAAGATAGGGTGGTACGGTGGTTTGTTGGCCATTTGCCCAATCGGGGCAAGTGGCCTGTTGATGCGATTTCATTGAATGAAGAGGCATTTGAAATCCAGCTTCACTCAATTAGTTTTACATGCTGTTACCAAATCTGTTCTTTGAAAGGTGAAGCGTTCCTCACTAGCACACACCATCGGACATAAAAAGAACAGATATCACTAGATATGACTTCGTGCCATATGTGCTCAGAATTAGCCACAAATTGAAAAACTTGGCTGGTAGATATGGTGCCCCAGTGATTTCTCCCGCACCGAAGTGATTAGCCCAATTGTGTCTTTGTAACACGAGTAATGAGAGACAAGGATGTATGAAGAACCATGCCAAGCACTTTGTGTGTTGTGCTGTGGGGGTTATCAGCGCAATACCTCTCTGCTGTGGCAAGTCCTATGCAGGTCAGAGGGACTAGTGTCTAAAAGGACACTAAAGGCAATTATTAAGTCAAGCTAAAGTAATAGATTAGTGCTCGAGAACGTCGAAGGCATCACTGTTATTGCGAACAGAGCTTCAGTAATTGATAAACGGAAGTAACTGCAGGACACAATTAGAGGCTGCCCCAGCACAATAATGTACCAGCCCGATGATGAAGGCACTCCTCATTAAAGTTCTGTCGCTAGGACTTATCTACTAGAAATAAAAAGATGTCTGCATTGCATTATAAGATGAAAGAAAATGCTGCTCGTCTAGTTCTATTTGATATTTAGAAAAAAGAACCCATTGAGGTTACCCTTGAAAGCATCGCCCACGCTTACACGTTTTAGTAGTTTCGTTATCACATAGTGCTGAGCTGGCTTTTCTGGCTCGCGATACTCCCACAAATGCAAGTTACAGAGAATTCGATGTTTATGTGATGTTGCGGGATTCCCGAACAGTCCATGCGACTTGATCAAGAGCAGTTGCGGCGGCGAGTCCAACGTTCTGCCTTTGCTCGGTTGCTCCATGGCCGCTCATATGCATTTTGCGCAGAAAACTGTAGCACCGTCTGTAAGGTACTGTTTTACTCACCAATGGGGAGTGAAGGGCAGTGATGGCACAATGTCGCCACTTTGTCCTCAGGAGCAGGTGATTTGAATTGCTCTCTAGGTATGCGAACCCTTCAGACGCAATTTTCTCGTAAACTAGGTCTTTTCTTGGCACGAAACAAGCACTATGAGGTTTATGGAATGCTACTTTAATTGGCCACATCTACTTCGTATTTGCCTTTAGTGTCCCAATAAATGACCATATTAGGAAGCACTCAAACAATTCAAATAAATTTCATGGTGTGCATCTTGGCACGCTTTGCAAGGCCTACTAATGTGAACTGTGCTTTTCACGTGTTATGATCTTGGGGAGTGCATGAGTTCATGGAGGCATATGTTATTAGAACGATCCTGCATGTGTTAGTTAATATAATTCATTTTAATTGCATGTGACCTTAGAAGCAGGCTAGTAGCCTATAAACTCTTGTATGCTACCCCAAGGCATTTAGGCGGTCAAAGTTAGGGCCGTCGACCATTTGCCTGCTCCTAAGCCCGATTAATGGCAAATCAATTCTGTGGAAGCCCGCAAAATCAAGGAGGGTTCACGAAAAGGAAAATTCTCATCAACCTGACTTTAGCACAGTGTCCTCGGTTCCATCCCAGGACCTGGAGAAAATTTTTTTCAGCTATGAAGCTTTTTTTTTCAAAGAAATCCCTTATGGGTTTTTAAAAAACTGCGTTCGGCTGAGGAACCTATGAAGCCATAGGTGTGTACGATTGTATAACACATAATCACTGATAACTTCACAATCCATGCTTCTCTTTCATATGCTCGTCCAGTACACATGTAGAACGTAACAGTCTGCGTGTTGTAAGCTGACTTCAAATGGCCGGAGTAGAAATCATGCCGTCAACGTCACACAATCATAGTCACTGACGTCTTTTTGCTTTCGTTACACACAGTTCATTTTGACAAACATGTCGGTCCGCCTAGCAACACTTCACGTTAATCATAACAATGTTGGGTTACCAGCAAAATGTTACCATAATATTGGTTCCCCTAATGCATGGGAGTCGCTCCATTTTGATTTCCGATTTGTGTAAATGTTTAACCCTTCTGCTGGAATGCAAATTAACAAGTCCTCCTGGGTAATTACATGAATGCAATAATGACTTGCAGGCTAAGGCAATCTTTTCTGACTTGCGAAAGAAGCACTGTGAGCAGAGGTGTATGTACAAAGAAGTTGTGAGAAGGCTAGGTTCGGTCATCCTGGTCACCAATTTATGGGAGGCAGCATGAAGAGGTAGCCACGGCTTATTCAAGCCAGCCAGCCATGGTGTCACGGGATCTTGGGAGCAGCCGTTCAGGTCGCGTTCACTAGCATGTTCTATTCTTACTCTGCCTGTGCGTGAGCCCATCTTCTTTGCCTGTGTTGGAGGCGATATTCGCGCGGCTACAGAGCGCATCTCCTAGTGCGAAGTGCAATTGAAATAAAGTCCAATGGTAAAGCCCAGGTAAAGTGTGCAGACGGTGTCATCATTGGTGGTGTCGGGTTCACGCAATCTGAGAGATATACACCAGGCAGCATCGGCAGCATAGGTTGTGAGTGAGGCGCAGCCACAATGATACCAGAGTGCGAAATCGCAACCTGCCACAGGCACTCGTAGATGAACGGGCCTGTAGAAGTCGGAGCTCCAAAAGTAGACCGTCTGGCAGCTCGGGGCTTGCGTGGAGATAGCGCAAGTGTTGGTCACTGATGTTGTTGACGTAGAAGTGATTCTCGAGCTGAAGAAACCGGATGGCAAAGTTGCTCCTGCAAAACTTCGGTAGGCCATGCATCCGCGGAAGGTGTGAGCACAACATCGGAAAGCTTGCCTGCTGCTGCTTGCAGTGGAATCTCGAATGCCGATAGCATCAGGGTTGCAGTGGTCACTCAATGCATCACGAAGGTTGTGCTTGGGGCAACGCCGTGCCAGCGAGAGTGAAATTTGTGCCTTGTTGAGTCGGTGGCTTAGCCTCTGAATTGGCGATGAGTGAGTTGCCCCGAGTGGAAGAGCAGGCAGCTTGTGGGAACGTCTAAGGAAGGAGAGCCACGAGCTCTAGAGTAGCCGAAAGCGCTTGCATTTAGCCCAGTGTATTTCTTGGAAAGAATCGTCGAGCAGCCCTTTGAGCTGGGGAGGAAGCTCACGGACCAAGTAGAGGTTTGATGCTGGGGTCGGCGCATGCGCACGACCGGCATGGGTGGACGCAGGTGATGTGGGACGACCAGATGCAGAATGACACGATAGATGGCGAGAGCTGTTGTGATGGAGCACCAGCTGGAGGAGAGTGAGCACGCAAGGTGACATAGTGAGCAAGGACGGCTGCCCACGAGTCCTTGTACAAGTCAGAGCAGGGGCTGAGAGCCGGAGCCTGGAGCCTTGTTGAGAAGGAAATGATTGTTTAGCGGGATGAACCAGGTGTGCAGCATGTCAGTGTGGAATTCCCGTGCACCCTACAATCGCAGGACGTCTGCCAAACCGTGCGAGGCCACGTCACTACTCGCTTTGGTAAAGTTGGTGCGCTGATGCTGGCATGGCAGGGCTCAGTCGTCCTGGTCACCAAGTTGTGGGAAGGCTGGGCTTGGTGAGCTGTGTCATCACTTTGAGGGAGGCAGAGCGAAGAAGTAGCTGCCGTAGCCACTGTTTGTTTAGGCCAGCCAGCCATGGTGCCACGGAATCTCGGGGTAGGCTGACCCGCGGCCGCTTTGGTCAAGTGCGCTAGCATGATCTATTCTCGTGCTACCTGCATGTGAGCTCATCTTTTTCGCCTGTGTTAGAGGTGACAGTCATGCCGCTACAAGGTATTAAACATGTTTACTGTTTGAGCATCTCTGAATTGCATGAGCTATTAAATACGCCCATCACGTAAGTGCAGAGCCCTTCCACTAAGTCTATCTGGCAGGAGTCCTTTGTCCTGTAGATGTTCACGTTCTCCCTGTCCATTGTACAGCTGTATCCTGCTACGTCTACTTGGTTAGATGCCAACGCCAAACTTGGAGGAAAAAGCGAAGAAGCTAGATCCTTATTAAATGACTTCAATGTGATAGAATTTTTAGAATTATCAGCATTCAAAATTAGCTCTCATTACAAACCACGTTTAAATTTGTGAGAAACTCTCACTAAAAGGCAAATCTTATACTTTCTGATGAGCCTACCCTGTGCATTTTCATTCCTTAAGAATTTGTGTACTTTTCCTTATAGCTTTTATCTTCAACATTAAGTGAACAGGGTTTTTCAACTCATGGAAAAAAAGACATTTACACAAGAACTAAAATTCGTGCTATCTTGTGCTATCTAGGCCAAATTTCAGCTTTTCTGTATTGTGTCATCTTCCTTTTGTGTTCTACTTGGCGCTTAAGCTATCCTGATAGACAATTTACACACAAGCAAACCATTTATATTAGACTCTTCAACTTTATATGCAAAAAGTACAACCGTTGCAGACAGAAAACACTGGAATATAGTAAGAAATTCTGATAATTGTTTTTCGTGCAAGAAATTTGGTTGGCTTTGGGCAAGGGTCTAAAAATGTTGCATAATTTGGTTTCCTAAAGTCAGTTTTTCTGTAATACAGCCGTAGTCACAGGACATGTGTGTTCCTTAGTTACACATGCGCACACCTACTGTCCCCTGTCATACTACAAATACCGACACATGTAATAACTGTACTGGCAGCCATTCAAAGCTGTTTCTGTGGATATTTAAGGCCCATGTTCTGGGATGAAAAGTGCGGCCCTAGCTCGTAAGAAAGTAACGTTTTGTTTATCAAGCCAAAGTTTATAGTGTTCATGTTTTTTAAGTGTTTATTATTTCTAGAATATTAGCTACATCCTTGCAAGGTGGTTGAAATAAGAGCTCACATTGCCACAGCCATGTCCAACGTAGCTCTGATGGCCTGCTAGTACAATTAATAGGTGTATTGGTGCTTTTACTGACAAGAGATGGAGGGTGCACACACGTATCATTAAAGGGACACTAAAGCGAAACAATAAATCAGTTTAGACTAATAAAGCATTGTTTTAGAACCCTGCAGGCAGTCATTTTAAAACAATATAGCTTGGTTATTAGATGTGAAAATGAAGTTCGAAGTATCAGTATTTGAAATTCGTGCCGAAACCCTGACGCAGCTGCGTCAGTGTGACATCAGGGATTCCAAAGTATATTTTTGCATTTGTGCGGCGTTGGCCAAGTAAAAATTCCCGAAACTTCACATTTGGTTCCTTTAAAACACAATGTAGACAGTCTGTACCGCTATGTAATTAAGTAGGTCCTGGAAGATACCATCCAAATCCACGACTTCACAGCGACCAGGTGCGGGAACTTCAAGGAGGCATCGCCTACCGTCTTTCGTTTTTGCGCTTTTTCTGGCCTACCAAGTGTCTTATACTGGTAAGAGTGGTGTTTTTGGTGTTGTAGAAAGGTAATTTACTAATACAGAAGAAATAATTTTTCTCTTTAATGTCCCTTTAAGGAACACATTATATGTCCCGTGACAGTGGCCCCTTTCCACTTCTATAATATGCTTCGCCGCCGGACATTGCATATGCTTCACTGCATAACAAGACTGTATTGTAGCGAAGCTGATTTTAGGAAACTGAATTATGCAACACTTTTGGGAACCTTACATGACTTCATTCTGTAGAGGCGCTATGAAAAGGCATGCTGCTCTATATTCGCAGCAAACATAATCTGCGTCATAGAAAAACAAATGTTTGTGATATTTATTTGCAAAATATTCATGTAACGTCAGCCAAAATATTACCTGCTGTTTTATTGTGGCACTGCTGCCAGTAACCCTGAATAACTGAGTGGGTCTGAGTAGTCTGGCTCTGAAAATTGCCCATTGAAAATATTTGCATCCGTTGAGATCAGTTTTTGCCTTTACTAGGATGCAAATGAAAAAAATATTATTGTGACGTAGCATTTAGCATGACTTTTAATACGCCCCGAAGACATGGTGGACCGATCACACTGAAGGCACAGATCAGTCTTAAGATGGGTCCCCACAAGAGATGAAGATGAAGAACACGATCTGATGATGATCATGTGCAGATGCTGAAGTGCCTAAGAAATGCCCACATTATAATTATTTGCGTCAATAGAAGAATTATAAGCAACCTCTAGAAATCTGGCATGTTGTGATGAAATTGTAAAAGTTGGCAGGTATGTATTATGACATTAATGCAGAAAACATTCATTTTGTCATTAAAGAAAGTTATGTATGCATTCACTTTTTCATCTTCCCTCTTGTTCTTGGGCCTTCATTGGTCTACATTGTGCAACAGGTAAAATGATGTGAAATATAACCGGTGACAAAGAAAATCCTAGCCTGCTAACATACGCCTACTCAGTACACTATTGACACATCCCGATTTATTAAGCGTGCTCATCTGTCAATTCAGGCACAGAAGCAAATAACTATAACTTCTGTTCTTGAGCTGAAACATACACAGCCATGCTTACATAGGAAACAACTTTCAGGAGGCCAATTATTGACACGCATTGCAAATAGTACTATGGATCAAACATGGGGCTGACCACAATGCCCTCGAACTCTTCCCAACATACACATATTTTCTAGCATCCTGGGCCAACCTTCTGACCATGCTTTGAAGCTGCTGTCAGGTTTCAAACCAAGCCCAATCTTTCTGGCTTTGTTCTCCTCCTTGTCTTGCCATTTTCCCCCTCATTTATGTTTGTCATATTGAGACACATATGTGATGATTTTTCATTTGTGTGTAGTTTGGGCAAAGTCAGTTTCAAATAAAACAAGCCACTCAGCGATTTTTATGGCCTAATTGTTTTTGCACTGATTGATCAGGCAGACCTACCTGCATGGCTGCATGTATATGGCAACAGAGTTCTCTTCAGATGTTATGTGAATATTTAATTAATAAACTTCATATACATTTCTGCGCAGCACAGACCCATTGCGGCTGCAACTATACTGAGCTGCATGGCTGTTCACAGCATCATTACGGAATAAAATCTGCCAGTCTTTATTTATTAACAGTCAACATAGTGAATAACCGAATAATATTTTGTATATTGTTCTAAATTTAAATGCTTTATGGCTTGCACTGTCGTGTTGTTATAGCTTTGGCAGGCTTAAGAATCTCAACAGACCGTCTAACTATGTGGAGTGATTTTTTAGCCATTACATATTTACTGCATTTGCCTGTTTTCCACATGGCTACCAATAATCAGTAGATATCATGTTGGTTACTTATATTTGGAATTGGTGACTTGCCCAAAACCTCATAGTACCCAAAAGAAAATAAAGCCATCGCATACATGCAACAAAAGTTTAATGCACCCATGGAAGGGGAAGTAAATCGTGAAGATTTACACAACGGCACAACGGCCTAAAGTTCACAAAGCCGGGATGCCCCCAGAGGTGAATGACACAACCTGTCAGCCAATCCCTTGGAGCAGCCGCTGACCTGCCTATCGATGCGAAGGACAACTGCAATGACTACTGCAAAGCTTGCAAGGCTGGGACGATAAATTTTTTCAGTGACATCCATGTTGAAAGCCTAGCCCTTGAAGTGAACGGCATATAGAGTGCACACTTATCTCGCCACCACAACGATGACTGCTTCATAGCTCACAAGGCTGGGATAGCAAGTCTCATCGGAAGGCTGATCGTGCAGGCCTAGCCCTTGAAACCACCAGCTGTGTGCCTGCCAATATTCTGCGCCTTCATTGTGATGGGCACTCCAAGGTTTGCAAGGCTAGAACGCTGAGGTCATCCCATCTGAAATTTGGAAGCTTTGCCCTTCAAGCATCCAGTACCACCATGGCAGTGTTAAAGATGGGAGGAACTGCGAGGATCACTGGTGTTTACTCACAATTATGTGGGAGTAATATTAGCACACTAGAGCCAAAATGCAATTATATCCTTACTAAACTATCGGCATGGACTAGAGTAAATAAAGTAAACCCAACTAAATCCAAAGCAGTTATTTTTTGTGCTCAGAATAAAGCAGTTCCTCCAGTGAATTCATTCATTTTACAAGACCAGCATATAGAAATAGTCACCGAGCACAAGGTTCTCGGTGTGTATTTTTCTGCCTATCTAAAATGGGACGCTTATGCTGTTTATATCTCCAGAAAACTGTCTGCAGTTACAGGTGTAATCTCACGCTGCTGCACATTTCTTCCCACAAGCGCTAAACTAAAAATATATTATGCCCTATGTTTTTCTCACATTAACTATTGCACACTGATATAGGCTACTAAACCTAAAAGAAATATGAACAAGCTTCTTGTATTCCAGAGGAAAATTATTTGCCTTATCGTTAACATTGAACCAACGTCGAGTGTTAATCCCACAATAGTATCATTCAATTTGATCCTTGTAGATAATATATATCAATTTCGTTTGTTATAAATAACATACTTTTCTTCCACAGGTATGAGTAATTTCCTCACAAAACTTCCCTTGAATATCGTACACCAATAGTTAACACTCGTTCTACTGACACTTGGTCCTTACCACAGTTTAGAACCGATTACAAGCTGCAATCCTTGCTCACAATCTGCCATTTTTTCTCAATAAACATAAAGATACTGCTGGTTTTAGTCGAAAACAACTGCGAACATACTTTGTGCACATGTAATCTGTATTTCTTCATATGTCGTTTAAGAAAACTTCTGTGTTATTGCTGTACTTTATTTGATGCTGTACTTGATTTGATTTGATGACTACTTCTGTATTGCTATTGTTATTTCGTTCTGTCTGCTGCTGCCATGTAATGGTTTCCCGGGCCTTCGTCAAGCTGTTCGTACAGCTTTTAGCCCAGGTGACCATCCATATACTTGCTGGAGAATAAAATATGATTTGATTTGATTTGAATTATGTAGCATCCTTGTCTGTGCACTCACGAGTGCCCTAGGGACCTAAAAGACTGAATTATGGGACATTGAGTGGCTGAGAAGTATGGGAATATTCTTGCACACTGACATCAAAGAAAAGTGATAGAATACTTGCATCTATGTCACGAATAGTTGTTAAGTTCAACTTAGTTTACTTTCAACAAGAGTGACGTAGAGGCTTGTGAATACATTGAATTGGACATCTGCTGCAGTAAGTGAAGCTCGAGGTCTGATTGACCAAATTAGACAAGAAAGCACGTTACACATCCGCTATGCCAACAGGGATATTAATAAGCAGGCCATAGATAGAGCTAGGTTTGTTCACATGACTAGAGGATGCCCATTGATGAAGCTAAGTAACTCGGTCTAAAGAATGCTGCACGAATTTAACACTACTTGAGTAGCAATATTCTCACAACAAATAGATGCGTTGCAGAAGCAACAGTCATAGCTCCAAAAGCACAGAAACTCGGAGGCGAATCTGAATTTGTGCCACAAAAGCCATTCTGTTCTCTGTCAGCAGGTCTGCTATGCTGTGTCGGTCAATGGGTGCTGTGTCTGCCCTGAAGACGGCGACAGCTTTCCTTTAACTGGGACTGATACTCCATCTGGCACCACTGCTAAAGAAATGTTAAACATTTGTCCTAAAGACAAAAACGCAAAACAAAGCGGGGGGGGGGGATGAAGCTTGCAGAAAAACGAGACTAGGATTCTTTGATATAAGGTGTGGCAGTTAGGATCAGAACCAGAACGATAAGTCAAAGGAGAGTTTTTGCACTTTCGTGTATGATCAAACAGACAGGCATCATACTGAAGGCATCAAGAAGAGCACAAGGATGAAGCGAAGGCACTTGGCAGCTTGGATAGACAGAGTCACACACTCGAATGCAGAAAAATTGCGGGAAATAACTAAAGCACCCGAATGCAAGAAAAGAGTGAAAATAATATTTTATGTTAAAAAAAAGGATTTCCTTTTGAACACTATAATAATATAACACTGCCCCACTGTACGATACATAAAACATTATAAACAGCTCCAAAATTGCATAACTGTGCAAACTCAACCTGAAAGCCTGAAATAGATGGAATAAAATTTGTTCCTTGTGAGCAAATCAGCCATCCCGATTTGCTCACAAGGTTGGTTGCTACTCCTCATGCAGAAGCGATAACCGTATGTTGCTGGTCCTGCCGTGCCCACGGCGTTTGATGTGCATTGCATATGAAGGCTTAATTGTGTGCAAACTGCTCTTATGCGGTGATGTAGAAAGCAACCCTGGCCCTCCTGTTCAGGAAATGTTCGATAAAATTATGAAATCCCAAACTATCATACAGCAGGAAATTTCGGAACTGAAAGCTTTCCAAAGTAAGCTAGATATATCTCTCAGCTCCTTAGCAACTAGATTAGATCGCATAGAACATCTGTTTGGCGACTTCAAGGCCGGTATTGAACCACTTGCTCCAATCGAAGAGCATATGAATTTGATAAAGCAGTCATTTTCCAAGCAACATCAAAAGCTCACTGACCTGGAGGATCGCAGTCGTCGCTCGAATTTGATTATACATGGCATAATGGAAGATACCTCTGAAACTGAAGAGGAACTTAAAAATAAGGTGATTTCTGAGGTCTTTGAAAAACACCTTGGTGTCTCAACGTCATCCATTGCCCGTATACATAGAATAGGAAAAGCAAATAACAACTCAAACCGACCTGTAATCTCATTCTTCCAAGATTTTAATGAAAAAAAGGCCCTGTATGCAAATGTTTGTAAACTTAAAGGTTCGGCTTTTTCCATACAAAATGATTATTCTAAGGAGACACTAAGAAAACGAAAATTGTTCAGGGAATCTTGCAAAACCGAAAGGAAGGATGGAAAGAAGGCTTATCTCGTTCATGACAAGCTTAACATCAGCAACAGCATGTACGCTTGGAACGATTCAACTGAACAACGGATTAGCCTTTCTCCTCTCTTCTAGTAACTCTGATTGACAGACCACCTTAGATAACCCAGCTCTTCGTGACCTTGTTATATTAAACATAAATGCCCAAAGCATAGTAAACAAGGCAACTGCCCTTGAGATCGCTCTGTTTACTCACAGCCCTGATATAGTTGTTATAACCGAGACTTGGCTTCACTGTGATATCACTAATGATTGCATCTTTCCTCCACCATACACTGTATTTAGGCATGATAGGGGGTCACGAGGAGGTGGCGTAGCCATTTTACTAAAACCGAATGTTTCCCCTACAGTTCTAAATTCACCAGAAAACCATGAAAGCCTTGCTTTGAAAATCACGTATCTTCGCTACACTTTCATTATATGTGCACTGTTTAGGCCCCCTAATTCAGATCTGGACTATTTGCATAAGCTGCAGGATTTTTTGTCCAACTACAGAAATAAAAAATTGATACTTGCAGGGGATTTCAATCTGCCAACCATAAACTGATCTAACGAAAACCTTGGATGTTCTGAAAATGCTGACGCTATCTATGATATAATGTTGTCCCACAACCTTCAGCAAGTAGTCACTGAACCAACTAGAATACATGGTTCTACTGAGTCAATCTTAGATTTAATATTCATGAAACGCTCCTTTTGTGATTACACAGTCTGTTCATGACGGGATATCTGATCACAAGTTAGTAATCGTATCTTTACCTGTAGTCCACGGACGTATAGAAAAAGCAAAGCATGAGAACGTAAAAGATTGTTCAATAGCACTGGATGAATCCACCCTTGATTACTTGGAATTGGCTTATGAAAGCTTTGAGGGAACCAGTGTCACACAGTTATGGAACACGTTCAAGGAACACTGTAAATATTGTATCAATAGCTTCATACCCGATAAGAACAAGCGCTTAAAGAAAGCAAATCCCTGGTAAATCGGCACATTATTCACCTAAAACGAAGGCTTAAACGGCTGAACAAAGCTAAGAACGCCAGTTCTAGTCAGTTAGCTATTTTAGCAGAAGAGCTTTCTTCTAGCATTAAATCAGCAAAAAAAACATTACTTTATAGAGAGTCTTCCACAATTTATGCGAAATGATCCCCATAAATTTTCGGATCACCTTCGAACTTCCCACAAGCAAATAAATCAAATCACTTTGCATAACAACGTGATTACGTGTTCTCAATCAATTGCTACGCATTTCAATGCCTACTTTCATTCTGTATTTTCTGAAGAAAGTGCCAATAAACGTGTTTGACCTTCCACCTGAAGAATCAATCACTGTATCCTACGAAGGTGTTGTTGAATCCCTACTTCGGTTAGATACCAAAAGTTCGCATGGTCCAGATGACATACCAAACGCCTTCTTACGCCGTTATGCTGAATCATTAGCTCATTTCTTTAAAAAAAATTCTGTTTATCCTTATCGTCTTTTTCATTGCCCCCCGACTGGCTAACAGCCAGAGTTGTGCCTGTGCACAAAAAAGGGGACCGCGCATGTTTAAGCAATTACCGTCCGATTTCTTTGACGAGTACCTGCTGCAAACTAATCGAACACATTATCGCTAACCACATACTTGAAATATTAAACTCTAAAGGATGCTTGTCTCCATTTCAACACGGCTTCAGGAAAGGTTTTTCAACTGTCACACAGTTGGTTACTGTTTTCCATAACTTTAGTTCCGTATTAGAAAAATCTGGACAACTGGACATAATTTTTTAAAACTTCAGCAAAGCGTTTGATAAAGTTCCCCATAATAAACTGCTTGAAAAACTGAAATTAATAGGCGTGCCCTTGACCTTAGTAAACTGGATTGCTTCCTACCTACAAAATCAAACACAGTTTGTGGATATCGGTGGCATCTCTTCCACGTTACTTCCAGTGACATCTGGCATGCCTCAAGGCAGTGTCCTAGGTCCACTGTTATTTTTGGTTTATATTGCTACGGAACAATATGTGCGATCACGAAAAGGCGAGCAGTGCGAAGACGACGACGACCATGAGAAGCTAGCGCGGGCTGTTGCCTCTTGGCCAAGCGCAGCGTATTTTCTTGTAAATATACTTGTACATAGCTTTTCGTCTGCGTCTTCCTACGTAACATATCTGGTGGAGGTGCGGGGAACGACATTGTGTGTTCCATTGATAGAAATGTTAAAATTGGTTTATTTGCCAATGACTGCATGCTGTACACCCCAATAAGTTCTGTGGCTGACCAAATATTACTGTATGATGCTTTCCGCGAAATTGTGGCCTGGTGTGACAGATCAGGAATGGTCTTCAATTCTGATAAGACTGTGCTTTTGCGCATGACAAGAAAGTAACGTCCTATCCACTTTAGTTACTCTGCTTACGGCACTACTATCTCGGAAGTCGAAAAATACAAATATTTAGGTGTTTTAATAAATTCACAGCTTAACTGGAGCGACCATGTTGATTACATCTGTTCATCTGCGTTAAAAAAACTTGTATTTTTGAAACACAAGCTCAAAGGAGCACCCAGTCACGTCAAGCTATTAGCCTACAACTCTCTTATTCGACCCAAACTTGTGTATGCGGCTATAATGTGGGAGCCGTACATCAAAAAAGATATAGCAAAAATAGAAAACGTGCAAAGACGGGCTGTGCGCTTCATTTACAATAAATTCAAGAGGACTGATTCCCTATCTGCTTTAATGGCCTCCAACGAAATGAAACCTCTTCATATATAACGTTTCTTCATTCGCTCATCCAGGGAAAGTTTGGAATTTCTTCTTCACCTTATGTTACACCTTCAACTACACGAAAAACCCGTCACCAACATACCCATGCCCTAACACCATATTTTGCGAAAACAAACTTGTTTAAGTACTCATACTTTCCGCGCACAATAAACGATTGGAATGCACTGCCTGAACAGATTGTCTCAAGTGACAGTTTTGAAAGAAATCTTAGCAATGAATTTTGATGTGCATATTGATGTGCAATGTATTATTTCCTTTGACTTGTTTCGCTCATTGGTGTCATGTGTCAAACCTTTTGTCTATGTAATAACTTTATGGCGTTTGTAAATATGCCTTGTTATCTGCCCTTCCTGCTTGGACCACATGAGGTCTGCAGTATTATGTAAATAAATAAATAATATGTCCTTGCATTCATGCTGGACGGCAATATTTTTCAGTTCTACCCTGCGCCCTCACTCTAGGTCTTTGTCCAGAGAAGGATTGCCCACTGCTTGAGTGCCCATGACAGAGTCGATGCTGCTTCAAGCTTCAACAATTCTTGTGCCAGTTACGGCCATGCAAGCCAATATTTGCACCAAGAAAATGTTACTTAGCTCCTTCAGGTTTTTCAAATAAAGTACTTCACCAGCAAAGCTATGCCCGGGGGCTATCCCCCTTCGACTTTTCTTTGGCATTTACAACACATCCTCAGACCATAAATGCTTATTCAAAGCACCCGATACACTTTAGGCCGAACATCGTCTGCAAAGTTCCATTTGAAGAGGTACTGAGGTACTGACATGATATCTTCAATTATTCTTTTTTTTCTCGTTAAATTAAGGCTTTCGAGCTCTAAAAATATAATAACAAGCCTTGGAGTGGCGTGATTTAGTATTATAGCTTTCCTAGAGCCGGTTTCGGTTTTGTTTTCTAGGAGGATACTGTAGTGACATCACAACACAGTATGTGGTCACGTGGGAGAAGGACCTTGCGACGTTTTGACACTCTCTTGAGGCCTCCGGCTAGCTCAGTCGACTTGTGCGCTGCTAATTGTGAAGACCAATGTGGCAGCATAGCGGACGACTGAATGAGCTAGAGCGAGTGTCGTAACATCGCAATGTCCTGCTCCCACATGACCATATACTGCATCGTGACATCAGGGCATAGTATCCTCCTGGCAAACAAAATTGGCTGTAAAGAAGCTACTATATTAAATTATTTACAGCGTTTTGAGGTTTCACCCCTCTAATGCTGTCTGTCTTCTCTCCACCAGTCTTCAGCACTGTTAAATTCAATTATAAATGTGCACTAACCAGCTCAGTTAAGCACACTCGTGCAGTATGTACTATCAAACGCTTCTTTATCCCCTTCCATGTCGCACTGCTGCCCCGATAGGGGTGAAATGCAGACACCCATGTATTGTGCATTTGGCGCACATTAAGGAAACCCAGATGGTCATAATTAATGCGGAATCCCCCACTTCAGTGTGCCTCGTAATCATATCATGATTTTGACATGTAAAACCCCACAATTCATTTCATTCTGACGAGAAGTGGCTAACGTATTTTTAACACCTTAGTTGGCAACGTATTTTACCTGCTCAGAAAGAATAAATTTGCTTCTTGTGCTGTCCCATGGATTATGCATTGCCTTCGATCAAAAGCCTGACTAAGCATTGAGACACATCTTGGCTTGTCCATGGCATTGCTAGAGAATACAAAGTACTGTTTATGAGCTGAGCTTGTCTTTGGCCGTTTTTAGCAAAAAGCCACGGACGAACCTAACTCATCGAAGGCACGGAAAATGTTAAACATACCACAATGTGTACAAGTATTTCATTTCAGAATCAAGTAGGGGAACACAAGCTGCACACCTGGCAAGTATTGCTTGTGCAATTGACGGAAAGCTAAGTCTACCAATCTTGCTAGAAAGCGCGCCTGAAATGATGTACGTCAGCGATTCCAAAACTAGACAGCAAGGACAAAAGTCTAAGAATGCAAGGCATGCGGTGAAAAATGTTGGGTAGCTTTTGCATAGAAACTGCAGGTAAATTATTAGGCTACTATGCAAATGCCTTTGGCAGACCAGTTCTTTTTTATATTAAGCTTGATGACACAAAATTGCATTGCTTAGACAAAGGAATACTGTTAAGAGCTTGGGTCATGGCTTTCAGTGAAATGCAATAATGAAGAACAAGTTTTAACACAGCCACCTACATGCTCTTTCTGTTTAGACAATGATTTAAAGCAAAGGGGGGGGGGGGGGCTCAGTAGCAGATTAAGAATAATGTATGTAGGACCTGCCACACATCATTAACAATGGCAGGTGACATCGGTGGTATTTCTGGCTCCTGTTCCAAACATTAAAATATAAACAAGATTCTCTCTACAATGACTACTTTATCATCAGGTTTATAATATTACCCTTTTTTATACACCTAAACTTATAAAAAGGAGCTGCAGACAGGCTTCACGCAAATCAGGTAGCAATGTCTTTTGACAAATGAGCTTAATAGCATCAGCATTAGGCCTATTTCTACAATCCAGTTCATTAAGTACTAGTTGGAACGTATACAGAGGAAAGGTCACTTATATTGATATTAATTAGAGCTGCACGAATCTCGAAACTTTCAAGCAACCAGAGGGGCTCCATGCTGTGGTGTCTTCCTAGTTGTATTAGTATGTATGGAATACAGGTTTAGTCATATATGTACACTAAAGGCAAAACATTTTTATTAGTGACCATGGTTCTTTCTTTTGTGGCTCTTTTTCAACTTGGAAGGAGAGAAATGAGTGCAAGATGATGGTTGTTGGTACATTTAGATTGCCACAACAGAGTGATTAATGAAAATAGAGTTCCTGTGAACCCGTTAAACGCGTATCCAATATTTAAAGAAGTGAACCTTAGCAAAGCTGCACAACCAAAAGTCAAGTCAATTCAAGTGCATATACTAGTTAAAAAAAACAAGCTTAAAATATAACGTACCAAATATTAATTTAGCCATCATATATACCACTCATAGGTGCTACCGTGGCTGAGTTAGTGATCACAAATGATCCTACAAACAAATCATTGTTGTATAAAAACAAAATCCATGTTCCTGCTAGGGTTTGGGTTCATGACTTAATTTATAAGCCAGGTGTTCCATACATGACATGGCAGCATTTACATTCTTTTCTTTCTAATTCAGACACAATCCAATAATTGTAACCCAGTGTATTTGACCACATTTGAATGTTTCAACAATTCAAATGCTGAACTCTTAAGAGTACTAAAAGTGAAATATTTTCATGTGGGTAGTTCCATCAGTCAATACAGCCCTCCTTAGTCCACTATAACTGCTATTGTCTTAAATAATAAATAATGTGCAATATTGGGAGATGTTGATCAAGTAAGCATCGGAAGATAAATAAATTTTGTACACCGCAGGTCTTAGAACAGTTACCCATTAACAAAAAGCTCATAAAATTGACATCGTGCTTAAGAAGCCCGAGTATGTTAAAGTGATCAAAGGCTTTGCAAGTTTAAAAGCCGTCCATCAAGAAAGATGTGTTTTCAGGTAACACTATATCATAGTAAATACAAAGGGCAAGTGGAAGAGTAGGAGCTCCAGATTATATTTGGTCATGGCCAGGACATTACGTGAAATGATTATGAGATACTTTCAGATGTCCACAGAGTTGACATTGCAAGCGTTACTTCAATTAGAAGGTTTCCCTAAAAGGCTGCCACAGTAGGTTGACGCCTACTTGTATGTAAAGGTTCATTTGAAGTTCTGTGGCTTGTTTTCGTCACCCCACTTGGGAGAACCCTTAGCACCCCCCTTTTACTATCGTAAACTAATCCTTGCCTTCAAAGCTTTCCACTTCCCCTTTCCATAGCCTTCATTTTACTCTTACGCACCTGCTTATCCTCCTCGACCCTTGCGAGCGATGAGCTATGTGGAAATCAGTTGTTAATAAGGCAAGTCCCTTTGTCCAAACATTGACTCCAGGCAGAAGATTCTTTTGTTCAGTGACTGTCAGTCATTTAATTTATTGTGTGGTGCTCTACTTCCTCGACACAAAACCTTGCACAATAAGGTGTAATTTAAAGCCACCATTAATTTCTGGCAAAGTGGTACCTTAGTTGGCCAGGCCATTGCCTAAGTGTGCTGACCAACTGGCCATCTCTAGTTAAGTACAAGGGCATCTCAGTTATTCAAGTGAGTATGGGAAAGAACATTTCAACAATAACTTTGGTTTATTCTCACATAAGAATAAGTTATTCTAACAGGGCTGCCTTTGTGAAAAGCAGTTCCTGCCTTTTACACATATAATCGAAGCCAGATTCAAAACCATACATGTTTAGTGTGTTAAAAAAATAGTGCTATCTTTTACAAGTCCTCCATCGTTAACCTGCACAACGCCTTGTATTACATTGGAAACAGGAAGGGAAAAAAATGTAAATATAAAACATAAAAATGAGAAAATCATTGCACATTGTCCAAGCTTCTAAATACTAGCACATACAGCTTTAATGGACGACTGAAAACAGCAGACAGAATGATCGAATCACTGATTGGTAGCGCACACCAAAAGACACGTAGTATGAGTGGAATGAGTACTGATTTGCAGGGACTATAGTTGTCAGATCACTGTGACCATTGTGAATCTGGACAGCAGTTCATGGCGAGAACCATTAATTTGTTAGTCACTGCGCAACGAGTAAAGAATATGTACTTCTGACATGCAGCTTCTTTGCAGTACAACGTAATAATGAACCTCATGAACTAACAAAAACTAGAAAGTTGGAAACATCTCACTCGCACGAAGACACTAAAACGACGAAACTCAAGCTAAACAGCTATTGGCTTAATTTTGCGGATGGTTTATTGTATCACTGCAGTCGGATATGTATAGTACACGTCGAATACATTTTCACTGCAGCACAAATTTTATGCGATGAAGCCGATAGATTTTGGTGTAAAAGTTCATCGCTGCCGCTGCAACTGCTGAGAACATATCGTAAAAACTTGATTTGCATATATATATATATATATATATATATATATATATATATATTGTAAGAATTTATGCGGACTTCATCTTCATCTGTACAAACTCATCATCACTCATCGGCTCGTGTTCGTTTTTGCATCGGCGCCATTTTTCCTTGTTGGAGTAAAGCGTCGTCTCGACCGTGGTATTTCAAGTGGTGGAGGCGCTTTAAGATCCCTTCGACCTCAATCCCCTTCAAGATCTCTCCTGGAGCTACGTTCGGGACGCCGCTTACGCCAAGAGGCCGCCATGTCGCAAGACCAGACCGCAGCGTCCACCATCTCGGTTCAAGTGCCAACCACCCCCACTCCGAGCCCTGCCAACAACCGGTATCGCGATCCAGAAATCTTCTCTGGCTTGCCTGGTGAGGACGTTGAAGACTGGCTCGACAACTACGATCGTGTCAGCGAATACAACAATTGGAACGAGACATCCAGGTTAAACAACGTGCCATTTTACGTCTCTCAAGTAGCCAAGACATGGTTCCTGAATCATGAGAGAGACTTCCGTGATTGGTCGTCTTTCAGGGAGCAGCTACGGCGTATTTTCGGCACACCCACGGTTCGTTCGGAAGTTGCGAAAAAGAGGCTGTCTGAGCGCGTCCAGCACTATGGCGAGTCGTATACCTCGTACGTTGAGGACATCCTCGCGCTTTGCCGCCGTGTCGACAGTGCCATGCCAGAACCTGATCGCGTGCGACACCTTCTTAAGGGTATCGGATCTACTGCTTTCAACGCACTCGCCGCTCAAAACCCTTCGACCGTGTCGGACGTCGTCTCCCTCTGTCAGCGCCTCGACGCCCTGCAATCAATCCGCTTGCAACCGGACTTTTCCGACAACCCCCTGGCAAACAGTATTGAGCTCCGGTCTATCATTCGAGCCATAATTCGTGAGGAATTGCAAACGCATGGCTCACCCCTTGCAGCAGAGCTCACGTCCAACCTGCTTCTACTGACCTGCGCGGTATTATTAAGGAGGAATTGGCCTCCCTGCACAACGCCCAGCATACCAACGCTTCTCCTTGCCCACAACCGGCTTCTTACGCGCAGGTTGCTGCACTGCCAGCCGCGCCGTCTCCAATCACACCACCTGCGCCTGTTCACGATCACCTGGCAGCTTTAGTCACCCGAGCTCCGAACCCACCTTACTACTCTGCCTGGCGTTCGTCGAGGCCTATTTGCTACTACTGCGGCTTTCGAGGACATATCTCCCGGTTTTGCCGACGCCGCCAGCAAGATGAACGTCGTGGTTACGCGGCCTTTGAACGCGATGAGCCACCTCCTCGCGTTTGCCGCACTTATGACGATAATCCTCCCGCTCGCCGATCTCCATCTCCGGCCGACTTCTCCAACACCGCATTCAACACACGTGTCTCGAGACGCCGCTCCCCATCGCCGCTCCGACGTTCTGTTTCGCCACTTCGACCTGTCTCCAAACTCCATGTCCAGCGACCGGAAAACTAACCAGTGCAGTTTTTGGAGGGAAAACTGCATCGCCGCGAAGTGCTCCAAGTCCTCCTGAACGTCCTTCGAACATGTTATTGGTGTCTGTGGAGGGTGTGCCTTTGTTAGCTCTGATTGACACGGGAGCTACTATATCTGTTATGCGTGCGGACCTGTGCTCTCGTCTGCGGAAAGTGAAGACGCCTTATATTGGATCATCCTTGATTGGGGCTAATGGAGCAATCATTCGACCATCAGCCCAATGTACAGCACGCGTCTTCATTGATGGTATCTGTCATCACATTAAGTTCGTGATTTTATTCCCGTGCGCTCATGAACTAATTTTAGGTTGGGACTTTCTCTCGTCAGCGTCCGCTTTAATCTCTTGCCGTCAACGTGTAGTCCATATGACCGAGACAGTTCATTGCAGTGAGAGTGCCGATGAGCCACGACTGCGTTTTCTCACTGCTGCCGATTCTGTACTGCCTCCCGGCCACGAGCAAGTCATAAGTCTCTCCTCTACGGACATCACCGATGGCGACGTGTTCATCACTCCTTACGGTCGCTGTCTTGCCCGTGGGATTGTCTTCGCTTCCTGCCTGGTGCGGTTCATCATCGCTTTAAACGCGACCACTGAGACAATCCTCCTACCTCAAGGCTCCGCAGTGACCTCTGTTATGTGGATACCCAACCAGTCTCCCTGCTTCCTCTTGCCGCCTCGCAAGCTCTTCCTCAACAGGACAAATCTGCTTCATCTGCCCTTGCTTCCGTAATAAGTCCTGACCTTACTGCTGCTCAACATGAAGCGTTGCTAAAATTGCTTACGAAGCACCAGGCCTCCTTTGATATGGATACTTCGTCACTCGGACAGACTTCCGTTGCCTTCCATCGTATCGACACCGATGGCCAGACGATTGTACGCCGTCGTCCCTACCGAGTCTCTTTGGCCGAACGCAAAATCATCGAGGAGAACGTCGCCGATATGCTGAAAAGAAACGTCATACGTCCCTCCGCCAGTGCTTGGTCATCACCCGTCGTTTTAGTGCAGAAGAAGGATGGATCGGTACGATTTTGTGTTGACTACCGTGCGCTAAACAAGATCACCCGTAAGGATGTATATCCGATGCCCCGTATCGATGACGCCCTTGATTCGTTGCAAGGCGCGCAATATTTTTCCAGCCTTGATCTTCGCTCCGGATATTGGCAAATTCCAATGCACGAAGCAGACAAAGAAAAGACCGCCTTTTCTACTCCGGATGGCCTTTATGAGTTTAATGTAATGCATTTCGGTCTATGCGATGCTCCCGCCACATTTGAAAGAATGATCGACACGGTTCTTCGCGGCCTCAAGTGGAAAACTTGTCTATGTTACCTCGACGACATCGTCGTGTTTTCCTCGACTTTCACTGACCATCTGCAACGCTTAGATGAAGTGCTCACATGTCTTTCTAATGCCGGACTTCAACTAAACACGAGGAAGTGCCGTTTCGCTAGCACAACGATTAAAGTCCTGGGTCATCTCGTTAGCAAAGATGGCATCCAGCCCGGTCCGGATAAAATTTCCGCGGTGCTCAACTTTCCACGCCCACTTCGTGCAAAAGAACTGCGCAGCTTCATTGGACTCGCCTCATACTTTCGACGTTTTATCCGGAACTTTGCCAGCATTGCCTCGCCTCTCCACAAGCTCCTTGCTAGTTCCAGTTCCTTCGATTGGAACGATCAGTGTGAAGCCGCGTTCCAAGAACTCAAGCGCGCACTAACATCCCCACCTGTTCTTTGTCATTTTGACGACAAGGCGCCCACGTTAGTGCATACTGACGCCAGCGGTCACGGAATTGGTGCCGTACTGCTGCAGCGCGACCACGAATTTTGCGAAAAGGTTGTTGCATATGCAAGCCGCACTCTCACTTCCGCGGAAAAGAAGTACTCGATAACCGAACAAGAGTGTTTGGCTGTTGTCTGGTCCATTCAGAAATTTCGTCCATATCTCCACGGTCGACATTTCACGGTTGTGACCGACCACCATGCCCTATGTTGGTTGTCGACGATCAAAAACTTGTCCGGGCGCCTTGGCCGCTGGATACTCCGATTACAAGCATATGATTTCAATGTCATATATAAGTCCGGACGGAAGCACCAAGATGCCGATGCTCTTTCACGATGCCCATTACCACCATCATCGGAGCACATTACATCACCTTGTCAAATTGGCCGCACGGAGGACGCTTCGTCTATTACACCGATTTCTTCCTTGACTTCATCAAACCGCCTTTCAGTGCTTTCCACTCACCAGCGCGCCGATTCCTATTGCCATGGTATCATCAATCGCCTTAGCGGTGTTTCATCTCCACCCAATGCCAGGCTACGGAAACAGCTCAAACTGTTCAAGTTTGAAGACGACGTGCTCTACCGGTACATTTTTCACCCGGAAGGCCATCGATGGGTTCCCGTTCTACCGCGCTCTCTTCGCGTTGCAGTTCTGCAGGCCTCACACGATGACCCTACGTCAGGCCACTTGGGTTACCACAAAACACACGTGCGCATACGCAGCCGATTCTATTGGCCAGGCCTTTCCACGAGCATAGCTAGATATGTTGCCTCGTGCACGCTTTGCCAACACCGTAAGCGACCTACTACTGCTCCGGTCGGGACCCTACAACCACTTCCTTGTCCAGCACAACCCTTCTCTGTCGTCGGCATTGACCTTTTCGGGCCACTCCCACCTACTTCAGACGGCAACCGATGGATCGTCACTGCTGTTGACCATTTGACCCGGTACGCTGAAACAGCCTCAATACGTTCAGGAGCTGCATCAGAAGTAGCGGCCTTCTTGCAGGCTGTCTACTTACGTCACGGGGCGCCTCACGTTCTTTTGAGCGACCGAGGCAAGGCATTTCTTTCAAGCACTCTTAATCAAGTTCTGCAAGCGTCCAACACCGTGCACAAGACAACGTCTAGCTACCACCCTCAAACCAACGGCCTAACAGAGCGATTTCATCGCACGCTGTGTGACATGCTATCCATGTATATTCAACCTGATCATCGTAACTGGGATGCGATTCTCCCATTTGTAACATTTGCGTACAACACGTCTGTTCAACGGACCACCGGATACTACCCGTTTTTCTTGGTATACGGCCGCCACCCAACCTCATCACTCAACGTTTCTTTCTTCTCTGGCCCCGTCAACGCTTCACCATTCATTTGCGACCAGTTTGTGTCTCGTCTTGCCCAATGTCGTCGTCGCGCCCGTATGAACACTGCAGCCAGCCAAGACGATCGCAAACATCGGTACGATGCCTCTCATCGCGTCGTTTCCTACCGCCCTGGTGACGATGTGCTCCTATGGACCCCTGCACGAACACCCGGTTTATGTGAGAAGCTTGAGTCTCGATATCTTGGCCCCTACAAAGTCATAGAGCAGACCTCGCCGGTGAACTATCGCGTTACACCTGTTGAGGCCCCAACCGACCGACGCTGCCGCGGAACAGAAATCGTGCACGTTTCTCGCCTGAAGCCCTTTCATCTCCGTTCCACTGTCTAATGTGCGGCCAGGCTGGCCGCATCCGTCCACGGGGGAAATTAGTGTAAGAATTTATGCGGACTTCATCTTCATCTGTACAAAGTCATCATCAATCATCGGATCGTGTTCGTTTTTGCATCGGCGCCATTTTTCCTTGTTGGAATAAAGCGTCGTCTCGACCGTGGTATTTCAATATATATATATATATATATATATATATATATATATATATATATATATATATATATATATATATATATATATATATATATATATATATACATATATATATATATATATATACTGCTACCTGCGAGACACTGAACATTGCGAAAACATGATGAAGCGCAATGTGTTTACCGGAGTTTAAATTTTTTTCTGACAGCGCTTCACTGCATAATACTTAATGCTGCTGTAAAGCCCATTTGCAGACAACAATTATGCATTGCAGCGAATAGCTGGTTTTATTGTTGTTCGCGAGTGGTTGTGTATAAAGAGGGCGCGAACAGAGAGGAATCCTGAAGGCAAAACAACGGCTTAAAACACCACAACAGAAACACCTCTGAATGCATGTCGGTACACATATTAGATGGTTCAGTGCCCATACTGTGACCGGAGGCGACGTGTACGCTCGTGTGTAATCAGGGACTCTTATTATAGTCCCCGTGAGAGTTGAACTGAGCCCCCTTGCAATCTCAGTATGCTTCACAGCAATGCAGTTTGTATAACTCACCACACAATTTGTCTGTATTGTGGTGAAGATAAAGCAAATCTGTCAACAACCATTAAGAAACACATACAAGACCTTTGCCCACGTGTAGGTGTTTGTGTGTGTGTGTATACATATATATAGAACATAGGCTTCCCTGCACTGCATTTTGTACAAATGAGCCCATAAAATGTCTATGTTGTGGTGAAGCTTATTAAAGCAAATTTGTCGACCATTATGAGATACATACAAGACCTTGCCCACATGTGGATTTATGTAAGCTATGACTACACTCTAAAAAAAGTTTACCCCCTTTGGGTTGTATTTTGTCCCAAACAATAATCATCATTTGTCATGCCCGCATTTCCTTTTTTTAATGCTGCGAGGCCGGTACTTCCTAGTGACGAACGGCTTGTGCGTAATCAGCTTGACACAGCACTCTCGACAGTAAAGTATCGAGCGCCGAGTTTTCAAGAAAGGAAATATGCAAGTAAGGCAGATATGACGATTATCGCTGTAGGACAAGACAAGCCCCAAAGGGCGTAAACTTTTTTTAGAGTGTACTGTGGACTGTCAGTGGCTGTGAAATCTTCAACATCTTGCTCTTCTCTCTCTTTCGAGAGAAAATTTAATTGCATCTAGATAAGCCCCAGCCCCAGGCTTGGAAAACTATTCTCCATGTTAGACGGCAAAGGACTAAAGAAAGGAACTGAGAAAAAAAAAGAAAAAAGCACACTGACATACACTTACATCCATGCGAAATGCACTATCACAAAAGCGATTTTCTCATTGCCTTTGTGGAGCACAGCTCAGATATATTTTTGGTTGCACCACAAATCGTGTATTGTGTGGCTACTGAATTCCTAAGGACAGCCCTCACTGTTACAAAGCCTCTGCAAATATAAATCAATGGTCCCTGTCCTAGTCAAAACAACAGGTGGGTACATGTATGGCATGCTGGACAAATAATTCTAAATAAATCCCTCTTGAGCGCATGGCCGTTAACAAGACCTTTAGCATTTTGAAATGTAAGTTTAGCTCTGAACTGGTTAAATTGGTGATATAGCCATGGTCTCGAGGTAGCATTTTCTTGAATCTACTGTGTGTAAAATACACTCGCGATTATTGACAGTTGAATTGTTACAATTGCAATCAGCAGAGAGACCTAATCTCGGCCTACATAGCTATACATACTAAAGGGCTCAGAGCACATATTCAACATTCCACCATCTTGCTTGAGTACCATCGTGTTTGCTTGAAAGTGATGAGCTCTCGGGCTACATTTCCAAGAACCATTGTTACTCACTAGCCTCCACTTTCAAAGATGTTTTCACCTGGTGCAACATCACCATCTCCCTTTCGAGGTGAGAGAAAGCTCTATTAGAACTGTCTGTCATGTGGGCCTTCTTTGTAACCCCCGGTATTTAGAGGCATACTTGATCAAGTGCCTTTACAAATTCACTGTCCTTCATTATTAAATGTGACCACTGTAACTGCAAAAAGACCATTGAACACTTCCCCTGTCAGTCTTTGATGTCCAATGTCAGCCCTTTTAGAGTGTACCCACCCAACTGGATAGTTGACCTTTCACAGAGGCTAGGATCCTGGGTGCTTGGCCATATTAATGAAGAAAGCTATGCATACATGCTCATATGACTTTCTAAAATAAACGAATCTGAAAAGACACTTATAGACACCATCTGTCTTGTGCAAGTGAACTGTCTCGATTTGCCTCCTTTTTTTTTCTTTTAACCCCTCATACCCTCACCCCCATGCAGGGTAGCCAACTGGATGAACGTCTGGTTAACCTACCCGGCCTTCCTTGTTCCTTTCTTTCGCTCTCAGATGTAAACCCCATGCAGGAAAACTAAAAACCACACGAAATCTAGTCAGCCATACCTGTTGAAACTAAGATG
The DNA here is from genome assembly GCF_023375885.2 of Dermacentor andersoni. Classification (NCBI taxonomy): domain Eukaryota; kingdom Metazoa; phylum Arthropoda; class Arachnida; order Ixodida; family Ixodidae; genus Dermacentor; species Dermacentor andersoni. The sequence goes on from NC_092820.1 coordinate 13,185,597, forward strand.
CGACATGCTTAAACAATTTCAGACGTGTAAATGCACCTAAAATACAAGTACAAAAGAAAGGAAAACACACGTAGCACATGCACTACTGATTCTTCTCCTTTCTTTTGTCCTTGTATTTTATATACTTTTACAAGCCTGCAATGCTGAACCAACTCGCCCAGCTACCTACATTGCTTAAACCAATTCAATTAATATTTTGGTTAATGTATACTCAGGAATTCGTGCGATGATTAGGCAGATTCTTCTCTTGCAGAACTTCATCCAACCAAACACCAGAGAAAAGAGTGATGCTGATACAGACACACAAGTTTTGTTGGCAGTGGAATATGTCAGCTGGATAAATTACTGCAAGCGTTGCATAGCAACATGCGTTGAAGCTGGTGAGCAAGTTGAAGTGCATGATCTGCAAATTTTCTGCCAATAATTTGCATTGTCAGACATCTGTGACGAAGGTGAAGAAAGGACTGCTGGCATCTGGACCAGGTTCTTGCTAAGTTCGTAGCAACTGCTATTACACTGGAGGACAAAATAAAGCAACCACTGCGCCACCTGAAGCAGTATTCTCGCTTGTTGCTTAATCCTGCAAGGACAGAAAAAGAGTGGAGAATGCTGCCTTCCTAGCTGAATTACAAGCAATGCAAAAGCAACCTTGGAAATCGAATCAGCTGCATCATTCTGGGCAGAAATGGGAGAAGTAAAAAGATAGGATGACATACAAGAGTACAGAAATATCTGTACATTGGCCCAAAACATACTAACTTTATATTATTGCTGCAACTGAAGGAAGCTATGCTAAAGAAAAGAGCAGCAGCTGGGCTTGAAGTTGAAAAACTGCATGCCATAAAAAATCAGCTTTTGCCATGAGTGGCAGGAGGTATGTCAACATGTACAAGCATCAATGACCAGCAAATTGAAGTCCACCAAAAAGGAAGTGGACGAAACGAGACATTTGCTTGAGCTTTGGCAAAGTGTTATCACCTGGCATTTCTACTTTCATGGCCTCATCGATAAAATAAAGTCGCATAAGTAATACAATATTGCTTTTGCTGTAATGGACTTTTTATTGTGTATTTGCTTCGTTAGTGTACGATCTTTTGATGTAGTTTTATAGGTGCAACAAAGCACTAAATTTTTTGTTATAGTTTATATTGAAAGATTTCAATAATGGGGTTGTTACTCTTACATTTTTTTATGCCAACCCAATAGCCCAAATTGTATATTAGCTTGTGCCACTATCTAGATGTGTGGATGTGTTGTGTTTGTGATGCCATCGTGTTCGTTGCATTGTCGTCATTCCAGCTTTGTCATGCAACTTTCACGCTACCTGCGTTGGAACCAGATGGCTCACATGAAAAGATCTAGGTGTCTCAACAGTAGCATACCCACCCGTTGTTGGTCGCCTCCGTTTGAGATTCAAAAGCAAGTTTCACACGAATGTTCATTTCGGAATGACCGATAGCAACACCTCACCTTGGCATAGCCAACTACCTGTAAAATACTTCACATAACATCAATTCCCACAATGCATGGGATTTACGCAAGCTTATCTCATAGTTTTCATGTAAAGCCTTTTGGACCTTAATGTGGGGGATAATAAAATGGCTTTTCAAGTCTAACTCCTCTGAAATATGTATAATTCGACACCTTGCATGCTAAGCTGCAGCTTCTTAAGTCCCAAACTGGCATCAAGAAAGCCAGGACCGTAAAATGATACTGGGCTGGACAAATCAGTTTCCAGAGATTTATGTTGCGTTCTTGACCTCCTTTCCAGAGTTCCTGTGACAAGCTTGTGTGAAAAGACATTCTCAAAGCTAGCATATGTAGAGACAAGGCTGATAAGCTCTATGTCAAGAATGGCTTAGCTGGCTGATGGTGCCTTTGGTGGAGCAATGAATTGCAATTTTTCTTATGACGTTATGAAGATAATTAACACTATATCATGCATGCTTACGCTGTAGCTTTCTTTCCTGCCATGCAACACCAAGAAAGCAAATGAGTAATTGCAAAGTAATCTGCATATTGTATCCCAGGTGTATTGTGTGTGCTACATTACCAGAGAATCCTGTGACCTTTAATTCACCTTTCCAGCACAACATGTCTTTATCAAGACATACCTTTAGGTTGGGTTGATATATGTAGGGATGCCCTTTCTCCTTCATGTCAGCTTAGCTCTGTCAACAGCAGATGCACTAAAGCTAAACACTCTTGCTACCTACTTCACATATTGCAACTGAAATGAAGGAAACACAGGTCTTAACAGTAAACTTTTAAACAGTGCATTTAAATACTTGTGCAACCTTCTTTTTGGAAAGACCATATGGCGCCTAGAGATGTAGCTTGACAAGTAAGAAACTGATGTGCTTTTATCTAAAAATATAATTGATTGATGTTTTGTGGGACGAGGTGCCTGGTGTCTCAATGAGCACACTTTATGGCTGAGCCTATTTTTGCCATAGCGTCAGCTTTGAAAACTTGTCAGAATCTTGAATCTTGGTGCATTAGAAAACACCTTGACACAAAATGAATGTAACCCTTAATGCCATTGAAAGAAAGGTGCTGAAATTAATTTGATGAATACAGCAGAATGAAATGCAGGTAACTTAGATGGGAAATATGTAAGCAATTTACCAACCACGTTATGAATGCAAGCAGCTGACACTTAATAGAATAAGAAGGCCCTGGAGCAAGTCTCTGGCTTGCAGTGCAAGACCTGTGCACACTTATGATGATATTGCAGTATTCATGGCAGGGACGGGACCATTCAACCTTGCACACTGTAACAGTCTGTATATCTCTTTGAAATCTTCTTGTGCCAACATGTACAAACTGCATGTTGCAAAGAGTAAAATCATTGATATTGTCCTACAGACAGTTTCCATGTTTATTGGATTCTCATTTTAACAGCTGACTTTAAACTTCCATACTGAGAGCTGGACGAGTTAGTGCGTTTTTGGAAGAGTAGAAACAGTGCACAAAGTATGAAGGACAGTGAAAACGCAACAGGAGCACTGACTTGCAACTGAATTTTTTATTCAGGTATACATACAAGAACAATATGCACACACCATGCAATGTGAAAAAAAGCAAGCAAATGAAGTGCAAGCTATTAATCATGATTGACATTGCTAGAAAACACAAGCATGAGTGACGTCGTGAGTTGACTGTGACATGGTACTAAATCCATGCAAAAAGCCATGTTAGAACTTACATGGGCATTATGCGATTCAATGAATTCAACAGTATGCTTATAAACTATGTATTCTAACATTTTACTTGAATAAGGGGCTAAGGAGATCAATATATATATAGCTACAAATGCCTTAGTCACCAGATTTGAAAAGCGGGAGGACTTTCGTTTGTTTCAAAGATGAAAGAACTATACCTGTTGTGGGAGAATGCTGAGAAATAAAAGCGATACTGAGGAGTCCGTTGGGAATAATGTAATGTACCAACATGCATTAGGAATTACGTCAGGATCTCAAAATTTATTAAATTTGCAGACATACTTCTATATTTTAACAACATTATTAAGGCATACAAATTTAAAAAAGAAATGCCACTACGTTAGTATTTGCCATAGCAAATGGTTTCCTAGGGGTGCATGTACAATGGCCCCCAATTGAATATTGTGCCACTAATGCTCTACCACATGTGTTTGACCCCTGTTGATTGCAAGTCGCACAAGAGAAACTTGGCCTTTTTTGTAGAGCAAAGACAGTTGGCAAAAATGAAGCACGTACACAAAGGTAGAGAGGTTTTGGTATAGCCTGTACAGTGAAAGATCCACTCAAGATCCAGGTGCTGTACCGTATCTTCAGAAAAAGCATTTATCTAAACACGTGCACAGGGTGTAAATGATCGCACTCCGATGCATGTGATACACAATGACAATCACCACGAAAGCCTATCGCATTACTATTACTTCCACAGGTAATTTTCATGGCTGCTAGCCATATGGCTGTCTCACTGCACCACAATCTATAGCAACTAATACACTGGGCATTTCAAATGGTTCATGAAAGCGGGTTGAGCCCTGGCCAGTCTGAAGCAGCGGCACTCCACACACTGTTCAACGCCCAGCCTTGTGTGAGTCACTTGACACTCGCCACGGACACTTGCTGACATTGCCTTCAGGCGGGAACAGGCCTTTCTGTTAGATTCACGTTTCATGTCCAGGCTTTCGTTACTAGGCTTCTGCGTGCGTAAGGCGACGCGAAATGTTTGAATGCACTTTGCTTATCGACAAAGGCGCCCTTACTTTGCAAAGCGATTTGGAAATGTGTATGCACCCTACATCGACGTCAATGCCGACGCGCACCACTTCTGCGTTTTCGAGCTCGTGAGCAGTGTGTCGACGTGAAACCAAGGCCAAACAGGCATCGGGCTTTGCCAGAAGGCGTACACACAACTTAAAGAATCGCTATGTTAATGTTAATCGCTAATTATCCGTGTCGGCACCATATGCAGTCGGCGCTGTGTTACCACGACTCTTCGAAACCGACAGTCCAAATGAGGCGACATGTCGTGCTGTTTCGTGGATGCAGCACAGTTCGTTCGAAGCTTCTGTAGCTTCGTAACGACAACGTTATTCGTACTCGCCGACAACGCCGTACTCGCCGTGTGGTGTGTACTACAGTACACACCACACGGCCACAAGGAATCACAGCGGTCCTCACACTGCGTGCACGCGTGTGTAGGCGCCCACAGTCATTTTCGATTTTAAAACACAGCATACAATAAATGCTTTATTTATTTAGGCGCAGTGTATTTACCAAAAAAACGATAACGTTAGCATTTCGTGTATTTTTTATTAAGCTTTCTTTTTGTGACGTCATCATGCGTGGCAGCAGCGGACTCCACCTGGGGTCGTCTGCTGCCACGCGCGTGCACCCAGCGCCGGCCTTTTTTCTAAGACCATCTCGCTCGAGCGAGAGGATCTTAGAACAGCATTACTACTGCTTTTTTACAGCTTTGCTGCGGCTCATTTAATCATCACATGCATTCTTTTAATAATACAAATGACATCGCTGCGCGGAAGAGCGTCTCTTGAAGTTTCCAAACAAGAGCCAATGCCGCCGTGCCTGCTACATGCACGCTTGCCTTTCCTAACGCAGTTAAGACGCGGCACTAGCTCTGCTACTGCGTGATACAGGGTCACTGTGATAAGAAAATTAAACAGAACAAACGAAATTAAGGCAGAAAATGTCAAACGTTGCCAAGCGTGATAAACGAACCTGCCTCGCTGGATGAGTTAAAGAAATCGGCGTCCTGAAGTCAGCTTCGCCGCAGTAGAATAGTGTTACGCGGTGACGCATGTCAGAACTGAAGAGTGACCGCTTTCACCGACATAAATAATATGTGTTCCTTACTGATGTACGCGTGCACCTGCCGTCTCCTGTTACATTACGCGTGCCGAGGCGCCTAAGTGTACTGGCCGGCCTTCAGCGCTATTTCGGACGTGGCTGTGATGCTTTGAAACGTTGGTTTGTCGACCTCGTAATTAGGCCAGTTAATGTTTACACGGCCATTTTTTTTTCTGAGCTGTTGATTTCTTCCATAATAGCTACGTAATTTCGTAGTTTCCTGTTCAACTGCTTTGGTCATATGCGAGTCAAGGTGTTCTCTTTAGCCGAGCGCAGTTTTCGAAAGCGAAACGACGCTTTTGCAGTAGCATATAGTACCGTCGCCCATTTACAACACAGTCAATCAATGTAATTTTGTATGTCACTGGGAAACCATCGGACGCAGGGAACTCACTCGCATGCGGGGAACTGCATAACTAGCCACGGGATTACCGTGCCTCTTGGGAAGCTGCTTTGCATCAAAGGCCAGGTACCCTTGCTATGATTCACCGCAACATATTTTGTATGTCTAACCGCATAACATATTTGTATAGCGGTGAAGCTAACCTTACGGAACCGAATTTCGCAACGCTTTTTAGACTCCTGCATCTCTACCAGCCACTACCAAACGCTTGTCGGTACGTCTCTTGGCAAAGGTCCAGGTAAATCTCCCCTGTTGGGAGTTGGGGGGACTGACGTATATGAAAACTGCCAAGGAAAGCAGTTGCCCTGACGAAGGCACGCTCCCCTGTCGAAACATTTGCACCAGCCTGTTCGACCACCGTTATCACCGCAACATATTTGTGTGTCGCGGTGAAGCATGCCGATATTGGGAAAGATTTACGTGAATCTGGAATGTATGGTTTCTGTCAGCGACTAACCTAATGTTCTACTCTCATCAAAGCAGATTTTCGTGGCAGGATGCATGATGTCTTGAGAACTTTTGTTGGCTAAAGCCATACATGCCAGGTTAGCTCTTGTCACAATAATACGCTTTACCGCAATACACAAGACGCCCCGCTGCAGGAAACGCCCGCCGTAGTTAGCCAAAACCTTATGTGATGGTTCACTGCAAAATACCTCCTGGATTGCGGTGAATCGTAATAAAGCGCATTTGTCAGTTTAGAATGTAAAGACCCTTGCCCTTCGCTTTTGTAATAATATGACTCAGTTTAATGAGAACATGTATTCACTGCTAAAAACATCCACATTGAAATGGAGATATGAACACTGATGGCAGCCTGTGTGATGTTTTATCCCTTTACTTTTTTTTGTACCTGTCACGCTGCCATTATTAAATTTTCCTGTACTTTGTTAGGTGCTGACGTACATAACATTACATCACAAAGAGCCACTGTGTAATTAGTGTTCAAGGACCAGCGTGATGGCTTTACTCAAGAAAGGTTTTGGTTATGTTGTTGTGAAGGTTTTTTTTTTAGAGGTAGCTTTCTGAGAAGAAATCAGATGTCAGGAAATAGATCTCAATGGCACAGTTATCTTGGTTGCCTTTTGCTCAAACGTGCCCTAGACATAACTGAGTGATTTGCACTTGCAACTGGACAGCAGCCGTAGCTTGGGAGACCAGTGATATGGCATATTTTATCAAACTAGGTGACACATAGCATTACCAGTCCGAATAGAGACCTGTTTAAATGTTTGTCACCTTTAACACCTAGATTTTCGACCATGAATTCAGAAAAATCTGTAGCACATTTAGAACCTAGATTTTAAATGCTGTATAAGTTGGCTTCTTGTTCACTGCAGCTGTGCTCGGCTTCTGTCGAAACGGGAGAGCACTTCTGCACAGCTTATTAGGGAATATTCTTATTTACATACCTTCTTTTTATTTATCTCGCCTACAATCACAATCAAATGTTTATGGCACATGAATGTGCTGTGCATGAATCTAACTTACAATGCCATGTTCAACAGCACAGTGCATGTAGCTTGTGTTGGTTCATTCAAGCTAAGCATTGCTACAGCCTTTAACTGTAGGTATCATGGTATGAGAGCAGAGAAATGGATATGCAAAGACAGTTGGGCACATTGAGACAACATCTTTGTTGTGTGTGAAAAGGTGACAGATACACAATATGGGGAGAACGCATGCACTTTCATATTTTCTCGCGCACAAAAAAAGCCGGAGGAATAAGGTTTCTTCACTGTGCCATAGTAACTATATGTTTGCTCTCAAAGGTAATTCTGATTCATTGGATATGTTCCTGTGCTGTGTCTATTTTCTGGAGTGTGCTTTAGTTTTTGCACGTTAATGTTTCAAACTCGTTTTTATTTTCACAGACTGAACATCCCACGTCTTGGTTTGACTTCCTGGTACAGGATACTTGCACTTAGCATGGAGTGATGAAGCAGAGCAGTGTACTTTTATTAAATGTGCAGAACAGCAGTTCACTAAAAAACATGTGTGCTGAAAATAAAGTGTTCTTACCCACATTCCTCGTTGTCTATGTATTTATTTATTAATACTGTCAACCCTCATAGAGGGTCATAACAGAGAGGACAACACAATTACATAAATCAAATATGGACAATGTCAATGTACGTAAAGTTACTTAACACTTGTCAATTCACAGTTAATAAGATGTTCACTTGAATGCTGTTCAGCACACTTCTGACATCTATCAAAATACGTACAATGAATATCAAGTCGCACATATCATTTGGCACTTCAAAACAATCGAAAACTCCCATAAATATGCCTCAGCAGCATTTTCAAAGTCGGTGACATCTTTTAGGCTAACAATAGCGTTTGGCAATTGGTTTCACATTTCTATCGCATCCAGGAAAAATGAGTATCGATATGTATCACTGTTGGTATGGTCCGGCTTTATGACGTAGTCGTGGTTAGTTCGCGGGTATCTTTTGCCTGGAGCATGTAGATATTTGAGCTTATCAATCTTAAGTTGATCCTGCATTATTTGATAGAGCACCTTCAGCCTATATTTTTTCCTACGTACCTCAAGAAGATCGAAGTTGCAACGCTGTAACATAAGCGTGACCGATTCCTTCCTTTGGTATGTCGAACAAATGAAACGCGCCGCCAGACTCTGTATCCTTTCCAACTTCCTCTTAAGCGTCACTTGATGGGGACTCCAAACAACGCTGAATATTCTAGTATCATCCTAATGAAGGCGGTGTATGCAATAAGTTCTACATTATGCGATGCACGTTCCAGTTTTTTTTTCTAAGAAAATATAACTTTTGATAGGCAGTCATGCAGACGTTATCTATATGTTGGTTCCATGTCAATTTTGCTCATATTCCTGTATTCTCTTCAGCAAAACCACTTATATGGGGAACTGATCATGATAAGTTCTCATGAGCATTTTAAACAACAGCCTTGAACCCTACTCATGCACTGGTAAAATGTATAGATGCAATGAAATTGAAACAGAAGGCAAAATAGCAAACATGATGCAGTATTTGTCAGAGAATTATGTCAGCAATTTTTGCATAAAACGATTTACTTAGAGCATACTAGCACTACAAAGCACCCATCTTTCTTGTTAGGCATACATTACTACAAGGTCTTTAAAGGTGGCCACAAGAGAGATGCTGGCTTTAATGAGGAACTATAGAGGTTAAAGGCAGCCATGAAAATGTATTAAGAAATTATGCAATGCATAGCATTTACTCAGTTCAGAGAGCTTCCAAAGTTGTCATAAGGCATTGATAGCTGTGGATGAGGGAACAGTTGTAGCCCTATTTGGAGCATGAGAAATGAACATTAAGATCGAAACATAAGTAACAACTCGTAATGCAATTAAAAAATCTTGCTATACTTTTAAAAAGACAGTGAAATGAAATTAGTGACACAATTTCCTTGTCTTTTTACTTTATTGAGGTTCAATATACTTATTTTAGTAACACAAAAAAGCAGAGTGGTGAAGCACATAAGAAAAATGCTAGTCAGTTTTTATATTCTGCTTTCTCTAAATTCAAAGTTCAGTAAAGTTAACTTAGAAAGCTACGGTGAAGCCATTGCTTCAGCCTGTATGGTGCATAACAGCAGCAATCGCCAGCCTAACTGCTTGGGTTTACAGTGCCTTATTTGTATTGTACACCTTTTAAGTGCTGAGCTACTGGAAGATTGATTAAGGTGACCAACATGCTGAACCAGTAGTTTACTGAGTAAAATAGATGGAGAAGGGTGGAAAGATAGGACAGAGAACAGGGGATGTATTCTGTGTCCATCTAGTGGAAATGTCCATTTCATCCGCTCCTGAAGTTCTGATTGGCTGGGCTGGCGTATGCATGAGAAGGAGACATGCTCCCCCAGCTAATTTGCACTTCAGCAGAAGAGGATATGGACATGTCCACTAGATGAATACTTACAAAGCTATTTAATAAAGTACTTCTGTAACCAACATGCCTGCTATGCCATCCTTGCTTTCAATGTCTGTCTTAGTAAAAGTGTGAAAGAACCAGGTTTGGTGCATGAAAAGTTTTCCTGAGGGTGTGTGCCTTGAAGCCTGTAGTGGTAATCACAGAAAACGGGGGTGGATCCAGAGTAGCACCAAAGGGCAAGCCTTCATCGAAACAAATATGGAGGGAAGTGACTGCATGCTCAAACGTGTCAGCTCACAAGTTTGCCAAGACCAAGTGATATCAGAAGTTGATGAAGCCTACATGGTTAATGTATAACCGTTTAGGCCAAAATTATTTAGATACTCTTTATGAGGACTACATATTTACTGGAAATCTCAAAATAATTATGTTAGTGCAGAATACCTTCCACTAGTTGTGACGTCCTTGAAAGAATGAAAATGTTTGAGTTGTACTTGTGTGGTGCATGAAGTTAACTTTTAAAAAAAAACTCAGCAATGGAAACAAAATGCAAAGGGTAGTATTCGAAATAAATTGCCACCTCTTTAGGGCTAGATGAATTCAAATAATAATAATCATAAGCAAATGAAGATCGGGCATACAAGATAGATGTTTCGGCTCCCACTTGAAAGCCTTGTTCACAAAGATTGTGAACAAAGCTCCAGTTGAACCAGTTCTTATTTTTCATTTTTATGGTTGGCATCTAATTTTAAACTACTTACCGTGCCTCTTTTGACCAAACCAGACAGGCTGCCATCAAACTCTTCACTACTTCAATTCAAATAATTGGAGGTTGGCAAATAGATTTTTCTAATAGGAATAGTTGGTAACGAATAGTCAAACACTGATGCACACAGTTACAGCAGGCATATTTATCTTGGAATTAAGCACCATGCTTATATTGTCTAGTAAAAAAAGGACAGCTATCAAGGAAGATTAGGATTATTTTAAGCAAAAGTAATTATACCTCATATACTTGAAGCAGATGTAGTGCTTCTGAAGAATCACGTCCAAACTGCACACACTAAAAGATTAAGCTGGGATATTCAAAAAGACAAGTACATGTTTTTTTCTCGCCAAGTGACTTTTAGTGTGCTCAATTATGTAAAGTGTGCTATTTTATGATTAATGTAATTGCTAATGTAAAGAAAGAACAAGCCAGGATCTCTTGCTTTATATATATGCGCTGAATCAAGAAGGTAAATAAGGAAGAAGAACACCAAAAATAAACAAGAATATTTGTGTGCTTTCTGGCATAAAATAATTCTCGTGTAAGCCACATAACATGCTTTCCAAAGCATCCCCTATCTTAACTTACAGCTGCATCGCAGGAAGGCACTTTCTAAGAACACACATGCTTCATGATCATTCACTGTGTTAGTGACTCCCACTGAAGTAGACTGAGAACATATCTGGGCACTGCATTCAATAGCTGATGTAAAGTGAAAAGACTGCTGCTTGTAGGTATGAATGAACCAAGTGAATAAGAAATATAGGTTCTCAAACTTCTAGTAGTAAGTGTGGCAGCACTTAAGAAAAACATGTTGCAACTAAAAATTGCAACACATGATGAAATAACTGAGATAGCTAGGGAGAGTTTAATAGACCAATAAACAGGAAACTGCAAATTCCCAACATTTCTGAATGCTTTTCTTCACATGTACTCACCTCATAAGTATGACTTCCCTTAATGCTCGAGCCTCTGCCTTAATTTCATAATTCCCCATTCTCACTGCTTCGCTCATGCTGATTGACATCTAGCACAAAGGTTGGTGAAAGTAGCTGAGCATGTACATTTGTTGTGAGGCAAGCTGCCCACATCTGGTAGCCGCATGCCAATTTCTCAGAGTAGATGAAAGGGAACCCTTGAGGGTAAACCATAGAGAAGACGGATACCTTGGTTCAATGATAACTGAAAACACCAACATGGAAAATTTGGACAGCCCACAGAATCAGCAGAATTGACATAGTTTGGAAAAACTGAAAAGATGCATTATGATATTTATGTTACACAGGTTCCAGTCAAGTTGAAGATTTTCACTGTCTAATAAACTTATAAGACAATACCAGCAATACTGTATGGAACCTAAACAAGTTTAATAAAGTCACCTAGAAGTCAGGGTGGAGAAAATTCTGAATTGAGGATGCTAAAATGGATGAGGTGGAGGCAGATTGTGAAGACAGGTTTTAAAAAATTAACATTCAACACACACTTAAGTTGGCAAAGATTGGACTCAATGTTCAAGAAGAAATTGACCAAGATAATTTATTGGTATACGTACATGAGAGAGCAGCAACAATACAGCAGAGATAACTGTCATGAAAGAGGAAAGGACGTCAGTCTAAAAATTAACATTTTATCAGAAGAATGGTTATGCATGGGCTCAGGCTCATGTACAATTCTGTATGGTACGCATGATGTCAGAGCTGCATAGCATAAGGAACTGTGGCCTTACATGCCTCGATTATGAAATGATGTGGGCCAAGAGTGGAACAAGGATAGCATCAAGAAGGGGCCTCCTCCAAAAGGAGAACCGTAGGGAAATGGGGTGAGAGAGGTTTCCTACGCAACAGATACAGAGTCATATGAGTCATAGTCATAGAAACCATGACCCAAGGAGTTGCACAACAAGGTATATAAATTCAAATCTCTATACAGTTAAACCTCAGTATAACGAAATTCTCGATATAACGAAGAATTTAACTTTTCATAACCTCTTCTCCATAGAACACCATGCATTTAAAGCCTCAATATAAAGAAGTGTGTTTGTGTGCAATTTCAATATAACGAAATTTCGCTTCTGCCGCAGAGGAGTGCCAATTGAGACAATCAATGGTAACTTCCGCGGACGCAGATAGTCAAATGACTGAATTACAAGCGGCTCCTTGCAAACGCACCTCTGAAACTGCGTGCAGCGCGACAAGAACAACAGCTTGGAGCCGCATCATGTTCCGTATAAATTAAGTCCAAGTGCGATCAGGTCCTATCGCGCCCCGCGCACTTGTGCTTTAGGTGCGAGTGAAAGTGTGCGAGGGTGAGACAAGAAAGATGGTGGCTTCATAAGTGCGGCCTTCCCACGCTAGCAATGGCAAAGTTGGGAAGGAAAGGGAGCTCGCGGTAACGCGATCAAGCGCGCGCGAGGGGGCGGAGTAAGGGGGCGAGGTGACGCGGCTGAGCGCGGCTGTAAGCGCGGCTGAGCGCATACGCAGCCGCGCACCCTGCTCTAGAGGTAATCTGCTGCGTGTCGAAAAGAGCGGGCATGCCAAGACGGCGTGGCATCATGTAAGCTGTTTTCCCGCACGTTTAGTATTGAAGGTTGCGCAATCTCGAGTTTTGATGACCCGTTGGAACGAGAAGCAGACGAAGCATTCGCTCCCAGCTGCCGGCGCTTTTCATGATAGCGTCGTCGCAGTGCGACCGGGCGACGCTTTGGGGGCGGAGTGCACGCGAAAGCATGGCGTCACTCAATTCGTACCGCTGATGTAAAGATATCAACGTGGCATGAAACCGTATCATTCATCGCTGACTCCTATATTCGTCCAAATAAAATGTTTGCTCATTCAAACTTGCTTTTTTTTATTGCCCAATAATTCGGAAAATTGCATGGCCCCTTTCCGTGCAACTAAAACGATCGGCGACTGCACTCATTTGCATAACAGATCGAATTTCAATACAAGGAAATTTCTATATAACGAAGCGAATTGCCGATTTTACCTACTTTGTTATATCAAGGTTTAAGTGTATAAAGAAATTTCGTGTTCTCTACACGGGGGTGGCAATGTGGGCTTGTTCGTTGATCATCATGGAACGGCATGTAGTGTAGCGCAGCAAAAACAAGAACACAAGAAGAAATGAAGCACAGACACAAGCGCCTAATTATGTCTGTGTTTTCCTTTTTCTTGTGTCCTTGTTTTCGTTGCATTACACTACATGACATTCAATACTTTCACTGTCACTTTCATGAGCACTGAAAACCTAGAATCAACTAATATCTTGCCTGATTTGCCATAATTAAAAAGAAAAATGTGGGTATAGTAGGTCTGATTGAGTTCTGGAGATTTAAGAATATTTAAGAATGTTAAAATTTAAGAATGCTTTTAAGAATGTTTAATCATTTCTTCCGTTAAGGCAGAGTACATGCTCAACTGCTACAATTAGTGTGAATGTAGGCAAAAATGACATTTTTGGCTCTTGCATCAATTTTATGGCATGTTGCGTGATCTAATCAAGTGGTTTCAATTTGACGAAGTTCTCGATTTAACAAAATAAAACCTCACATCCCAATAAAATTTATTAACTAGACTTACTGTACTTTATAACCAAAGTACTGTATAACTATAAGCAGCTACAGCCGCCATGAGTGGCAAGCAGAATTGAAATTGCTTTAGTCGAAACATGCCGAGCGCTGCTGCTAAAGTATGCGCCACATGCATTGGGCGACTGCGGGAACCGCGGTACCACACGCAGTTATTCAAAGCAGCACATAAAAGTGCCGTGGACTCAAATTGGTTAGTAAATGCATTCGGAACCAGTCATTCGATTACTCAATTAATATATCAGCCACACACTCGCATAGCATGGCCATGTGGCAAACGCGGCCATGCGGACGCTTCACTATGCGCGGATCGGCTGGTTGCAATATTGGGGCACTCTATGGGTGCATGTTTAAAGCACAGCGTTTTTTGCCTATCGCATCATCGTTGCGGGTGCTCCATGGCTGAGTGTATTGCATGGTACAGAATTGGCCCCAGTACGAACAGTAGACAGGTAGGGCGGTCCGTGCAGATGAAGCGTGAACGCGAGCTCAACATAACCACGTCGTCATTATTCTGTAGCGCTTATTTATGCGAAAGCGTCAAATGGCCTATTGAGCAAAAAAGCCGGCGTCTGTCGTCTCAGCGAAACAGCGCCTCAAATCCCATTGGCTGCGACCACGTCACGAGCGCGCCTCGACGAAACAGAGCGGGTGAAAGGGTACACTTGCTGTCGCTATAGTGCACCAGGTGTTGCGTGAGGGGAGAGGGCATCGCCGCAATGCCACGTCATCCTTGCTCTCGCAAGCCGCCGCCCGGTCCGTATCTCCCCCTCCACTGGGCTTAGCTGCTGCGCGTGCCTGCCGACCTTGGTGGCCACTGCTGTTTCCTGGTATCTGGTCACGCAGCACGTCGGTGGCATGCGGTGTTGGCACCGCAGGCTGCTGCTGCTTGCTATCTCGGGCCCAATGTAGCTCTAGGGTGCATCACTTGCAGCGTAAAACTCGAAGGACTGCACAGTGGCGTTCAATTGGGCATTAATGCTTTCGCAATCACAACTCAGATAAGACATGCTTAGCTGTCCTCATATGTTTTTCTTTAGTTGCCAAGTGGACGCATCATTGTTCACCATTCACAGTCTTCAATCTGTCATCATAATTGCATTGTCATTTCAAATTAGTTGTAATATCACGCCGTCAGATGCTGCCGCCTTCACGCTGTGTAGTAGATACGCAGTCATTGCCATGCATGCACTCATCATCCCAAAGTCGTTATGCCTCAATCGTGATGACTCTAGAATTGTCATCCCATTGTCGATCATGCCATCGTTGTCACCGCATCAGCATCATAGTGTTGTCGGCATTCGACAGATGCATTACACAGATTAGCATTACCTTTTCAGTTTCTAGAACAGAATGCACGTGGTGATCTGCCGCAGTAATATTATGAGAGACACTTGGGCGGAACAATTGCTGGCCTCAATCGCCAAGCCTCCCTAACGTCATTTATTTCAATCTCTATAATAATCCTAAATTGTGTCACAAAACTTCTACAACAAATGTCAACATGGTTGCCATAAGACCTTGTCTCTCATGAAAAACAAGTATATTGTCATGTTCACTAACTTGATCTCCTCCATTGAACTTAGTTCTTGCGTTGAATGAATGCTTCTAGCGTTTTAAATTCTGCTACTTTGTGCCACTGCCTCCTTCTCCTGAATAAGCTAACTTAATATTGATCCACATGCAATTACTAAAATTCACTGAATGCTTTCTTCATGACTAAACACAATTTGTATGTTAACAACTCCAATTCACAAATCTGTCTTTTGTCACTTCTGGCATGCCACAATGCTGAGTGTTTAGGCCCTTGATTTTTCTCATTTTAGATCTCGCAAAGAACTTAACGTAGAAAACTAAACTTTCTGTTGATGACTGTGTGTTTTGTCGTGAAACAACCAAACTCTGGCAGGTCCGTTTCTGTTCAAACAGACTAAACAAATGGCCCACTGAGTAAAAAAGCCAGCGTCTGTCGTCTCAGCTAAATGGAACCTCAAATCCCATTGGTTGTGACCACATTGCGAGCGTGCCTCTACAGAGCAGAGCGGGTGAAAGGGTACATTTGCCATCACTCTAGCGCGCCAGGTGTTGCGTGAGGGGAGAGGGCGCCGCCGCAATGCCACGTCATCCTTGCTCTAGCAAGCCGGCGCACAGTCCATATCCCCCCCCCCCCCCCCCACTGGGCTTAGCTGCTGCACGTCCCCAGTGGGGCAATGTCTCCACTAATGTCTCTTCGGAGTGCCATCACTAGTTTAAAACCTAATATCAGTACCCTAGCAAAAAAAAACTGATAGAAATTTCTACAAGTCTCTTAGGAATATGTATAGGCTGTACGGGTCCTTCTAAGAGTGATATATATTCCTACCTGACCCATAGAACTCTTTACCAGACTGGCAGGCAGCAGATAGATCTCACTGTGCTGCCTACAAGACAAAATAGCATGATGTATCAGTCTTTTAAACCCAGATAGAGATCATCATATGACATACAGGAATCTGATTGAGGCACTGATAAAGCATGTTAGAAATAGCACACATGCCGGTGCCCACACGCCTGAAGAGACGTTTTTAAAATGAACTGAATATACAACCCTGAATGCATTGCCTGCCACGTGAACAGATTAACAAACACAGTTGGGATATTAGAGTATCAAATAAAAATGAAGTGTTCAAACTGTGCAATTATCATAACTATTTACAGCTTGTATGCAGATATATTATCCTAAACATGTTTCAACATAAATTAAAGCACACGTTTTCAAAGCACAGCAGCGTTACTTAGCCTGTGAAACTACATTGGGGAAGTTGCATGAGAAAAGTATCAGTCCATCTTTGTAGCAGGTGTGCTCCAGTTCTTTTAATACAAAATTACATTCACAAATTTTGCGAGACGGATGTGCAACATTTAATGCATATCCAAAACATGATTACTGTCATCATCATCATCATCATTATATTTATGTCCACTGCAGGACGAAAGCCTCTCCCTTCGATCTATAATTAATTTGTCATGCGCCAACCGATTCCAACTAGCACCCGGAAATTTCCTAATTTTGGAGCACCACCTAAACTTCTGCCATCCTCTACTGCACTTCCCTGCTCTTTTTACCCATTCTGTCACCCTAATGGTCCAACTGTTACCTAATCTGCGTATTACATGACCTGCCCAGCGCCATTTTTTTCTCTTAATGTCTATTAGAATATCATCTATACCTGTTTGCTCTCTTGTCCAAATTGCTCTGTTTCTGTCTCCTAAAGTTATACTTAGCATTCTTCGTTCCATCACTCTTTGCCCGGTCCTTAACTTGTTCTCAAGCTTCTTTGTCAGTCTCCAAATCTCTGCACCATATGTCAGCACCCGTAAAATGCACTGATTGTATACTTTTCTTTTCAATGATAATGGTAAGCTCCCAGTCAGGAGCTCACAATGTCTGCCGTATGCGATCCAGCCCATTTTTATTCTTCCGTGAATTTCCTTCTCATGGTCAGGGTTTCCTGTGATTAGTTTACCTGGGTAGACCTACGCCTTCACAGACTCTAGAGGCTGACTAGCGATCTTGAACTCTTGTTCCTTTGCCGGGTTATTTATCATTATCTTTGTCTTCTGCATATTAATCTTCAGCCCCACACTTACACTCTCCCTGTTAAGGTCCTCAATCATTTGTTGTAACTCGTCCGCAGTGTTGCTGAATATAACAATGTCATCGGCAAATCGAATGTTGCTGAGGTGTTCGCCGTCGATCCCTACTCCTAAACCTTCCCAGTTTAATAGCTTGAATACTTCTTCCAAGCACGCAGTGAATAGCATTGCAGAGATTGTGTCTACTTGTCTGGCTCCTTTCTTCATAGGTATCTTCCTACTGTTGTAATAAAGTTTATTTACAAAAGCAAAACAAAGCACTTTCAAGACTGTGGATACTAAGTGTAGCTCTAACATGTCAGGCTGAGTTTGTGAATGCCATAAATTAGACACTACCAACGTGATTTCATTAAAGCTACTTTCTGGGCTAGTTGGTGCATACTTGATTTGAAAATTATAACAACGCTAATGCATCCATCCACAAAGGAACAAGGACAAGACACAAGCTACATGACTACAAACATGACTAGGGTTTATTTTACACTCCATTATCTAAAGAATAAGCAAGCAACTTTAGCCACATTTAAACAAACACATAAGAGGAACAACACAGACTGAAGTACCAACTTCACCATGCCCATTTGTGCTCACAGATGCTGTATAGAACACCAGGTCTAATTGGCACATGCTTTTATAATATTACAACTTCATATGAAGCTATTTTCTCTAGACGATGCACTTTTGCATTCATCCCAAAAGTGTTGTGATATGTGACAGAACACAAGTGAGCTTGAGCAAAAAGAACAAACTGGCATGGCACACTGACAAGAAGCAAGAAAACAGGACAAGCATCGCTATTGGTACAAGATCTACAGCAATATATCAGAACATGACAATACAGCAATATTATTTAAGCAAAAGTGAGTACAGATCTGAGAACTTATTCAAGTAAGAACATGGATTTACCATTTTTAAAACCACACATTCATGAACAAAAACAGCTAAACATCAGCGAACATATTGCAAAATCAGAAGACACAATTCTTCACTGGGTGCTAGTTCAACCACCGCACGTTGAAATGTGTAAAAGTAGTTTATCCTGTGTAGCCTTCAGCACGCGACAGCAAAGAAGACTATCAGAACAGGCTTCATATATTGTCACGTGGTGGTGACGTTCAACAACACAGTAGCAATACTGTGAAGAACAAAACTAACTTTTATTGGGCGAACCTGTGCCCACAAAAACAGGCTACACTTATAGCACAACGATAGCGGCGAACACGGTCGGCGATCGTCGAAAATCTGCTCAGCGGGCCAAGCGCGTCGGCTTTTATACAGCAGTCGTCGAATGTTCCAGACTAATCGTTCGGACCCGCGTGCCTTCCACAAAGTTCTACACCATTCGCGTTACGCGATGAAATCAGATAACACAAGGTTCGGCGACAACAGACAGCCGGGTAGAAGCATCGATAACTTTCCAGAAACTTCGGATACATGCAGGCGCGTCCCGCGCTGTGCGATTACATTTCTTAGGCGGCGAAACGTGGTCGCCAGATAAAGATAAGTAAACGTGTCAATACCCCCCCTCTTAAAAAGCATCTACCCGATGCTGCAAAGAAACGAAGGTAATAAACAAAAGCACTCGTAACAAAGAAAAGAACAAAAATGATGAAGTTCGTCAGCGTCCGTAAAAGGGTTTAAGGCGCACCACGTGGGCCACTTCAGATCGTGCGCGGCGCCGCTGTGAATGCGAAATGCCGTCTGGCACGGCCTCATAGTCCAGAGCGCCAATACGTCGGATGACCTTGTAGGGTCCGAAATAGCGTCGGAGTAGTTTCTCACTGAGTCCTCGTCGGCGTATCGGGGTCCAGACCCAAACACGGTCGCCAGGCTGGTACTCGACGAAGCGTCGTCGGAGGTTGTAGTGTCGGCTGTCGGTCCTCTGCTGGCTCTTGATTCGCAGGCGGGCGAGCTGTCGGGCTTCTTCGGCGCGCTGGAGATAGCTGGCGACGTCAACATTCTCTTCGTCAGTTACGTGCGGCCGCATGGCGTCAAGCGTCGTCGTCGGGTTCCTGCCGTAAACCAGCTTAAACGGCGTGATCTGTGTTGTTTCTTGCACCGCCGTGTTGTACGCAAAGGTTACGTACGGCAGGACCGCATCCCACGTCTTGTGTTCGACGTCGACGTACATTGCTAGCATGTCGGCGAGGGTCTTGTTCAGGCGCTCCGTGAGACCATTCGTCTGCGGATGGTAGGCAGTCGTCCTCCTGTGGCTTGTCTGGCTGTACTGCAGAATGGATTGGGTGAGCTCTGCTGTAAAAGCCGTTCCTCTGTCGGTGATGAGGACTTCTGGGGCACCATGTCGCAGCAGGATGTTCTCGACGAAAAATTTCGCCACTTCGGCTGCGCTGCCTTTTGGTAGAGCTTTAGTTTCAGCAAAACGGGTGAGATAGTCCGTCGCCACGACGATCCACTTATTCCCGGATGTTGATATCGGAAACGGCCCCAACAAATCCATCCCAATCTGCTGGAATGGTCGGCGAGGAGGTTCGATCGGCTGTAGTAATCCTGCTGGCCTTGTCGGTGGTGTCTTGCGTCGTTGACAGTCTCGGCATGTCTTGACGTAACGGGCGACGTCGGCGGTCAGACGCGGCCAATAATACCTTTCCTGTATTCTCGACAGCGTCCGGGAGAATCCGAGGTGCCCAGCGGTTGGATCGTTGTGTAGGGCGTGCAATATTTCTGGACGCAGAGCTGACGGTACAACAAGAAGGTAGCTGGCGCGGACTGGTGAGAAGTTCTTCTTCACGAGCAGGTTGTTTTGTAGCGTGAACGAAGACAACCCGCGCTTAAATGCCTTAGGGACAACGTCGGTGTTCCCTTCCAAATACTCGACGAGACCTTTTAGCTCCGGGTCGGCTCGTTGCTGTTTATTGAAGTTTTCCGCGCTTACTATCCCAAGGAAGGCGTCGTCGTCCTCGTCGTCTTGCGGCGGGGGATCAATGGGGGCGCGCGATAAGCAGTCGGCGTCGGAGTGTTTTCTTCCGGACTTGTATATTACGGTGACGTCATATTCTTGTAGTCTGAGGCTCCACCGCGCCAGCCGTCCTGAAGGGTCCTTTAGGTTAGCTAGCCAACACAATGCGTGATGGTCACTGACGACTTTGAATGGCCTGCCATAGAGGTAAGGACGGAATTTAGCTGTAGCCCAAATGATGGCGAGGCATTCCTTTTCAGTCGTAGAATATTTGCTTTCCGCTTTTGACAGCGACCGGCTAGCATACGATATCACCCTTTCAAGTCCTTCTTTCCTCTGGACTAGGACGGCACCGAGGCCTAGGCTACTGGCGTCAGTGTGGATTTCGGTATCGGCGTCCTCGTCGAAGTGTGCAAGTACCGGCGGCAACTGCATGCGTCGTTTGAGTTCTTGAAATGCCTTGGCCTGTGGTGTATCCCACTTGAACGCGACATCACATTTGGTTAGATGTGTTAGCGGCTCCGCGATGCGTGAAAAGTCCTTGACAAAGCGCCTATAGTAGGCACACATGCCAAGGAATCTGCGCACTGCCTTCTTGTCGGTTGGCTGCGGGAACATTGTGATGGCAGCTGTCTTCTGTGGGTCGGGGCGTACTCCTGATTTGCTGATCACGTGGCCTAGGAACAAAAGCTCATCGTAAGCGAAACGGAACTTTTCCGGCTTCAGAGTGAGCCCTGATGACTTGATGGCTTCTAACACTGTCGCAAGCCGCCTAAGGTGATCGTCGAAATTTCCGGCGAAGACAACGACGTCATCCAGGTAAACAAGGCACGTCTGCCACTTCAGTCCGGCTAACACCGTGTCCATGACGCGCTGAAACGTTGCAGGCGCCGAGCACAGTCCGAATGGCATGACCTTGAACTCGTAGAGGCCGTCTGGCGTGATGAAGGCAGTCTTTTCGCGATCTCTCGTCGACTTCTATTTGCCAGTAGCCAGACTTGAGGTCCATCGACGAGAAGTATTTAGCGTTGCAGAGCCGATCCAATGCGTCGTCTATGCGTGGAAGGGGGTACACATCCTTCTTCGTGATCTTGTTCAGTCGACGATAATCGACGCAGAAGCGTAGGGTTCCGTCCTTTTTCTTTACCAGGACTACAGGAGAGGCCCACGGGCTTTTCGACGGCTGGATGATGTCGTCGCGCAGCATTTCGTCGACTTGTTGCCTAATAGCTTCACGTTCTCGCGTCGAAACTCGGTAAGGGCTCTGGCGCAGTGGTCGAGCGCTCTCTTCGGTTATTATGCGATGCTTTGCAACTGGTGTTTGTCGAATCCTCGATGACGTCGAAAAGCAGTCTTTGTATCGTCGGAGAAGACTTCTGATCTGTTGCTGCTTACTCAGAGGAAGACTTGGATTCACGTCGAAGTCTGGTTCGGGGAGAATGCTCATCGGGGTAGATGCGTCTGAATCCGAGAGGACAAAGGCATTGCTGGCTTCCAGAATTCCCTCGATGTATGCGATTGTCGTGCCCTTGTTGATGTGCTTGAACTCTTGGCTGTAGTTGGTTAGCATAACTTCCACTTGCCCTCCGTGGAGTCGAGCGATCCCTCTTGCGACGCAAATTTCACGGTCGAGCAGTAGATGTTGGTCGCCCTCGATGACGCATTCTACGTCAGCGGGTGTTTCAGTGCCGACGGAAATAATAATGCTGGAGCGCGGCGGGATGCTCACTTGATCTTCGAGCACACTCAAGGCGTGGTGAGTACGACAGCTCTCCGGCGGTATCGCTTGATCTTGCGACAGCGTTATCGATTTCGACTTCAGGTCGATGACTGCGCCATGTTGATTCAGGAAGTCCATGCCGAGAATGACGTCTCGTGAACACTGTTGGAGGACAGCGAAGGTGGCAGGGCAAGTCCGGTCATGAACGGTAATTCTTGCCGTGCAGATCCCAGTCGGCGTAATCAGGTGTCCTCCAGCGGTCCGAATTTGAGGGCCTTCCCATGCAGTCTTAACTTTCCTCAACTGGGCGGCGATGGGTCCACTCATGACGGAGTAATCGGCTCCTGTGTCTACTAAGGCGGTGACTGCGTAGCCGTCGAGAAGCACGTCGAGGTCGGTGGTTCTTTGTCTTGCGTTGCAGTTAGGTCTCGGCGTCGGATCACGGCTGCGTCGTGTTGAACTGAAGCTGGAACGTCGCGTCGTCAAGTCGTCTTTTGTCGGTGTAGTCTTGGCTTCCTGACTTCGTCGGGACGGCGGCGTGTCGTCATTAGGTCGTCGAGATGGTTTCTTCGTCGTCTTCGTCGGCGGCGGAGGATCTTCGTCAGTTCGACGAACAGCAACCGCACCTCCATCGGTTGCTGCTTTTAGTTTTCCGGGTATGGGCTGACGGACCGGCCTCGGGCTGGGCCAGTGTATGGACGGCGCTGCGGCGACAGGTAGCGGCCTGGTGACGGCGAACGGGACGGTCGTCGAGGGCTCCACTTAGTAGCGGCGAGGTAGTCGGCGATGTCACGAGGGCGTTGACCTTCCCTCGGGCGCTGTGTGTTGACGGCGAAGCCTCGCAGTCCCATCTCCCGGTATGGGCATCGGCGATACACATGGCCGGCTTCTCCGCAGTGATAGCAGAGCGGGCGATGGTCGGGGGCTCGCCAAATGTCCGTCTTCCTCGCGTAGGTACGCTGGGCGACGGGTGGGCGTGCTGGCGGCGGCGGCGGCGCACGACGGAATTGCGTCGTCAGGGCCCTGGCGTGGTCGCGGAGGGGGACCTTGACGGCGTGCGACGGCGGCGTATGTCATCGCTTCTGGCTGGGGCTGCGGTAATTGTGGTTCCAGCTCGGGAACTTCAAGCGATCGGTGGATCTCTTCTTTGACGATGTCGGCGATCGAAGCCACTTGGGGCTTCGACGAAGGCAGGACCTTGCGCAGTTCTTCGCGCACAATGGCCCTGATGGTCTCCTGAAGGTTGCCGGAATCGAGTCCTTGGATGGCGTACTGCGGCGTGAGGCCCTGGCGGTTATATTGCCGGGTGCGCATCTCCAGAGTTTTCTCGATCGTCGATGCCTCTGCCGAAAACTCAGCTACGGTCTTCGGCGGGTTACGAATAAGTCCTGCGAAAAGTTCTTGCTTGACGCCCCGCATCAGGAAGCGGACTTTTTTCTCTTCCGACATTTCCGGGTCGGCGTGCCGGAAAAGACGGGCCATCTCTTCCGTGAAGATCGCGATCGTCTCGTTTGGCAGCTGCACTCTGGTTTCTAGTAGTGCTTGGGCTCGCTCTTTTCGCACGACGCTTGTAAACGTTTGCAAGAACCCAATGGACCACAAGTAATCCACAGTACATCCGATGGACGTTTAGCGCCGGACGTTTGGACATCCACTGGATATCCCCACAAATCCAGATGACATACGGCGGATATCTGAGGGACCGCCCCGTGCAAAAAAAAAGGCGTTCAATCGGACGTCCCGTGTATGCCCTTATCGGACATTCGGACATCCGTCGCACCTTAAAAATGGACGTTTTTAAAACTAAATATCCGAACAATGTCCGCTGGATAAAACAATCTGGACATGGACATCCCAGGGACATTTGTGGGATTTTAAATGTGGATATTGATTACAGAAACACGTCCACGAGATGTACAGAGGACATCCATGATAAATCCGGGATTTATCCATTGTTCGGTTTTGTTGGGGTGTCACCTTGCTGGTACTGCGGCTTTTTCAATGCTTTAGAAGCTGTGCTATACCCAAGAACCAATGTACCAGTTACAGGGATATGCTGCACTTCCTTTACTGTGAAAATTGCATCCACAAATAATTAAGTGCCGCTAAAGGAACTGGGACCATCTTACTGGTGCAGGTTGCAAAGGTGAAAATGTACGTGGACACAACATCCACGGCAGAAGCACATGTTGCAAACTGGCACATTCAACATATTTAATGTAAGTTCCATTGGTACACAGGCATCAGAAATGTATATGTGCAGCTTCCAAATGCACAGAATAAGCCAGAATATGCATTATGTATCAACTCCAATAGTCATCAAAGTTGTAGATATTAAGCTGCATGGATGTGAAATCAAATGATGTAATAAGCCTTTTAATAAAACTTGCTCAGCTTTTTAGGATGGCCTAACTGAGGCATAGACTTGCGCATAAACTGCAGAAACATTAGATCTTTATTTAAAAAGCATACTGTAAGAACATGCCTGTGTGCTTGGCACAGCAAAACATAACCTGTGCCTGAACACATTAAAGAAATGCCCATAAGGACCCACAAGAAATTGAAAATCACAAAAGATGCCAGCAGGAGTATATGTTAACATCGACAAGATCAGTACAGGGGCACAGAAGAGAACTAAAGATGCTTCTTGAAGTGACCTTAACACAGAAAAATTCTAATTGTCAACTTAATGCAGTGATGTACATACACTTAGTACATAGACTAAAATAAACTGACTGCATTGGTACCTGAACTGTGATATCACAAATATAACTAAACAAACAGTACAAGAGAACAAGAAATATCTGGCACAATGACTATGCACACATTTTCTTGCAAAAAGGCACATAATGGCATCTTCGCATCAACAGCAATGCACATGATGCAAAAACAAACTGGCTGTTTCATTGGCTCAATGACTAGATGTTAAACTTGCATATAGACTGTGGTAGCACTTCTACCTTGTAAAACTGTAGACGTACCCATCAGACTTCACAGAAAAGTTCTTTTGTACAAAGAACAATGACACTTCACTGGAAGCAACTTACATATGCACGAAAGTGACTAGAATCCTCCCATAGTACAAAATATATCATAAAAGTATCTTGCACAAAAGTTCTGTACTAAAACACACTAAGAGCACTTCAATAAAGCGCGTCCTTGCTTTTATAAGCAAGATGCTCATAGTATAGGACACAGATGACCAAAACATTTAAAAAAAATTAGTCTTGCTAAAAGTATCTTGCACAAAAGTCTATACATATGCGCAACAATAGTCCCACAAGTATGGCTTTAGAGCAGCAGTAATATAAAAGGAATCTTCCATGACATAAAAATTATATAAAGTAAAAAGCTCTCACAAGTTATTTTACACAGGCACAATGTTGGTCTCACGAAGGGGTAGCTTTGCAGAGGCAGCAACATGCATAATAAAGGCAGAGGTTAGAAAAACCCTCAAGATCCAGTGACAAAAAGTGCTTTGGACAAAGGAAAAATAATAGCATCTTAAAAAAGCATGTCTTTGCAATGGAGGCGATTCTCAGCCCATCAAGCACACAAAAAGGCAAGAGGGAAAGGCCTGTCCAGCATTTTTTGCAATGAGTGGCTGGCCTTTACTATTTCCAGTAAGGTCCAAGGGTTAGCCCACTGGTAGCATGAACACACCAGCATGTGTTTCCACAATAGTGCACCACAGTGACGTTATCACAAAATAGGCCAGTATGTGTTCATTTCACAGATAGAGCAGGGCAGAACACGACACTAGCATAATGCAACAGAAGCAGCTTGTTTGCTATACTTATGCACAGCATGCTTCAGTGATGCCCGTATATGTCGGGGTCAGTCCAAGCTGCAATTGCAGGATAAAAAAGCTAACATATTTATTTGGTCTTTTGAGGGTTCCTCTGAATTGCCACTAAGGCATGCGTCGCAGTCTTTTCATTCCTTGCGCTCAGAAACAGGAAATGGCTGGGATTCTCACAGCCATGCAAAGATGACAGATTGTGGACACTTCACAGCAGGGCTACGGTAAGCGTGGCATTTATGCAACAGTGAATGTGCCACTTACGACGGTGGCCTACAGATACAAGCAAAGGATTCAGGATCCTCCTTGCGAGCATAGGTCTCAGGCAGATGAGCAAGACTGCAAAACAGTCAAATTTATTCCTGGCAAGCCAACCGCTTCTGTGCAGAGAAATCTGGGCAACGATCCCACGGAATACACTGCCTTAGCGTTTCACACGTGCATGTGGTTTTTGCCGCTTGTGCACTGCATTGTGCACAAACCATGCACTGGTGTGTTTATGCTAACAATGGGTGGACATGTAGATGCACATACAGAACAAACAGAAATACTCTAAAATATTGAGGTAAAAAAGATCTTGCGTCTAATGTAAGTATTTCGCACGCAAGTTTTGTACAGTAGCAGAATAACAGCATTTCAGAAAACCATGGCTTTGCAATGGTAGCAATTTCACTAACACAGAAGACTGCCATGACATTAAAAAACAAAAACAATAAAAAGTTCTCGCACACAAATTCTGCACAAAACCATATTGATGGAGCCTAGCAAGAGCATGACTTTGCAAGTGATTTGACAATGCAGATGACAGGTAGAATCCTTCCAATGCATGAAAAAAAATTCTGCAATTGCACTGTGCAAAGTTAAAAAAAAAAATCCCTGAGTAGCTGCCTCTAGTCCACGAAACATGCCTTGGCGTAGCCCAGCAGATCCCCAAAGTTCCACCAGATGCACACGCCCACAACCAAGCAGCCTCTGATGCCTGTGCAGTCTTCAGGTCATAGCTGCAGTGCTTTACAATGGAATGGCCTCCACTTATTCTGCATGAAAGTAAAAGAGCAGAATGATAAAAAAATGTGAGGTTTGGGGAAACAAACGAGTACAAGCCTGCTTTGTGGATAATGATCAAGCCATTGCAAAATCAACATCCTGCTCATATGAGTGGCGACCTGAAGGGGCCAGCCATGCTGTAGACAGCTGGTTTTAGCTTTCAAAGGGCACTTTTGCAGTCAAATCAGATGCAAAAATGCAGTGGCACTCATAGGAAACGTGCATGCATACAGCATTATAATGCATCGCACTGGTCTCCCACTCTGTTCTAATCTAGTGTACGTCCCTACATTCACTTCATTCAGGTACACCTGTGCTATGAAGATTGTTACTCATGGGAGAGCTTCCTGTTTATACAGCAGAAGTGGTACCCATATTTATAGAGATCAAACCTGCATGCCAAACCTCTGTGGTGCATCATCTAAGCTGCTGTATTCATGTACACTTGGGATAGCAGTTGGCAAGGGCATATTTAAGAAGTATGGTCAACATAATCCCTCTCCCAATCCCTTTTTGATAAACCTGTTAGTGCTGTGAGTGTTCGTCCCACCCTCACAGCAAGTTAGGCTTATGTGCTACGAGTATGACTGCAGCATGATCCTAGGTAATACACGACTATTAGGTCTTTTTGTTTTCATTCTTAATGCAAAAAATGCACAGGCTTGACTTTAATACATCATTTATCACTTCTAACCTAAAATCACAGCTGATGCATGCTGAACTAGAGCTGTCTTTTATGCCAGCTACATTCATGGAAGGCTCCTCTAAAAGCAGAGACTGAACTATGTACACATACATAAATGAAGTACAGGCAACAGTAAATTTTTAATTCAGAAAACCAGTTAACTACTAGCAGTGTATTCATACTGGCCTACATTTAGGCTGCTTTAAAATATCAGTCTTGATCACAATGCAGAAGCTTGAGCTAAGTATTAAACAGTTCCAACTGAGCCATGCAACTCAGTTGGAGAAACCCATGCCCATTTCTAGTGGAAAGCCACTGTGGCCACTATTATGATGTGAATTCATGTTGCTAAGTGGTAATTTAATTTACTTATTTCATTTTATATGTTTTTTTCTAAAAGTGCCCAAGAACAACTATTATGCCTTAATATTGTTGCATTTCTGTTACACAAAGAACACAAAACCAAAAAACAAAACATCTCAAACAACAGCGGTACAAAGTGCAACAAAAATTAAATTAATCAAATACACGAGCCAGATAATGAGCAAATAGTAGAGCTAATATATCAAGATCACGATGCAAGGTACTTTGTTGTGTTACAAGAGATTGTTATAGCGTTAGAGGTGCAAGAGGAATTCACATATAAAATGCTAGGATTAAGCAATTTAGGGCGAGGCATGCATAACGTTACAGCTCACAGTAACTGCAGACAGGAGAAGTGTTTGTGAATTAGTTTATACAAGAATAAGTAATCACGCTATTTCCGCCTTATTTGTAGGGGTCTAATATTATACATGCGCAGTACACTCGTAGGCATAAGATACACGGCGTCCAAGAAATGGATTGTACAGGACACAAATGAAACATCACTGAACACATACAATTTTTGCAACATTAGTCAGTCAAATTAATACAGTTCCATACAACAGAACTAAACTTTAGCTTCGAGCGAACAAACAAAGAATACGAGAGAATAACACAGCTCACATTCGTAAACTCTTTACTCTATTTACTCGCCTAATGATCGCACCCTTGAATTTTGTTGTCAAAATTTGATTTTTTTTCTTTCCCGTGTAATGATCGCACCCTGAACTTGTCACAGCGATATGTTGGGTGCCAAGTCTAGCTAACGATGATCGCGCTTACCATCTGTCGAATGCTATGTGAACAACTCTTGAAGACATACCAAGTGATCTGCACATACCCAACTTTCTCTTTCTTAACAGATGGCTCATTTCATTCCTTTCATCACTTTCCACACTTCCAGGAAAAAAAAAAGCTACAACCAAACTTGTCTCGGCTTTATTATTTGTAGGCTTCATAATGGTTTTGGTCAACAACAAAACAAAGGGCGCCTTTCGATTCTTCTTGTATGCACTCGTAGGCACGCAACAAATCGCGAGTGGCAACAATAGTGGTCACGTTTGCACTGATACCTTAGAAGTGTACCCTATTCATACGCCGACGCTCGTAACGCAGCTAAGATATTCGCCCACCCTTAGCGGAAACGTGCCGTATTAGGATAGCAGTGAAGACAAATGCCGCAGTTTCCACAGCGTGCCCGCCATGTGTTTCTATGTCACTGGCAGCTAAGCGTGCCCCTCTCTGTTTCTGTCCTCTCAAATTGGACATGGCTACGCTACTGTCGCAAAATTGCCGATATTAACGATATTATTCATTACTGATACGGAAGAAACTGTTTCAATGCACGTTAATGTACTCACAAGAAGAAAAATAATCGCGTTCAGCTTGCTCCGCCGGCCACCATTTTTTGTTTTGGTGTCCCGCACTGACAGCAGCAGCTGCCTGCTTGTCATCCCGCAGCAAATGCAGGATGAAAAAAGAATTCTTTTCGTGGGAAACTTAACTTGAATTGCACCCCTGAATTTGCATAAATTTTTTTGAGAAAAAAGTGCGATCATTATATAAGTACGGTCATCTTTGATATAAGGCCTAACTTTCTGTAGAATGCATTAACAATGCTTGAAGCATGTTCTTCGAAAGTTAGCCGGAAGTCAACCAATATTTTTGAGTCGCGCTTACAACTTGCTCTTCTCTAAGGAATGTTATCAAGTGAGTATTCGGATAGTAAAGGGTACATTCTGCGATTAAAGAAATCAACAAGCGGCACCGCCTCTCAAGTTGCTGAAAATCGGTGGGGTAAAAACATACCTTGAGGCAGGCAGACCTCAGCGCTTGGCTTCTTATGGCTGCCGGCCCTTTCTGGAGCATGCCTTAGCCACGATTTGATGGTGTCTTCAATATCGTTAGTGCTGCCTTCTGTCATCCGTCTTGCAGCAATTGAAATAAGCAAGTTCCCACTAATGGTGAGAATAGCAAATATACCTTGGGATGTTAAGATGAAGCTTTACTTCACTAAGGTATCGTATGCGCCTTGTACGTCCCATTGTTTTTTTTTTTTGTGTGTCCGTGTCCTTTATGCACAACTGTACATACGAAGCTATAGCTCGGGCCCAACTCTAATGCTGTGAAGAAACACCTATGAAGCAGCACCTAGACTGTTTTGTATGGGATTTACTGAATTTGCGAGAGAAAATTAAGGTCTAGTCACTGCTGGAAGCAAAATTTTGATTTAGGGTGTAATTTTTTACAAAGATTTAAAAAAAGCTTTACAAATATATAACTCTGCATCAGACATATCGCATTTCAGTAAATTTTATTTTATATAGACCACCTAAAGCAGACAAAGTTGAGGGAGAAATGTGCAGCAGCTTACATGAACTTGTTAGAACGTCTACACGGGTTTTGGAAATGTCCTATTCACTAATAGGTAGTATATTTGAGATCGATGTGAAATGTATCAATTTTGTCTGATTTAGGCGTACTGTTAGGTCCAGCTTACAGAATTGCAATAAAATGAATTGCTGAGATACAGTTATGAACTTCACAGTTTAGTTCAAATTTTGTGAAATTTAGGAATCTTGTAAAACATTTGACGCCGTGAATAAAAAGCTGTTTGCTACAGTCACTAGATTTTAACTTTTTCCTTTAAAAGTAACTTCATGAAATTCATTGCAGTGACTGCGAGAAAAATGATTCCTGCTTTTCCATGTAGTTAGATAGCAGCACCCGAGCGAAAGCTTCCCTTTAAGAAAAATGCATAAAAAGAACAAAACACATAAAAGGCAGACTTCACTGTGTAAGAAATGGAACTTGAAAAGCTCTAATGAAATCCCAACAAGCAACGCTGGTGATATCTTTTAGACTTACAGACAACTATAGACCAGGTAGCAAAATAGAGAGGAGAATGCAACTAATCCTTACTAAAATACCTCATGCTAGACACTATATTATTTTCATCAGCCACCACCAGGTGATCGACAACACACCCAAAAGCTATCATTACAATAGCTCAGTGCACTGGAATAAAAGGACTTGTATGGGAGCAAAGGTGATTGCTCAACACCACCAGCCTTCGCTAACATCGTGTCCACTCATATGAATCGCTTCCCAGTAGCCAGCGATATACGAGGACCTGGTGCAGCAGCAGTGATGCTGTAGATCACCCAAAGCCACACTGCGCTTGGTGTGTACTATATTGAACTGTTTGCACTAAACCACTGTGTAATAAAAGGCTTAATAGCTGTCTATCGAAAGCATAAATTAAGTTCATCCTAGTGCTCGTACTCATTAAAAGATATAAAGAGAAGTTTCAACTCACCAATAATTGCAGCTGTAGTCTTCAGACTAGAGAAACTAAGTTTCCCCTTTCGGCCAACTCACGAAAAAAGTGTGGCCAGGTCATCATGAAGGGTGTATGCAAGAATACGCTTTGTAGCTGCACTGGCATTTCTCCCTCCAAGGTCTGTGAACTCGCGAACCAGCAAAAAACAGATTTCGAGTAAATGTGTGCGATCACAGAAAATGAAAACTAAATGTATGGCTATGCCAGTTGGAAAACGCCTGCTGCATGGCATCGTTGGCAAACATGTTCACAAAAGAAGGTGTCATGCAGCACTCTCATGCCATAGAAACAGCAAGTCTTAGTGTTATTTTCTTCAGCATACAGCAACTCCAAGCAAAGAGACCTATAAGAAGTTACGTATTCATTAACATGGCCTTGTGGTGCAGAAGACTAGGTGTGTCTAGTCTGCGTATTTGAAAGTTTATGTAAGTAATGCCATCACACGTTAAAGTACATTCACAACTTTAAAAAAATTTGTAGTGAAGTATTATAGTACAATGAAAGCTTACTATTATTTGAAAGTTCGTCAGGGGAACCTGAGGGTACACAAGTCCGTTGGTCACCTGCACAGTAAAGAATAGTGAGCATTTAATGCATGCTTGTACTTTGCACTAATATCAAAGGCTGTCACATTGTGGGACCCCAGCCCATTTAACATTCTACCAGAACTGCTCATCTCCAGGTTGTCGCTAGCAGGTGCAAAGTGCATTCCAGTTGTGAAGTTAGGAACAAGCCACAGATACATCTTAGAAACTTTCTTGGCTTACATACACATGAAGTTAAACATATGACACAACTGCCACATTAAAAATTATAGCCCTTCACTGAAAAAAAAGTAAAAGCAAGATTTATCAAAACTCACTGTGTGAGCTAGAGCCACCTGCAGTGTGTGACCACAAGCCACCTGCAGTGTGTGATCTGGAGCCATCTGCACTGTGTGAACTAGGCCCACCTGCACCACCTTGCGGCATGTCATTCACATCTGCAGAGAGTGATTGCAGTAAACCTGTGAATGCATAGCTATAGTGAACATATGTCACGTTATTCATACACATATATGGTAGACATTCCATAGGATGCTCCAAAATGCAAGAGTGCTAAGCAAATGATTGCAGTTGCAGTCTGCATTTTGTTTACATATTCAATATCATAGGTTGGCATACCAACTGATCAGTGCATTGACTTGCATTCTCTGTGCTCATTTTACAGGCATGGTGTAAAGTTTTAGTGAGTTCACAATTTGCTTGCAACGCACCATGGACATTTCAATTTTATAAACTCATTTATTTCTTTTCATGGTGTTTTATGTCCCAAAGCTACATACCATCTATCAAAGGCACTGAAGTATGTTTTCTGAACTTGGGCCACCTAGGGTCCTGTAATGTGCACCCAATGCGCAATGCATGTGTTAATGCATTCCGCTCCAAATCATATTGCAGCTCAAAATTGAGCCTGCAACCTCATGCCCAGAACAGTTTCCTTTTTACATTCTAAAGGCTAATGTGTCTGTGTAATTTCACACCTGCGCATAGCTATGCAAATCGCTCCTCTAATACATCAAGACAGTTTGCAAATGAATTGTAAGAAGGTAACCTCAAGCTTTAGCATTAAAACATTCAATATACATAATAAATAATGAAGCAAGTCAGCTAACTATATGACATGACCCATTATCTAATTCAAAACTAAATCATGCTGGTTTATCAACATAGCTGCCAAGAGCCTACTTCTCACTTGAACAGAAGTTAAACACCCTAACAGCATAAACTGAAATTCAAGCAGGAAATAACTGGCCAGAACGCTTGCTTTACATTGCTATATAGATGTGTCATGTACAATGGCTTGCAAGTTTGTTTATGAGCAAACAGTAGCCACAAGTGTACGTTCTTTAATGCGGGTGAACCTAGAAATGAAATAATACACTGCTGTCACAAGTGCTTAGGTTTGAATTTATGCCAAAAGTAGACGTTAGGTGGCCATGCAAAATGAAACACAAACCAAGATCCACAAGGAAACGTATGACCATTCCTTGATTTGTCGAAGCCCTCACAGGTGACAACAAGAACAATTCAATTAATGGCTTATATTACACAATGGGGAAGCACTTTATTCTTTGTGGATTAGGAAGCTCAAGCTAAAATAGATTTGCACTGTATTACTATTGAGGCACTACCTATAAAATGTCAGTCACATATCTGCAGACTCTTCACAGCTGTCTTGCTGCACTGCAGAAGCAGAAGAGAGGCCTGGGAAATAATAACTCACCAGTAAGCGAAATATATTAAATTTACTTGTTAACTGCTAAGTGTCAGGATACCATAAGTAGTAGAAACAAGTATTTTGAATTCACCTAGTGGGAAGTTGCTTGGTGGAGCTGGAAGTTGCTTGCTGGAACTTTGCTTGGCCTTCTTGGGTGGCGGTGGTGTGTCAGGCTTATCCGAGTCAGACCGCTGAGCTGGTGGCCTCCTTGTCCTTTTTCCTTGAGACATTTCCGATCCTGTGCCCAGGTCTGATGTATACTGGCTGTCATTAAGTTTGGCCCTTGCTTGTTCATATGTTGCTAAAACAAAAATTAAACATTCAACTGATTTGTATAGAACAAAAAAGGCTTTTATGTAGACGATACATACCAAATACCCATTTCACTGCTACGCTGTAGCACTTCCAGAAGGTGTCTGGTGGTACAGATTTCTTTACTAAGGACGTCACTCTGTTGCCTTTGAGGTTGTCGAGCCACGCACACTTGTCACCCTCCACCCAGGTCACTGGCACCACCTCCACCTGTTTGTCCTCAACGAACTCGGCGATCACATAAGCCATCCGAAAAATGAAGCGTCAGAAGTATTCAATGGTGGCGAAACAAGGGAAGCCTCTGCCCGGAACCAGTGAAAAAGCATTTTCCCAAGGGACTTGCCTTCACCACAATGACATGTCTTCTTTAAATGTTGGCTGCAGCCAAGGACAGCCGTTTTACTAAAGTTCAAGTATTTCAAGCCCTTTGGCTTGTTTGAATGTCGGCTGTAATAAGCCACATTATGGATCGTTGCACCTATGGACCAACTATCCCAGCAGCAAGTTGTAATGGGAGCGGTATGTGTCACCAAGCCATTTAATCTTAGTGCCAGTCAAAGGCCATTCCCAATGAAATCCGATTATCCTTGCCCAACATGATCTGGCTCTCCATCCTATGCCTGCGAATTTTCTAGTGGCATCCTACTACTTTGTCGAAGTGTCCTACCCTTGGCACTCATTTTGCTACTCTTATAGACCAGCTATCTGCGCCAAGCATTAATCAGCCACCAGGCTCAAGACCACAAACCACATATGACAGGCATTTTTCATGAACAGCCAATAAATATCCTTGAAAATAAAGGCATAACATGGCAGCATTCTGCCAATACTAACCTGTGGAAATATGGTTGAGAAGAATAGGACTGTGCGGTGAACTGCCCTACAATGAGTGTGCATGGGTGAATTACAGGATTATTTGAGGCTTATTTCTTTCATTGCTCAATGTTACCCTCCTTTTCACTGCATGTTTCACAAATAACTAAACGTAACGTAAGGTAAGCCACTAAGGGCTGCAAAAACTCCAGGATTATTAAAATGCACTACACTAACCTCTGTAAATTTGCAGATATTATTTGAAGTTTCCGCAAATGCTAGCGAAATCTAGGCCTTTAAATTGTGTGAAGCTCTGGAATAACCAGAAACTTTCCATTCAGTGGCAGCTTCACCATTTTTTGAAGGTTGTGCAGGGACCAAGGCTTCAGGCCCGATAGTCCTGATACAACATAAATGCCCATTCTGGAAGACTCAAAGGGTAAAGAATAGAAATCTTCCTTGATGAGAAACTCTTGGCCAATTATGCATGGCTGCTTAGACCCTCTGATATAGGCTATGTTTTTTGCCAGAACAACATGGCCATCCTGTGCAAAGCAGTTGTCTCTTTTAGACAATGCAATTGTATATGCATCCCATGACAGCCTTTCATATTCAGGAGGGCAGCATTCCGGCAGCAGTTCTCCTCGACTGTGAGGACGGCTAAAATGTACAGGAATTTCATCCCATGTCTGTCTGCGTGTCCAAGACTGGCTCTCTACCATCCTGTTGCGCAGCTGCTCCAAGGGTTTTCCATGCTTGCGCAACTGCCTCTTGAGCACCTGCATGTTGTTCTCAAATGGGAAGGCACTGAAGGAGTCTAGCTCGCCATGTATTTTAACATCAGAAGCAAGATGTATGAGGCTGTGCACGTTGAAAGAAACATGCTCGTCACCATACAATTCGCGGAAATGTGAAACAAAGCATCTCAAGAGCTCATCGGCATAACCAGCATGCTCACGACACAGCTCCTTGTTTGCAAATATAGATAATGACGCAAGGAGCAGCAAAAAGTGCTGGTATAGATCATCTCGAAGGCAGAACTTGAGAAGCAACGGGCCTGTGTAGAATACAAAAAGTTGGAACTCGACTGCCTTCCAGCGGTCGAGCTCATCGAGTCCGCGTGGCCTACGGGGAAATTCACTAGGGATGTGAGGATTTAGCAGCTTGCTCTTTTCATTGAATGTGTGCCTATACAGAGGTCCCAAACGAACCCGCAGTGGTCCAGAAATCCACAACTGGAGCAATTCCCGCATGACACCCAATAATGCAAGATGCATGTAATCAAGTGGGAGGTCATTTACAATGTCAATGGGCAGGTCCAACAGGCCAGATTCTCCCTTGTGATGTTCCACATCATGCTGCTCCCTGAAACTCTCATCCGTTCGTAACGGACAGTCCATGTCGCAAAATACTACTTTTCCATTGATGTAAGATCCCTCGACTGTACACTTTGCGCAACCACTGTACCCTCCATGGCCTTTTGTCATAGTAACGAAAGCTCGCGCTGGAGCATCACAGATGACCGAGCCAACTGTCACCTGAACAGTGTCGCCATTGATATTCACACCTTGCACAAGCAAAGTTTGCAGCTCTCGAACAAAAGGCCTCAGGAAATCATTACACGAGGATGGCTTAGACTGTCCAGCAAACGCACCCACAACAAATGGGGGCACATTGCCGCAACCACGGGGTAAGCACTGTATGGGCCACAGTTGCATATTGGAGCTCTTTGACAAGGGGAGGCCATCTATATTAAATAAGAGTGGAATTACAGCTGGCAGCTTTTCTACATGAGACAATGAACGCTGAAGACCCACAGCAAGTCCGAAATGACAATACATTCCTGGCGCCAAAGCACAAATTGGAAATTCATCCAGGTTTTTTCGAGGGGTCTGCATAAGTGTACGACCATCCTCCGGTAACTGATGAAGTCCCCCCTGTGTCCTTAGCGTCTTCAGCAAAGCTGTTAACGCCCTTCTTTTGATACCATATTCGTTTGCCCATTCACGCAAGGAATCCTGCAGTCCGTCATGTACGCTTGTGCGCTCTTCACTATCACTGTCACTACTACTGCAAGCACCAAAGTGAGCAGACTCAAGATCGACTTCTGCCCACTGTTCCCTGTCATCTGCGTCTACGGACGTGAGGACTTCGCAACAATGCTCTTCAAATCCCGCGATTGAGCGATTTAAGTTTTCTAAGCTGTTC
This sequence comes from Dermacentor andersoni, assembly GCF_023375885.2. Lineage (NCBI taxonomy): Eukaryota > Metazoa > Arthropoda > Arachnida > Ixodida > Ixodidae > Dermacentor > Dermacentor andersoni. The sequence continues at coordinate 13,222,704 of NC_092820.1, forward strand.
CCACCGCTGTCACGTGGTGCTTCGAGAGGTTGAACAAATGCTATTTGCTCCGAGTCATGCCGGCTACTTTCACAACCCCCCTGAACTCCTTCTTTCGCAAAAACATTAATAACTTTCCTTGTCTCCCTGCTTGCCTTCTCGCAAGCACGCCTGTCGGGTGGTCGCGACATTCAGTGCGTAGGAAGCGAGAACAAAGCAGTTTCACTTGTACGCAATAGACCTACTAACAATAGCCCTAACTAGTCATGCCGGCTACTTTCACAACCCCCCTGAACTCCTTCTTTCGCAAAAACATTAATAACTTTCCTTGTCTCCCTGCTTGCCTTCTTGCAAGCACGCCTGTCGGGTGGTCGCGACATTCAGTGCGTAGGAAGCGAGAACAAAGCAGTTTCACTTGTACGCAATAGACCTACTAACAATAGCCCTAACCGCACTTTTGTGAAGAGAGTCGGTAAAAACCGCGCAGAAACTGGCCCTCGGATCACACGCACGGAACAAAAGATCTCTCACCGCGTTTCCAAAGTGCAAGGTCGCAGTGCGTCAGTTGAAAGGCGCGCGAGAAAGGCACCTGCATTCAATAATATAAAACGCGCCACCGCACCCGCAGAAGCCAGCGAATCGGCGCGCACGTTTAGTGACGGCACGTTCGTCGCTTTTCACACACATTGATGACTATGACGATTGAAGGTGCATATTACAAAAGAGTAACGTAAACTACTAAAACCGAAATGCCACAAAGCCTATTAAACATTCAAAATACCTTCAAAAAAATTTTAGTAGTTTGAGCAGAATACAAATGCGCATAATTCATGTTGCTGAAAAAAAATGAAAAACAGTTCTAGTACGATGCAGCACGATGGGGGACGCTGGGGCTGCCATTGGGGTTGCCTTGTCCACAATCTTCTTGGTCTTCTCAGGTAGAAGTCCGTGTTCCGGGGGCAGCTGTTGAAGACGGCGGCTTGCTCGATGCTCCGGGACTACGTTGGTGTTCACTTTGCGGTCCGGGCTTGGATCACGGCTTGTCGGAGGCGTCCGGTACATGAACGAAAGCACCTCCACCAGATGTCACGTGGTGGTGACGTTCAAGAACACAGTAGCAATACTGTGAAGAACAAAACTAACTTTTATTGGGCGAACCTGTGCCCACAAAAACAGGCTACACTTATAGCACAACGATAGCGGCGAACACGGTCGGCGATCGTCGAAAATCTGCTCAGCGGGCCAATCTCGTCGGCTTTTATACAGCAGTCGTCGAATGTTCCGGACTAATCGTTCGGACCCGCGTGCCTTCCACAAAGTTCTACACCATTCGCGTTACGCGATGAAATCAGATAACACAAGGTTCGGCGACAACAGACAGCCGGGTAGAAGCATCGATAACTTTCCAGAAACTTCGGATACATGCAGGCGCGTCCCGCGCTGTGCGATTACATTTCTTAGGCGGCGAAACGTGGTCGCCAGATAAAGATAAGTAAACGTGTCAATATAGTGTTTGGAGTCTTTGATTCAAACCGTAATACACTGTTAAAATAAAATTTCAGAGTTTGCTTGTTTCATTCAGAAAAAAGATAGTGTCTTAGTCATGCCGCCACAGTTAACGGATAAACTTGCTCCAGCTACATTGAGTCAAAGGAGAAAAGTGAGGAATACAGATGCATGGTGTGAAAATGATGCTGTTGTATCAAGTAGCATAACTGCTCACTTAACACTCAGCTGCTTTCCATGCCTCTGCATACAGACTGAGAAGCTTTACCTCTTCACCATCTGCTAGTGAAGCACTGTTTGTTCACTGTGATCACCCACTCAAGGCAGTCACGTGGTTAAGTAGGGCCCTTCGCTACATGTAAGGACACCGACCTGAAACTGTGCATAAGTCCTGTAAAATATTGTCATGTTTTGGCTACTGCAACTGTTCATCAGCAGCTGCATCACTACTGCCAACATGCAGACCATGCAATTCCCCAAGCACTTAATCAACAAGAGTACAATAATGAAGAGTGGCAAATTGGGCTAGCTGGTTCATTAGGAAAACAAGAAGCTATAGCAACAAAAAACAAACACTCTAGAATTTTGGTGGCTCTTGCTTGTTTAATATATTCAAACACCAAAAAGCTGATTCTTACAGAACGCCATAAAGCGTGGTGCACTGTTACCAACTGTTGTTTTATAAAGCTATAACCTGTTATTACCAGACATTCATGTACCATGGCTGAAGACATACTGCTCATCGTTGCCATGTCTTGAGCACGGGAATTAGTCTCTTTCATAAAGGTTTCGTATTGTCCATTCAAAAATAGTGTTGTCTATTTCTATAAACACATAAAGGCGCATAACTTCGCTGGGTGTTACGTAAACTAGTGGCTCCCCTCTCCTGACGCAGACTGAAAGGTGCTTTGCATGGAGAATTTCAACAGGAAATAGTTTCTTGCATTTCAGAATTATACAAGAATTCGCTCCAGTAAGAATTCTACAAATGAGAGAAAACGCACCTGAGAAGCTGACAAATGCACTGTTTTTAGTCTATATAGTTCAAGTGTACTGGAGAGAGTGAAATGTTTGTTGGTTGACGACCATTCGGTAATATTCAGTGACACTTGTTGAGTCACAGCCACGGTTGTGGACTACAGCCTGTTTTTCACTTTCATCCAAGTTCAGGCACAGCTTTCCCGTGCCTAACAAAATTGTCTGCTGATCAGCTCCCCTCTCCTGTGCACCAAAAAATTCATTGCTTCTGGTGAAAGATTTAAACTAGCTTTAGCTGCCTGTAACTTACAAGCAAGTACATAACATTCCAGTATTTGTAAAGGAACATCATTAGCTCCACTGACCAATTTCACAAGAAGTTCATTTCCGCCTTCAGATACAAATGAAGAATGCGACCAATGAGGTCCTAGTTTAGCCGCACTTTTAGGAAGATGCAGGATTTGGTGTACATTGTATGCCATTGCACCCAATCCATACAAAGACTGTGCTCTCACAACAAACTCTGAGAGAAGATCAGATGATCTCATTATGGTCATCTGAAGTGACGGTGTCTAGTAGAAGTATATAGACACCCTCCACAAGCAAACTGGAATGTCTGACATACTTATCCGGCAAAAAGCTATGAAGGCGTGGTAATGAATAATGAAGAACCCACCACTTCCATTCACTGTTTCATTTTTTCTGATTATTCACCCTATACTAGCATTTCAGCACTAAAAGCTCGCGCTCAGCTTGCCGACTTATCTCATCGCCGCAGAATTGCACGCCTCTCACTGCTGCACAAACTTTATCATCATCCGCACCTTCACCGTATCTTCGAACCAGCGACCGCCTTCTTTCCATGCACAGACCATATCTTCAAGATAAAACGCATCAGTTGTCGCTCAGCTAACTATGCTAACTCCTTCGTTCCCCGAACAATTGTTGCATGGAATAACCTACCATCACACATTGCTACTCAAACCGATTTCGCAACCTTTCAGGAACTTTTACGCAATAGTTACGTGTAAATATCCATCATGTACCGTTTCTTCATATGTTGTTCAGTGTATATATTATTTTGATCATTTGTCTTACCATTCTGCGTGCACATTGTACAAATGGATTCATGTCTCATTAATTTGTTAACGTGGCAACTGACGCAGTTTCGAGCAACACCCCGTTTTACTTCTTTTGCATTGTACCTATTTAATTCCCTTAATTTATTTTCTCAGACAGTATTGTATTTTCTATCCGAGTTTCACTTGCCTAATGTATTTCGTATATTGTTTTACTTGTGTATTTTGCTAAATATCGTACTTTTGTATAACTTTTGTGTTTTCTTTTGTATAACTTTTGTGTACTTCAGTTGTTTTTTCCGCAAAGCGCAAAGCTCACATTTTTTTCATGTATCGGTACCCCCTATGTAATACCCCTTCGGGGGCCTTTAGGGGTATTATGAAATAAAATAAAAAACTAGCTTTCCAGATTCTGAAGTCTGATAATCTTCGTGGTGTACGTGTGAACCAATTCGGTGGCTTGATTGCCAATAACCTCCTGTTTAAAGAGGCTAAACTTTATTGTGAACCAATGTAAACATCTTTTCTCTTTTAAATGTGATCACATTTTTATTCTTTTTACGCTGTTGTATGGTGTATATTTGTTCCAACAATCTTTCCTTTCTGAATCCTGGGCGTCATATTTGATTTATATGTATTGCCTTTTGTGATAATATAAATGCATTATTTCTGACTCATTTTTTGGGCAAATGAGGAAGCTTGCTTCTCCTTGAGGCACATTACACCTATACAACACACATAAATACTGATAGACTATAGATCTGGCAAACTAATATGAATACACTATTACACTAATAAAAAGAATACACTAGTAGACTTGTACAAGCAGAATAGCACAGATACGTCCAGAATAGAACTAAAAGTAATTTTATCAGTGTATCAGTTGTATTGTTTCATAATGCAATAGAAAAAAACTGATATAATTTTTATTAGGTTGCCCTATCAGATTTTTTGCTAGTGATCTTTCAGTGTAAATGCATATCAACTTTTTGACTAACGCTAATAACTGAACACATGGCTTTTTGTGCTGCAATTTTTCTTGGACTCCTGCTTCCCTTAAACTTATACTGTATAATATGCTTGCAAGATCAAAAAACTGGAGTATGCTTCATCAATCCGGGATATACCTACAAAAAACACAACTCTCATATTTAGTTGAAGGCATACAAAACCAACCTGTAAATTTTATTGTAGCTGCTTATTCCCATACCGCAAGCATATCAACAATTAAAGCTTGCCTTGATTGGCCAGGCTTGTCAACAAAAAAACTTACCCATTTAATTCACAAATTCTCAATTCAAACATCTGTTATCACCTCCTTGTATCTCATTGAGAATGAACTACAACCTCAAGGTACAGGTGCCAACTTGCCAAACCAATCTTTACTATTCCTGTAAAAGGCAGCCTCAGAACACACACACGCACATACATATATATCAATGAGCTACAAGGAGGTAATAAAAACATGTTTCAATTGAGAATTTGTGAAATAAACAGGTAAGCTTTCTTGTTGCCTAGCCAATCAAGGCAACCTTTAATTGTTGATATGCTTGCGGTACGGGAATAAGCAGCTACAATAAAATGTACAGGTTGGTTTTGTATGGCTTCAACTAAATATGAGAGTTGTATCTTTTGTAGGTATATCGCGGATTGATGGAGCATACTCCAGTTTTGATCTTACAAGCATATTATACAGTATAAGTTTAAGGGAAGCAGGAGTCCAAGAAAACTTGCAGCACAAAAAGCCATGTGTTCAGTTATTAGCCTTACTCAAAAAATTGATATGCATTTGCATTGAAAGATTATTAGTAATATGAATACCTATGTACAAGGTGCTTAATAAGAACAGAGTGTTTAATTTTGTAGGTAAATGTGTTTAAAAGACTAGTCATGATGTGAAAATCTTTTCATTTTACTTTTACCACCCCACCTTACCACCATTCAACCTTTACACACACACACACACACACACAAACACACACACACACAAACACACACACACACACACATATATATATACCATGGCACCCATTCCATAACCCTAATGCTCCATATGATAGAAAACACGATAGAAAATTGGGCAAGTTGTTGAAGCTTCATGGCAGCTACTGCATGACAGATGCCGACAAAAGTAATAGAACGGGACAGGATACAGCACTATCAAATGAAGTTTATTGAAAGAAAACAACCAATATATAACACACATCACGTGACCAACACCCGGCCCCCTAGCATATGCAGATACATACCAAAACAACCTTCACATCACCGAATGCACATGTTTTGACGGCAACACACATGTCACGGCTGATTAATCAATGTAAAAAAACAATTACTAAGGCACAATGCGACTCAGTGGCTTTACTTAAGATCTAACACGGCAACCTCGCTATCTTGCAGCGAGATGGATGGCTGGCTAACACTTAGTGAGCTTTTCTTTCTAATGTGATAAGCCTCCATTAATTCATGTGAGAGCTTTTCACAAGTGTGTGAGCTTTTCTTTCTAATGTGATAAGCCTCCATTAATTCATGTGAGAGCTTTTCACACGTGTGTGAACAGCAGAATAGTACTTTCAAAAACTGGATGACGCCCTATGCTGCAACAATGCACAGAAAGGTGTGGATGCGCAAAAACCCTTAAAGAAACTATGGTACTTCCTTAGTCGAATGTTTAAGCACCTTCCAGTCTGACTAATATATATTTTGTAGGCTTCAAGAAAAAGGAATCGAATAAACAACATTTCGTGTGCAAGAGACAAACTGTATGCTATATTTCACTTTGCAGTCCTCCCTGCTCAGACACCCGTTGTGAAGAATGTGCTTGTTTATTGCTTTACATATTGCCTTCAGCTTATATTTAAATGGAAACCCAATCCTCTCCTGGAACTTACAAGCCAGCTTTTTCTGCCTGTGCGACAATTAATAGAGGGGATAATGGCAACTTTGATCCACTCTTGCTCCTTAAGCTTCTTCCACCCTGGTTGCACCTTAAGTTCCCTAATTAACGTGTTTCAAGATAAAAAAAGCCACTGAAACTGAATAACCTGCCTCATTAAGCCTTGTCATCAGATTCCTTACACTTTCAAGGATAAGGTGAGGATAGCTCTTGGTTGGGGCATCTCTAATTGCGTGAGTGGCAATACTGTACTTAATAAGTTTTGAATGGCTAGACCTATAATCAAGAAGGGGCTTAGAAGTTCTCGACTGATATCCCCAGCATACGTGATCCCACATAAAAGTAAGCCTGATATAAGAAGTTGCAGCACATATTTTTTCTGGAACTTCTAAAGTGAAGTTGAAACCTTGCTATTGTTCTCTAAATAACTTCAGTACTTCGATGACAGCTCTGCGAAAGTTATCATTTGCTCATGAAAAACAAATAATCATCCACGTATCTGAAAATTTTAAGAGCAAGCCCACTCAGGTTTTGATTATTTTCTGGTCAACATAACTTAATATATTACTGAGCACTGGTGCAACACCAGAACCTATGCAGATGCCAGCATTCTGGACACATATTTTACCTTCCCACTAGACCAAAATTAACCTTAAATAGAAATCAAGAAGCTCCAGAAAGTTTGCAACAAGAATTTTGCACCTTTCAGCAAATTCCCTAACCTGTTTGATTGTGTATGCAGTCCTTAACAAACTGCAAGAGACTCACCTGCGGCAAAGAATTGTATAGATCTTCTGCATCTATACTAAAGCCTGCCCATTTTCCCAGATTATGCTCCTGCAGGAAGTGTACAATAGTCTGAGAGCTGGCAGCAAGGAATTGGTCGTTGATTCCCAGCCTGTCAAGGTGTGTCTGCAGAAATTCTGAAACATGAAGCCATGATTTATATTCCGACACAATGGTTCTGAAATGGATTCCCTAAGCTTGTGTGTTTTGCACTGGAGAAGGCGCATAAAAGAAGACCTTTTTCCACCTTAACATCATTTGAGACTGTTGTCAAACTAAACTGATTCAACTTCGTGACAGCTCAACATTTTATGTCAGCTATATTGGTATAAATTTCATTAAAATTTATGTCAGTGGCTGACACACCCTCCTCCGGAAAAGTGCTTTCCAACATGACAACACAATGTCCTTTTTTGTCTCCAAGAAACCTCCAAGTTTCTGCCCCATACGTTAGCACAGGTAGAAGGCAATGATTCTATGCTTGATTGTACACAATTATATATATACATATATATATATATATGTACTTTGTATTCACCATCCAGGGCGAGGGAACAAGAGAAGCCAGACACCACTGACCAATTTCTGACTAAAAGAATTAATTTTTGACCTTATACATCTTGTTTTTACTGTACATGTCCCTCACCTCCATCCAGGTTCCCAACATTTATATCTAAAAAGGGTCTGTCCTGAAAGTAATGTCAGTAAGTTTATTGTGATGTGACTGTATGTCAGAGCGGTCTAACTGGTTGAAACTAGTAGTGACGGAATCCAGCTAAGCGGCGGTCCGTCACTCAGTGTGCTCCGAACATCGGAGAGTGTTGGACGGGCCTGTCCGTGAGAGCTGTTTTTTATTCTTGTGCAAGTGAAAATGCAGCGCTCATTAGAACAAAGATTTGCGATCAAGTTTTGTGTGAAACTTGGCAATACCGCTGCGGAAACTGTTACTATGCTCAAGACTACTTATAAAGAACATGCCCTGTCAGATTGGCAAGTGTTTCGGTGGCACAAGGCCTTTTGGAAGGCCGGGAAGAGGGCGACGACAAGGACTGCGCTGGATGGCCATCCACGACCACTACGACTCACAATGTGACACGAGCGAGGGAACTGTTGAACTCAGACCAACGATTAAGTGTTTGTTTAATGGCCGACATGTTAAACGTTCCGAAAACTCAAGTTCATGAAATTGTTACAAACGATATTGGCATGCGGAAGGCGTGCACAAAAATGGTTCCAAAAGTGCTCACTGACAACGAAAAGTCACGCGGCGGGGAAGCGTGCCAAGTAAATCTCAACATGTGCAAACGTGAGCGAAAATTTTTGGACAACGTCATTACAGCCCACGAAACACAGAACCTCTTAAAAACTTCTTGAAACGGCTACAAACGGCTATAGACGTCTTGGTCTATGACAAGACTGAAAATAGAATTTCTTCTAAACATAACCTCCGCACTTGGAATATGCTAGTATATATTCTATCTGCGGCAAAACCCACTACTGGTGTCACTAGAGTGTGTTTTGGTAAACACATTCAGAATGTCTAACTCAAGAACTTTTCTAGATCTTTTTGTCTAAAAGTGCATAAAATGCCAAACGACGTGTTAAAAGTGCGGTTACCGTCGGCCGTCGGCGTTAGCGAATAAAAGACGCCACAGACAAACCGAACTCGTTGGAAGCAACATAAGTTAATTGGCTTTGATATTAAATAATTTCACATCAGAACTTCAACAATTACGGGGTGCGCACACGACGCTAGGAAGCCATTCTATGCTCGCGCAGCAGGTATACTGATAGCAGCAAGAGCGAAACGCCGGCGTTGCACAGCGGTGTCACAGAGCCACCGCGCTGCGATCACTTCGGCGACACAATCCAAATTTGTCGGACATCTCATTCTGTGCTGGAAACACTGGGAGGCAGGAAGTTTGAAAAAACGGCCACTGCCGCCCCCAATGTCTCGGTCGTGGGTTCGTTATGCCATTTGTGCGTCATTCTAAGCCGTTCTGTACGTTTATACTGGATATTAATTGGAGTCATTTAGCTGTGCTGATTCTGCTTGCCGTGTGTTTTGCATGAGTGCTTCGTGACATCGGCTGTATTGCGTGTTTTCGCCGACGGCTTACTGCCACAATGGCGTGATCTGCGTTCGCCGCCTTCGTGTCTCGGTGCGTTTTTGTATACGTCGCACGTTCGGACAACACTTTTTCCGGTAAGTGAAATACATTGCACTTCGTTTTTCGTCAACAATGTGAATATTTTTAGGTGTTACCCGCGACAATTCTTGATATATGGGCTCATCTGCCCTGCGAGTTTTCGTCATTACTTTTATACGAGGGTTCTTCTTGTGTTTAGCCGTTCAGCACTACCGCGCTCCACGACTTTCGCAACACCAGTCAGAACTTTGCCCTGCTGCTTGTTAGTCTTTGTAGTTAACGTAGCACGAACCAACCGAAAGGAGTGCATTCGAAGACGACGCGCTGGCTGTAATGCTGAACCAGACTGAACTCGCCCTATTTTGTGTCCTTTTGTTCTTGCGTGTGCGCGCGTGTGTGTCAGTGACTATGCAGTTTGTAGCGTTCCCACTTTATAGCAAAGCAAAAATATAACTGCAATGTTTACTTCATCTATACAATTCCAAATGAAATCGTCTGCTGATGTACAAATTTCACTTGTGTTCTAAATAAGCAGCAAAACCTGAACCTAGTAGGTGCTTCATCTGGGAGTGAAAACACGACAGCTTGGCATTTATTAATGAATGACTGTGACTGGGTCACCTTATTTGTAATTGCAAATCTGCCTTTCAACTGACTTGATGCTATCTTATTTTGTTCCTTTCACTCTATAGACGGCTAGACATCCTTCTTGTACCTTGGCGCTAGCTGGATGACGGGACCTCATCATGATCAGTGTAAGCCAATGTACTGTACCCTCTCTGGTCCTCCCAGTGCTTTTTATATGGGTTAAGGCCAGGTAGCGCTTCGTGGTAAAATAGCTAGTTGGTGTCTCACAAACGGGAATTTTTTTTTTTGCACTGGTCCATTATAAACTGCCACTATTATAACCAATTTCTCAGTGCCAGTGTACATACGCAGTTCTAGTAATAATTAGTTTCCCTAAGCCTTACAAAATGTACCTGTAGTGTAGTCATTGCTATGTAAGAACTCAAAAATTAAGTCTGCTGTGTCATACAAGTATACCATACATAAGTAAAAATTTGCTACAACAGTGTACATTACACCTTGCTTCCCTAATGCACAAATGTATTCAAGCCAGTATTTGATTAGTTTGGTGTTCTAAATGTTTTCTGTGTGATTTAGTTTCTTTACGGGAATTTACTGTACAGCATCAGCAAGCAGTCTAATTTAAGATTTATGTGTGCTGTAAAAGGTGTGCTTTGCCGCTAGAATTGATAAAACATGGGCCGAGGCTTCCATACAAGGACAAACTTCAATTTCGCTCTACCACTATCAGCACTTGGCTGGCGCTTGCAAAATGAATCACATCAGGTAGCTTGTGCCAGACTGTTTTTAACCTTATTGTGAGGAGATCACAAAGTGATGTGTGGAGGCGCCTGCGTCTGAGATGTAGATTACGCTGCAACATATGTGCATGTAGAACAGGCATGATGCTGAGGGTTCCAGCAGTTTGCTGAGGTGCTTTTAAAATTTTTTCATAACTGCAATTTTACCTGTGCTGTTTTTTATCACCTATTTCAATAATATCATTGGAGGTGTTATCAGAATTTAGCAATCTATTTGCCCTAGCCCATTAGCCTGCCACATTTGCCTTTTCACTAGGTGGGAAATTATTCAGCATGGACCATTACTTGAATACACCTTTTTGTGTGCAGTGGCTTCTCAATTGCGAGTCAACATAGATTCTCAGAACCTATATGAATAGGTTTGCACTTTCTTGCGCAAACAGCATGTTAACACTTCCAAGACAGTGGGCAATGTTATCGTTTGATCACATCATGAGATACTTTCAATTTTGTATGACGCATCATCCAAGGTGTTGCATTATTTGTGTGAGGTATTGCCCTAATCCAATTAGGGTCACACGAAAATATATCAACAAAAGTGATTGATCCAGCTAGGAGTGTTGCTTTGGAACAATACTTTATCACCAGTCCTCCTTTGCACGCTACCTGCTTACTGTGTACTGTGTCATGTTTAAGTTTGAAAGAAAGGCAACAGCTAGGCAGCGCAAAATGCCAAACTTACTTATAGTTCAACAATTTAAAACGCTATTTAACTTTTTATTAAGTTAGTACATCATTTACCTACAGAGTGAATTACTGTTTTAAACTGATTATATTTTGCAGGAAGCTTCTCAGAATTGTGCGACAGGTTGATAAGTGGCTGTTTAGCCATAAAACACCATAAAATAATTTAAAGGCTGACTCTGCTATGCAACTTAATGACTATATGCCAGGAACAAGGTCTCCGAGTTGTGGCGCTGGCTGACACTCCCAGGGTTCTACTAGAACACATAAATACCCAAGAAAGTGGATGGGAAAACGACGCCACTGTAGCTCAATTGGTAGAGCATAGCACGCGAAATGCGAAGTTTGTGGGTTCGGTTACCACCTGCGGCAAGGTGTTTTTTCATCCACTTTAGTTTTCATTAATTTATCGTTTCTTTATTTCATTTATTAAGCACAAGTAATTTCCCCTATGTTGTCCTTGGTGTCAGTGTTTGTTGGCTTCTTATGATAGGAAATATACTAGTCATTTAAAACATCATCGCATACATACCTTAAGATACCCGTAATTTAAGAGAAAGGAGTGCTTAAATTTATTTTTATTGTGAGCCAAACTTCTTACTTAGCACATATTACTAATTGAAGTTCCAATTTCAATATTCCCATTTCCTCCCTCACCTTTTTTCCCTCTTCTGTGCAGGTATTGCTTGCCTATGTCTACAAGAACCGTCACGCGTGGCCTGTGACAGCAAGCTTTTGTGGGCAGCAAGTGCTCTCCTACGAAGGCTGGCCTACTCTGGCAGCGGCGGCAATCATCTTCAAGATTTATCCATGATCACCTTTGCTGCCATTTGTCACTCTTGTTGATTACACTTTCTGCATCTTTTCTAATTTATTAGGTAATAAAGTATGAGTATGTGACATTGTGTGAAGTTGATGTCTTGCTGCATTTTCGCAGGCAATCATCTTTTATGCATGAAAAGCTCATCATACAGTTTATGAAAAAAAAATAACAGCATATTATGATTTATCTTTCAGTTCTGGTAACATGCAATGGAATTCACTAATGGATGGTATGCCGAAGAACGGGCCATTATTTCTGCGTGATGCTGTGCAAGCATGTGGCGTTACTTACAAGAGGCACCACCCACAAAGTAAGTTACAATTTACTTTTAAATGAAGCATGGACATCAGAAAAAATATATTTATATTGCTAGTTAAAGTGGTTCGCAGAGTGTTTTTCCAGATGTGTACTATCCATTATTTTTTAACTCATTGCAGCACAGTGTTCTGTTTCGTATACTGGTGTAAGGCTATTGTGCCCCCTGTAGCTGGAACCAGGATGTAATTTTTGCCTGAACTGCAGCATCACTGACAAAATTTTTCTTTGCTAGAAGCTATTTCAATTTGGTGGAGACCCAGCAGGGCGAAGGTTTTTCAATAATGACGTGTTTCACGCAGAGATGTTCTTGTTTAGGTCAATGGGTGAACATCGGAATGATATCAGCATACAATACAGATCTTGTTTTATTTGCAAAATAATTCTGACAGGCGGCATTCAATTGATTGGTCTAATTAAAAAGCACTAATTGACCAATGAGACTGTACTACACCATTCCTATGGTTCACATCTGGAAAAACTACCTGTGCATCACTATCCGACAACATAAACTTTTTTTCTGATGTCCATGCCTCGTTTAAAATAAATTGTAACTGTGGGCAAACGTCGTGCTACTGTAACAGCTGCCGCAAAAATTTGAGGGAATGTCTAATAAAAGTCTTCAGTTGTTCTTGTCAAGCTGTCCATTAGCCAACTTTTAGCGTAACATTAGCGGGGCTTACTGAAGTACTTCTAGACGTCCATGGCTACAAAATGTCTTGATCAAGACAGCTACTAGGCTTTCGAATTAGCCGTTCAAGACATCTTTTAGACATCAAATAGCTGCTTGCGTGTTTCGTGGGAGAAGACGAGACTTGGGTATTTGAATATGACCTGGAGACCAAAAGGCAATCATCTGAGTGGCACACACACTCGTCCCCTCCCCAGAAGAAAGCCAGGATGAGCAAACCAAAGATCGAGATCATGCTCATCGTTTTTTTTTACATCCACGGACTGGTTCATCATGAGTTTGAAGAACCTGGAACCACTGTGAACTCCAAATATTATGTGGACGTCCTCGAAAGACTGAAACGCAGGGTTCAACATATCCGGCCGGACATTTCACACAACTGGAAGTTGCACCGCGATAATGTGCTGCCTTCATCGTCACCGACCACCTGGTTAAAGCAGGGGTGCCAACGATCCCCCAGCTGCCGTACAGCCCAGGCTTGGCTCTCCCCCCCCCCCCCCCGACTTCTTTGTTTCCATGCCTCAAAACACCCCTGAAAGGCATTCATTTTGGGACCGTGGACGTGATCAAAGCAGCTAGCACCACAGCATTAAAGGCCATTCCGGAGGAGTACTACCGCAACGCATTTGAGAGCTGGAAGTCTCACTGGAGCCGATGTATTGACGCAAAAAGAGATTATTTTGAAGATTTTTTAACTTTTTGTAACAACAAACTCAATAAATGATTTTTAATCGCCTTACTGACATTACTCTCAGGACAGACCCTGTACATGCACCTTGAAGGTATGTATGTGGAAAGCATTTCAACCTCTGCTTGCTTTTCTGGCATGGAATAAAATGGCCTTTTGTCTCTAAACCACTTACTTTTAAACTATTCCATTTGGTTCATTTTTCTAACTTCTCCAGATTTGCATTCACAACTTTCATAGTTAACCGGCTCCGTTTTCATTCTTGCTTCCTAAGTTATGCCCTCCTGTCATGCATAATTTGGAAGGCCTTCTGTTAGCAATAGGTATTGTATTTCAAGACTATCAGGGTAATGTTGCATGAAGAAACCTATTCTTGGAGTGAATTATTGTTCAGCTTGATATCATGATACTGCTGCATGGTTGTTATTTAACTCTGCAAGAGAATGGTCCTGCCATCCTACCAAGAGTGCATTTCATGGGTATTACTCTCTTTCTTTGACATTAGTTTATGAGGCTCACAGATATGTATCTGTGTCAACAACAACACCTGACATCTAATTTTGTGCAACATGCACTACATTTAATCAGATAAAAGTTGCATGTTTTGTCTCTTGGACCAGTCTGCTCAATGGTAGGAAGTCGAGACCACAAATGAGAATGGCTGGCCAAGATCTGTGGTGTATGTCCCGTGTTATGCATCTGACAAGATTTCATGGTGGCAAGAAGACATATCAGACATGATGTGATCTTTCTAATTATTGTGCACAGAGTTATCAGCATGATAATATCATTAATGCTCTAAAGAGTACCTCCAGCAAGCAGTCTATATGCTTATGCCTTTTTGCTGCTTATGGCAACAAAATCCAACATCCTTTGAAACATGCTCACTTGCTGTCTGATGCACAAAATGAAGAACGCTGCCTTCTCTAAATTTATTAGCAACAAGAAAGCCACTCTGGAAGCAATTATATACATACACAGCAACACACACTAAAACCTACAAATGGGAGAAAAAACACAAACTAGGCTAACAATAAAAGAAACCTAACACCAAACAAGTGTTACACGTTACTCAAGTATGCACATTCAACCTGAGTTAGAGAGATAGATGGTCGACTCCCGCACTCCTGTGCATGCATGTGGATATGTTAAACCTCAGCTACTCTTTCTATATCATAACTATCCCCATGTTTGCGAATTTTGCTGTACAACCGCAAGAACAATGATGGCTTGACAGGTGGTTCACCTTTCACTGAGTTCTATAAGGAGGATGCATCAACTCTTCCAGCCAATGTCACATTACCACATGAAAGCAGCAGCTTATAAACAGCACAACACCATACAGCACAAATTATATATTTGCCACGTGTTATTAAACTTACATCATTAAAGTACATTAGAATTGGTGCTAAGGCTGGTGCACAATATATGCACATACTTTAAGCAATCATAAATAATGCAGGAACTTGGAATATGATTGACTATTCTCGGGACTGCTTTGATAATACAAAAGTCAAGGCTTTGTTTTTGGCATCACCCACTCCAATTCGTCTTCTTTTTTTTTTCAATTGAAGCATTGGCAAGGTTTGTGCCATGCGCATCGACCGTGATTTTTCGTTGTTCGTGCACGGCCATGACCATAATACAAGAAAATCGCCCCAGTAACGCAGTGGTTCCTGCCTACTTTTTCATACACTTTACCGCAATACATTACGTATGCTTCACCGCATATCATGACTGTATTGCAGCAAAGCTGATTTTATGGAACTGACATTATGTAACGGACCTTTTGTTCTTCTGCTGCTCGCATGAGCATAAGCTCGAAAAACCACAAAATACAGACTTGGCTTGCTGCTGGTTGATTTCTAGCTAACATTTCGAGACGTCCACGTTGTTTACAAAAAAATCGGTGAAGTTTCTCGCGCTCGGACGCGCTTCAAAAGGCAGCGTGACCACCTATAATTAAGGCAGTCATAAGCGGCAACGAAATCCACACAAGGTACATCAACTTCCACAAGGCTACTGGGCAACGCCATCAATAACTGGCACAGGGGCCACCCAGGAGCTGGCAAACGCTGCGATGACATCCACACAAACCACGTCGCTTTCCACAAAGCTATTGGGCAACACGATCAGTCACAGGCACAGGTGAAGTCCGCAAAACACTACATGGGCAGAACCACTACGGCCATACTCAATCACTTCGCCACAAGCTCTCGCATTTAATGACATCAAACAGCTACAATCACTTCTCTGCAGCCACGGACACAGGCGAAGACCGCACGGGCAGAACGGAAGCACCGATTCAGGGCTCTCGTAGCGTTCATCGCTTTAGCGCCACCTATTTAAAAATAACGTAAGGAGCCAAGCCAAACCATTATTTAGCGTCTATTTGGGTGGGTGAACCCATAGAGTTTCCTACAAAATTACTAGAGGGAACTCTGGCGCTGCAGTCGTTGTCCTACCATGGGAATGATGGGAAGTACATGGATTTGTCTGATCTTGGTGCTTGTGGATTCAAACGTTCTTGTGGCTTTGTATATTACACTATATAAATCTTATTGTCGTATATTTCAGCGCAATCTATATTCTTCGAAGTGCGGAAGACGCCGGGAACGCGTACAATTGCTATTAATTGCAACGATTGAGCTTGTCTATGTGCCCAAATCGAAACGCGCCAAGCGTCTCAAACTGGCATGCCCGCGATAAATTCATAAGTGCGTTTCATTCGCTTGTCGATACATGCATCCGTGGCTTAATGGTTTCAATATCAGGCTTCTTTACTAGAGTCCCTGTGTTCGAATCCTGCCGTCGGGCAATTTTAATGATGTTTATTTAATTATTTATTACGCAATAAACTGATGAAAATGACGAGTTTACAAAGTCACAAAGCCATTTAAAGCCAAAAAGACGAAGTTTAGGCAAATCCATGTACTTCCCATAATTCCCATGCTGGGACAACCGCTCCCATTGTAGCTCACGTAGACACTAGCGCCAGAGTTCCCTCTAGTAATTTTGTAGGAAACTCTATGGGTGAACCTAACGCTTTCGGGCCCTAAGCGTTCGAACGACCAGGGCACTATAACGCTTACCCCCCCTTTCCACTCCGTCGACCGGGTCGCAGGAACGGCGGCCTTTTTTAATTTACACAAACCATTGACATGAACAATCGAGGTGTCTAAGGATGCTTTTTTACTTCAGGCAAATAGGCAGTTGATTTTCTTTTAATTTGATAGTTGAAGCTGCTTTTTAGTCATAGCGTCAAGGTTGTTGTGCTCGATTAACCACCGACAGCCGACAGCCTATTGGTATCGATGTGTTTCCTGGCCGTTGGCGTTCGAATACTACAGCGGTAAAACATTTTCGAAAGCATGCTGGTTTTGTCTGCGAGTCATATATTACATAGACTTGCTGTAAAAAGGTCTACTCTTGGCAAAGAATAGTGCCTCATTTTGTTTAGGCGTTGATTATCATAATGAATGGGACTCTTGCATTGCCCAGGGAGCGCTGCGAAAAAGGTGCTAAAAAGCGCTCTCTGTCCTAAAATGGGTCGTACCAAGCTCGGTCGTCTGCTTTGGAAAGCACGTTTACAATATGGACCCGCCACTTTCGGTTGTGTAGTAGCACAGCCTGCAGCGAATATCGGGCGCCGAAGATTTTTTCAGGGGTGGCACGCTGCGTAAAGGCAAGTAATTATGCAGTGCCGAATACGTGTACGCCGTTCAAGAATTAGGCGGCGAAGTTTTAGCACTGTGTCAATCGCAAGTGAAGCGAGTCGCGTACGAAGTGGAACTAGTTTGCACGCTAGCTGCTAGATTCAGGCGCACAAACGCGAGGAAATGCGTGCTATAAATGAATCCACAGCCGCAATAAGCAGACATCATGTGTACGGAACTGCTCGAGCACACGACGGTACGCGCCGCGATGTACGAACTGCTCGAGCGCACGATCGTACGCGCCGCGACGGCAGCGGTCTTTCGACATGCCGCCAAACGGCGGGCCTCCCGCAATCTTTGTTGACTGCATGCCGCTAAACAAGCAGTTATGCCTGCGTTGTAGTAGCGGCCATCTGTCCCTTTTAGTAACTGGTAATAACTGATGCAATGCATATGAGCTCGCACGTACGTGCGAATCGCGCTGCAGCGCGAGCTCGTGCGCTGCTCGCTTGATGTAGCTTTTAATGACAGCGCTCGAACATCGATGTGCTGCAATCAATACTGCCTTGCTGCGCTGCCTCAACGTGCTGGCTTGAGATCAAGGATGAGCGCATTTAACTCTCTTAACCTGTGCTGCTCGTAGTGGAGTAGTGAATTGTGATCGAATGAGCACGACCATTTGTGCTCATTTGCACACACCTGGTCACTTCACCACTTCGCATCGGTCGAATTGTTAATTGTCGCTGTGGCCGGGTCTCGAATCGTGCATTATACCAGCCATGCCTGCTGCTATGTCGGTCTGCTGTCGGGACTGTAGGTGCAAAAGACCGAAATTTAGAACGCAGACAATCAAGCAAGCTTCAAGACAGGCGAAGCAGTCAGCATGGCGCGATGTTTCGCTTACTCAGCGCGACGAACTGCAGCTATCCAGCGCGCCCGACGCTCCACTTCGTGAGGCCTTGAAGGAAAATGGTAGAATCTGATGTTGGGATTCAGGCCTTCTTGTTCATGGCAGCCCACGACGCAGAAGTAATGACGGCGACGCCTTTTCGAGGCTGGGCTAGGTCTCTCCGGATCGGCGTCACCGATTCCTTCTGCTCGCAGCATTGCGTCCCACGGCACACGGAGAGTCCGTTTTCGTGAAACTATAGGCTGCGGCGAGCTCGCAGCGTGGTCGGCGCGGTCTGTGAGAAGTGACGAGCCTTTTCGCACTCGCAACAGGGCATAAAAAGGTGCGAATCGAAGCAAAACTCGGCCTAGAAACGTGCTTCGCCACAGCCAGGGCGTGGCGAAGCACGACCCAAGCTGGTACGACCCAGATGTCGTTTCCCGCGCCGCCACCAGGCGCCGCTACTATACCTCAAACTCTAAAACCCCTTGATAATTCGAAAGTAGCCACACTCTCCTCCTCACGGCGCTTTCCTCCTTGATTCTCCTCGCCCGACGGCTGCGCACGGCGCGCTTTTCCTCCTGGGCTCCCGCGGACGGGCCGCAGGATTCTATGGAGGCGTGTTATTTTGGGCCAGTTGCGCGCCCCAGTGGGGTTGAAAATTTTGAGAAATGCTAATAACAGCGTCGATAATGCTGGAGGCAACGTTTATGAGGAGGTTCGTTTTTCTTAAAGCCGTATGAACGGGGTATACCGATGTAAACGGAGCTTTGAGGAGAGTTCTATACTCCAGACAATTTTTCTGCCACATGATCAGATGCTTTACTTCGTGCGTCTGATTTAGTATTGCTTGTGACACATCCCTTTGTGTGTGGCTTATTAAGCCAAAGCCTTAGACCTCTGTTTCAAGGTCCCGTTGTGAGCTACAGAAAATATCACGTGACGGAAAGAAGGCGGGAAGCGAACCAAAGCATCGCGTATAAGAGATTATTAATGATTAGCAAAGTAATGATTGATTAGGGATTGGATTAAGATGAATTCGGGTGTATTAAGATGGATTAAAGTCAATAAAGGTGCATTAGGGTGAAGGTGGATTAAGGCGCATAAGGGAGGTTGGATAAAGGTGGATTAGGGTGGATGAAGGTGCGTTGAGGTGCATTACGGACGATTATAGTGGATTAGGGTGGATTAAAGTGCACGGAGGAGGATAAGGGTGGATTAAGGTGCATTAAGGAGGATTATGGTGGGCTAGGGTGAATTAAAGTGAATGAAGGTGGATTAGGGCGGATTACTAAGGATTAGGGTGAACTAAGGTAGATGAATGTGGATTCGGGTGGATTAAGGTGCATTAAGAACGATCATAGTGGATTAGGGTGGATTAATGTGAATGAGGAAGTATTAGGGTTGATTAAAAAGGATGAAAGTGCATTAAGGAGGGTTAGAGTAGATTAAGGTCGATGAAGGTGCATTAAAGAGGACTTTCGTGGATTATGGTGGATTAAACTGAATGAAGGGGGATTAAGGTCGATGAATGTGGATTCGGTGGATTAATGTGCATTATGAGGATTATGGTAGACTAATCGTTCTTAATACTCAATGAACCCTAATTCACCTTAGTCCCACCTAATCCACCTTAATGCTCATTCATCCATCTTAATCCAGCTTAATACTCCTACTCCACCTTAATACAATCTAATCGCCCCTAATGCACCTTAGCCTACCCTATACGGTCGTAATCCTCCTTTATAAACCCTAATCTATCATAATCCGCCTTAATCCACCTTTCTCCACCTTAATCCTTATTCATGCACCTTAATCCAACTTAATCCTGCCTAGTAGTCCCAATATACCCTAATCCACTTTAATCTACCCTAATCCTCCCTAACGGTCTTAATCCTCCTTTATCAACCTTAATTCACCTTAATCCACATTAATCGACATTAATCTCATTTTATCCACCTTAATCCCGCCTAATCCATGGTCACGCACCCTAATCGGTCTTAATATTTCGTCCACCTTAATCCCCCTAATCCTCTGTCATGCACCATAATCCACCCTAATCGGTCTTAATACCCTTTCATCAACCCTTCACATTAATCCACCATAATCCGACTTAATTTTCCTCCACCCACTTTATTCTTTATCTTAATCTTCCTTAATGCACTCTAATCCACCTTAATCTTTTTAATGCACTCTAATCAATCTTAATCCTCCCTAATCCACCTTAGGTCAATCACTAATGATTCATTAATTAACTTGGGTAATCATTCTCTTATACAGGGGTGGACATGCTTTGGGTCACCTCTGGCCTCCTTGGGCCACGTGATACTTCCAGTTTACAACGCGACCTTGAAACAGAGATCCAAGGGCTTCTGCCTTAAAACTTGAAAAAAGAAAAACTCAATGTTGACTGGCTTACGCTTATCACCTGCTATACCACGGGTATACTTGCCACTGATTTTTTCAGGGCGCAAAGCAGAATCTTAATGCTGCACTTCCGACTGAATAACAACAGTTAGCGACGTGCGAGGTGTTAAGCATACTGAGGACAACCGCAACAAAAACGCTGGTTAGCAGGCCGGAAGAATAAAAAAAAAATGCAGCATTACGGGATGCTTTGCTACGAGCTATAAGAAAGATGCCTCATCTCGCAAACATCGCTGTTCTTTGTCGGAACAAAGTTCTTTCGGCCAATGTCATGCAGCCACTGCTTCCTGCGCAAGCCGTCACACTTTCCTTGTGGTTTCACAAAAACGGCATAATCTTCTTCAGGCTTCTTGCTGCTGTTATATGCGCAACAGGCCGGCATAGCGCTAGCACATAGAGCAGGAAACACAGCGTACAACGTTCGCTACGCCGAGCTAAAGCGCCGAGCCAGCCGTGCTGAAGAGGAAAATGGCGCGAACGAAAAAGAAAAACACAAGCAAAACTCAAGATCCGCGCGTTTCCAAGGGCAACGGCAAGGAGACCGATCGTCGTGCAGAAAAACGGGGGCAAAACTGGTTGCCACGGGGGAACGCGCAAGGGGCGAGGAGGTCGCGCGGCGGCGGCAGAGTTCAAAGAGTGTCGCTACTTTCAAATCATCACGGGACTTTATCAAACTCCAGCGCAAGACGCCCATGCGGCGGAGGTTGAGGAAGTACGCTTGAAGGTACGTTTTTATGCCGTTGATCTCCATAACACCGTAAGTACGCAAACCGATGTCACAGAACACCCGATGCATCATTGTGTGTTCTCCGTCATCGCTTGTTTGCTGTACGCCTACTAACTCTTCATTTCTTCAAGTGTTGTATCCTCCTTTTGTCCTTGTTCTCTTGTGCTTCACTTACAGTATGTCGTTCCGTCAGCTGTAATGCGCATTTGCAAAACCAATAGTTTGATAAGACGCAGTGGTTATCATAATTTCACTACACGTGTATTAAGCTGGCACATATGGTTCAGATACAGATACCTGTATGCGAACTTGCACGACGTTGATGCGGAGATTAGGATAATTATGACACCCGTAAGGAAGAGGCAGCTGACGGCCGTATAAGCTGTTGCGTTCTTTCCGCCAAACTACTGTTACGTTTCGCCTACGACGCGCGGTATAGCCGGCGCGGATGCAACGGACGCCGGGGCTTCATTCAAAGCGGCGGACATTTTGGCCCGTTCAACGCTGCCGTAACGCCTCCTGCCAAGCGCGTCCAGGCATGTTTCAATGCCACGTGTATTCGTGTGTGCGTGTGTGCATGTTGGTGCCCACGCTTGTCAAAGCGCGGCAGCCGGGGAGAGGAGCTCCCCAAGTGTGAAGCGAGGAGGTCTGACCGGCGCCGGCCCGGCGGATGCGTCACTACACTCGTCTCAACGTGTCTCTCAGCCTGTCCGTGCCCCGCATCACGTGCGCCTCTGACGAGGCGTTCCTTCTTCCCCTCGACTCCGAGAGTATAAAAGCAGCTGCTCCCGGACGCCGAGAGAGGCTCCGATTTCTTCTGTTGAGTAACGTGCTCTCCCATCTCTCCACTTCGGTCGACCTGACCGGCCGCTCTTTTGCGATGCTAGAATAAACAAGTTGTTCTGTCAGCAGTCGACTCATGCTTTGCCAGGACCTTCGGATGCTTCCAGTTGTGCCCCAGGCCGGCAGGCCAACGCTACCCTTGGGGCTTGCGACCCATCTGCAACACTACCCGGCCTGGTAGTGCTGTAAAGATGCTGTATAAAAGTGACACGCGGTGACAGGGAAATTATTATACTTAGCAGCCGACCGTACGTTTTGTAGCTTAGGTCTTCTTTCTTGTGCGTTTGTGCTACCCTTATTAATGAGTAATTTCTTGACTATGTTCTTGACTATGTAACCGCGTTTGTGTGGTGCGTAGACGTGTGCTTTTTGTTGTACTTGTAAAATGCAAATAAAATATTTTCAGGCTTACTCAATCTTTGGTGTCGTGTGCGTTTATTCCAGTCGAGGCCATCGTGCCACCTGGAAACCGCATTCTGTCAGTAGCCCTACACGAAATGCAACAGCTGGAGCGCGGCGGCACAGTTTAACTCAGGGTAACGGTGGCGTAATAAACGAAAAACCGCTCGGGATGCCCTTAAAAGTCAGTTCAGAGTGTGCCTTAACTCGATATGACTCAGCGCTACATGTATTCTGCTGCGCCTCGATCACGGAGGAAGGAAACTAAGGAGAGGCCCTACCCCCTCCGCACGCTAGGAGAAAAGTGTGGCGGAAATGACGTATAGGTTCTCATTTTTTTGCTGCTTTTTTATTTATTTTTTTGTATGGACACGCCTTTTGGGCCACAATGGCGGCGTTGTTATGGTTTTGAGCGCTCACACGTGTTGCTCTGGTAGGTTTCGGGCCGTGGCAAAGGCGCTGAGTGGGCCGGTTTGCGTTAGTCACCGTGTCTTGTTACGCTGTGTTACCTGCACTATAGTGCCTAGAGTATACTAGCTAGTGTGCTCACCGGGCGCCCCGCACTATGCGAGAAGGTGGCTCCTTCCGTGATGCCTGCCCGCTACTGTCAATAGAGGGCGCTGTTCGCCGGGTGGGTGCCACAGCCGTGGCTCCGCTCGCTGCGCAGACTGGTCGCCGTCGGCTTTGGCGCGTGTATGAGATTTCCGCGTGTTTCTTGAGTGGTAGTTTTGCGCCCTGCCTACTTCTGTGCGTGTCTTGTGGCTGCTCTGTCATCAAGCGCGAAGTTTCGTAAGTTCACGAAACAAATGCTAGTAGTGCAGCACGATGTCAAAGGCAAAGCGGCAGTGCAAGGAAAAGACGTGTTTCGTGCCGCTTTGTCGGAGTGGTTACAAGTCGAACAAAGAGCGTGTCTCGATGTTCACTGCTCCAAACGACCCTGCGAGGCTCGCGGAGTGGGAAAGGAAAATCAAGAGAGGGGACAGAAAGTTGACGTCGTCAGCTGTGGTGTGCGAAAAACACTTCGAAGACACCTGCATCGAGCGGTCGTTCAAGGTAACAGTCAACGGCGTTCTTAATGAGATTCTCCGAGAGAAACCCCGTCTAAAGCCCGATGCCGTCCCAACTGTTTTTGAGAGCCACCCTCCACAACATGTACCCGAGACGGCACCAAAAAGGAAGGAAAGAAACTTATGCGAGCAGCAACCAGCTCGTAAACGCCATAAGCGGGATACAGGGACTGGACTCGGCATACCGGGCTCGGAAATCAACGAGGACTCCTGTTCTCTCGAAGCAGGCTTCCAAGACTGCAACGACTGCTCCGGTTCCAGTGAAGCGGGCACTGTGGGCGACTCTGCAGCACTGCAGACATCTAACCATGCACCACGGAGGCCGTCATCCGTTTGAGGACATTCTCATTTCGGTTACATGGATGCGGATACCTACAGTGGACGACAACCTAGCTTATGCTTGTTGCGAAGCACAAGCAAATATTTTTTTCAAATTTGTGCGTGGAAAGAATGGTGAGGTTCGGAAACCCTTCAGCTGACGAAGGCTTGGTCGTGGCCACTGTTTATTTGAGAGGCCGAGAGGAGGGCCAGAAAAAGCTGTAAGGACACTGAATGAGGCGGAATCTTTGATTGGAGATGTTCATTTGAAATACCTATGCGGTATGAAGCCTACCTCAAAAAAGTATGCTTCATACCGGGATATGTATTTTGCCGAGAGGTGCCTCCTCACAACTCCATCCAGAGGGGAATCATGTGTGCAGTGCAAATATCAACGCAAGCTTGCACCAAATCAAATGCGCAGAACAAAGAAAAAAAGTACATGCGATGAAAAGAAAAAGTCTAAGAACATAATTCGCAGTTTGGCCAGAACACGAAGGAGGCTTACCAGGGCACAAGCACAAATTTCCCAGATGAAAGAACGCAACGAAGCACTAAGTAAACAGGAATTTGAGAGAAGAATCCAAGCACTCCCTCGCAAGCAGCAACTGGCGGTGAAGAACTGTTTTCTTGCTGCTAGGAGGAAATCAACTAGAGGCATGAAATACGATGACGAGTGGATTGTCGAGTGCCTGCTGATAAGGATGCGAAGCCCACGGCTTTACAAGCACCTAAGACGAGAAGGAATAATGATTCTGCCTGGACGCCGTTGATTGCAAAAATACCTTCAGCGTTTTAAGGGTGGTTTTGGCCTCAACGCAAATATATTCACAGCTTTGCGTGAGAAGACTAAAAACATGGACACATTCAGCTGCCATGGAGGCCTCGTCATCGCAATGCTGAAGCAAACAAAAATGCGGATGCATATTTCACTACCCACTTGGACAACGGCGGGCTCAGTTATCCAAGTCAAGCTTTATCGAGTGTTGTAAAGCTCATGGAAGATAACTTTACATCATTTTGAGCAAGAACAAGTTGCACATGGAAAGCTTACCTGAGTTTGCCAGCCTTTTACATTCCCTAACGTTTCCAACTCTTGGTTGCCCCGAGCATCAGAAGCAAACACTGTCAGCTGTATTAAAGTTCTATCTTCTATTGAGATTTAGATTCTTTGTCAAGGGTCTTAACAAAGAACGAGACGGACAGCGAGAGAGACTAAAACTTCTAAAGCTGCGCCACTGCAATTGAATACACGCTTTTTCGCAGCTTGTGTTCGCCAAAAAGCATTACCCTCCACTCGCACTGGCCCCATTGATTAAAAATGCTGTATTCGCTCCATAAAGCAAATCTGTGTTTTGTTAAACTTGTGTTTTTTGTGTTTGGATTCCACCAACCGTTGGCGCTCGCATGTGCGTTTATATGGTTAGCGTGTGGTTCACGTACTGAGCTTTCAAGCTCCGGAAATCTGTACGAAGTAGGCTAAAACGTTACATTATTCCTAAGTTCCTGGAATAGACGTAAAGCAAAGTATTAAACGGGAGCCGAAGCTACGCGCAGCACACTTTCCAACTCTGAGCAGCGCGGCGCAAAACCGTCTCGCCCCTCTGCGCGCGCTCACCCTACACCCTCTCGCACCACAGCGCCGCCATGCGGCCACCGCCGGCAGGCATCACCTCTGGGGCCACCGCGCCGCTCGTGCTGAGCACACTAGCCAGTAGATTCTAGGCACTATACCTGCACCGTGCTCGTGACCGTGCTCCACCAGATGTTGCGCGAGCGCACGCGACACCACGCGCAGCGCGGCGTGGTTTCGCGAAAGATGTAAACAAGAGAGGAGACTGGCCCAAAAGGCGGAGCATCGCCATGAGCAACGCCAAATTCCGGCTTCACTTATGCTTCACAAAGAGTGACGTCAGGGCCTCTCCTTAGTTTCCTTCCTCCGTGGCCTCGATCGTGCTCCCGCCAGTTTGGTTGCTGTGTGGCAAACGTAGCGCCTACATAAATATGTAGGCGCTACGTTTGCTACACAGCAACCAAACTGGCGGGAGCACGATCGAGGAGCAGCAGCCAGAAACCCAGTAAAGCCACAGAACACCTGGTAAAGCGTGTGCAAAACCCCGGATGGATGGATGGATGGATGTTATGAGCGTCCGCTTTGGAACGGGGCGGTGGCTTGCGCCACCAAGCTCTTACTACTATGCTGCTTAATATCCTACCTAGGTTCACCAATGAAAAAAAAAAAAAACCCACTATGAACTACCACGTCCAAATTTTCTGATACCCTATTGCGAAGTGTGCTTTTGTACGTCTCCGTCTTTTGTCGTTTCCCTACTTTTCTTCCACCAATCCTCCAATCGCCTCTTACTGATGTCTATTGCGGACCTGTTTGCTTTACCACTGCTCCCGCTGAACCCAAGGGCTTCAAGGAGGCCAGTGGTGCCTAAATC
Organism: Dermacentor andersoni; assembly: GCF_023375885.2. NCBI lineage: Eukaryota > Metazoa > Arthropoda > Arachnida > Ixodida > Ixodidae > Dermacentor > Dermacentor andersoni. The sequence continues at coordinate 13,249,440 of NC_092820.1, forward strand.
GACCGCTGGGTAGACGTCTTCACATTCTAATAAAATATGCTCCGTCGTTTCCCTAGCTTTACCGCAGCAAGCACATGTTTCTTCTTCCTTCTTATATCTCGCTTTATAGGTGCGTGTTCTAAGGCATCCCGATCTCGCTTCGAAAAGTAATGAGCTTCCCTTTGAGTTATCATAAATGGTTTCTTTCCTAATTTCGTTTTTTCCCCTTAAGTAGTTACTCATGGCAGGTTTCTTTTCCATTGCCGCCACCCATGAGATTAATTCAACCTCTCTGACTTTCCGCTTGACCTTCTTTGTTGCTGTGTTGCCCACCCCACAGGCCGCATACTTGCTGGTAAGCTTCCTAGTTCTTTTCCTCCACTGTGAATCAATGTTTTGCCTGTACAGATACCTGAACACTCTCCCAGCCCATTCATTTTCCTCCATATTCCTCAGCCGTTCTTCATACTCAATTTTACTGCGGGCTTCCCTCACTTCAAAACTAGTCCAGCCCATATCCCCTTGCACAGCTTCATTTGTAGTCTTCCCGTGAGCGCCCAATGCGAGGCGACCCACTGACCTTTGGTTCCCGTCGAGTCCTGATTGTACCCCTGATTTAAAGCAAACAACCGCATTTCCAAAAGTGAGTCCTGGAACCATTACCCCTTTCCACATACCTCGGAGGACCTCGTACCTATTGTATCCCCATAGCGCTCTGTGCTTCATTATGGCTGCATTTCTCTTCCCCTTGACTGTTATGGTTTTTTCCTGTGTTTCCATATATCCGTTGCCTTCGTTTATCCATATACCAAGGTATTTATATTCTGTTACCCGAGGTATTTCTTGGCCCTGTATCTCCACTGTCTGTTCACTGTTTTCATTGAATACAATAACACCTGATTTTCTAACACTAAATTTCAAACCTAACTTGTTGCCTTCCTGTCCACAGATATTAGCCAGACGTTGCAAATCACTTTGCTTGTTTGCGAGCAACACAATGTCGTCCGCATAAAATAAACCTGGGAGTTGCTGCTCTATTACTGTACCTGCCTGTTTGTATGAGAGATTAAACCCGATATTACTTCCTTCTAGCGCCCTCTCTATCCTCACCATGTACATCATAAACAGCAGCGGGGATAAAAGGCACCCCTGCCTCAGTCCCTTGTTGATATGAACTTTCTCCGCGCTCCTCATCCCTTCCCATTCAACGCAAACAGTATTTTCTAGGTAAATCTCTCTCAAAAGCTGTATACAATCGTTACCTAAGCCTTCCCCTTCCAGAATATCCCACAAAATGCTGCGGTCTACGTTGTCGTATGCTCCTGTAATGTCCAAAAAGGCCACATACAACGATCTGCTTTCTGCTTTTGATATTTCAATACACTGAGTAAGAACAAACAAGTTATCATCCAAACGCCTACCTATTCTAAAGCCATTCTGAAGCTCTCCCAAAATGCCATTATTTTCTGCCCATGCTTGAAGCTTTAATTTGATTGCCTGCATTGCTAGCCTGTATATTACCGATGTAATGGTCAACGGTCTATACGAGTGAATTCTGTCTTTCTCCCCCTTACCTTTATAAATTAAACTCATTCTACTTTGTCGCCAACTGTCTGGTATTCGTCTATCTATTAAAGTTTTTTCAACTGCTTTCACGAGAGCTTCCTTACTTTTTTGGTCCCAGTTCATTTATCAGCCTAACGGGAACCTCGTCTAGCCCTGTGGCTGTGCGCTTAGGAATTTTCTCTTCCGCTTTCTTCCAGTTTAAATTTGTAAACACTAGCTCCTTTCCTCCTTGGGTCTCTTTCATGCTCTTTTTTTTCTTCAAATACAACCTTGTCCTTGCCTTGGAAAGATTCGGCTGTTACTTTTTGGATGTAATTTATTGCTGCTTCTCCTTCCAGTCTGTTTTCATCTTCGTCTAGGATATGTTGTTGTATCGTTGTTGCCTTCCTGCCTAATAATTTTATGTGATTCCAAAATATTCTAGGTGCGGCCTTCTTTTTCTCACGTATTTCTGACAACCAACGTTCACTTTCACCTTTTAATTTTGCTTGCACCAGTATTTGAACCATAGACTTTTTTCTCCCGGTATATCTCCCATTTACTGGTTACTTCATGCTGTGGCAACTGCGCCTTCTTTGCCTGCCTGTGCTCTCGAGATGCTTTCTGTCGTTCGGCGATGGCTTCTCGTATCTCCTTGTTCCACCAGCTTTTCGGTTTCTTCTTTTCCTTTCCAATGAACATGTTGTTTCTCTTTCCGTATTTCTGTCGTTACTACACTTAGAAGCTCACCATATTCCCACCCCTTACTTGGCGACTTGCCAATTTCTTCCTCCACTCTAGTGACTATATTTGCTATTTGTTCAGCGTTCAAATTTGGACTGGCCATTTTGCTTTCGTTGCTCTCTTTCCCAACTACATATCCCATTTTCAAAATGATGCGTTTATGGTCACTCCCTATGCTGCTAAACCCTTCCTCATCGATGACCATTTCTCTCAACTTATCATGAATTCCTTCTGTCATCAGACAGTCATCAATGGTCGATTGCCGGCTTCCCACTTCCCACGTGATCTGTCCTTCACACTTAGGCCCTGTATTCACGATCACGAGATTATGTTGCTCGCAAAGGTCTAGCATTGACTTCCCGTTATCGTCGGTATAGCCATCTAAATCCTGTATGTGGGCATTCATGTCACCTAATAGGACTATCTCAGCACCATTCCCGAAACCCCTAATATCAGCGCTTATGCATTCCACTAACTCTTTATTCTTCTCTGTGCAATTTGTTCCGGTCCACAAATACGTAACTCCAAGCCAAGTTTCTTTCCCACTCATTGCACCTGATAACCAAAGATGCTCTTGACATTGTGAATTTACTCTTTTCCATTTGGCTCCCTGATGGATGAGCATTCCGACTCCCCCTCCCTTTCTTTCCGACTTAGTTCTGTTGCACCCTTCCCACACATAATTCTCAATAACTGGCGGCTCTTCTGAGTCTCTAAGGTGCGTTTCTGTAAACGCATACACCCCTATTTGTTCTCTATGTAACTGCTCCTCAATCTCTGCCCACTTTTCCTTTCTTCTGCCGCCCTGCATGTTTATGTAGCCTATTGCATGGCGAGCTCTTGTTCTTGTTTTCCTCCTTTTCCTGTTATCGACGGCGATGCTCTTCTGATGTTCCCCTAGGGGACCTTCTTTATTACTACCTACTCTGACCTCCTGAGCGCCCGCGGGCCCCCTAAAAAAGCAACAGCGCGACCCCCAAGTCGCCAGCCCACTTCTCGTGCTAGCCTGTAATTGAAGTGGATCCCATCTCGTTTAAAACCACCACAACTTCTCACTTCCCTTTCCTGTTGTACAGCGCCACCCGTGGTCGCATACTTTAGTTCACGACGCCACCGCTACGCTTATTTCCGTAGCACTGTTAGGGTGGCTAGAAGGGCAGGTGTGAATACCGGCGGCGCAAACGTGACCCAACAGTGCACCGATGCCGCGGGGCGGCGCTGTTGACCAAGGCGGGGTAAGCACGCAGCCGAAATGAGCGCCTCGCCAGCCTCGCGTCGGCTGCATCTCTACCACCGAAGTGAAAGTGAGCCCGTTTCGGGTATCGCGCGCTTTCTGCGAGCGTCAAAGAATGAATCTTTATCATGAAAACAATGTTATGTCAGCCCAAATCATTACTCCTGTGAAATTTTACGGGCCCAGTTCGCACTGTATCGAGATTCAAACGCGTTTTGTCTGTGCCCATTTCGTGAGCTGGCTTGGGTGTTAGGAGCTAGTGGGGGCTTCGAAATAATTTCGACCACTCCGGGTTCTTTAACGCGCACTGACATCATACGGCACACGGGCACCTTGCATGGGCACTATAACGTAAAACTATTTCAAACTTTTCTATTCCAATTCTGCTATCAGCCCTCCACGATTGGTCAAAAACTTTTTTCGACCACCCCCACTTCACCTGTCTGTCACGCGATGTCACGAAAACTGCGATAGCTCCCCATCTGATATGATGTGCACACACTGATTATGCATGAGTTGACAGAAAAAAGAAAAACTGTTATTTATGATTCGACCCCTTTTCACCATTAGCCTTCGGTTATTAATTGGTAAAAAGTTTTCAAGCAAACAAAAGTAACCTCCTATGAACGAGCAGAGTGTTTGATTGGTCTGTACAGACAACCCTGCAGGTGACCGCCCGGTGCTTGCGTCGGTGGTTACGCAAATTTGACGTCAGGAGATTGGAATAGAAACATATTGGAATAGTTTTACGTTATAGGACCCCATATCGCCTCCCTGAAAATGCGACCGTCGTCCTCGGGATCAGCAGTCAATCACCCTATGCGTGCCGTATGACCTGTAAACTGCAGACACTACCTGATAAAGTCTGGACGTATTTAACCACTTTTTGTCTGCGCTTGCAGACCTGTAGCATGTCATTTTGACGCTCATATAAGGAATTTACTATTATTGCAGACAGTGAAGCAACAGATCTGGTCATGAAATCGTTTATTTACAAGTGAGCAAAAAAAATTTAGAACACACAAGGTTTCAATGTTTTCCATTTCTTCACACTGTTCTGCTGATTGACACCTTTAAGCAAAAAGTGAATCCTTGTGAGGCAATAAAACGTATAACTGAGGCTGTCAGGGTAGCAGAATGGTCTATAGGCAACCAATCTTTAACCAATTGACTGCAAAATCTCGGCCACAGCTTTGGCATGCTAGCGTGTTACACTAAATTCAAAATTATGGGGTTCTACGTGCCAAAACCACTTTCTGATTATGAGGCACGCCGTAGTGAAGGGCTCCGAAAATTTTGACCACCTGGGGTTCTTTAACGTGCACCTAGATCTAAGTACACGAGTGTTTTCACATTTCGCCCCCATCGAAATGCGGCCGCCGTGGCCGGGATTCGATCCCACGACCTCGTGCTCAGCAGCCCAACACCATATATCCACTGAGCAACCACGGCGGGTGTTACACTGAATAAACGAGTGAGTTTGTTTTCAAGGGCATTGTTCAGCTTATAGAAAGATTCTGAGGGATATAAAAGGCCCTCAAGGTCCCACTCTTTGGATGCCTCTGGTGGAAGCTCTCTGGGGATATTGCCTTTATGGTGCTTCGCAGTCTTCACAATGTGTGGGCAAAACACGTCTTCTCGCCACATAACCTGCAATGTAATAAACTAGCCGTGCGTCGCTGCGGTGCTCAACATAACTTTGGTGGTCCACAGCATCTCGCCTTCGAATGACGGAATGTCGGGAGGAACACTCCAAAACAGGCGACGAGACCAACTGACAGCGGAGGGCGCAGGCCAGCGCGGGAGTACCACGCCGTAATACCACGCCGCGAGCAGCAGCGCCACGTTCCCCCTGGTGGCATCGGTGCGCAAGGAGGTCACGCGCGTCCGAAGGAAAGCGCCGCTGGTATTCACACCTCACCTTCTAGCCACCCTAGCACTGTGGAAGGTACAGTTTACCTTCTCTAAGTTTGTTGGTAGAGTCATATATTTAAGGAGGAAAAGCCCCAAAATTTTCTCTCTCACGCCCGCTCTTATTCGCGCCTGCGCACAAACAACTGGCGATCCTTCAAATGAACGTCTCGTGCGGCTAGGGACGAACGGCGAAAACAACGTTCTCCCCCGATGTATGTCCCCTAGGTAAAGTAGGTAGTACCTAGGTAGTACCTAGGTAAAGACGAATCTCAAGGGCCGAAAGTCCCCACATTTCTCTCTCGCAACGACTCGTTATACGAGGAGCTGTAAAGATGGCGCTAGGTCCCCTGAAGATCAATCCGGTGGCTTTAAACCGGTTAAAAGCGTAAGTGCACCCTGAGTTTCTTGTTCGTAAATACGCAACGGCTCGTGTTGCTACAGAATGTTAACGCACACCTGGAATTGAACTCGGCATGGGTCTCTTTGCGCTGAACGGCTAGTTAACGGTACTGCCTCAGCTGAGCCAGAATCACTCGCACATTTGAGAGGCCAGAAAGTAAATACCTTTTTCGGTAATCCCTCCGTGTCAGATGTCTCACAGCATTAAGCCGCGTCTACGTATCGCCCGTTTTTCCTTTTTTTTTCTAATAGCGAACGCGGGATGGAAGAGCTAAAGCGGGGTAGGGACCGAAACATGCATATTTAATTCGTCTGGTGTTGCATGCTGCCTGCTATTGTAGTCTACCGCGATCGTGTTTTGCCATTTTCCTCGACGACTGGATTAGGTTCAACAATGGGCTTGCCTCTTTCGTCCATCGAAAGTCATCCTGTGAACCCTTTGTGCAGTCACGGCTGGTGTTTTTGGCTATTGAGTGCCTTTATACCAGTACCGTCTTACAGCCGTTCTCAGAACACAGATTCTTCACTTGTAAAGCCTCAAACGCTGTGCGTTTCAAATACAAATAGCGACGTGGTAAGTGGGTAAGGCCAATGCAATGGTAATCTATTGTTTATAAGTGTCCAACCACACCACAATCTTAAAAGCACACATCTCTCGTGAAAACGTGGCCTAAAGTATATTTAATGGTCAAATGTTTGCCTAGGTGGGGTGCTTAGTGTGTTCCTGTATCTTTAGTCTGGTGCAATGAATATGGAATTAAAAGAAAATAAGTCATAACAATGTCTAGAAAGATAGCCACAGAGAGCATGGTAATAGTAGTCAAATTTCCCCAATACAGTGCAGTGAAATTGCCATGAAAAGTGGGACCCATGTGACCCACTGTCCATCAAAGTGTTGAAGTGATTGCCTGTGTATAATCGAAATTGTTTTCTGACATTATATGCTTAAATGCAGCAGTCGTTGCCACTCCATCTGCTTCCAACTCTACCACACTTTGATGTGCACTCTGGACAACGGTGGACACACGTGCCTTTATGCATGGCAGGTGTGAGGGATCACAGTGTTGGCTTTGGCATGCACATGAGGAGACAAAGTGCCTTGCAGATATCTTGCCAGCTTTGCTCGCTGGTATCCACTATCGTGTGTTTCACCAACAAGCCCAATCCTACAGCTGTCCCTTCAACAAAGCTTTCATTTTGAAAATAATATGCAGAGAAATATTACAGCAAAGCTGTTTATGGCTAGCGTTCCGTGCATTTTTCTTCTGCTTCTGCAAAAACCGGGGGCTGATCCTGGAGGTGGTGCAATACCGTGCCAACTCGTGGCGGAGGTGAAGCAGGCTTCAAGCACTCTGCCAACTTGCAAAATTAAGTTTAATATCTTGGATCAAAATAGAAGCCATAGCAGATATTAAGCTGATAAGAACAGATGCTACTCTTTGGCCTGTGTCGGCCATGTCTACGTTCGTACCACCCTCTCTTTGTCGGCATTACAAGCGCCTGTGTATCTACTTCCCTTCCGCTCTCCCGTGGTGGCGGTCCAATCGAAATGTCACGCCTGTCTAGTTTCCTCTGGCTCCTCGGGGTGGCGGTCTCGTCGTCCACACGAATGTATCTAAAGATAATGTTAAATGAGTTCTTACCTCTGGTAAAAATTCTGTATCACCTCCTTGTCATGTGGTAAACAGCTTCGCTGGTCATCCACCTTCACAGAGTGGAATGGCTTATGAATTTCTTAACCATTCCAAGTGTGACTGATAAATTGAACCAGCTTGGCAACATGGCCACTTCTGGTTGTCATGATCCTGTCATCAAATTTGTATTTCTGAGAGGAGCCAGGCCTGCTTAAATTCCCTGGTACTGTATGCTTCTTCTTGGTCCTTGTCTTTTTCTAGTGTTTTACATTGGCTACTATGCTCAAGTTGTATAGGGTTAGAGCAGTGCAACAGGCCGTTGGACAGACGACCTGTTGTTGTAATGCCAACTGCACTCATTTGGAAAGGACAGGTCCAGAAACATCAATTGGCACAACAAGAGATGAAGGACAGGAAGAAACAAACAGATAGGATGAAAGATGCAAAAGCAGAAGTTCACCAACTAGCCTGTTGTCTGCATTAAACAGTTGACCTGAGTTCTTCTGAAATAAGATCAACAGCATGCTTTTGCACCTTTTCTAATTTATGTTTACACATCATGCTAATTGAATACCGTGCAAGGCTTCCACATTCTAGTTTTGATCAAATTATAAAGTGCGTAACGCAACAAGTTTGAGCTTGGGAGGTGCCTACATTAACTTGCCTTAAAAACGCAAGGCTTGCATGTAGAAGATGTGCAAGTATCATCGTCATGCTTGTACTGAGATGCTGCAGTGGCTACTCCCAAATATTTGTATTCATTGGCTTCTCACATTAGAGAACCATTAAGACCTTAGGTGAATTAAAACATTTTTTGTTCACGTTGGTTTGTGCTTTGTTTTTAACGTAAGTATAAGTAGTACTAAGTTAGTTGTGCCAGTTCATCCAGTTTGTAGTCGTGTGTATGTACTTTGAATGGTTGCACTAAAATAAAAGCACACATTTATTTGTTCCTTTTTTTGTTTGTGCATGTAGAAATCTGTATATCGTTGCTACCATGTTGAAATGTTGAGGTTCTAAGGGCTTAGCAGACGACACAATGTATGTGTGGTGCCCTGCCAACTCTGCACTGCTATTGCCTGCCCACACCAGTCCTGCGCATGCGTACTGTGAAGCAAACTGTTAAACAATTGCTGTGCTCGTCGGGAGGCACAGCTCGGCAAGAACAAAGTTGACCGGGCACAGAGCATAACGATGCTCCGGTCCTCCACGCTCATTCTCTTGTGGGCCACATGTTGCGCAGCTTCCTGAGTGAGCCAGCGTACAAGGATGCGACGGAGAGTTCGTCGATGTGCAACACACGCCTGGTGGTCGAGCGGCGCCTGCGGCTGCCTTTTCTGGACGCCCAGACGGGTGTGGCGCAGAGTGACTGCGCCCTGTGGATGGCCCGCTGGCAGCGAATGCCGGGCCATGCCGAGGGCCAGCTCTACTCATATCCAGCACGGCGATGGCGCAAGCGCCGTCGCCAGTACCTGATGAATGACCGGTACCTGGGGGCCACGCGACTGCGCGAGCAGCCGCCGGACTACGGGGACGCAGGTGAGGCCTCGTTGGAATGGGCACATTGGGTGGGCGACTGTCACTCGCAGGTGGCGCTGGCAACGACATGTAGGGCAGCTCTGCGTTGGCACCATTTCTTGCTTGTTGTGGCAGTGAAGTGGGTCAGGCAAGCAACGGGTGGTGTCCAAAACATGACTGGCTCTTGCTGTCGCTTTTGCGATAAGGAGCCGGTAAACGCATAGCCTTCGAGATTGGTTTCATTTACTCAGAGGGAGCCTTTGCCTGTGCTGGGATTTGCACGCCACTTTTATCGTATTTATGTAATTCCAATCCATACTTCTAAAAAAATTTACTAAAGATAATGTGCATTAGATACAGGCAACCGTGGGACATTCCCATTGAGCCAACGGGGCCGAAATTTGCAGGCAATGCTAGTGGCACCTGGATTTTAATGGTAATTGCATGGGTAACAAAAAAATGTTGGTTGGCTAATGAAGAATAACATTTTGATTAATATCAGTCAATCAAGTTTATTTTTCTTTGGCAGAGGGGAGGCCAGGGCTATAAGCCACAATAGCTTGACAAGAGGTTGCGACTTCCTTTTACATGGTGGCAATGCCAGAAACATGACATACATCAGTGTACTCGACAAACCGAAGTATATGCTATGCATGATACATGTATTGCATAAAATTACAGTGAAAGAGAATACAGATCTGTTGAAGATGACCGCGGTAAGTTGAGCAGAAAAAAAGGCCTGTAGGAATGTCTGCACATCTGCTGCTTTATCTTTCTTTATCTTAATGGAAAACAATAACACACAGCATGCATAATCATAATGTATACAGCAGCAGCAAAACAAAAGAAATTGCTTGGTGATAAGCAATGATGAGTAATAGCAACATACAGTAGTGACGAAAATTTAGTTTAATTGTTCAAATTGATAAAGTATCATGAAAAAAACACTGCAGAATCATTCAAAATGTAGCTGATGCAAAAAAAATATTTTTGATAATGGATACAGAGCTTTTAATAAGATGAATATTTAACTTCTACATGTTGTTTAATAAATTATATTGTGTGTAATATATCAAATGCTTGCAGTAATTTGCCCTGGGAGTAGGATTGATCCATGGCTCTTTATGTCTGGTGTGTTTAATGCTGTTTTTTTCTTGGAGGTCAGCGAGAGAAACGGTAATACAGTCAAACCTCGATATATCGAACACGGATATATCGAATTATTGCGTATATCGAACAATTTCTATATCACATGGAAAATCGCATGCATTTTTAATTCTTTATTTCGAACGGGGCCGGATGTAAAATGGATATATCGAACTCCGCCGCCCCAGACCAAGTGCGCTCTGTTGACAGGAGGCGAGCTTTCCCGCAACACTCTCGAAGATAGCGGCGGTGCGATCGGCGTACCAGACTGCTGCGTATGACAGCTGCCCACATCGGTCGCCGAGGGCGCCATTTGAACGTAGCGGCGTACACACGCGGCGGCTTGGAGCCAGCACGGCCGCCTCGATCACGCGCGCACGGCGAGGCTTGCCCCCGCCGTGCGCGCGTGATCGAGGCGGCCGGGGAGCCAGTTGGAGTGCTTTGTCGGTGCTGAGCCACACATCATGTGCAATGCGGACTTCGTTGGCGGTGACGACAGCACCGGAACAGTGGCGGAGTTAACAGACGTGGATATCGCGGCAGAAGTGACTGCTGAGCGGCCAAACGAAGACGCTGCCGAGGCTGATCCAGCAAGCGCTGACGTTGCCCCGCTCCCGACTGCAACTGAGGCTGTAGCTGCCTTGGCCGTTGTACGCCGCTACTGCGGCACAATAGAAGGCACTGGACTGTCCCTTGTGGACCGTTTGGACTATGTTGAGGACGCCGTGGTCAAGCACGCGGTTGCCAATATGAAGCAGGCTATGCTGCTTCAGTACTTTCAGCGAACAAAATAAATACTTTGTTTGAAGCTTCATGTGAGTATCCATTGCGCCACGATTGGTTTATTGATTGATTTGCGCTAGTTTTTGACGCGTTTTCTACGTGATTTTATATACCGAATTCCGGCTATATCGAACTATTTTGCGATCACCGCGCTGTTCGATATATCGAGGTTCGACTGTATATATATATATATATATATATATATATATATATATATATATATATATATCTTAAGTTATACACAGCATACATAGCATGTAATATATCAAATGCTTGCAGTAATTTGCCCTGGGAGTAGGAATGATCCATGGCTCTTTATTTCTGGTGTGTTTAGTACTGTTCTTTTCTTGGAGGTGAGATAGAGAAATGGTAATACCACCATATCTTATGTTTGAGCTTTATGATAGTGCAAGTCTGTAGTTATACAAATGAAGAACAGGAAGAATTTCAGACTGAATAAAATGGCTGGCAGTAGGATGATGATGACAAAATGTATTTATTAAAGGATGGCGCGAAGGCCTATAATGGGAATAGGAAGAGGAGAGGGGAGGCGTATTCAGAGCCGTCCTAGAAGCTGCGCGTCCTTGGCAAAAGCCAAGAGCGAGTCCAGAATGGCCCTGTCAGAATCCATCGAGCCAGTTGCCGGTCTAATCCACTCCTCGTAGGACGACACTCGCACCGCCCTCAGGTGGTGGTCCCGCTGTTGAGCGTGTCGCTGGCACTCCCAAAACAGATGGGCTGCGGATGGCCGCGTGGCCATGTCGCAGTCAGGGCACCTGTGTGGCGTCTGGAGCGCTTCTTGGTCCGCGGAGGCTGTGGGATGGCCGGGTTCCTGCGATGGAAGGGAGTTGGGAGACGGAGATGAAGGGCGTCTTTCCCGGTGTGGCCGGTACTGTCGCCACCGTTCCAGCACATCCGGTGTGAGGACGAAGCCGGAACGGAGCCTATGCAGCAGCACCTGCCCCGACCTGGGAAGACCCGCTGGAAGTGGGTCTGGGTCTGAGGGCACACTCGCACGGAGTTCCCTCTTGCGTCGGTTGGCTGCTGCTCTCAGAGCTCTGTCTGGGTCATACGGGGCTCCATTTGTCGTGTTGCTTGTGCTGGTTGTGAGGGCTTCTGAAGGATCCCGGGAGACGACGCGGTTGGAAAGAAGGGCGCGCGCCGCCTCGTGGGCTCTCTCATTTCCCTCGATGCCCTGGTGACCAGGGATCCAATGAAGTGTTGCAGTGACCCCGTGGGCTTCCGCACGCCTGAAGGCCTGCTTGACGAGGAGTACTTCCGATGATGATGTGTGGCGCGACTTGCAGGCATGCAGCGCATACTGAGAGTCGGTGTATATATCGATGTGTTTTGCTTGCGTGGTGCTTGAAACGCTATCTAATGCCCAGACTATTGCGCAGAGTTCAAGTTCCGTTGGGTCGTCAGCATCAGCAGTTGTAAAGGTAGAATGTGTCTCACAAGAACCCACTACGTGGTAGGCGACTGCTCCCTCGTTGGTGCGAGGGTCGAAAGCTGCGTCAGTGTACACTTGTTTATGGCTTGGCGGTGCGTCTGCCAATGTCTGCACATGACGCGCAGCGAATGCTGCCCGGCGGTGCGCATGTTGGGCACCCATGTTTCGGGGCGTTGGTGTAGTGTCAACGACAGCAATGTCATCCCACGGTGAGATGTCGGATGGCAGTTGTGGCAAAGTTGATATATCCTTTCCCATGTAGGCCAGTAGAGTCCTGCCTTGTCTGGTGTGCTTCAGGCGTTCCTCGTGTCCTGCCTTCGATGCTTCGATGGTTGCACGGAGGGTAGGCAACTTCGCATAGCGATGTAGCTCCTCGACACGTGTGTGTTTCGGGAGCCCTGTGATAACACGGAGAGCTGATCTGTGGAGTACCTCTAGCTGTGTCCAGTGCCGAGCAAGCAGGTCATAACAGCGCGCTCCGTATATCGCTCGGGATGTCAGCAAAGCACTAACAAGCTTTCGGCATACGTCGGTACCAGCACCGCCCATGCGGGAACAGATTCGTATTATGAGGTGCAGAGTGTTGAGCCATGTCCGACGAAGGTCTGCGAGCCACGCATCCGCTGTGCCTGTGCGGTCAATAGGTATCCCGAGAACGCGCACTGATTTTTCTGCTCGCTGCAGCGTTTTGCCTGCGAGAGTGAGCGTGAGGGCTGCTTCGTCCTGCGTTGAACCTCGGATCACCACATAGGTTGTCTTCTCTGGAGATGGCCGCATGCCAGTTTGTGGCAGGTAGTCGTCAATAACGTCAAGTGCCGCTTGCAGGGTCTCCTGCTGCTCATCAATTGGTCGTGATGCAGTCCATAACGTGATGTCATCCGCGTAAATTGTGAAGCCCAGTTCGGAAATAGCCTCCAGTCGCTCAGCCAGGCCTATCATAGTCAAATTAAATAGGAGGGGTGATAGTATAGAGCCTTGTGGGACTCCCACTATGTTTGGGTAAACCTTCCCGATGTCTCCGTCGATCCGTATGGAAAAAGTGCGATCTTGAAGGAAGGAACGCACAAAGTTGAGGGGGCGGCCCGTGATTCCGTGCCTCTCAGCTGCCTCTATGATTGCCTCATGCGTCACAGTGTCAAAAGCTTTACGGAGGTCCACCGCCACCAGGACGCTCGGGTGTCGCTTTGCGCGACCGACTGTCTTTCGACGCAGTACACCTTCCCTCACAAGTAGGAGGCTGTCATGAGTGCCAAGGTTTGGTCTAAACCCTGTCTGGGCTGGATGAAAGCGACCCTCTGTTTCTAGAAAGTGAGATATGCGTGTCAAGGCCATTTGCTCCGCCAGCTTACACGTAGTAAGTGTGAGAGATACAGGGCGCATGTTCGACAGTACATCTGGCTATTTGTTTGGTTTCGGTATGGGTGTGACTATCGAATGCTTCCATCCTACTGGGATTTCATCATTGATCCACACTTCGTTAATCTCCTCGAGAAGTTGCTTTTTTGCGTATTCTTCCAGATTCCTCAGAGCCGCCCACGTCACACCGTCATAGCCTGGCGCGCTGCGCACGTTGATGGAAGAAAGTGCCTGTTCGAGCTCGAAGAGTGAGAATGGGGCCTGGATGCCCTCATCGGTCACTGGCGGCGTTTTCCGGTAAATGTCGACGTTCGGGGGCGTCGCCGGTTGGGGAAAAAACGTGTTCGTGGCATCATCTTGGAGTTGGCTGACTGACTGGCTAGTTTTGAGCAAGACATTTGAAATAGCACTGCGTGTTTTACGCTGACCTGTCATAGCCTTGAACGTGTGCCACACCTTGTGGAGGCCAGTTCTTTCGTTGAATGATGAGCAGTGCTAGCTCCAACGTTCCCGATACAGGCGCTTGGCATATCTTCTAGCGATGGCAGTGCGACGTCGAAGTCGCACACGGTCGCGATGTCGTCGGCCATTGGCTTTGTACGTCAACTGTGCTCGCTTGCGCGCATCCCAAAGGTTTAGCATACGTATGTCCGGCGCCGGAGCATCAGCTCTCACCTCAGTCTCAGTAGTGGCCTTGCGCAGGGCGCGTGACGCCCGCTCCCGTACGAATGAAGTCTTGGGTTGCTCCGCAAATGCTCTTCTGTAGGCATCCCATCTGATCGTGTGCACAGTGCGCCCGGCCGCACGCTTTCGTCCCACGTTCAAAGTAATCCACAGTGGATAGTGGTCGCTGCCCCAGGTGTCCGGATCGCATCGCCAGTCTTTCACGTAGGCTGGTGTGGATAACGTCAGGTCTGGGGTCGTGTTACGTTGTCCACTATGCAGGGCGGCGCGGGTGGGGTAGTCGGTGTCATTTGCGAGCACTAAGTCAGCTGACTCCGTGGCATCTGCGAGTGCCATTCCGCGGGGCGTGTGATAGTCATAGCCCCACTGCGGATGCTTGGCGTTGAAATCGCCGCCTATCAGGAAGTCGTCGTTTGGGTAACGTCTCCGCAAAGCGTGAATCCACGTGAATGAACCGCGTGTACGGGAGCTAACTTCAGGGCGCATGTATACCGATACCAGCAATGCATTTCGCTTTGCAATCTTGCAACGGACAGCCACCACCTCCTGCACGGCGGTCGAGTACTGAGAAGTGTCAATCTGCGTTTGCGGAATGTCTGTGCGGACAAAGACAGCCGCTTGTCCCCGTATTACAAATTCTTCGGCTGCACTGGCGATACCATTGTGCTGCGGGTTTCGGTGTCGTTTCCTGTTTCTATGCTCTATTGACGGTTGGTAATAACCATTGAACTGTCGTAGTGTCCGATCTGTGCCATTAGTTTCTTGAAGTAAAAGCGCAAGGGGGCGTCCGACACAGTCAAACAAGAGGTTCAGTTCTGTCGCACAAGTGCCGAGCCCTCGGCAGTTCCACTGTAAAACGTGTGGAGTGGGACTGTCGAGGGCTGTACGCGAAGCCGGGTGGCTATTGACGTGAGGCGAAGAGCTGTTGGAGCAAGCCATATTGTCGTTGGAAGTGCTTCTCCTGCGCTTGGAGGAGAGGGTGCGAAAGTTGTTGTACCAGCAGAGCCAGGTCTGTCTGCTGTGTGGTAGTAGAGGTTCTTTCTTGCGTTTTAGTGAGCTCCTGCGGATTGCATGGCTGCTGCTATCACTTGGCACGAACACGTTCGAGCAGTGCTGCATGCCTTTTTTCGTTCTCTTCTAGTTTCCGCCGCAGTTCGACGTTCTGTCGTGCGAGTTCTGCAATCTCAGCTTCTACACTGTCTTGCGATGTATCAACCAGCTGCGATGGTGAAGGCAGCATAGGTGTGGTATAAGGTAAAGAGTTCGCCGGTTTGTCTCCACTTGGTTGAGTTCGCTTGAGCGCTGCTGCGTAGTTGAGGTTGCAGCCGTTTCCTCCCGTTGTTGGTTGTGCGCAGTTCTTTGAAACAATCTCGTTCACTGCTTCCTTTATGGTACGTAGCTGCATTGAGATGTTTTCACTTTCAAGTAGCTGCTGCGTCAATTTGACGTCATGGCACTGGACAGTTCTAGTGCGGCTTCTCGATCGGTGTGCGCCGTGCCTTCTACGACGAGAGCGGGGCCTTGAGCGGAGTTTCTTAGCAATTTTTGCGTCGGACTTCAGTTTAGCTGGACACTTCGGGTCAGTCGCCGTGTGACCTTCTTCTTCACAGTTGCGGCATCTGGGCGTCGTCTGTTTGCATTCATTGCCAGTAGTACTACCTTCGTGTGTCTTGCCGCATGTAGGACATACCGCTTCGTGCGGGCAGACATCCTTCTTGTGACCAAAGCGATGACGATTACACACGATGCTTTTAGGTTCGTAAATTGAAACTCGGGTGATGTGGCCGTAATACACGACTCTGTTAGGAGGGTGGCGTCCTTCAAAAGTCAGTAGACATGCCCCACGCTTTCCCATTGGGCGCGCGTCAAGGATACGTCGGTGCTCACAGGTCAAGGCTGCCCGGAGTTCAGCCTTTGTTTCATTGCAGTCAACGTTGTATATAACACCTCGAAACATGTCTCGTCCGGGTGCCTGATACACTTGTACTGGTATCTGTCCGTGGTTCACGTCTAGGTGTGAAAGTTTGAGAAGCCCGTCTGCTTGCCTCTTGTCGTGAACGAGCAATCGTATGGTGTTAGATGCTGGTTGCAACGTGTACGTCAGAGGCTTGGTGTTGACGGCAGCGGGTGTGGCCATCACGAAGTTGCGGTGGAGGTCCTTGCCTGGTACAGTCGTGAGCGCCACGTTTACCCGTGGTTTCACGACTAGCACAAAAGTTTCTGGCGGTGTTTCCTTCTCGGGCCACGTTTGGTTGTGCTTACGGCGTTGCACTTTCCACACTCCTTCGTCACCGTAATCTTCAAACGCGTCCTGGGAGAGGGCTCCGGCGTCTCAAATTGTCTCTAGCTTCTCAGTTGAGTTTGCGTAAGAAAACAGTTCTTGAGACGCGTGCAATGCAGTCTCTGCTTGACGTGGCATTGTCACATCAGACTGTAGGCTTGAGGATGTCAGTGGTGCTTGTGTTTGCATGTCGTCTTCGTCACTGGAAGGGGTGGACGCGTCTTCGTAGGTGAATGACGTGAAAGAGTCGTGCCGCGTTCGTTTCGATACCGCACTGGCCGTCGTTGACAGACTTGCAGAGCGGTCTCTATCACGACGGTGGCGGCTGCGGCTGCGTTCGTTCGGTTCCCTATTGTTCTTTCGTCTTTGGCGTTCGCGTCTATGTTGTTGGTCAGCGGTAGCATGCCCACAGCGTTCTTCATGCATCCCAGCAGAGCGTTCTGTGGTAGACGCTTCTGGAACGCCTTCGGGACGTGGCGTAGCCGCTTCCTGGCCCCAGTCTTGGGCAGGCGTCATCAAAGCTGATTGTCCCTGGCGTTGTTCATGGTCGTCAGATAGAGGTAGCTTCGATGACCCGGGCTCGGTCATCAACGCAGTCATGGCCATGCATTAGGCTTAGCAAGGCCGCCCGCTGGCGCGTAAAAGCGGCCGTAAAACGGCCAGAAAGCAATGCACCTTTCCGAGGCTTGTCTCGACGTGTGGCCGAAGCGACACCGATAAAGAGGATGTGCGACAGAAGATGGTGAGGCGCGAACAGCGCGCGTAACTGTCAGGTTGTCAGGTTGTTGATACTGGCTTTGGACCACACAAGGCTGCAGTATCGAAGATGCAAAGACACTAATGAATTGAAAATGATAAGCTTGACTTTAGCAGGTATAGAGTGCCTGACACATGCAATCAGCATGTGTCAGCTGCATGCAAGTTGAAGAAATTTTAGTACTTCCCTCATAATTATGATTTAAGAACGATAGGTGACGTCTGAATAAGTTATGGTTATTCAGAAAGGTGCATGCAAATTCAAAATGCAATGAAGCTTGCGAGGCGTCAATATGGTGCTTGTCGTTCCGCATAACGGATGACTTGGACATCCGCTGCTGTGGTTATGGGGGCACCCCACTCGCTCTGGCAGGGTATCTCCTATGTTTTCTATAGTTTACATAATATGGTCCTCTGTTTTTTTCTCATTGGCTTCATCGTTGACGCTTGATACAGCAGCATAGGACGAATAAAATTGCAATGCAAATTGGATGAACTGGCTCCAAATAAACCAATTTATTACAATGGCACCAATGTTTACATGAAATAAAAGGCACAGGAGGGTCATTTCAGAAGATATACCGGTGCATAACCTGCATAAGTGTTTGTATGCAGGGACTTGGCCAGGGCTTATGGGGCTCCAGCCCCTCCCCCCCAAATTTTTTTTCGTGCTGTTATGCACCGCCGACCAAAACAACCCCCGGTGCTGCCAGTAGTACTACCTTCGTCCGCCCGATTTCGCAATGTTCACGCTGAAAAGACATTTCAGCGTGAACATTGCGAAATCGGGCTGGATTTCGTGGCAACGCCCATGTACCGGGAGTCACATAACGCAAGGAGCTCCATGCGAGCACAAAGTTTCCAAGGGCATTTCGATGGCAAGCGAGCTTACCGTGGCATCTTGTGGAGGCCGCGTAATCTATGGAGTGCATGGATTTTAATTCTGACACTTTATGGGTATAAAGTTCTCATAAACTTTTGATGTGAAAGCTGCATTGACGTTTCCAAAGTTGTGCTTTAGATTTTCAATTCCGGAACTTTATGGGTTTAATGTTGTTCTAAACATTTGACGCCAAAGGTGTATTGACTTTACTGAGTAATACATCGGACCATACAACGAGACAAGCCAAATCAACACACTGTCAAACAAGTTGACAAAGCATGCAGCAAGGTTCAATGAGACAAAGCGTGGTGGTTCGTTTTTGCCGTCATGTCAAAGAAAATACTATCAACATTTTTTTTTCACCTGTGCCAAAGCAACCATGGCAAGACACTAAAGCGAGCAAACTACATTCTTATTTATTTTTCTATTTTGACTTTTATTCGCGAGGACACTTGAGCCTCTTAATTTTTTTTTCTCATTACCCGCGGGCTGCCGGAGCTCGCCTGAGCGCATGCATCTTTCTCGTGTTGCCCCGACCATTGCGCGGCGCACTTTGATATGCGTTCGTTTTTCTCTGGCCGAGTGGATTTTCGCTGGGCAATGTTTTCGATGTTTTCTGGCTAGCAGACGAGAAAAAGAAACAAGGCATAGTCACTTGCCGTCATCACTGTAGGCAGGGTTAACAGATTTGGCGATTTCTCACCAAATTGGCTATCTTTAGAAGCTCCTGGCGACCGAAAATCATGTTTAGGGACTTGGCTACCTTATGGCTCCTTTTGCAGGTGGTAATTGGTATAGGTAGTGGCTGAATCACACTCCCCCTGATGGCCCCCTCAAAGCGTCAGATCTTCAAGGCAATGCTTGTGTGTCTTGCAAGCTCCAGAAGCAAATTCAGGAGCTGAAAATATA
This sequence comes from Dermacentor andersoni, assembly GCF_023375885.2. Taxonomy (NCBI): domain Eukaryota; kingdom Metazoa; phylum Arthropoda; class Arachnida; order Ixodida; family Ixodidae; genus Dermacentor; species Dermacentor andersoni. The sequence continues at coordinate 13,268,658 of NC_092820.1, forward strand.
TCATGGCCACCACATGTTCGGTGGGTCTCTTCGGCTTGTCACCCTGGGCTCCCCAGGACTGCCCGAGATGCATATGCAACATTCGCTGAAATCAACGTCTCAGGCAGTTCGGGACTGTCATTGACGGATAATTGAACAGGCCCAAGCAGCTACCTTCGAGTAACAGGAATTAACCAATCTTATAGGCAATGCCTTTGCGTCCTTCGAAGGACGGAAGCAATAGGTGGTGTCCTAATATCACCCCAGCGACGATTGCCTCTCTAGAGAATCTCGAAGTCCATAGTTCTTCATGTCAGAAACTACCGCAACAACCAAAAACACGTCATGGCAGCCATGACATTACAGGCGCCAATGTCTATCTGACTATGCGACTGCGTACCAGGGAGCGGAGAATGTGTGTTACGTCATCGAGTTCGCACGGGAACATTTAAAATGAAGTCATAGTGGCATGGCGTTAATATTGTCACATAGTAGTGACGGTGAAAAAGCCAGCAAAACTGTGATTAACGAAACTAGCTTTAACCTCATAACCAGTTCTAACCTAACCTCAAAGTCCAGTACGCCAATACGTCGGATGATCTTCTAGGGTCCGAAATAGCGTCGCAATAGTTCCTCACTGAATCCTCGTCGGCGTATCGGGGTCCAAGGCCAAACACGGTCGCCAGGCCGGTACTCGACATAGCGTCGTCGGAGGTTGTAGTGTCGGTGTTGGTGCGCTGCTGGTTCATGATCCGCAGGCGGGCGAGCTGTCAGGCTTCTTCAGCGCACTGGAGGTAGGTAGCGACGTCAAGATTCTCTTCATTGGTGATACGTGGCAGCATGGCGTAAAGAGTCGTCATCGGGTTCCTGCCGTAAACCAGCTTGAACGGCGTGATCTGTGTTGTTTCTTGCACTGCCATGTTGTAAGCAAAGGTTACATACGGCAGGACGGCATCCCAAGTCTTGTGTTTGACGTCGACGTACATTGCTAGCATGTCGGTGAGGGTCTTATTCAGGTGCTCCGTAAGACCATTTGTCTGTGAGTGGTTGGAAGTTGTATTCCTGTGCCTTGTCTGACTGTTCAACAGAATGGCTTAGATGAGCTTCACTGTAAAGGCCTGTCCTCTGTCAGTGATCAGGACTTCTGGTGCCCCAAGTCGCAGCAGGATGTTCTCGATGAAGAATTTCGCCACTTCGGCTGCGCTACCTTTCGGCAGAGCTTTAGTTTCAATGAAGCGGGTGAGATAGTCTGTCGCTACGATGATCCACTTATTTCTGGATGTTGACATCAGAAACGGTCCCAAAAAATTTATCCCGATCTGCTGAAATAGTCGGCAAGGAGGTTCGATTGGCTGTAGTAGTCCTGCTGGCCTTGGTGGTGTCTTGCGTCGCTGACAGTCTGAGCAAGTCTTCACGTAACGGGCGACATCGGTGGTCAGACGCGGCCAGTAATACCTTTCCTGTATCCTCGATAGCGTCCGGGAAAAACCGAGGTGCCCAGCAGTCGGATTGTCATGTAGGGCGTGCAGTACTTCTGGACGCAGCGCCGACGGAACAATAAGAAAGTAATTGACGCGGACTGGTGAGAAGTTCTTCACGAGTAGGTTGTTTTGAAGCGTGAACGAAGACAATCCGCGCTTAAATGCCCTAGGGACAACGTTGGTGTTCCCTTCTAAATACTTAATGAGGCCTTTTAGCTCCAGGTCTGCTCATTGCTGTTTAGTGATGTCTTCTGCGCTTATTACCGTATTTACTCGCATAATGATCGCACTTTTTTTTTGGCAAAAAAATTGACGCAAATTCAGGGGTGCGATCATTAGCGGGTTAAATCTCCCGCGAAAAGAAAAAAAAAATTTTTTCATCCTACATTTGCTGCGGGATGACAACAGGTTAACAAATAGGCGGCTGCAGCTGTGTGTAGTGCGGGACACCAAAACAAAGATGGTGGCCGGCTGAGCAAGCCGAATGTGCCAAACGAATTTTTTTCTTCTCGTATGTTACGTGCATTGAAACAGTTCCTTCCATATCAGTAATGAATAATATCCTTAATATTGGCAATTTTGCGGCAATAACGTCGCCATGTCCACTTTGAGGGGACAGAAACAGATGGGCACGCTTAGCTGCCAGTGACATAGAAACACATGGCCGGCATGCTGCGAAAACTGCGGCATCTGTCTTCACTACTATCCTAATACGGCACGTTTCCACTAAGGGTGGGCGAATATCTTAGCTGTGTTACAAGCGTCAGCGTATGAATAGGGTACACTTCTAATGTATCAGTGTAAATGTGGCTACTGTCGTTGCCGCTCACAATTTGTTGCGTACTCACGAGTGCAGATAAGAAGACTCGAAAGGCGCCATTCTTGTTGTTGTTGACCACAACCACTGTAAAGCCTACACATAAGGGCAAGTTTGGTTGTACCTCTTTTTGTCTTGAAAGTGCAGAAAGTGATGAAAGTAATGCAATGGGGCATCTACTTAAGAATGTTTGGTACGTGCAGACCGCTTGGTTTGTCTTGAAGAGTCGTTCGCATAGCATTCGAGAGATGGTAAGCCCGATCATTGTTAGCTAGACTTGGCACACGACATATTGCTGCGGCAAGTTCGGGGTGCGATCGTTACACGGGAAATAAAACAAATCAAATTTCGACGACAAAATTCAGGGGTGCGATCAATAAGCGAGTGCGATTATTTGAGAACAGTGCGAGCTTTCTGAGAAGAGCTTGTGTGCTAGGTCGTTCTTGCTCTCTCACTTGTTGGGAAAGCTGCGTAACAAGTCGAGCGAGTTTATTTCAAAAGTTGTGTTGTAGTTATATGGTAAAAAAGCAAAGGCGTGCGAATATGGAATACTACATTTCAAATCAAATGAAAAATAACATAGCCCTATACTGAATATCAGAAGACCTTTCACAAAATTTAATACTCACAAATTTTGGGCAGAAAGATACGTTGCTGCACATGCTCGGGAGTCTCCCAGCATTACATAGCAAGAATGTAGCCACAGTCAGGTGCAGCTTTACAAAAAAGAGCGGCCTTTGCTCCTCAAAGGCACACGAGCATCCACCAATGGGCGCGCACTCTGGACCGATGTCATGAGCCGTAGGGCTGGTGACCCTGCCAACGGAGAAGATGGCCACCTGCGCTTCGAACTGGGCCAAGTCGTGTCAGCTGTGTGCGTCAGTCCCTCGTCAGAGTGAATTCCCAGACTGTTTATGAGGGTCTATCTTGCTGGAAATATTACTGCGAGCTTACGATGCACCATTTGTGCCGCGTGCATTTATTTGGAGCCGTGATCCGGTGAAGAAACATTGCAGCAAGCACCGCTGAGGCTGCACTACGCTTTGCCTTAAAACAGGATCCCATGGCAACACACCACTACAAACAAATATCCTGCATGTTTGTTCGATGCTGTTTCGTTTTGCTCCACAGTGAAGTTAGGACGAGGAAAGTTTGCCAAAGTCTGGTGCCTACTGTTAGTGGCGGGTGTGTTCGTGTACTGTGTTGCTGCGTTTTTCGACGGATAGGGTGAAGTGATAGCGCAAAACGATTCTCAGGAGAAATGAGAAAAGCGTGCGTGCATGAAACAAACCTATGAGTGTCTCAACAGAAAACATTTGCGAAAGCAACCTCCAACGGAAAGTTTTGTTTCCGCCAACTTAGCGGGAACGATCGTTGTCGGCAGTAAAATAGCCAAGCCTCTAGCGGTGGTCTTTGAGTGTTGTGTAGCACCGTTGATTGATTGCTTTCCACCAGTGCTCACTGCGCGCGCAAGCTGTAGAATGTGTGCTGCGACACAATCACACATAATGTGTGCAGCCAGCACTCAATATGCTTTCCTACAACACAGCTTCGTGCTGCTTTTTGATTCTCGTGATATGTTGCTATTAAAAATTTCCAAGACAGGGTTAGGGGGGTGAAAAAAAAAGAAAAAGAAAAGAATGATTAGGTAGGCACAGCAGTTTGTGAAACCACTCCTATTACCTCTACTTGCGTATGTTGTGAATGTATATGTGTTTTCTTGTGTTTGTCTAATTTTTTATTTCCCCTTTCTCTTTATAATTGAGATTTTCTTAGTTTTCTCATTTGTGTGTGAATATGTGCCTGCTTCCATGCGTGTTTGTGCTTACTCTTATTTCTGTCCTTTTATTTTATATTAGCATTTATTCTTGCAAGTTTTCTTTCAGCAAACTCTTTTTACACATTTTCATTAACCTATCTCATTCAAAGCACCAGCTCCTGTAAACAGCAGGGCTAAAGCCCCTGCATCCACGCGCCACCGCCGCTTTGTTAAGTAGCGACAATCTTTTTTTTTCGGTTTTGGCATTTCCAGTTTAAATATTTCCGGTTCCGGCGTTTCTGCTTCCTGGAGTTGCGCTGTGGGAAAATCCGCTTTAACTGCTGTTAGACGATGGTGAGACGCGCCCGCGTGCTTAGCAGAGCTGTGGCAGTCACCATAAGAAGAATGCAAAGGGGACAAGCTGTTGTATTCCGTTGAAGTAGTAGTTTGCGGTCACTGTTTTCCAAATGCACGAAAAACGGCAGTGGTCTCCTAGCGCCCAGGCACTACATTCCACTGTACGTTGTCGCTCGTGCCACAACCCGTCGCAGGTTGACGCGAAGCAGCGAACACGAGCAGATCGCTGGTTACAGTAGGCGGTGGTTCCTGGATGGAATCGCATTCACAGTTTCAACCGCAGCTCGTGCAATTAAAGCCTCTCCAGCGACGCGAAAGTAAACAACGCTAAAAAACATAGCGTCACTTCCACTCGGAACAGGAAGCTGCAGCTACTAAGTTCCGCTTGACGCCGGAAGCTAAGGGGGTGAGTGGGAGAGGAGCGTGGAGGAGGAGGGCAGGTTGGCGGTACTTAACTTGGTCGGTGGAAACGTGTATGGAGGGGCTTTAAGCAGGGCTGGCCCCTTCCATCTCATTAAAGCCTTTCTGACTGGTCTACCTTGTCTTCTCAATCTGCCTACTCGCTGTGTTTTCTGTCCTTGCTTTTCCGGTTGTTGTCTCAATGTGATTAACCAACATGCACAAACCAAATTTCCACCAGCTATGAAACAAAGGTTTACAGACACATTTTCTTAAAAGCTTCATGTGGGTTGCAGAGTAACTTTGCCTCTTACCTCTGTTCATGTTTATGCATCAGTGCATGCGGCAGCTCGCCAGAAATGCACATGAAAGCATGCCATATTGTGAAACAGCACCTTTCTATGTTGCATTTTTCACGCTTCCAGTCTTAGTAAACAGATGGTTTCGCTGCCCATCACATATGCTGGTACAAATTTTCAACACGAATAACATTGTGTAGTGTGGTGTAATTTCCTGTCTGACGCTTTCATCGTTATGAAGACATTTTTCAGTGAAAGGAGCCCAGCAAACCAGTGCACTGAGAGCTGCAACTTTCACCATTGATTGGTGAATCCGGCGGTCGCTATGCGGATGGCTTGTGAATTAAAATATTGCCTCAGTAAAACACATTCAACTTTACACAAAATTTTTTTAGTGCAATGCTAGCAGAGCTATTCAGGGTGAATAATTTTGCTTGCATTTGTGTTATTTGCCCAGTCAGATAAACAAATTAAACAATGGCTATGGCATGACTGCGATTTGAAGTGCGGACTGCAAACTGTGCCCTTCAAGCTTGCACCCTACTACTATTTCGCCAAGCCCATCAAGCTCGACGGTGGCTGCCCAGATGAGTTTTCTGGGCCTCACTAAGCTATTGATGTTTGATAATTGTTCTCTTATTCGCATTACTTGCCTGAGCCAGATAACCAACGTAAACAATGCAACCACATGAATATGCTTTAGCATGCAAGCTGCCAACAGTGGCTGTAAATTTCGCGTTGACTACTGCTGTTTCACCAACAATGGCTACGACATGGCTGTGCTTTGAACTGCAGATGCTAAAGGTACCTTTCAAGCGTGCCCTCGACTACTCATAATAATAGCTACCCAAATGAGTACTTTGGGCCTCACTAAGCTAACGATGTTCTATAATTGTTCTGTTATTTATATTACTTGCCTGAGCCAGATAACCAAAATAATGAATCTGACCACATTAATGTGCTTTGGCGTGCAGGCTGCTAAGAGAGGCTGTCAATTTCACATTGACTACTGCTTTTTTTTTTGTCAAGCTGGACAGTGGCTGATCAAATGAGCATTTTGAGCCCAGCATAGTTATTCAGGGGTAATAATTGTACAGTTGCCGACCGTTTATTCAGACCTCACGGGGACTGCGGAAATGTCCGAATAAACAGATGTCCGAAAAAGCAGATTAAGAAAAAAAAATCCTTTATTTCCACGCACTTATTCGGGCTCGGCAGTAGGCTTGAAGAAATTGTGAATGCGCCTTTGCACGCTGTTCCGTTTACGTGCAATCAAATAAGCCTGAATCTCAGGGAGGGTCGTACGGTCACTATAGGTGGCTGAAAGCACAGTCACTGCTTGTACAGTGAAACCTCGATAATCCGTACCAGCTTAAACAGTAGTTTCGTTTTAAAAGTATTAAAGTCAAATCCTCGACTCAGTGGCCATTGAACATAATGTGTTTTGTATCCACATAAACCGTACCAGCTTATTGCGTACGCATCGGTTCAAACATAGTGTTTCCACTTTTCGTCGCGCAAGCACGGCGGTGCGTCGTCTCCATTGGGCGGCCTGGCAGAACAACAAGCCTCAGAGATCGGAACAACGGCCTCTAACTGCCCTGTGCATTTGCGCGTGAAGGCACATCAACATCAACATCATTTCGACGCTGTGCCAGAGAGCGTTGTGGCATCGTGCAAGCGAGGACTCGCGTCATGCCGAAACTCGGATGAAAAAGCTTCGACCGGGCGGCCGGACGAAAGGGTTATGGCATGAGGCCTAAACGGCCGGGGCGCGCAGCGCTGCAAGAAAGAGCCGGACTGCTTCAGTCGGGGACCAGACAAAGAATGCTCTTTTATTTCTCCGAGGGGAAGCAGGAGGCAACTTACAGCGTTTGGCGCTGAGTGGCGCCCTGATGTAAAGACCCAAAACCGAAACCAGAAGTTAACACAGGATACCACATCACCTCTCCCTTGAAAGGAAAAATGCTCTACTCACTCTCCTCGCAACAAAAGTAAGTCACGAGTCAAAGAGACATGTTAGCACTGTAACATACATGATAGTGATGACATCTTTACACAATAGAAATTGGTATCTTTGGCTTCCCCATTTAAAAAAACGCACAACATGAAAACTGAATATGAATTATTGCACTCCAGTTCTGCAGTTTCAGTACCCGTCTTGGGAGGACGAGATGCAGCCTTGCACACACCGATAACAAATGAAAAAAATTCACAAAGTACAAAAGTAGATAGTACAAACATCTGTGTGCCCCCTGGGACAGCACTGATGAGTGGCTCATTCGCCCTGAGCCTGACTCGAGACAGTCTCTGTGGCTGTCGTGGATTTGGCATTGTGCGTAAAAGCACTTTACACTCCATAGTCCCCCGTAAGAATGGTAACGACTTTTAATGTTAAAACTTTTTGGCATGAAAGACCAATTAGTATGGCGGTCAGCACCGTAGTAATGATGTGCGTACTGCACGATTACGCTACAAGAAACGTAATGTATCCCCTATACCAGTAGTAACTGGAAGAAAAGGTGGGAGACAATCGTCAAGGGACGGGTAGTTACTGGAGTGACTCTTTTCAGTGAATTTTCCAAGAAAATGCTGTAGTGCAGGGCATTTCACGAGTTTGGATGCATTCCATCGTTTGCCATTTTCAAGCGTGAAAGTATTGCGACCTACCCTACGGTAAATCTTAAATGGTCCTGAGTATTTAGGATCGGACTTTCTCAAGTTGCGTACTCGGACAAGATCTCCTGGACGAAATTGAGGGCATTTTGATGCACGACGACGGTCCACGTACGTCTTAACACTTTTAGCGTAAGAGCCGAATTCACATGCAATTACCTCCTTAATAGTCTGGAAGCTATACTCGGTATCCTGATCCCAGACAAAGGGTTGTCCTCGCTTTAGCAGTTTCCTAAACGGCTCTACCAATTCATCGTACTGCAGGATCAGTTTAGCGTAGTATCGCGTGACACCAAGAAATGAATGCAGCAACTTCTTGTCAGTTGGCTGCGGTGCCTCAACAACTGACTGAACTTTGTTTTCCAGCGGCGAAATACCGTTTGCAGCGCAGACTCGCTCAAGGAGAACCCGAGGTTGAGGACGCAGTTCCGCCGAGACTAGTTGCATTGAAGCTCGAAGATGAACGTCGTGGATGAAGTCCTTGAGAAGTCCCGATTGTCCTGAGTATGGCTGGGCGAACTACGAGGGAGCGTTGTGCGGGAGATACGGAAACTGAACGCTTGGGTCAGCTGGAACTCCTGACACCTGTTGGCATGTAGTGAAATCAAGCTGCGTACGAGCAGGGGACTGTCGATGCTTTCGGTTGCTCGAACGGCAAACTGAAGCGAAATGACCTACTTTTCCGCATGCACGGCAGGAAACGTGCTTGGCTGGACACCCTGGATCAGATGCGATGTGGGGAGGTGAACCACATCGGTAGCAATGGCCCGCAATGTCTTGACTGGCTTCGCGGAATTTGGGCCGCCCGCCATGTTGGCCGGCCTCCCCAGGTCGCGACTTTCCGCCATGTCGCCGAGCGCCATCTTGAAGCCGCCGGGTCGAGGGAGAAGGGTGGCGGGAACCGCCATCTTGCACGCCCGGGCGAGGAAGGTGATGGCTGTCGACGCCATCTTGGCGTTGCGTCAAGACGCGCTGAACCGACGAGCTGTTAAAGACTTCAAGTTCTTTGTGAACTTGTTGTACAGTTCATCCGATTTCCTGGGCCTTCTTGAGCATGAGGGACGCTCCTTCGTATAGTAGCCGTTCTCGTACTCTTTTTGATGCGACGCCTTGGAGGATTTGGTCGCGAAGGGACTCGTCATGCCAAGCGCCGAACGCACAAGCAGGCGCTAGCCTTTGTAGCGCAGTGATGAAGTCCTGGAAGGTTTCCCCAGGTAGTTGCTTCCTGTCCCGGAAGATAATGCGGTGCACCAGGGGATTGGTGCATTCTTCGTAGTGCTGGTCGAAGATGCGGAGAACGTCTTCGAACGTAGTACGCGTCTGGTCCGTTTGCGACGCGAGGTCGTAGTAGAGACGCTGCCCCTCGAAGCCTAAGTTGCTCAGTAAAATGGCTTTCTTCCTCTCGTCTTGTAGTGCCTCGCCTCTGGTTGCCTCGAGAAACGTGCAAAAGTACCGTTTCCACGTGAGCCACGGTACCGCAGGAGTACCCGGTAGCGCCAGGAAAGGCGGCATGTGGGGTACGAACGCCATGCCGGGCACCGAAAACAAAGGCGGAGCAGTTGCGGCTGACGGAGGAGACGTAGCTGCGGCGTCTTGCATGCCGGTAGCAGGAGGAGGAGGAGAAGTACGGCAAGGGCACGTAGGAAGCAGAGTAATGGTTTACCTCGTCGCCAGTTTGTTGTAGCTTCGACGGGGTGGCCGGGCGAAAGGGTTACGGCATGAGGCCTAAACGGTCGGGGCGCGCAGCGCCGCAAGAAAGAGCCGGACTGCTTCAGTCGGGGACCAGACAAAGAATGCTCTTTTATTTCTCCGAGGGGAAACAGGAGGCAACTTACAGCGTTTGGCGCTGAGTGGCGCCCTGATGTAAAGACCCAAAACCGAAACCAGAAGTTAACACAGGATACCACACTCAGCATAGAAGAAAAATTAGACATCGTCCGTGCTATCAAACGTGACGCGAAGTCGGCGCTGGCACGCGACAGGGATCTGCTGTTGACTACGGTGTGTGGCATTTGGAATGCGAAGAAGTTGCTCAACAGCGCTGCTGCGACCGCGAAGAGATGTCGGCTACGAGGTTCGACTTTTCGCCATCGTTGCCTCTGTTGTTGACGAAGGGTCGGCCAGCGACAGTGATGAGGACGACACGGAAAGCAACAGCACGGGCGATTTAGGCCCGATAGTGGCAGAAGCTCTGCGTTACGTCAGCCTCATGAATGCAATTGTCGCGATGAGAACAGGGGTGCGATAACGTAACTCTATTCCAAACGAAAAGTTTTCCAAACTCCAGCACTCGGCAATGAAAAAGGCGCCCCGGGACTTCTGCAGCACTACTGCGCGCGTGCACGGAGAATACGTAACACCAACGAGGAATCTGCCATGCCAGTGTTTGCCGAGAAGAGGGGGCTGGCTGAAAAGCTGGCACGCAGCTTCAGTAAGTTTGAGACCGCTGTCGTCGTGCTAGGCCGCCGCGGTATCAAACGAAAATAACTTTTGTTGTGCGAAGTGGATAATTACTGCATGTTTTTTCCCCTTTCACCGCACTCTCTCTGAGTTCCGTTTTCGACAGGTAAGTGGGTGATCTCATGCTATTTCGGTGAAACAGTACTGCCGTTTAGTACGCGCATTTTCCGAGCTTCAGCCAACTAAGGTTTAACGAGGTTTCACTGTACATGGTCCGCATGCGACGGCAGCATAGCATATGGTCCGTCATCTTCCGACAAGGAGTCACCATCCGGCGGTGCAGTAGAAACCTGATGAATGATCTCACCGTTGTCGAGCTCTGCGCATGTCAGTACAGCAGTATCAGCACCTGTGACACTGTCAAATGAGATGGTGTTCAGAATCGCAATGCAACCACTGCGCAGGTTTCGGCAGAACAATTTCGGCGTCAGTAGGGAGCACAGCGGAAGGTGACAAATCCTAGGCCTCCCGGCACCTGCTTGCCGCCATTCCCCAGCGCAGTCTGCGTGGGCACTGTCAGCACCACTAGACACTTGATGCGATGTTTCCGTATGCCACGTTGGATCACCTCTACCTTGACACATCACACAAGGCAAACACCACCACGCCGTCACACTTACGCTAGTCGCACAAACGAAAAATGTGGCCTACTTGCAGCGTCGTGCACGAAGAAAGAAACAAATTAGCTGCTGGATTGTCTGACATGGCTTACTAAGCTGAGACCGGAACTACTGTGGCCACAAACCAGGCAGAAATGATAATGACGAGCGGGGATTTGCAGTAGCGCCACTTCTTGGGGCAGCAAGGAGGCTCCATTCAAGACAAAAATGGCGTTGAGCAAGTCTTCCATACCAGTACTTAAATTGAGCATGTTCTGTGCAGTACGTTGCTTTTTCAGTAGCCATTAAAAGGAATATGCCACCAAATGAACTGCTTATTTATTTGATAGGTCATGGGAGGATGGTTGGCTGCTGCGAACCCACGGGCAAAATTTTGGTAACCCTAATAAAGGCTGTTCTTTTGTTAATAAAAAGCTGTTGGCTTCAGAGGCTGCAATTGAAGTGGGAGGCAAGGCACCAAGGCAACCATTAGGCAAGCTCTCCCAAGTAACAAAGGACCTAATAAAGAAACAACAAAAAATGGAAGTGTCCAACTCAAGAGATAAGATAGAATTCTCAGAACTGTCAAAACTGATCAACAAGGCAGAAATAAGTGATATAAGAAAATATAACATGAGAAAGGCTGAATAAGAGGTAAAAAATGGACGCAGCCTGAAATCAGTGAGAAAGAAACTTGGCATAGGACAAACCAAGATGTATGCAGTGAAAGATAAGCAGGGTAATATCATCAGCAATCTCGAAGATATAGTAAAAGCAGCGGAAGAATTCTATACTGACCTGTACAGTACCCAGAGTCAGGATACCTCAATTAGAAACGGTAATGAGCAGGATACAGAAACTCCTATAACTAGCGATGAGGTCAGAAAGGCCTTGCAAGACATGAAACGAGGAAGAGCGGCAGGAGAAGATGGCATAACCGTCAATTTAATCAAAGATGGAGAAGACATAATGCTTGAAAAACTGACGGCTCTTTATACGAAGTGTTTATCGACTGCAAGGGTCCCAGAAAACTGTAAGAATGCTAACATTATACTAATCCACAAAAAGGGAGACGTTAAAGAATCGAAGAATTATAGGCCCATTAGTTTACTCCCAGTAAAAATATTTACCAAAATAATCTCCAATAGAATAAAGGCAACACCAAACTTTAGTCAACCAAGAGAACAGGCTGGATTCAGGAAGGGATACTCTACAATGGATCACAACCATGTCATTAATCAGGTTATCAAGAAATCCGCAGAGTATAATAAGCCTCTCTATATGGCTTTCATAGATTACGAAAAGGCATTTGATTCAGTAAAGTACGAACAGTCATAGCAGCATTACGTAATCAAGGAGTACAGAACGCTTACTTAAATACTTTGGAAAATATCTACAGAGGTTCTACAGCCACCTTGATTCTACACAAGAAAAGCAGGAAGATACCTTTTAAGAAAGGGGTCAGACAGGGAGACACAGTTTCTCCAATGCTATTCACTGTGTGCTTGGAAGAAGTATTGAAGCTACTAAACTGGGAAGGCTTAGGAGTAAATATCGACGGCGAATATCTCGGCAACCTTCGGTTTGCGGATGACATTGTTCTGTTCAGCAACAATGCCGACGAGTTACAACAAATGATTGGGGACCTTAACAGTGAGAGTGTAAAAGTGGGGTTGAAGATTAATATGCAGAAGACAAAGATAATGATAAATAGCTGGGCAAAGGAACAAGAGTTCAGGATCACCAGTCGGCCTCTAGAGTCTGTAAAGGAGTACGTTTACCTAGGTCAATTAATCACAGGGAACCCTGATCATGAGAAGGAAATTCACAGTAGAATAAAAATGGGTTGGATTGCATATGGCAGACATTGCCAGCTCCTGACTGGAACCTTACCATTATCATTGCAAAGGAAGGTGTACAATCAGTGCATTTTACCAGTGCTGACATATGATAGGGCAGAGACTTGGAGACTGACAAAGAAGCTTGAGAACAAGTTAAGGACCATGCAAAGAGCGATGGAACGAAGATTGCTAGGCATAACGTTAAGAGACAGAAAGAGAGCGGTTTGGATCAGAGAGCAAACAGGTGTAGATGGTATTCTAATTGACATAAAAGAAAAAAAATGGAGCTGAGCAGGTCATGTAATGCGCAGGTTAGATGAGCATTGGACCATTAGGGTTGCAGAATGGGTACCAAGAGAAGGGAAACGCAAACGAGTACGACAGAAAACTAGGTGGTGTGATGAAATTAGGAAAGTTGCGGGCGCTAGTTGGAATCAGTTGGCACAGTACAGGGGTAATTAGAGATCGCAGGGAGAGGCCTTCGTCCTGCAGTGGATATAAAACAGGCCGATGATGATGATGATGATGATGATTATGGTTATGCTTCATCGACTGGCTCAATGCCAGACAGTTCGCAGTCGGGGTCGCATTCTTCAGTGTCATCTTCACCCAGTCGGATGATGATGAGTTGGATGTGGTCACTCCCCGACATGTCAAGCCTGAACTTTGCCTCAAGGTCCATCACGTTCTGAATGCTCTTCCTCCAGTCTTTCGCCGTTATGTGCTTAATTTTTTCCCTCAAGACGTCTTCAGCTGTGTACAGCTTGAAGCCTCTGTTGTCTGCAGCGATGCCATTTTTCACCTTTCTCCATAGGAGCTCGATAGGATTAAATTCGCTGTGGTACGGTGGGAACCTGAGTACAATGCAACCGGCCCTTTCAGCTTCATTGTCTACGATGTAGCTCAAAAAGCGTGACTTTACAGATGCTACCAACTTAAGAAGCTGCTTTTTCACCATCCTTTCACTGTAGACCATGTTTTTTCTTTTAAAACACTCCTGTATTTTTTTTCTTCTTCCAAGCCGCCGTCTGCAATTTCTCTTCTCGCAGGGTATGGTAAGGTGCATTGCCCAAGACAATGGCGCTACCAGCTGGCAACTTCTGCAGAATGTAATTAAACCATCCGTTGAAGCGATTGCCATCCATTTCTTCGTGGTAGTCACCTGTTTTTTGGTCTTGGAATATATCCAAGCAGCCGGCGACAAAGCCATCTTGCTGCCAATGTGCGTCACAATCAGGCGCTGGCCTTTTCCGGAAGGATATTTCAGACCCATCGTGAGGCCACTTGCTCGAGCATACAGGCGTCCGTGCTTCTGCACCACTGTGTCTGTCCACACGATCGACCGAGTGCGTCCTGCCGTCACCCATGTCTCGTCCTGCAAAAAGATCTTTCGGCCTTCCACCCGGTAGCACTCCACGTCACGAAGATAGCGATTCCGCCATTCAGCGATGTCATCCCGGTCGATAAGCAGCTTTGAGGACTCGTTAGTTATCTTCTCGACCCTCGGTATTTCGTTGCGGCAAAAGAAATCGTGCACACATGACCTCAGCGCGTACAACGTGAATAGTCATACTCTGTGTTGTGTCTTCTTTTCTCTGCATTTCATGGGTGCTTTCGCGAGGGTATCAACAGTTTGCCACCCAAAATATGTGAAGCTTTGACCACACTGCTTTCGCTGACACTGAGCATCTCGGCGACAAAGCTCATCGTGTCCTCAATGCTGCATTCAGACTCCCTGTTACGCCAATACGTGTAGCAGTGGAGGATCATGTTGCATGAATCGCTGTTCAGGATGTGGCCCCTCTTGTTCTTCTTGTCGAGGCTTCGTGGGGGTGTGGGCATCGAGGTGACACAAGGCTCGTTCGGCAACAAAGGATCGAATTCCGATATCACTTCGCTGGGCTCCATGGCGGAAGACTTGCATGAACTGGAATGCCTTGCACGAACTGGCAAGATTGCAGGCTTGCAAAAAAATATTAAAAATGTGAAAAGGAAAAGAAAGCCTATCACATTTTTGAAAATGAGTTTAGGAAAACACAAAACCACAAAAAAATATAAATTTTATGCTATTTAAAACCAAGAGTATTTATTTAAAACGAAGAATGAAGCGTTTTTGTACCTTTTCTGCCTCGACCGTCTTCTCGCCTCAGGTTTGTAATGGTTGCAATAGATGCATTGTTTTCTTTTAAGTACTTGTTCCAAAGCAACTGATTTATTTTAAGCTCGGAAAACGAGTAGCAAGTGTTCCATATACATGTAAACCAGTGCAAAAGCCATGCAGAGCTGCTCTTTCTGATTTTGTGCCTTTAAATAAAGCTAAAAAGCAGACAATGCGTAGCATTGTAGAAGGCACGGGGTTATTTTTCTCTCGCGATCCGGCATGTGCTGTAGCATTCCAAGCACAAGAGCTC
Organism: Dermacentor andersoni; assembly: GCF_023375885.2. Lineage (NCBI taxonomy): Eukaryota > Metazoa > Arthropoda > Arachnida > Ixodida > Ixodidae > Dermacentor > Dermacentor andersoni. The sequence goes on from NC_092820.1 coordinate 13,283,736, forward strand.
TACCAAACCAGTCATCAAAATACAAAAGTATTTATTTATATCTAGAATTACATATTTTAAAAGCACGATTGTTTTAGTGGGAGTGCGTATTTTAGTTACGGAGGTAATTGACTGTCATGCTTTGGTCATCTGGGCGGGGCCTCTCCTTTTTTCTAAAGTTGTACGTGACTGTAGCTGTAAGTAACTTGGGCACATAGAAGTCGAGATGTGCAGTGCGGTGTACTGTTATTAATGGAAAGAACAAATTAGTGTGCCAGCACTGATTACAGCTCAGTTCTAGTACACGAAGGTCTAGAAAATGCATTTTTTATCGATACAATTTCTGTTGAATAGGATCAACTGCTTTCTTTCCTCTGAAATTAATGAATCAGTGACATCATATTGTACTGAATAACATTAAAGTTCCCTATTTAATAGTGGACCTGTGTTTTGCAGTAATATTTTATTTATTGCGTGGAAAGTTTTGCTTTCCAGTTTTTCTCCGAGATACAAAAGGGCTGTCCCAACTTTACAACAGATGGGCTAGGCCAATTTGTGCAACAGGCGAAAGGAGCACACATTCTGTTACTCTAGTAGCCAGCACCGATGGTAAAGAGCAGATATCCATTGTACGTGTCCTGTTTCATGACCAGTTTTGGCGTGATTTGCCTCCTGTGAAAAATATTAAAATCTGCAGGATCACGGCAAGTTCGTTTGACCCCCTCGTTCATCCACTGTCTGCACCAACAATGCATGCAGCCAGGTCAAGACACTTTCACACCTGCGTTTTAAATCAATAGTTAGTCTTGTGACGAGTTGTTAAAAGGTAAAAAGAAAGAAAGAAAGCAGATGTGTTAAAAAAAGACCAATGTATGTGTGCGTGAACGGCATTGGTAACGAGAGACTGTCATTCCATGGGTCGCAAATATGGCGGCCCTGAACATTGCCATCCTGTGCACTTGCTTTTGTTTGCGAAGCAGTTTGTCAGCTTTCTGAGTGTCGCGTGGTGCCTGCGAATAGGTCTGCATCGATTAGTCACCAAACTGTAACTTCAGTCGACGATGCCTGTGGCAGAAGCGCTGATTAGCCCTAATGGCCACGGCAGTGTGGCCATGCTGAAAATTCACCTCCAGTCTGTGTGCTAACGGGCTGCAAGCTGTCACGGAATGCTTGCCCCTAGTATGTTTACTTGGCTGGCTTTTCATGTGATCGGTCCCAAGGTCATATGTGCAGGTTAGATTGATGGCTGTTGAAGCGATGTGAAGTTGGTCTCTATGTATCCAACACAATCGAATAATTCTTTGGCAGCAGTGGCAGCGTAGCGGTCGAAGCATCTCATGCATCTGCATTGCCTATTTTACACCTGGTTCCTGCTGCCGTCTTCAGCAAACAGGATACTTCAAGTCTTCAAGAGACAGTTCGGGAAATTTTGTCGCTGCTCTTGGTTATGCCGATTCATCTCAGCGCATTGGGACTACTGCCGCTTCTGTTCACTGCCAGCCTCAGGACACGTGTCGTTCAGCTGTGTAGCTGGATACTGTGGCCTTTGGCACTGTCAGCATCACCAGACTGCTTAAAGCGAGCTACTCAGAAGCCGTGTACTTCTTTGGCAGCAGTGGCAGCGTAGCGGTCATAGCATCTCGCGCATCTGCATTGCCTATTTTACACCTGGTTCCTGCTGCCGTCTTCAGCAAACAGGATACTTCAAGTCTTCAGGAGACAGTTCGGGAAATTTTGTCGCTGCTCTTGGTTATGCCGATTCATCTCAGCGCATTGGGACTACTGCCGCTTCTGTTCACTGCCAGCCTCAGGACACGTGTCGTTCAGCTGTGTAGCTGGATACTGTGGCCTTTGGCACTGTCAGCATCACCAGACTGCTTAAAGCGAGCTACTCAGAAGCCGTGTACTTCTTTGGCAGCAGTGGCAGCGTAGCGGTCATAGCATCTCGCGCATCTGCATTGCCTATTTTACACCTGGTTCCCGGTGCCGTCTTCAGCAAGCAGGATACTGCAAGTCTTCAGGAGACAGTTCGGGAAATTTTGTCGCTGCTCTTGGTTATGCCGATTCATCTCAGCGCATTGGGACTACTGCCACTTCTGTTCACTGCCAGCCTCAGGACACGTGTCGTTCAGCTGTGTAGCTGGATACTGTGGCCTTTGGCACTGTCAGCATCACCAGACTGCTTAAAGCGAGCTACTCAGAAGCCGTGTACTTCTTTGGCAGCAGTGGCAGCGTAGCGGTCATAGCATCTCGCGCATCTGCATTGCCTATTTTACACCTGGTTCCCGGTGCCGTCTTCAGCAAGCAGGATACTGCAAGTCTTCAGGAGACAGTTCGGGAAATTTTGTCGCTGCTCTTGGTTATGCCGATTCATCTCGGCGCATTGGGACTACTGCCGCTTCTGTTCACTGCCAGCCACGGGACACATGTGGTTCAGCTGTGTAGCTGGATACTGTGGCCTTTGGCACTGTCAGCATCACTAGACTGCTTAAAGTGAGCTATTCAGCAGGCATGTACTTCTTTGGCAGCAGTGGCAACATAGTGGTCAAAGCACCTCGCGCATCTGCATTTCCTATTTTACAGGTTACATAGTGTGTTTGCATGGGTGCCATTTGTGGTACTTATTCTTTTTACTCACTAGCTGTCACTGCTGCCTTTGCTTATTTTTACTTTGCATCTTTTTTGTGTGTGTCTTCGTGTGCGTGCTGTTACTATCTTGAGTATGCGGAAGTTAATCAATGATTTAAGGAATGAACTAGGGCAGGAGCTGAAGACAGTCATTGAGGCTGTAGAAAGGAAGTTATGTGCAGAGATGAAAGCATTGCAAATAGAACTTCGTGACGATGTTCGTAGTGTGAATCGCATCAATGCTATCTTTGAAGACATTCGACATAATTGTGACGCCATCAAGGCGGGAAACGCTGATCTGAAGAATGAAAATAGTAAGCTACATGCTGAACTTGATGGAATAAAAAAATGCCTTGCAGACGCAGAGTCTCGTTTACAACACTCCAAACAATATCTGAGGAACAAAAGCATCGAAATTAAAAGTATAGAGGAAAACCCCAGTGAGGACATCACTGCTGTTGCAAACTTGGGCAGCTTTCACGAGTGTGCGGTGCACCAGATGACATTGAGGCTTGTCACCGTGCTCATGTTAGAAACAAGGAGGTCCCCCCGACAGTTTTTACTTCGGGACCTCCGATTGTGCAATTATACTTCACCTGTTTGTACTACTGTTTGTACCTACTCATGAAAATAAATTCAACTTCAACTTCAATACAATTTAAAAGAATTATAAGAAAGCTGGGCTGCATTATGTGCAGTTCACATGATGACAGAAGCAGGACACCCTGCTTGAGAAGGCAAAAAAAGGTGTCTCTTAAGAACAGCGACTTTGGCAGTAAAACAGAATCGCCTGTCTACGTGAATGATCACATATGTCCAGCACTAAAACATCTTCTCGGAATGGCTGTGACTAAAAGCCTGAAAGTGGGTGGAAATATGTATCGTGTCATAATGGGAAGGGGGGGGGGGGGGGAATCTTTGCGAAAAAAATTGGACAGCTCAGAGACACTTGCCATAAGGCAGGAGCATGACCTGGAAAAAATCCAATGAAGAGCTCTGCATACTTATTGAGTACACTTCGAAATGGAGCAATACAAAGACAACAGATTACGATGGCACAGTAGTAAGAAAAGCTGTATTATAACTGATAGCGTTGAAGCCAATCAGGCAGTCCTAAATTGAACACAAAGGCACAGAGCGAGGCATAAACGTCAGATTATTTTTGCATTATATTTTTTAGAAACATTGTATAAGAGATAGGGAACCGATTATTGGCAGTGACTGTTATCGTGAATGCATTTGAACACGAGGACAGTTTTTGCTAGCTGCAATGTTGTTGATATCGGGTACAATCAATGAAATTGGAGAGTCACCACATTCTGAAGTCATATATAGGCTGATGTTGAGTATCGTTTTTGTGACAGAATACTGATAACTCTTTTCATGAATCAATAGACATGGCACAGTCATTCGTGTGCGTTAATAGTGGCCGGAACATTCTGGTCAGTGTGCGTTTTCATTGAGTAAACAAGAGAGCAAAAGTGTTTTTCTCATCTGTGATGGCTTCATCGACAAGTAAAGCTGCAAAACTGATGCAACTAAGTGACGTAATGGTGACTGAATTTCAGCAATGGTGTAACTGTGTCCATTTTAAAATGTGAAATCCAGTCACAATTAGTTGATGACATTGAATGTTTCTTTAGTGAGGTTCAAATTGTGCTCGATGTTGTGATGTATATGGAAACATGGTTTACTTGTGAAGAGGGTGTGTTTGAAATGCACGGATATAAGTCTTTGTAAACTGCTGTGAGAAGCGTGGTGGAGGTGTGTCTATTTTAGCCTCAAAAGAAGTGCAGTGCAAATAACTTTCAGAATTTTGTTGTTCTTCCCCTCACTATGAAGCACTTGTTCTCAGATCACGGAAACCTTTATTCTGTGTTGCTATCGCCCACCTCGCTGTGACGTTTCCTCCTTTTTTAGCTTTTTAGATTCACTCCTGGAATTTGTAAATTATCATAAATATCAAATCATTTTAGGTAGCAGTTTGAATATTAATTTACTGGCAGAGAATCCTAATAAAGCTGCCTTTGAGTCTCTCTTGGATATACACAATTGCCAAAATGTAATGTAATGTAATAATGTAACAAGGCTGGCAACAACCACAGAAATACTTCTTGATGTCTTCGTCACGGATGTTGATTTGTGCCATGCGCACTCTGGTGTCATTAACTGTTGCCTCAGTGACAGTCTTCCAGTATTAATTTCGGTAAACGAATCTTAAGCTATTGACCTCTCTACACCAGTAGTGCACCTTTCTTACAGATCAAGTAACTATTTTGTACTAACTGCTTCTCGTGAATCTATTGCACCTGTAAACTGGGATGATGTTCTGAGTGAACATAATCCAGAAATTGCCTATGCCAGGTTCTTAGGAAAGTTTACATCTATCTACAATTCATGCGTTCCACCAAAAAACATTTATGCGACCAAAGAAAGCTTGTAAGCGATGGATAATGACTGACCTTGTGCATCTATCAAGAAAATGAGAACAGCTGTATGGAACATTTATTAAAACTAGATGCCCTCATATGCTTAGTGCTTTAAAAATATAGAAATCAGGTCACTAATGAACTTTGTGCTGCTAAAAACAGATACCATTATAACCGCTTAATTTCGTCAAGCCAACAATCTGGGAACATATGACGTAAACTAAATACGATATTTGGCGGAAGTACTGAACCTATTACAACGATATTGAAAGACAATGTGGACGTTTCTAGAGCAGAACTAGCAAATGCACCTAATGATTCATTTCTTTCTAATACTCCATTATCGTCGGGAGGTGACAGCCTCTCTTACATGCATATAATGTTTTTGTGTCCAGTATGCCACTCAGAAGTTATTACAACCTACACTAGTTTAAAAAACAGCACAGCCACAGATATAACGAATGTTCAGGTAAAACCGGTAAAATTCGTTATTGACTTGATCACGCATTGCTGAACGCATATGATTAACAATTGTCTGTCACATGTGGTATTTCCTTGTAAATTCAGTGGGCAAGAATTATAGCAATTTACAAAAAAGATGATACGAATGATCTTACAAACCACAGTCCAATCTTAACTATACCAGTCTTTTCAAAAGGTCTTGAAAGAAAAATTAATTTTATCGCGTTTAATTTCATTTACTGAATGCTACAACATGCTAACTGACTCGCAGTACAGCTTCAGAAAAGATAAATTTACTGAGCTGGCACTACTCATGCAAAAAGAAATAATACTGAAATGTTTTGGTCATTCATGCATTTGATCATATTAATCACAACATACTTATTAAAAAATTTAAGCACTATGGAACTTGAGGGAAAGCTCTGTCAGTTATTTCATCATACCTGCAGCATTGGTCGCAGTTTGTGATGATTAATGGTCACTCTTTTTCAGTCAAGCCAATTAATGTAGCTGTTCCACTGGGAAGCATTTCGGGTTCTTTTCTCCTTGTCCTTTACATTAACAACATTGCTAACATTGATCATATGGTCAAGCACATATGATACCCTGATGATACCAGCCTATTTTTTGCCGGCTCGAATGTCGCGTGCCTATCTTCTCTGGCAAATTATACACTTCATCGCATCGCAAGCATGTGTCCCATCCAATTTTCTGGGTACCTCAGATAAGTGGATGGGATAACGGTGCGGTGGTAGCTTAATTGGAGTGAGTGTCGCACACGTAATGCGAAGACGTGGGTTCACATCCCACCTGCAGCCAGTTGTTTTTTAATCCACTTTCATTTTCATTGCTTTGTCACTTTAATTCAATTAATGAGTACAAGTAATTTCCCCCATGCTGTCCTTGGTGTCTTTGCTTGTTGGCTTCTTACGGTACGACTATATATATGTGTGTGTTTGTGTGTGTGTGTGTGTGTTTGTGTGTGTGTGTGGAAAGAGAGAGGGGGTCAGATTGTTTGAAGTGTGCTGCCTTCCTCCCCTCCACTCAAGAAATAGTTGTTACGCCACTGCAAGGACCATTTCAAAGACCTATACGACGATGCATTTCATTCTTTAGATGGACAGAAATTTTCAGCTAGGTACAGGAATGCGCCGGGAACAAAAACGACACTGAAAATCTGGTTTTTGGACCGAACGCCAGCTTCATTGGGGTTAATCTTTTAGTGTTTTTATGGGTAAGTCCATATATAATGGACTACTGATATAATGGCCGCTTTTTACAAAACTATTGAGTTAGTTATAAACGGGTTAGACTGTATTAGATTCTGACATAGTGATATTTGACAGTACCAACGTGATCTATTAAAATATGTTTTGCATGTGTGTACTGGGGTCTCATTTGAGCCCTCTGGGCAAAGGAACGACAATGCAGTTGTGCAAACAAACACAAAGGCATTTATTTGCACCTTTCATTCACCAATGCCAGCTAGCCAAATTAGTAATAGTAGAACATGCCGATGGGTGTTGACAAATTGAGGAAGTCCGAGAAAATGCGACAGAGTATTGAGCAAATATGTCCGCCCCCATGTTGGAAACTGTGGGGATGCGCGACTCTCATGTGTCCCCTGATATCTTGTTTTCCCGCATAGCTCCCGTCTCCTGTAATCCAGCTTCGCCGCATGGCCTGCGTGATGCCCGCGGCAGTCGGCCTGGTTGAAGCGCAGTACGAGAGATGGCGCAAGTGTTGCGCTGCTAACGGCGCCTGCCGGCAGGGTTACTTGGGCGCGGGAAAGGAAGGCTCTTGCTCTTGGGGTTGTGGGCCGGCGAGCGCCGCAAATGTCCCACGCGGGCGCCTATTCATGCTTCTGCAAGACCGTCTCGCGTGGCCGCCTTCGAACGCGCCACCATTCGCGTGACCGTACGCGCGAATGACCAGGCGTTGGGATCCAGCATGGGGCGAACATATTCGCTCGCTATCCGGTCATGGTGAGCCGGACTTCCGCGATTTGTCATGTGCCCATCAGCATGTTTTGTGGATAGCAACTTGGCTAGCAGGCATTGATCTATGAAATAGATCTATGAAAGGTGCAATAAATGCCCTTGTGATTGTTTGCACTACTGTGTCGTCGTTCCTTTGTCCTAAGAGCATGGGTGTGAGAACCACACATCTAGCTGCTCAACGTGGACCTCTTGGGGCATCGGACGATAGTTTTAACAGTTTTGCTTCGTTCAAGACCTTTGTTTGAACCGAAGCGTAGGGCTAGCGTGGATTTTGATCGCTAGCGTCGGCGGCGTGCTTTCTTGAGCGAGGTGATGGTGGCTGTAGTGTGTTTGAACATGTCAACATGCTAAGCCTTTTCGCAAGTGTTTTTTTAATGGCATTCGTCGGTACGAGAGCCACGTGGTCTGCATCCTGGGAGAGTGAGGCTTAGCGCCCGCGGAGCATTGGCAAGCCTGAAACGAGTGAGTACTGAAGCCTCGTAGGTGGTCCGAATTTCTTATGTAAATAGCTTCTTCTATCTCTTTGACTCTGATGAAGTCGCAGCTCTGGGAGCCGAGTGGCTGCGGGCCACGGGTGCCACTATGAGCTGACTGGTATTGCGGCCTGGCACCGGGCGCTCCAACACAGTCTGGGACGGTGTGCGCTGTCAACTCGGATGGTGTGTGCCCCGAGCGGGGTAGGACCACCTAACAGAGCTGACGTCTCATCGCGGCTGCACGTTTTGCGCCCATTTTGGGTGTTTTTTGGATGCCGGTTGTTGTCAGGGTAGCGACGCTTTAGGCCTAAGGCTTAACGAAGCTGCCTGTCGCATGTGGAGGGACACAACCTGGTGGACCGTGGCATTGAGGTGTTGCACTTTGCTTCCCTCATTCTAGTTAGCTTCGCACGAATTGAGATTACTCGTTCGACTCCAGGAGGCGAGCTTCGTTCATGTGAACTTAGCATCTGAGTAGCTGCCCCATCTTTTACTAGCCGAGTTGAACATCGTACCACGTGGGCGATGCGCATGCAGAATTCCTCTCCCTTGCACTACTTTAGTGTTTGCCGAGTGTGTTGAGCGTATGCAGCGTGATTGGAGTCACCCCTGGTTTGCTGTCACCTGCACATCGTCTGCGCTGCTGCCCCAGACTACGATCGAGCCACCCCGGGCGATGGGGATGCTGTGGCCAGCTCGACGCAGCCTGTATCCAGCTTGCAACCCTCGGCGGCGGAGAAAAGAGCCGGCAGTCACCGACAGCTACTGTGGCTATACTGCGGCTCTCGCCAGCAAGGCGCGAGCGATGCTTGCTCGTGCCGACTACTGCGTCACCGTTTCCGAAGTCCTGGCCTGGAATCGTGCCGTCGAGTCTGCGGAGCTGCTGCTGTGACCAGCGGATGCTAGCGGTGTACTCAAGGACAATGTCGGCTCGCATGCTATGGACAGCGCGTGGACATTTCCTTGGCGCGGCCACTGTTGCATGTACTACCTTGGCACGCGTTGATGTTAGACCGTGTGACATGTTTCGTTGGAATATGTAGTGAATTAAGGTTGGGGGGATGTGGGGATGCGTGACTCTCACGTGTCCCCTGATATCTTGTTTTTCCGCATAGCTCCCGTCTCTTGCAATCCAGCTTCGCCGCGTGGTCTGCGTGATGCCCGTGGCAGTCGGCCTGGTTGAAGCGCAGTACGAGAGATGGTGCGAGTGTTGCGCTGCTAATGCCGCCTGCCAGTGGGGTTACTTGGGCGCGGGAAAGGAAGGCTCTTGCTCTTGGGGTTGCGGGCCGGTGAGCGCCGCGGGCGTCCCGCGCGGGCGCCAATCCATGCTTCTGCGAGACCGTCTCGCGTGGCCGCCTTCGAACGCGCCACTGTTCGCGTGACCGTACGCGCGAACGACCAGGCGTTGGGATCCAGCATGGGGCGAACATATTCGCTCGCTATCTGGTCGCGGTGAGTCTGACTTCCACGATTTGTTGCGCGCCCATCGGCATGTTTTGTGGATAGCAACTCGGCTAGCAGGCATTGATCTATGAAAGGTGCAATAAATGCCCTTGTGGTTTGCACTACTGTGTCGTTGTTCCTTTGTCCCAAGAGCATGGGTGTGAGAACCCCACAAAACCAATGCCTAATAGTTTGTGTGCACAGTCGCCGTAACGGAGGGGCATTCGAATTTGTTCATTCGTCCCGGTGCCTCACTCCGAAGTCTTTTTCGGGACAGTTCTGCGAAGTGTGCCGGTGCACCTGCGAAACAGTCTCGCATGCCCCTAGCCAAAGAGGAAGAGGCTTAGCAGCGCAACACTCCAGCCATCTCTCGCACTATTCTGTAACTACGCTGCCGCTGGCACTTTGCTATGTGGGGAAGCTGGATCACAAGAGATGGGAGAGCCGTGCTTGGAAGACAACATAAGGGGGGGGCAAGAGAGTTGAGAATCGCCACAGTGTATGCGAGCTTGTCTTGGTGTGTACTTGAATTGTGTTGTGTAAATAGTTCTATGCTAATGCCACGTAAGGTCTTTTGAGCCACAGTCAAGCTGCTTGTGTAGCCTTTAGCACAAAATGACCGTTCAATGTTTTAAAGTTTGATTTGAACTCAAATGATCGTCTAAAATATCAGTTAGCTATAACAAATGGAGCAATAATAGCAGTCAACAAGTACCAGTCCAATCAGAGCAAGCATGTGTGTGTGCAGACATGCACCAGATCAGCGTGGTGGAGAATGTGGCGGCACGGCCAACGGAGGGCCTGGACGAGGCTGCCGACAAAGGGGCTGGAGCCCCGGTTGGCGGTGAGGACTCTAACCAGTCGTGGTACCTGGACGAGGCCCAGGAGTCAACAGCTGCCCTGCTGGAGGCCACAGCAGTGGCCGACTTCCCCGACGACCCTGAGACAGACACGGAGGACTATGACGAGACATACACACGCAAGAAGAAGAAGAAGCCCAAGGTATATATCACACATGTTGCCGTCCATTTGGTCCACCACGCCTTTTTATGCTTTATGGGGCCCCCTTGAGGGCAGGGGAGACAAACGGCATTACTGCAAGGAAGACTAATACAGTAAATGCTCAGTAATTTGGATTTCTAGAGACTGAAAAATATGTCTAAATTATGAAATGGACAGAAAGAATATTGACTTTCATTAACATATGGTTACTTCACAAAGTAATCGAGGATGCTCATCTGCTTTCTTGCACCAATCTGTGGGTAGTGTTTGTCTATGTTCTTCCTGGTGCTCACAACTGTCTGCAATGATCCAACGAAATTCTTCTAGCACATTGAGGGGGTTTGTCGTTTCCTCCACAATGTCAGGGCATCACCGCGACACTACATCACTAGCACATCTTTGTGGAACAGATACGGTGGCGTGACACCGCAGGGCGAGATGGGTTGTCATTGGCAAGGCAGTCGTCTGGCGCGCGTGTGCGGGTGCCACTGTCTCGCTCTCAGAAGCCGGTGCAGGGTCTGTATATCTGTCTCACCCCACTGGGCTTAGCTGCTGCGCGTGCCTGCTGGTCTTGGTGGCCGCTGCCAATTCCTTAGTTTCTTGCCGCACAGTACATCAGTGACATGCAGCGTCCTTTATTTCTCAGCAATATTGTCGAAATGACTCCTGTCTGCAGCTCATGCTAATATGTTAATGTAGGAACTATAAAAAAAGAAAGAAAAACGCACCAATTTAATCACAAAACTCAATAACCTACCCCGCAGCAAAACTTAATGACATTACTCACAGCGCAAAACTCTTAACTGCTCAGCGGCATTCAATGGGACATTAATGCTTTCACATTCACAACTCATAAGAAGTGCTTAGGTATCCTCGGATTTTTTTTGTTTGTCAGGAAGCTGTGTGTAGCAACCTCGTCATCAATACCGGTCTAATAGGCGAGTGTCACTCAATCGGGCAGTACACTTCTGAAATTCTGGCAGTTACCTGCATTGTCGTCTGGCGACACTTTGGCCACTGTAGCATCGCAGGGCTCGGGTTCAATGAAGTGTAAAACAGTTAGCGATGATGTGCCCAAGCATGTTTTCCCAAACGTATGCAACAATATTATCTGCACTGCAATTGTCAAGCATGATTAGTACCTTGCGATTCACTGCAGAAAACTGTCGATCTAACTTTTGCATTCAGCCTTGAAAAATTTCTGATGCCATCCATGCCTTTTTATTCACTCAGTATTTATTTTTATTTATTTATTTGTACAGGCCCGTAGGGCATAGTGTAAGGAGGGGGGGCAGAAAATCCCAACAGTGCATACACAACCAGGTAAAAAAGAAAAAAGTACAATACAGGGTAAATAAAATTTGTGCACATAATAGCAGTAAAGAAGAAGAGACTAAGCAATGCAGAAATAAAGAGAAGAAATATGGTACATGAATTAAAGCAAACGATAACATAAAATGCGCATGGCGCATGAATAAGTGCACAATTCGTCAAGTGTTGTTAAAGCAAATGTAAAAAAAAGAGAGAGAAACGAAATGCTTAACTTCAAAATATGAACTGAAATATGAAACATGGATAAGCATGAGCTGAAACATGAATATGAAACGTGCTAAACGACGGCTTCAGTGAAATGTGTAATAAGTTGGTGGTGGAATGTATCAGGATTAGACAGAGATGCGATGCTGTCTGGTTGATTATTCCATAATCTGATGGCCCATCGAAATGTTGATGAGTAAAAAGCTGAAGTGTGATCATAGATGCGTGTAAGACTCAAATGATAGGGCCATCTTTTGGACGTGCAGGACAGGACATTGAGGTGAAAGGAACATGATCTATTGGAATGTACATACGTGTGAAATACTGTTAGTAGAGCGATGTCATGGTGTGTGCCTAAATATTGGAGAAAAAGATCAGTTTTAATCGGAGTGACGCTTATATGCTAGTTATAGTTTCTTGAGATGAATCGTGTGGCCCTATTTTGGATGGATTCTAAAATGGTGACCATGTTTTTATGATAAGGAGACCAAATGGAGGAAGCAAACTCAAGTTGTAGGCGGGCAAAAGTAAGGTAGGCTAGTTTGCAAATATTAGCAGGGAAACTTCTGAGGTTACGGCATAGGTACCCTAAAGACTTAGAGGCGATGGCGCATATGGATGTGATATGAAATGACCATGAAAGATCTGATGAAAGGTTAACACCAAGATATTTGTAATGGGAGACGTGAGATAGTAAGTCATCTTGAATATGGTATGTATAACTAGAATTGTTATGTTTGCGGCTGAATGAGATGACTTTACATTTCAATATGATAAGGGTCATTAACCATGATTTGCACCACTCTTGGATAAGATGAAGATTGGATTGGAGTGCCAGGTGGTCATTAGCAGAGTTAATGGGACGGTAGATGATACAATCATTCGTGAATATTTGCATACAGGAAGAAATGTTATAAGGTATATCATTTATATAAATAAGAAATAATAATGAACAGACAACGCTGGGCTGCGGCACACCGGAGGTAACTGGGGAAAGATTAGACGACAGATTATTAACAAGTATGAACTGTTGGCGATGCGAAAGGAAGTTACGAAGCCATGATAAAGTTAACGAGTCTAGACGGAGTCATGATAATTTTGAAATCAAGCAGCAGTGAGCAACCCGGTCGAAGGCTTTGGCTAAGTCAAGAAATATACAATCAGTTTGTAGGTTATCGTTCATATTAAAATGCAAGTCAGTCATTAGTTCGAATAACTGTGTTTCGCAGGAATGATTCTTTCTAAACCCATGTTGATTAGCATAAAAAATTTATTGTGCTCAAGATGACTGAAAACATAAGATGCAATTATATGTTCTAGAATTTCGCAGCAAATGCACGTATGAGATATAGGACAGTAATTGTCAGCTGAGGTTCTGTTTCCACTTTTAAATATGCGTATTACTTTAGCTATCTTCCAGTCAGAGGGTAGTATTCCAGTAGTTAAGGATTGCTGAAAAATGAAATAAAAATTTGCTAGACACTGAGATGGTATTTTTTAATATTGTTATGGAAGGGTGATAGAAGAGAGAGGAAGAAGATGGGAGACGCTGGCTGCTGCGTGTTGTTGGTAGTCAGCCATCTTAACTACTCTGACTCATCCTGTATATATATTGTAAATACAGTCTTTCTATACCCTCAACATCCCCGTAACATATTGGTGGAAGTGCGGGGTACCACGGCTGGAAACTGAGCTCTGCAGTGGACGTCACATCACCGTGCGCACCATGAATGACGGTGAGCACGCGGGATCAACATCGTTGCCGCCTCCAACGTCACCGTCGCCAGCTATGTCGCTGTCACCTTCGGTTGTCATTGTGCAACCCAAGGATCCTGGAACTTTCTGTCGGACTGATGGCGCCGACGTCGAAGAGTGCGTGGCTATGTACGAATGCCTGAGTGGAATCAACTGATGGGACCCTACGCTTATGCTAGCTAACCTGTTGTTGTACCTAAGAGGTACAGCAAAGGTATGGTATGAAAACCACGAAGGGGAGCTAACCAGCTGGGACCAATGTAAGGAAAAGTTGACAGAGTTGTTTGGCAAACCAGCCGGCCGTAAAATTGCCGCAAAGCAGGAGCTGGCCTCCCGTGCCTAATCCCCCACGAAGTCCTATGTCTCGTACATCTAGGACATGCTGGCACTTTGTCGCAAAGCCGATCACGACATGACGGAAGCTGAGAATGTCGGGCACGTGCTTAAGGGCATTGCTGACGATGCCTTTAATCTGCTCATGTGCAAAAGCTGCCCTGCAGTTGATGCTATTATTAAAGAGTGCCGACAATTCAAGCAGACCATAAGCCGACGCGTCTTGCACCCATCCGCCAGACTTCCCAATACTGCTGCAACGTCGACGTGTGAAGATCAACCCGCACAGCAGCATGCATCGCCATCAGAGGACGTGGTGTGAATCATTCGACGTGAACTGGATGCGATGGCGCCCGCAGCTTTCTGTTCGCATAGCCCTGTTGCTACCACTTTTTCCGTTCCCCTCGTACAAGCCATCGTTCGCCAAAAACTTGAAAACATTGATTTACATTCTGTATGTGCTGTCGCCAATCCAAGAGCTAACCAATGCCCTTCTACTATTTTGCTCCACCCTGACGTTTCTGTCCGCGTTATCACAATCCGACTGAGTGGAGAACTGTGGACTCCAAATCAAATCAAATTCTTTATTTCTGCCTTCTACAGATACAGACAGCGAAGGCGCAGAAGAAGCTGTCAGAAATAGCTTGACATAGCCGCAGTCCCCTTTTGCTTGGCAGCGGCTTCACAGCAAGGCTTTTAAAACAAAGGTAATTGCAGTCTAATAACAGTTACACAGTGCAGTCCACTTATAACAATACCACATACAGTGCAGTCCACCTATAACGATATCGAGAAAGACGAAAAATATGATCGTTATAACCGATGATCGCTATATCTGGACTGCAGTTATTAAAAAAAAAAAAAAAAAAACGCGGAACATACCTTTGCAGCTTCGAATTCGCTACTTGCTTTAAAGAATAGATGATGTAGAAAGTAGGCCGTGAAAAACAATCTTGCCGAAATAGTCCGAAATCGCACTTGCTGTTGTGGCAGCTTCAGCTTCACAACCGCGGTGTGCATGGATTCCAGCTGCTGCGCGAACACTGGCGGTATAACGATCAAAATTTTGCCCTCTGGACGGCGTTTTCTGTGCCAAATAATCGTAACATTTGCATTGCTTAGTTCCCTGAAATGAACAATGTCGAACAATGTCGAGACGAGGCGATGTTTACCTCCGTAAGTTCGTATCTGCCGCCATTACCGCACAACGCGTCCCGCCCCGCCCGCGCACCGGAGAATAGCTGAGTAGGCGCAGTGCACCACAAGATGGCGCTAGCTGCTTCATGCGCGTCGGCTACAGTCGCTCCGAAAAAGAGAGAAAGAAAAAAAAAAAGCGACAAGCAAAGCGGCGTGGTGGCGCCTGTCCCGCATCTCTGTCTCGCAATAGCAGGCTGATGCCACCGAAGCAGCGTGCAACCAACGGTTCAAGCCAGTTCGAAGATGGCGCCGACAAAGTGCAAAGCTGTGTCGCTTGACACAAAGATGGATATTTTGCAGGACTCTCAATGCGGCTTCAAGGTGAGCGCCCTTGTGAAGAAGTGTGAGCTCGCCCAGTTAACGATATCAACCATCTTGAAAACCGGGAGCACTGCGATTGTGAAGGCAGGAGCCATGCCGATCAGTGGAAAAGGGTTAGAGACCCTTTGTACGCCGATGTTGAAGAGGCGCTTTACCAGTGGTTCATCAACAATTGCTTCAAAAAGTCGGGCTTTGTGCGCAAGGACGAACTTCCCCAACCCACTGAGACCAACACCTGAGACCAACACGGTGGAAGCCGCTGACATAACCGAGCTTGGGAGCTCGTTCCTACTGGTGACACAGGTGGTGCGTCGAAGGAGGAGTTTTTGACTGCAGACAGCGCTGCCTCATTCTGCGGTGAGGTAACCGACGAGGCGATCGCCGAAGATGTGCTGTCTCGACAGACAGCAAAGTTGTGCGACGGTGGCGACGGCAGCAGCGAAAGTGACAACGAGATTGACAGTCGCTCCTTTACCCCGACCTCGATGTCCACCCAAAGTGCACTGTCGTCAATCGACTCCTTAATTGATTTTATGCATGCTAAGGGATTGCCGTCAGTGTTCGCGCAGCAGCTGGAATCCCTGCACATCGCGGTTGTGAACCTGAAGCTGCCGCAAAAGCAAGTGCAGATTTCGGACTATTTTGGCGCGCCTAACCCTTGACATGGTCATTGGCGTTAGAAATAAAGTTTGTTTTTCACGGCCTACTTTCTACATCATCTATTCTTTAGAGCAAGTAGTGAATTCGAAGCTGCAAAGGTATGTTCCGCGTTTTTTTGTTTTTAATTGCAGTCCAGATATAGCTACCATCGGTTATAACGATCATATTTTTTGTCTTTCTCGATATCATAAATGGGCTGCACTGTACAATAATGAACAAGTACAAAAGAAAACAAAAAGATTACACAATATTTAGGCAATATTCACCACAAAGAAAAACAGAACCTACATTGTAACATACATAGCACGCAAAGCACTGTTTGATGCACTGAGGAGATCAAAGTTATTATATACATAAGCATTTAAGAGGGAAGGAAGAGTGAATTGCAGGCATTCTGTACCGGAATTTATTCGAGGGGTCGGCACTACCCAATTCTCTGCATACCTTGCCTTGTAGGTTGCTTCTTGGGTACGCAAATCAGCGAGGTAACGTATGTGATTGACATTTCTCCGTGTTTCCAGTTTAAATCGGACGCTCAAGCAGTATTTCTACAAGTTGTGGATCTGCAGCACACTACTTTGCAGAAAGAGATCCGTGCTTGGTGAGCCTCAGGGGACATTGTGAACATGACGAAGGAACTTCTGCAAAATGTAGATGTGCTGAAGACAGGTAATTGTGGCTGTGACCCACACTAAATGACAATAGTTTAAATAGGAGTAAAAAAATGGATATATAGAGGAGTAATTTTACTGTATATGGAAGAGCGTATCTGAGCCTGCCTACGACCCCAGTTATTTGAGCTAGTTTCGTTGTGATGCTCAGCCGATAAGTTTCACCTGTCGCTGCAGTGGTCATGCCGCCCGATACAGTCGCAACTCGTGGCCCTCAACACTGGCCAACCTGAGCCGTTTTGATGCAAATGCCTGCAATGTTTCACCCACCGCCGAGTCTAACAGCGCCGACAACTCTGCTAGGAACACATGGTACAGTCACTCACCATCGCCACGTGGACACCAGTCTCATTCACTGCAATCACACTGTCCATCTTCCCGTTCGCCGCAACCATGTCGCCTTTAGTCCCTTGTAACGTTTGGCCGCACCCTTTTGGAAAACTAAGAAATGCAGCCCTCAGAGGTGGTGCTGCATTGCCTACTACCGCAGCAAATCCTCTGTCTGTGCCCACAAAGAGAAGTGTAATAGACGTTAAAATAGACGGCACACCTGTCGAAGTACTAGTCCACACTAGAGCCCACGTGTCTGTGATGAGTGCTAGCCTACGTAGACGTTTAAAGAATGTCGTCACCCCAGCAGCTGCCCGAGTACTTCGTGTGGCTGATGGCGGCATGCTGGTTGTTCTTGGAATGTGTACTGTGCGTTTAATTAAAGCCGGCCACCCTACTTCTGTTCTCTTTGCTGTGATCGACAACTGGCCTTACGACGTTATCCTTGGATTGGACTTTTCATCCACTCATTCTGCGCTCATCGAAGGCGCGACTGGCATTCTTCAGTTACAACTGCCTCAATTCGCCAATGCTCCAAGCACCGCCCCACCGCACTGGTGCTCGCTTCACGATGTGCGTCTGTCACCCGAGGCAGTTACTTACGTCACTTTGACTGCCCAGCCACAGGTTCCTGGAGGTGAATATGTGCTTCGCCCCATCATCGACGTGCTTTTGAACCGGAATGTTGCTGTTCTGCATATGTTGGTCAGGGTTACTAATAACGACATCATTCTACTGCTTCTGAATTTAAGCCTGTGCCCTCACGTGATTCCGGGCGGCATGTTCTTGGCCAGCATTTCTAGTGGTTCTGAATTTGACATTGAGAGTCTGAATGCTGGGAGTGGCTTATTAGTGCGAATTGCAGCTCACAGCTCTGGTTCCTTCACGGATGACTTTGCGAAAATTATTGCACCTGACTTCACCTCTGCACAGGCCATGGACATACGTCTCCTGCTTGAATCGTACAGTGACATCTTTGATTTCGGTGACAGGCCTTTAGGCCAAACATCTGTTGTTCACCGCCGTATAAACACTGGAGACACGAATCCTATTCGTCGACGTCCCTATTGTGTATTGCGTTGAGTCATCCAATCAGAAGTGGACAAAATGTTCCACATGGGAGTCATCGAGCCATCAGCCAGCCCTTGGTCTTCTCCTACCGTCCTTGTGAAAAATAGAAATGGTACCTGGCGTTTTTGGGTCAGTTATCGCCATTTAAACAAGATCACTTGAAAAGACGTCTAGCCACTACCATGCACCGATGATGCCTTGGACTGCTTTCACGGAGCTAAACACTTCTCGTTCATCGATCTTCATCCTGCTACTGGCAGATTTCAGTTGATGAAATTGACCGTGACAAGACGGCCTTCATCACGCTGGATGGCTTATATCAGTTCAAAGTCATGCCCTTTGGCCTATGCAATGCTCCTGTGATATTTGAACATATGATGGACTCTCTTCTGCGAGGCTACAAATGGACCACCTGTCTTTGTTACCTTGACGACGTTATTGTTTTTTCTCCCATGTTCAGCAGCCACCTTACCCGACTCGCTGCAATTTTTGCGATCTTCCAAAAAGCTGGCCTTCAACTGAACTCCACAAAGTGTCAATTCGGGCGCCGTCAGATTACCGTGTTGGGACACCTCGTTGACACATCCGGTGTCCAACCAGATCCGGAAAAAGTTCATGCCGTAAGCAGTTTCCCTGTGCCACATTCTACTTCTGACGTGTGCTACTTCATCGGCCTGTGTTCTTACTTTTGCCGTTTTGTCAAAAACCACCAACGTTGCTTGGCCTTTGACAGATCTTCGAAAGAAGAACGCGCCATTCTCATGGGGCTCGGAGCAGGCTCATGCGTTCGCTGCTCTTATCGGGTTTGTGACCACCCTTCCCGTACTTTCCCACTTTGATCCATCTGCACCGACCTAAGTCCACACTGACGTAAGTGGTCATGGCATTGGCGCTGTTCTCGCCCAACAACAGAATGGTACCGAGTGTATGATAGCTTACGCCAGCCGCCTGCTGTCACCTGCCAAGAGAAATTATCCCATCACCGAGCGAGAGTGCTTCGCTTTAGTTTGGGCTGCCGCCAAGTTCCGGCCATAATTGTACGGCCGCACGTTTTCGGTTGTCACAGACCACCACGCACTCTGCTGGCTGTCTTCCCTTCGGGACCTGACAGGACGGCTTGGTGGTTGAGCTTTGCGGCTCCAGGAATTTTCATTTAATGTCCATTACAAGACTGGATGCCTCCACAAGGATGCTGACTGCCTCTCGCGCCACGTCGTGGATCCTTCCGATCCTGTTGCGCATGATCTGGTGATCTGCGTGGTGGCTTTGACTGACATGACCGACATGCGCACTGAACAACAACGCTACGCAACCTTAAAGTCTATCATCGCTGGAGTGCAATCTGGCCGCGCCGACGGCATGTGCCACATGTTCGTGCTGCACGACGGCATCCTCTACCGCCGCAATATCAACCCTGGCGGCCGAGTTGCACCTTGCCCTTCCTCGTCATCTGCGATACATCGTTCTCAAACAACTTCACGATGCACCGACGGCAGATCACCTTGGAGTTTTGTGTACATACGACCGCGTACAACACCGGTTCTTCTGGCTGGGTCTCTACCGCTCTGTGCGTCGTTATGTCGCAACTTGCGAACTGTGTCAGCGCCGTAAGAAACCTCCCCTGGCACCTGTTGGACGACTCCATCCAATTGAAGTTCCCTCTGTACCATTCTTTCACGTAGGCCTTGACCTGCTTGGTCCTTTTCGGACGACGACTAGAGGGAATAAGTGTATCGCCGTCGCTACTGATTACGCGACACACGACACACACGACCCACGACATACGCGACACGCTGCGCGATAACAAAGGCGTTGCCAACTATTTGCGCAACAGACATCGCCGATTTTCTACTCCACGATGTCATTCGCCACCATGGTGCGCCTCGACAGTTACAGACCTTGGCCGCTCGTTCTTATCTCGAGTTGTCGACGACCTCCTCCGCTCTTGTGCAACTGAGCACAAGCTGTCCGCCGCCTACCACCCACAAACGAACGATCTTACGGAACGTCTCAACCGAACAATCACAGAGATGCTGTCGATGTACGTCTCCAACGATCACTGCGACTGGGACGCCACGCTGGCTTACGTGACGCTTGTGTATAACTCGTCCTGACATGACACCGCAGGATATTTGCTCTTTTATCTCTTGTATGGTCGCGACCCCACATTGCTGTTTGACACCATCCTCCCTTCTGTGCCACGTGTTGCTACTGAGTGCACTCGTGAAGTCATCGATCGCGCTCACATGCATGTCAAGTTGCCCGATCTCATTTATTAGCCTCACAGCACCTACAGAAAGAGCGTTACGACTGCTGCCATCGCAATGTTTAAGTTCGTGCCATCTGCTTGGGTGCTCCTCTGGTCACTGTGTCGTCGGGTTGGCCTCTCCTAGAAGCTTCTCTCTCTCTACACAGGGCCTTATAAATTCCTACGCCAAGTTAGCGATGTAAATTATGAGATTTCGCCACTACCCTTTGATGCATCCTTAAGTCAGACGCCTGTTGACGTTGTGCACGTTTCGCGGCTGAAGCCATACTTCGCTCACAATTCTTCGCCTACCATGCGCCGAGACGGCGCTTTAGCACCCGGGGATCTAATTACAGAAGTATAAAAGAAGAGAAAGGAAGAAGATTACGAAATGCTGGCTGCTGCGTGGTGTTACTTGTTGCCATCTGAACTCCATTAATTATGTTTGTATGTAAATTGTATAACAGCTGTGTCTTACCAGTACTCACCTACGGGGCAGAAACCTGGAGGCTTACGAAAAGGGTTCTACTTAAATTGAGGACGACGCAACGAGCTATGGAAAGAAAAATGATGGGTGTAACGTTAAGGGGATAAGAAGAGAGCAGATTGGGTGAGAGAACAAATGTGAGTTAATGGCATCTTAGTTGAAATTAAGAAACAGAAATGGGCATGGGCAGGGCATGTTATGTGGAGGGAAGATAACCGATGGTCATTAAAGGGACACTAAAGGTTACTGTGAAGTCAAGTTAAAGTGATAAAGCAATGCTCTAGAATGTCTAAGGTGTCAATATAATCGCGAACAGAGCTTTAGTAGCTGAGAAATTGAGGTAAATGCATGACACAATTTGAGACTCCCCAGCGACATTCCGTTACTAGCCGGATGACGAAGGCACTCCTCATCATAATTTATGTCACTAGTACTCAACTGCTTGTATTAAAAAGATCATTTCATTTGGTTATGAGAGGGAAGAAAATGCTACTTGTCTACTTCTGTTCGATTCGATTCTAAGAAAAAATAACGGTTTGACGTTACCCATTCAGTAGTGTCGAAAGGTTTCATTTTCGCTTGACTCTGCGCCGCTTGCGGCAACGCACGCCGACTTACTGAAGTCGTGTGGAGTGTCTTTCAAAGCAATGCTTTCCCGTAGCGATGTTCTGTCGGTCTTGCCTGCATTCTCCGAAGCACAAGAACAATTGCAGGTCGAAGACAGGGCGGTGAGGGTGGCATTTGGCTTTCACGAAGGAAAAGCTACAAATGTGCGAATATGTACAGCCATGATATACAGTTGCTGTCGTAGTAGTACACAACGACGCCGGCAGCGCGAGCCCTCAGCAGTGGGTCATGTTCATCGGTGCTTAAATCACTGAAGTCGAGCCCTGTATCACGAGCCAACGTGTCGTTGTCAGGGTCGTCCATTGCAACGAGTGTCAAAGTTGGCGTCATAAAATAAAGAACCAGCTTATCGTCGCACGCTTTCCCTTCCGCTAGCCACCATAGTTGCACTTTCGCGCTGCTGTTGGCTCTGTCTTGGCTCTGTTTCTGGCTGCGCATTTGCGTTTTGCGCAGAAAAGCCGTAGTGCCATAAGCGGGCGCCGTTTTACTCACCGACGGTGCAACGTCACTATGAGACCATGGCGTCACCACTCCTTGATTGGAGGGCGGGCGATTTGAACTGCACTAGAGGTACGTGGGTGCTTCAGAATGCATTTTCTCTTAAAATAAGTCTCTTCTTCGCATGGAACAAGCGTTTCGAGGTTTCTGGGATGGTATTTCAACAGTCCACGTTGACTTAATATTAACCTTTAGTGTCCCTTTAAGGGTTACGGACTGGATTCCAACAAGAGAGAAGCGTAGCAGGGGGCGGCAGAAAGTTAGATGGGTGGATGAGATTAAGAAGTTTTATTAAGTTAAGATTAAGAAGGGACAACATGGCCACAATTTGCACATGACCGGAGTAGTTGGAGAAGTATGGGAGAAGCCTTTGCCCTGGAGTGGGTGTAGCCTGGCTGATGATGATGATGATGTTTAGTCCTTACTGGAAAGAGATGTGTTTGCACCTGGCCAGGCACGGCCAATGCCTGTGTTGCAGGTCGGTTCTCTGCCTCTCTCACAACCTTCAAGATAAAAATGCAGACGCACTGCGTGTTTCTTTCTCTCTTTTCTTTTTTCCTTTCTTTTTTCATGCTACATATTGGAGGCTATGTGCTTTCTCTACAGGGTGTTCTGCTGAGAAGCGGGACCAGGTAATGTCTAAAACATGGCGGCCGTGACGTTTATTTTTCACAGAACATATTTCACATAGTTTACGTACAACACATATAAGAACAATCTGTTCTATAAGAACATATTTCACATCGTTGTCTGTATAACCAAACGGAGCATAACAGAATGAAGACTCAATGCAGCGATTGCATGGGTTCGCAGCGGCCGACTGCGCGTCTGCATGCATGTCTGCGCACAATGTTTTGCTTTCACTGCGAGCATGTTTTCGCACCGTCCTATGAGCTTTAGACCACAGAATGTGAGCATTTGAGAGTACACAAGCAACCATTGTTGCATGGACGCTATCAGAACTGTTAAAAAATTTTCGTTATAGAGATTTCGACGCCTATGGCAACTGTGATGTGCCGTCGTGACGAGTCAGTCTTTTTTTGTCTTCTAAATCCTTGGACATTTCAATACTATCTCTCAAGTTGCGTTGCACTGTATGTTTATCCGTCTTCTCAGCGTGCGATTTCCCTCTGCTTCTTTTTTCTAATCCAGTGCATTAATTCATAACAGAAACACGAGACCATATGCCATGCCTTTTTTTAATGTGCGTCTTGCTGCTCCCTTTCCGTTCCAGTGAGCTTGCCACTACCTAGCATCAAAAAGTTCATAGACCAAACCGTCATGACATTAGCCGGGCAGCAGGTGCGGGCGAGCGTCTAAGTGCGCGTTTTCTGCTACTCACCAAACATCGCAGTCCCAGCACCGTAGCAGAAATCTTCCTCGCATCTGTGCTTGCTGCATACCCGAGTTGTAGCCGATGGCTGTCTGCCGGTTCTAAGTTTCGCAAGCCAAGCTTCACGCAGCTCCTTGTCCTGCGGCTACATGTGAATAAGGCTGGCACCGGGCTCCGTTGCGTACGTCCGGCACTGCGGCACCGTGCAGTAGCCTACCATGCTGCGCGCCTCCAAGTGCGATCGCTGCATTGAGGCTGTTATTCTGTTATGCTCCATTTGGTTATACAGACAACCCACTATAAGAACATATTTCACATAGTTTGCTCTCAGCGTTTGCCTACCTTTCACGCAAGAAGCCGGTTCGGGAGACTCCATCGCGGCGATCGTACGCAGTGGCGTTCACTGTACGTACCGTATTTACACGATTGTAAGTCGACCCCTTTTTTTAAATTTGAAAGTCTGAAGTTGGGGGGTCGACTTACAATCGAAACCGAAACACGGCCCCGCCAAAAAACGCCATACCAACGGGAGCTACAACGTAGTTAGAATTTTATGTTTGCTCTATGGCCCTACCCGTATCTTTTCGCTATCCCGCGTGTTTGTTCGCTTTCGGAAGAGTTTTTCAACATTTTTGAGAGTTTTACAGTGCATGCAACTCATGGCTGGGGGGGGTGTCGATAGTTGATGGAAGCGCCGCTGTTCCCATTTGCGGCGGCACCCTCAGAACGGCGGCGCTTGCGGGGAGTATCGGTAGTTCATGGAAGAGCAGACACCGCTCGCTGGTTTCTCTTTCTCTCTTTGAACGCATTGGTATTGGCATGGTATTGGTCTGACGCGTTCCACTTGACTGCCGGCTACGTGCTACTTCTATGCTTCCCCAGTCGTCATGAGTGCTCCAGCCTACTAATCGTTCGGCACTCGTTCACAGCAGCGTTCAAGAGGGCTGCCATCCTTTACGCCGAAGAAACAAATCACTGCACAGCGGGCCGCAATTTCGATGTTTCTAAACGGGTGGTGCGAGAGTGGCGACTGCAGCGAAGCGAAATTTTCACCTGTGACGACAAGTGAGAAATTTCCTACGTGCCAAAGTCTGGAAGCTTTCCGGAGCTGTAGGCTAAGCTTGCGGCGTACGTCGCTGAAATGCGTGATCGGTCCCTGCCAGTGAAGTGCGACGTGGTCATGAAACAAGCCCGGACCTTCGCCTTAATTTTAAGATTCTGCTCCGCCGTGAGTACAACGAGTGGCTGGCGGCAGAAGACTGCGAAAATACGCCAACCGGACTTGTCAAAAGAGCCTCCCTGACGGCTGCGTGTGGTTGGGTGCATTTGGCGTGGGCTGCTGTTCTGCAGGATGTCCTGGTGCAGTCGTTTGCCAAATTTGAAATTTCGCTGGACCACGACGCGCTGTGGGACCGCAGCACTAGTGAAGACGAGTAGTCCAGTGACCATGTCAGCTACTAATAAATTTTCGTTATCGAATGCGCCCTCGGGTATGCTCTCTTATTTTTTTTTTTTCGGTCACGCGATGTGGGGGGGTCGACTTACATTCGAGTCGACTTACAATCGTGTAAATACGGTATTCGGTAAACAGATCTGTAAACGATTCTGTGCTTTCAGTTTGCCCAAGATTGTTATTTCGACAGTAAGAAAGTTCCCCCGTTTTGAGAGTACTTACAGAAATGTCCAGGAGGGCTGCCGCGCGGTGTTTTTACTGAGCGCCGCAAGCCAAACCTATGTGGAGTGCGCCGCGTGATCCCTCATACTATGCAGGGGAGGTGCTTCTGACAGATGGCGACTCCGTAAGTCCTCGCCCCCAATAGTACTTTCAAATGTTGTCTAGCAGACACCCAAGGCAGTAAAACCTCACCACTTAACCAGATAGCAGCGCAGCTGGGACTTTAAACTTTCTTTTTCAGCTCGCTTCGGCGCTTCCAAAACAGCCGATGCGGCGACTTTGTCCACGTGATCCCTCATGCCACGTCACGTCGACGGTGGCGCCAGCTTTTCCAATGGTGGAGCTCGCCCCTAATACTATTACGCGCACGCTGTCGCCTGCTCTCTGCGGAGCATGCACAGAACGATCTCCAACCTGTGTGCCACTTTGAACACTTCGAATGGCTGTCTGCGACCATAGGCGAAGTGGCGTGGGCACCTGCTTTTCTGCACCATGCATTTTGGGTCAGTGCGCTCATGATGAACGCACAGGTAGAGCAAGAGCCATCTCGACGTCGGGCACGTTGCACCGTGTTGGCCGCGCTCAGTTACGTTGGCTGAGCCAGTGTGTCGAACTATAGACATAGTTCTCGCCAACGTCACGCACATGCTACATCTGACTATATGTGGGCCTTAACTGAGCGATTTTTTCTGACTTTGATTAGTTCTAATTTTGTATAAGTCGAATTTTCATAGCATCCCCGCGGAATTCGAAATAACGAGCTTTTACTGTACAGCAGAAAGTCGAGAGACTCACTTGCACGTGCGTGATCGGAGTAAACACTGCTGGTGGGCATGACCACCCTAATCCATGGTCGCTCATTCTGCGATGGGGCTTGCATTGTGCTCTGCAGGGTGCTCGTCGAGCTCTGCACTATTTGCAATGTGCTCTGCAACACCATCACGCTT
The DNA here is from genome assembly GCF_023375885.2 of Dermacentor andersoni. NCBI lineage: Eukaryota > Metazoa > Arthropoda > Arachnida > Ixodida > Ixodidae > Dermacentor > Dermacentor andersoni. The sequence continues at coordinate 13,309,844 of NC_092820.1, forward strand.
GACAGCAGACTAACACCTAAAGGTTCGGACTCACCTGCAACTCGCATTCAACTATTTAGTGGCATGTGTGCCTCTCTGTTTGTGTCGAGAAGTGGTGAGGCAGCTGACGTTGTGTGCCCCAAACCTACACCCTGCCAATGTTGCATTTGTGCACTTCTGGCTGTATCGCATGAAGCACTCAAAATCAAAGCTGCCAGCTTGTTTGGAAGTTGTCCCTACGTTAACAGTAGGTCTGATTTTGTGCTGCTACATCGAACAGCATGAACAAATCTGGGAGTCAGACAAGCCTGTCGCCATTGTTTGCTGGAATGTCTGTAGTCCTTGCGCAAACACACACATACAAGAAAAAAAGAAAAGAAAAAAAGAGCTGTGTTGTTGAAGTCGATCCACATTGGTAGTGCCAAATGTGGGAGTATACTCTCCGAGTGGCTAAGCCTGAAAGCATGCTCTGTATCTAGCCACACACAGTTGTTTTGTTGTACTCCCAACCCTTAGCACATGTAACTGCAGCTACGTTAGATTTGAACAAATAAGGCAACCAGCAGTGACGACTCTAACAACATTTATTGTTGTGAGCAATAAGCAACACTTGCAGAGTGAAAGTCCGATCTGTAATAGGTAATGAATAGGCCTACCGCGTTGCGTATGATAATCAGGCAACGAGGTGGCTCGCAGGTTGTGGCAGGTATCTACGAGGTGGTCGGTCAAGTTCAAGTTCGGGGCACCAGAGCAAGAGCGTCTCCTCCTCTGATACTCTTATGCCTTTTCACCTTTGTGGGAGGAATATCCTTATGCGTTGAATAACTTTCCCTTTCCTAGGAGTCTGGGGGGGGGGAGGAAGTGCATGCTGTGAGAGCCAAGGGAGTACCGGGAGCGGGCATAGTGCGCCTTTGCCATGTCTGTGCGCTGGCTCTCGATGCGTCTGCACTGCACAGTCGCGCCGACGGGGGAGTATGCAGAAGAAAATAGCCGCCTGTGCGCCAGTGCATCGGTTGCACAGCCGAGCCCACTTATAACGAACCTGAGCACCATGCAGCGTCTGTAGCCCGTAGGTGCCTGGCGCCCAGAGATCATAGTAAGTGGACCTTGGCTAAAGAAATAAGTTGCTAATAAAATGCACAATTTATTTCTTTGCAAAAAAGTCTGTGATGCTTGTCTGTTCCTGCAGTGCAGATGCGATGAGGGTGGTCTCCAGTTTATTTGCAGCAGAATAAACCGAGGCCCTTGCATAAACAAGTTGCTCGAGGCCCTTTATGTAGCCCATTGCTATAGGTGCGCTTATGCTTGCTAGCTCTGAAGTTTCATCGTCATCCGATTCTTCCACGTCGCTCTTGGCTCACGCTTCACGAATGATGCCCTCGTCTGTGCACGGTTCCGCAATATCGGCGTCTTCGTCGGCAGAAACAAAATTATCTCAACCAATGTTATGCCCCCATGTCGAAGTCGACAACGTGCTGGCGCAAATTGCCGCCAGACTCGGCATCGGGTACTGCGTCAACGAAGCCGGCCTTGCGGACACAGCCGTCACCTCTGCCCAGTCTGCCTTCGCCATCTCAATGGCTCAATACAGTGAAACTGGAAGTGGCAAGTTGGTGGCCAGGCGGTCAACAGCGATGAAGAAGGACTCCACAGTGCGGCGCCTGTGTTATGCCCAAATCAAGCAGCTGCACTTTCAAAGTGGTACTGGGTGGCAGGAAAAGTAGAGTCACTGCCATCACAGAAGTTCGCACGTTAGCAGCTGTCGAGAACGAGCAGCACGTGCCTGCCTTGCCTCTTCACGTCGGGATCAAACTCGGCCACTCACTCTGCGAACAGATCGCAAGTCACCTATGCCTGAGCATTGCGCCCATTGCGTACGGGCACATAGCCCTGAGAGCAACGCAGTGTCTTTGATTTTACGATTACAAAGGGCACGCGACAGTCGCTGCCATCTGTATTAGCGCACAGAAAAGCTGTAACGTGCATTTTACTGTGTTTGTCGGCAGTGCATGAGTTGCCTTGCATGGTGTGCGTCTTGTCCGGCAGCATCTGATAAAATAGTGCTGTTTCGTCTATTATACACGTCCTGCTCTGCGTAGCTTGCAATAATGGCTCGGTTTGTTACCAGCCAAGTGGCATCGTCTCGGTCACTTCCCGAAGCCGCCTCGCCGACAATTGATTTAAAGACAATCCCATGCCACTCTTTGAACCTCCTCTACGTCCACGTAGGTGGCCTTCCGCAGGCGCTTTCTGTCCATCGAGTCGACGGCAGAGCTGGCGATCTTTTCCTTGTTCTTTAGAATCGTCGAGATGGTTGATTTTCTGACACGTACTTCGCCAACTTGCAGTTTTTAGCACCTTGAGACGGTTCCATCAAAATTGCTCGCTTCATTGCCATGTCCAGCGCTTTTCGTTTCGCGACTGCTGCAGGCACGGCATTCCTGTCCGCCATCTTGAATACAACTCGGCCCCGACTAAAACAATGTGGTTGCACTACACACACCGGCAGGGAGAACAAAGCGTCGCAATTGATGGAGCAGGTGTGCATGTGAGACAATCGGGCGAGGAAGCGTGGAGACTAGTGTGGAGAGGCCTGCTTCCCGGTAATGACCAGAAAACGAAGCCGGCTGGTGCCGTAGTGCACCCGCTGAGACTCGGTACATTTGTATGTATATATATGTGTATATAGATATGTATAAATAATCTTTGGATAAGGAATTACCGAAGGAGATATTGAATTTCCATGCCGTGGATGATGTTAGCATACTGAACTATCTTGAACATTCCTTTGACAAATTTACTACAATATACGAATGCAGAGCTAGCATGGACAGCTTGTGGGAACACTTTTCGTCAGTGGTGGCTTATTGCATTGGACATTTTATTCCCAAATAAAATAAAAAGGAAAGCAGAAAAGTCCATGGGTAAACAGAAATAGTTCATCAAACGAAGAATCCAGAGGAAAAGGAAAACATATTCCAAAGACTCGAGCCCAGAAATGTTGAATAACCTACGTCAAATGGGGAAAGAACTACACTGTCTTGTTTGGGATTCGAGGTATAAGTTCTATAACATAACACTGAAAAAGTTTCTCTCGGATTTACCTGCTAAGTTCTGGTGAGATGTTAATTGATCAATGAAGTCTTATTCTTCACGCAATCAAAAAGTCACAGAAGAGTGCACAGAGGCTTCTAATTCTTTTTTCTATTCTGTATTCACCCGTGACGACAGAATGGTACTGATCTTGCCTGTTTCTCCTGACCGTCCTTTGGCTGACAATGTCATACTTGATGAAAAGAGCGCTACGAAAATGGGGACTAAAAGAACAACATGTACGACGGACAAGGCGCCTTGTCCGTCGTACATGTTCTTCTTTTAGTCCGCGTCTTCATAGTGCTCTTTTCATCAAGTATGCAAAACCAACTCGCCCACGTCAAGCTTCTGCTGACAATGTCATGTTTAATGAAGCAGGCGTCCTACACCTTCTTTTGCACATTAATGTTGAAAAGAGTGTCGGTACAGATGGCATTTGCAATGAGCTTTCGCAACGCCGGTACGCTGAGTGGATAGCTAAATATTTAACGGTCATCTTTCAATCATCCATTAGCCAAAGTACCGTTCCTAGAGCTGGGAAACGGGCCAAAATTGTACCTATTCATAAGGGTGGCATCACGACAGATGTAGGCAACTACAGGCCCATTTATCCTATGAGCGCCTGCTCTAAGTTACTGGTGCATATTATTAGTAAACGTCTCTCAAATTGTCTCGAAACACATAATTTATTGTCAGCAACTCAACATAGATTTTGCAAGGGTATGTCTGCCATAACGCAACTTGTTGAATTAGTTCATAACCTTTCTGAAACAATGAATAACCGTGGACAGATAGATCTTATTTTTCTAGATTTCTCCAGAGCATTTGATAAAGTATCCCACCAAAAATTGTTGTTGAAAATTCATGCTTTATTCAAAAATTCTGATAACTAACTGGTTCAAATCTTATCTTCAGTCTCAAGAACAATACATCGAAATAGGTGGCTGTAAATCAAGTCTCCTACCTGTACTGTCACGGGTACTTCAGGGTAGTGTACTAGGGCCCCTCCTATTCCTAATATTTATTAATGATCTTGCAGTTTTTACATCTATTCCACTATGATTATTTACAGACAATTGTGTGTGATACAATAAGATAACACCACTAGATGATCAACTGGAATTAGGCTAGTTTGCAAAAAATTACGGAATAGTGTGGCCAGTGGCAAATGATGCTGCACAGAGATAAATCTGTGTTTATGTCCATAACAAGAAAAAAAGGTTATTCATGCTAACAGCTACAAAATTCGTGACACTGAACTGAAAAAGGTAACTCAACATAAACACTTAGGTGTACTATTTACCGAAGACCTCAGGTGGAATGCACATGTAGATATGGTATGCAATAAAGCCAGGAGAGTGCCATGGAGTTTCAGATGCAACTTACGCAGTGGTACACCTCAAATAAAAAACTTGGCATATAAGACCTCAGTAAGAATCATTATTTAATATGCAAAAATAGTATGGGACCCACACATGGGAATAAATCGTCACAAATTAGATTGAGTACAGTGTTTAGCTGCTAGATTCATATTTAACAAATATCGCTGCTGTCACTGCCCTAGCGAATTGTGCCAGAATGCAAATCTTCCTGCTTTTGAAGTTAGGACAGCAGTGGACGGATTAAAATTTCTCTTCCTCATCATGCATAATAAACTTAAAATTAAGGGGTCTGACTTTAAATTATGGCCAAACATATGCTTCCGACATAGGCACTGCATGTATATCGAGCCACCATTAACACGAAGAAACACCTTTAAATATAGTTGTTTTCCTAGAGTAATTAAGGGGAGATGTGTGTCCCAAAACCAATTTTGTTAATTTTAGTGTGAACGGGATGATATATAACAGTATTGTTCAGTTTTTTCTGCTGATTGCAAATATCTAATTAGATTTTGTATATCTTCATTAGAACAAATGATGCAAGGTTTTTAATACAGAAATTCAATCAATTTCTTACGGGACGTTTCAAAAACTTAACTATGTCAAGAGGAAAAACAAAGTATACAGCCAGGACGCCAGAGAGTATCTCTAGCCGGTGATGCTATTTTTATTGTTCTCAGTGCAATTATAATGCAAAAAAAAGAGATGTAAACATAATTTCAATATTTTTGCTAATCTTCATTTGTATTTAGTGGCACTTAAAATTTAGCCAGCAACTTTAGAAATAAATAAATGGCATCACCGGCTAGATCCATTCGACACAAATATATTGATACCAAACATTCTGCTGGTACTTAGAAAGGACATATGAAGATCCCCCGTAAGGGTATCAGTGTGCGGTGTCCAAAAAAATGAAGCTGAGAAAAACGACTTTGAACTTTCAGTTCACTGTAACTTTTAATGGTCTAACAATATGGCAATATAAATTACATAACCATGTAGCCCTGTCTTTCAGCAACAAGTTCATGACATATATATGGCCATTTTGCAAAAATAACACTGAGATATTGGTTGCAAAATCATTCATACTCATTGAAAGCAATGCCAGAAAGCTAGCACCACGAGCTTCACATTCCTATTTTAGTTCCTTGTTGAACAGAAGGCACACAAATGGCATCCCTATGCAAATAAAGTTGCGCAGAGTTCATGGCCACAACAAAATATGTCCTTTCTACAAAGTTTATGGCTACAACAAAAAATTTGGATCAAATCCCAGTGGCGGTCACTGCAAAAATGCAAGAAAGTTCATGTGCTTGTGTTGTAGCGCTTCCCAAGTGGTCAAATTTGGTCCAGAATCATATCATGGTTTTGGAACGTAAAATCCCAGAATTCAAATTTTTAAAAAACTTGTATCTCTTGTACACTCTCACAATTGTGCATTCAGCAAAAGGTCACGCCTATACCTATAAAAGACCAGGACTGTAGGCAGAGTCTGCTGCTGGCTTGTGCCTCTTTGCAAGCTTGCTTATCAAAGCATTTCTGTTTGTGTAATCCTTGTTGGACATGTGAAGCCTGCGACGATCCTTTTCATTCTCCGACGATCCTTTCGCGCATACCACACGTGGAGCACTCCACCACAAGCTTGGCACAGAGCCTGTACTCCTTAGGGGGTCCTTCGAAAGCATCAGCATTATCTTGGCGCACACGGGACACGGCATAAATCCAAAAAAGTCTTGCACCACGGATAAATCCACGATCGCAAGTTCCGTTCTGCTGTCGCTGACGTCCTCTTTCGTGTCAACACCCAGCAGCTCAAACTTTCGCTCCGTTGCAGACTGCGATGCCAGGCGCGTTTTCGGCTTATCGGCGATCGCTGCGTGCTTGCTTCTTTCTTCGGTCGTGAAGAAAACCGTACCTACACGGTCTGCGCCAACACGCGAGGCGTGGGTGGACGAAGTGTTGATGCTAGACGTACTGGGTTGCAGCTCGGAACTCGATCCGGCAGAAGCTTCAGGCAGACCAGCAGCCGGCAACTCCTGGTGCATGACAGGCTTATCCATCTTCTATCGAGCATTCCATGGCCACCTTCGCGCCTTGCCAATCGCTTGACGCGTAGTAGTCTTCAGACGACGATCTCCTCCAGCCATTCGGGCAGCGAAAAAGACACTATCGAACGTTGTCGAGAAGTGAGCGGCTGAACGTTCACGGTGGCGCAATGAAACCACAAACATGCAGTGCGCACAAGAGCTACCAGCCTGTCGGGCACGCGGGAATCGGCACTCAAACGGCGCCAGACCACTAGGAGTGAGGCGCACGGGGGGCGTGCGTGCTTTGGCCAATCAGCGGCACGGGCGCATCCTTTAGAAATGACGCCACGGAGGAAGGAAACTGAGCAGAGGCCCTGACGTCACTCTTTGTGAAGCTAAAGTGAAGCCGGAAGTTGGCGTTGTTCATGGCGTTGCTCCGCCTATCGGGCCAGCTCTCATCTCTTGTTTACATCTCTCACGAAACCACGCCGCGCTCCGCGCAACCGTACTGCGCGGCCGCGCACGCTCCGCAGCAATACTAAACAATCGTTAGCACGTTAGCATGATTCCGCGAAAGAGGGCAAACTTTCCCGCGGATATTCCTTTGTCCGTTACCATTGCCGTGGCGCGGTACATTGCATACAGCGTTGCATGCGCGTTCATTTCACGAACTTTATCGTATCTTCGACTGGTCGCCTTCATCCCCCGAAGCAGAGTCGGGCAGATCCGGCGTTCCCCGGGCTCAGAGGTCGAGGACAAGCGCGGAAGCCGAACGTGTGGCTCGCTCTCGGAGGAGGAAATGGCACATGCGAAACCACGTGACTACTGCCAACGTCCAATGTTTTGTCTATCCAAAGCTTCCGGCGCTGCCGGGAAAACCGGCAGACGTGCCGGCGGGACGAGCGTTCGTCGAGCCGCCAGCATGCAGTGGCCTAGGTTGCCAGGTTACGGTGGGCCGTCACAAGCAGCAGCGACGCAGCGCGGCGATGATGTTTCAATCTCGACGACTGCTCCGACGACGGGGCTCAGAGCACCTCAGAGTGCTCGAAGATGGAGGAGAGCAATCGAGAAGAACGAGCCGAAGGCAGGGCGGGCACCCTCTTTCAACCAGCCGAAGACAACGCCGCTCGCGAGAGCGCTCAGAAACGACCAGCCGAAGATGGCATTAGTTCCTCCTGTCCCACCTGGCCACAGCAACATCCGGTAGAGCACGGTCCAGATAAAGCAGCGCAACAAAACACGGAGACCAACGCAAACCTGCTCACACGGCGCCTTTGCCACGGTACGAAACCTACGGAGCAACATGTGTGAGCGCACCGAACAATAACAAAGCCACCATTGTGGCCCGAAAGGCGTTGCCGCTACTGCAAAGAAATAAAATATCTGCAAAAAAAAGGAGAACCTACTACGTCGTTTCCTCCACACTTTTCTTCTAGCGCGCGGAGGGGGTAGGGCCTCTCCTCAGTTTCTTTCCTCCATGAATGATGCGATAGCGTCGGTTCCTCCTCACCTACGTCATTTTGAACCGGTGCAAAGTAAGCACAAAGAAAGCAGCTTCCAAACAAGCTCAAAATGGCGCCCGCCGGCCAACGCGTTCGCAAATGACGACGGCGCGTAGTTCGAACATTTTTGGCAATTCTTTTGCTAATTCCGCGGCCACCCTGGCCCATATAAATGTGCTTTTTGTTATTTTCTGATTAAATTTAGGTTCTAGATTTTGCGGAGGGATTCCTGAATGTATAAACATAGCAAAAATGCACTTTTCCGAAAATCGATTTTTTCGCGATTTTTTGTCATTACAAGACCCGCGTATCCCCTTAAGGAATAAAACACGCTGCCCAATTCACTGGTTTCCTCTTCTTCCTTAAGTACATTTCTAGACGAGCTGCAGATTCTTGTTTGTTCAGGTCTAGAAATGTGATCCGCTAGATCAATAACACCGCGCTGTGGTCGCGACGAGTGGAATTTTGCTTGGATTGTTACTACAGTCGAGTCCCGCTACAACAAAATTGACGGTGCACGAAAAAAAATTCGTAGAAGCGAAAATTTCGTTGTTGTGAAATTCACAAAAATATGGATAACCTGAACTGGTAAACCACAAACAAACTTTTATTTCCAGAAGTCAAGCAGTGTCGACTGCTTCCCTTTTTTTCCTAGGAGCATCATGACGCGATTTTCGCATTCGGCGAGTAGCTGCATCGCGACGTCGTCATCATGCACAGCCACGTTGTTTCTGATGACATCAAACGCATCTAGTACGCGAGATGTGGCCGGGGGATGCAGGTCTGGCACTTCGTCGTCATCCGACTGCCCCCCGTCGTCGTGGACACTTTTTATTATGTCCTCATCGCTCAATTCCGCACGGGCGATCACATTGATGTCAGCGTCGATGAAGTCGTACAGCTCGACACTGGATGGCACACTTCTGGCACCTTGAAGGGCTGCCCAGGAAGCAATTATGTCTCCTGGTGGATGCACTGCTGTGTTGCAGTCAGCAGGATCCTCAGCGGAGTCGGTGTCTCCGAGCTTGAAGCCAGCGTGCGTGAAGCAGTTCGCGATAACTGGCCGTCCAGTTGCAGCCCACGAAGCAGCCATCATCTGCAGCGCCATGAACAGGTCTAACTTCGTGTCGCGGCTGGTCTCCACGTTCAATAGGAGACGCTGCATCACTCGCTGGCGGTAGGCGCACTTCAAACTTCTAATGACACCTTGGTCAAGTGGCTGTATTACCGAAGTGCAGTTCGGCGGAAAGTACTTCATCTCCACATTTGTGAGCTCCACATCCAGAATATGATGGGCGGAGCAATTGTCCAGCAATAAGCACACCCGCCGGCCCTGCCTCCTCGTGTCGCAGTCAAATGACGCGACCCACTCGGAGAAAATGGCCCGCGTCATCCAGGAGCGGCTGTGGCTCGGCGACATATTTTATGGAAAGGCTCCTATTACCTTTAAAGCAATGGGGCCTTGCACTCTTCCCAATGACTAGCGGTGGGCGCTTGTCGGATCCGTCCGCGTTGGCGCACAGCAGCACGGTCACGCGCTTCTTGCTGTGTTTCCCACCGTGGCAGCGCTGACCTTTCATTTCGAGGGTTTTTGACTGCAGCATCTCATAAAACAGGCCTGTCTCGTCAGCGTTGTAAATGTCACACTTGGCATAGTCTTTCAACAACGCCGAAACGTTTATGGAGATCCAGGCGGATGCGCTGCCCGTGTCTGCCGATGCCGACTCGCCAGAGAGCGCCTTGCCGACAATGTCATGGCGGGCCTTGAATCTGCTGAGCCAGCCTGTGCTCGCCTTGAAATCGTTAATTCCCAGCAGGCAAGCGTTATTCAGGGCCTTCTGCTGCACGGCGTTTCCACTGATAGGTATGTTTTTCGCCCTCGTCTCGACAAACCACGTCTACATTGCCTTGTCGAGGTCTTCGTGCGCCGACGGCGTCAGCTTCTTCCGCAAGGCTTGCGCTATTGCTTCTTTTGACTTCAAGATGGTGGACAGCGAACTGGGAGAAATCCCAAACTTCTTCGCAACGTCGCCTTTCTTCTCTCCACTTGCGACTTCGGCTAGGATCCGAGCTTTATCCTCCAAGGATACAAACTTTCGACATGGCGGTGCCATGTCGGAAAGCACGCTAAAACAGAACGGCTTCTCTGATCAAATCGAACACCGCAACACGTGCACAACACGAACTGCCAATTGCACTAGCGCTAACTACGCACCGACGGCGCCGAGATGCAGCATGGACTGACGAGACGACTGAGCGTCGGCTTTGGATTGTCTGCGGCTAAAAAGTTTGAAGCCAATCCCAAAGGTAGGCCAGTCTCATCGCCGTCACCATCGAGCAATGGCGGCCCCCATGCTCGGTCATAAGCGGCAGTTTCTTGTGCCAACACACGATAACTTTGCAGACCCTTTTTTATGTGCAAAATGTTCGAAATTGCGTTTCCTGCGCGGCAAATTAAATTTCGAGCCTGGACTTACTTCGTCAGATTTCGTTAAAGCGGAACGGCATAAGAAAAAGTGTTCGTTGTGGTGAGGATATTTATGCATTGACTCCTATGGGCAGCTGACGGGGAACTGAGAAATATTCGTTGTACCAGACATTTCGTTGAAGCGGCATTCGTTGTAGCGGGGTTCGACTGTACTATGAATGTATGGGAAAAAGCAGTGCCTTTATTAGTGTAATTATCATTATCTTCATTGTTGCATGTGTGATTCTTCATTGTATTGTAAATGTTGACTGTATCTCCATTCCTGTAATGACACTTCGGGTGCTAGCAGTATCAATAAACGAACAAGCAAACAATGTATATTTTGACAGTCCCATGGGTCTCGTTCATTTTCAGCGAAAGTTAGTCTTAAGTGGGGCCGTTATATGTGGGCTTGACTGTGTAACAATGAGCAGCCGATGCACTGTCACTTTTTTGTACTTGTTCTGTGGTAAAATAAACCGCTTACTGTAATGCTTCCACGCCACATTATCGGTTACAACTATAAAATCTCACTACTGGGTGTCTGCACCGAAAGGAAAATGTACCCAAAATCTCTAAAAAAAAAAAAAAGCTGGCTGGTTCGCCACACCTGCCTTTATGTAGCACACTCGGTAGGCACGCCTTCAGTGTATTGCCTAAAAAAAATGTGACAAAAAAATGCAAGTTGCTTCATCATACTCGCCTTAGCACCACGTGCCCCTCTTGCCTCCCTGCCACCCTCTAGCCAATGGGTGGAAGGGAGAGGGGCGGCAAAGGTGTGTCATGTAGAGTGCGCATCACAAAGGTGGGTGTGGCAAAATGACTTACGTTTTTTAAAGCGAAGCTTTCTTTGCCTTTTCCTGCGACTTTCCCACTGCTGCTGCTGCTGTGTGTGTGCTGTTGTCGGCACACCACGTCTGGGGGGTGGTTCAGAGCGTGTGTATACATGACACGAGCGCGGAAGAGTGGAAAGGTGGCACGAGGAACTCACATAAACCCACCACGTCGAATGTGCCCAATACCTTCTGGAGCTCCCTGGGGGTCACCACATTAGCCTCTTGACAGCTGTAATTACCTGTGACCACCCTCAAAAGCATTGCAGAAACTGCATCCTTTCCCTTTCTACAACGTGTGAGTCCAGAGGGGTTTGAGATAGAACTGTAGAGAGGAAGGACGAGAAGAGGCAGTTCCCATAAAAAGGGGAGGGGGGGAGGTGATGTGAGAAGGCAAGGAAATGCTACTGCTATAAGACAGCGGTTGTAAGGAAACTGGATAAGCTTAAGTTAAAAGTATGGTACAGTACGTTCCTGCTATTTCTGAAAATAAGCACCATGCAAATATGTCAAGTAGACAAATTATGCAGGGCTGCAGAAGCAGAGCCACATTAATTAAAGTGCACCGCAGGGTCCAGGCAACACAACTGAAGCCATCAAATCAACACTTCCTTGCTCGCTGCATTAGCTTCGCAGCTATGTCATTGTTCGAGGTCATGGATTTGATTCCGACCACAGCAGCCGCATTTCGACAGGGCAGAAACAGAAAATGCACATGCGCAAAGATTTCGGGACATGTTAAAGAACATCACGGTGTCCAAATTAATCCGGAGTCCACCGTTACGGCGTGCGTCATAATCTGATTGTGGTTTTGGCACGTACAGCCTCTTAATCCAATTCAAGTTTAATACTTCTGTCACAATGTGATGTGCCATGTGGGGCAATGACTATGCTCAACACTCTCAGAGGTTATTAAATATGGCGCACAATGCCTCTAGAAGACACCTCTCCTTGTGTGTTCTGTCTGTTACGCAGACAAACAGCAGTGGTGCACGCAAGGTAATGTTTAACATCAACTCGCCACTCTCGTGTTTAGGCTAAACGTTGAAGGAATTAACCCTTTCAAGGTCAATGAGGTCAATACGGCGCCGCGAACGAGTCCAAAATGGTCAATGCCGTATATTCACGGCACCATCTGTACGTTTAAAAAGCATGCCAATTTCCAAACTTTTTCTTTCCTGACATGTGCTGCCACTATGTGGGAATACAGGGAATTTTTTTTCTCACGCCTCTCTATCGGTTTTCATTGCATGCTTTGTTTTAGAGCTAGTTTGCTGTATACTACCTGTATACGCCTGTATACTACCGCTTGCGCATTGGGGCGTGCGCGGGCGGCGGTTTGGGTTTTGTTCCACCGGCGGTTTTGGCGTCTTGTGCTTGCAAAACTGACAGCTCTCTCATTACTAATCGTTCGAAGGGCAACCAGCTGTTTCTCGCTCGTTTAGTGCTCGCAGGTGTACACATAGGAAGGATGCCACCGTACATGTGTTTCCTTTTCTTTTATTTTTTTTGGAGACTCACTAAAACTAATTGCCTCTGGTTGGTGATAAGATGAAGATTAGCAGAAGTTTGTCACATGTTCTGCCTTTTTGACGGGCACACAACCACACAGTTTTCTTGAGTGCACTCACCTGCGCAGTTCGATTACGCTATGGACGTACATATTAGTGTAAAAGCAGGAACAGTTGAGACTTGCGAAATATTCTCATGTGCGCATTTTCTAAGCGTTGAACTATGTGTATAACAATGCATCAAACTTTTAATTCTTATAAGTTTATTTCCTTTCTTTATTGTTGTTATTCATGAATGAACAGTACATATTGACACGTGTACTTGTTTATCTTTATCAGGCGACCACGTTTCACTGCCCAACAAATGTTATTGCACAGCGCAGGATGTGCCTGCATGCATCGGAAGTTCCTAGAATGTTATGTCGGAAGTTTCTAGAATGCTGTCTGTCGCCAAACCTTGTGTAATCTGATTGCATGCATGCGCGACGCGAATACTGTAGAACTTTGTGGAAGGCACGCGGGTCCCAGCGGTTACTCTAGAACATTCGATGACTGATGTATATAAACCGATGCGCTTGACCCGCTGATCAGATTTCGACGACCGCCAACCCTGTTCGCTGCTATTGCTGTCCTTTGAGTGTAACTTGCTTTTGTTGGCACAAGTTCGCCCAATAAAATGCTAGTTTAACCATTCACTGTTTTGCTTTCTTCACCGTCACTACCACGTGACAATATATAACAACGCAAAATATTTTTCTCACTTAAGAGGAAGCTTTAGCTCGGGTGCTCCTATCTAAATACATGTAAAAAGAGAATTCGTTTTTCTCGGCAACCACAGCACCAAATTTGACGGGGTTTGTTGCATTTAAAAGAAAAACTTAAAATCTAGTGACTGTTGGTTTCGCATTTTCGATTTAGGTCATCAATTTTTTATTAAAAATTGACGAAAATCGAAAATTTTCAGAAAACGAAACTATCAAGTTTACAACTCTCTAACTCAGCAAGAATAGGTGATATCGCAATTCTGTGAATTGTACCTAATAGCACATCTAAAGCGGACAAATTTGACATGTTATACATGAATCTCAAAAAATTTATTAATATGTAATTACAACTTTTGCAGAACCCTCGTAAACAACGTAACAAACTCACGTAAGATGTAAAATGACGTGAAATTTGTCCGCTTTGAATGATCTAATGGCTGCCGTTTACAGAACCGCGATATCTGTTCTTGATGCAGAGCTATTAGTTTGTAAACTTCGTGCTTCTATTTTTTTCAGACTTCTGAAATTTTTTAAATCTCTTTAACAAAATTCAAGCCCTAAATCAAAATTCCGCTTCCAACAGTCACTAGAATTTAACTTTCTCTCTCAAAAGCAACAAATTTCATTAAAATCGGTCCAGGGGTTATCTCAGAAAAACGTTTTTGCGTTTTTACATGTATTTGAATAGGCCGCGTCGGAGTTGGGCCCGAGCTAAAGCTTCCTCTTAACAGTCACCCGAGAAAAATTAAGGTAAATTTTCCACGAAATAGGTCCCTCAGAAGAACTGGAATCTGCAATAAAAAAAATCGACCCTGGGCAGTCGCATATAGCGAACAAAATTTTTCCTTAATGGGTTCAGCTTTTGCCGTTGACATCCCCGCTAATTATCGTCAATCAAAGCAACCAGCATGGAAAGCTTCCTTTACAACAATTCCCACAGTGTGTTGGATCTGCATATTTTTTTCTTCTTTTCAGCGCAGGCGCGCAGTAGGCAGATTGTTGCAGGGAATAATGCAGCACGGTGCAGCAGCTGCTCATTGTTATGGTAGATTTCCATTGCTTTGACTACGGTTAATTCTATCCTGGCCAAAGGTCACAGCCAGTGCCCATGCATTTATATAGGCCCCAACTTTAGTTATCTTGATCTTAACGTTGGCCTTTACTGGATAATTCCAACTTGACCAGCCAGAATGCAAATGACCCCCTTAGTGACCCCTTAAGTGGCAGGGTCTGTCTCGGTGGAGCTTAGGAGATGGTCCGTGCGTTGAGCACATGCCATCTCTCGTCGAAAATATTGGTGATAATATCGGGAAGATGATTCCAAAGAACAATAGCATGTGGAAGGGCTGATGAATTGAAGGCTCGTCCATGTATGCACTTAATGCTGCACAGATTGCATAAGCAGTGTTGATCATCCACATTTCTCAAACACCTTTGCAACAATCACGATTGAGATGGTGGCCTAGATTATCTGCATTGCCAGTTTGTCCCGTGATGCACCAAAGTCTCCGTAATGCCAAAACGCGATGCAGCCCTGTTGCAACTACTGTAAAAACTAACTTCAATTTTAAGTTAGCTACAAGAATAGGCGACATGTTTTTGTCTCAACCGTACAAAGTGACAGACAATGAAGCCAGAGGAAGCATAGGGGAAAGTAACTGTTACATTTCATTGAAGTGTAAAAATAAAAGTTGACAAAAAGACAACTTGACGCAGGAGGGGGCTGAACCCACATCAGCAAATTATGTCGGTGGGGCTTTACCAGGTAATCTGCCATCCCTCCGGTGACTTCCTTGGGCATTTGTGTACAATATTGGCCCTGTGACAGTGGGCCTCATGGCCAAGGTGGTGAATGTGGAACACCCTCTTAATCACAGCTGTCCCAAAGTATGTGAGCGAAGGAGTAGGCAGCTTTTGTGATGAAAGTGGCATGTCATTGTTGGAAAGCATGTCATCAATCTACACGGCAGCATGTTTGATTGCAAAACTTTTGTCGCCTTCATGTGAGGGCGATACTGGTTCTGACAGCACACTGTTGACAACACTTGTGAATCCAATATTATATCTGGCTGTAACATGCAGAAAATGTTTGGAGTCATTTTCTCAGAAAGTAGGCATGCACTAGAATTGGTTTAATGTGATATATCACTTGGGATGGCAAATCCTAGAAAATATACAACAGGCTCATTTCACTTATCTGCACCAACTTCGGTGCTTGAACGTCCACAATGTCTTTTAAAAAATGTAAGCTCTTTTGGAAATTCAGAAGAAGGACTTCTCTCAAAAAGTAATTGAGGGGCGCACTGGTTTGGCTTAGTGAATGCTCCATTGATGACTCACTGCTCTAGTTGTGCCTTTTTGTGACATTGCTGTGGGCAATTTTTCTTGCTTCCCACCTCTTTCTTGTGTACATTTCCCTTCTTCGAATAAAACCACCAGTTGATAGTCAGAGCCTGTGTTGTTGTCTTCTTGTAGTCCTGCCGTATTTCAGTCAATAATTACATTTAGCTTTTAGGTTAGTAGATAAACAATTCCAGATAAGGGCTTTGTGAACCACTCACTGATGTTCTTGCAGAATGCTGGCCAGAAGAAGCGGACCCGCATTGAGTACACGGACGCCGAGAAACCGTACAGCTGTGAAAGTGAGTGTCATCTCTTTTGTGCCATCTCTGTTGTGCCACTCTCTGGTCATCATGGGAGCCTCGTTCTGCCCTTTCCCTATGCTTGGAACATGAATATCAGTTCGTGGCTCAACTTTTCAACTGATTGATTGGTCTTTGTGGGGCATCTTTGATTTGAGTGCGAGGAACAAGGGGGGAACCAAGGAGCTGGATGCTTTGTTGGTTATGTGAAGTTGAAGAATTCCTAGTTGCTGTGTTGTTCTTGAAGATGGGAGTGTGTGCAGTGCAGGTGCACAACAGTGCATGAAGGAGCGTGCCCTCGTGAACATCCTCTCCACGCTGTCTGTGCTCCTTTCTTTTGTGTTCTGTGCTGTACAAACATGTGAAGCAGACAGGCAGTGAAGCCAGGAAAAGCATATTGCAGCTTAACCATTATATTTTGATTGAAATGTAAAAAACAATAAGAAAAAGGCTGGACTTTAACAAATATTCAATTTTTTTTCGACATTCGAACGAATATTACGCTATTCAATATTTTCTTTGATCTGAATTTATGCTTGTCAATGTCTTTGCCCTGGATTTACTCAACAGCATTCTAAAAACAAATAAACAAAATGTAAACGTTTTGCCACCTGTGCACATGGCATCGTCAGTACACAAATGGTCCAGTAGCACACAGTACATCCCGTTTATCTAGGAGGCAGCCGTATATATCTGACAGCAGGCCACGGTTAGAATTACAGGCTGACTAATCACAGCAGGTAAATCACGATTAAACAAATTTTCTTGGAGTTCGTCGAAGCACCCATGCCAATGTTTTCACATTATTAAAATTAAACATCATTAAAAGCAAAGGTGTAGGATTGGTTTTGTGGATGAAACATACTTTAAAGTATGACTAACAGTGCAGGTTAAAAAGTGTGAATAAACGAAGGTGCAGGCTCTCCATCTCTGGTACAAGTCTGTTGCTCAAGGCCTTCTGTTGCGCAAGTTTTTATCTGTGATGAATGAAAATCCACATGGAGCAACTCGAGATAGACTAAAAATTTCAACAATCACGTACGTGCATAGAATCACGCAGAATCTGAAAAAGGTCGCTCAGTGTGTTAACGTCAAAGTCGTGTTCTCTGCCCCTGAAAAAGAAGCCAACCTTTGCAAAATGACCGTCTCAGGATCTAGGCCCAAACATGCCTGCCTTGTCACACGCAAGAATAAATTCATAGATTGCACAAACAATGTGGTGTATCGGATGCCCTCTGGTAAATATTACATCAGACAGATGGGTCGATTGGTTAACGAAAGACTGAAAGAGCATGAGCACAGTGTTGACCACGCTAAACACTGTTGGCTTTCTGCCCACTGCTGCATGTGTGGATGTAAGCCAAGATACAAAAAATTTAGTATAATTGCAAAACACAGTGATCGTGTCATGCATGAAATAATCCAAGCGGGACAATTTCTATATATGATGGATGGGTGCATCAGCACACCCTCTGTCGCACTACCGTAAAAATCGGAATATACGTCGAACTTTTTAAAAAAAAACCATTGCGAAAATTAGACCCTCGTCTTATACACCGGACATTGGCGGAAAAACTGCGGAAGTCTTGCAACAATGGGTGGATGAAGTAAAGAGCAGCCTTCGCCATCAGCAGCACCGCGGCGTGGCGACATTGTGGCAATGCCAATTTGCGTTTACATTGTCACAAAGTTATATTGGTTAAAGGCTGCTTTTTCACATTTTGTTTCAAAATGAGTGGAATCAGATGGCAGTTCATCGTCACCTTCAAGAAAAAGGCGATTGAGTGCGCGGAAGCCCACGGCGACCTCGCGGCACAGCACGAATTTGGAGTATCCGAAAAGAGCATTCGGTACTGGCGGAGGCAGAAGCAGCAAACCAACAGAAAACGTCATTCCGTGGGCGGACTGCAGAACTGGAAGACAAGGTTGCGGAGTTCGTCCGAGAGCTGCATGTAAGATCGCTGCCTGTGACTGCCGAATGCATACGTTTGAAAGCGGTAGAGATCGCGCACGCCTCTGGACTGGGCAGCGAGAAGCACTCGTCATCCGACTCTAGTTCGGACGACTCTGATCAAAGGCGTTGCTCTGATTCGGAGTAGTGCTTGCGCACTTTGTGCCCTTCTGTGTACTGTACACCCGGCCAATTTTTAACAGTATCGCGCGACCATCGACCCGCGTGTTTGTCAGCACCGTCTCATCATGGCACAGAGTGGCGAAATAACGAAAGTAAGCGCACATGTACACATGCGCGTATCTCGTTTGTTTCGCCGCTCAGCGCCGTTAATAAGGTTTTGACATGCATGGGGTCGATGGTCGCGCGATACTGTTAAAAATTGGCCGGGTGCACATGCGAGCAGCATTTAAATAAATACTGTCACTATTGTGCATGAGTCGCATTTGTTTCAAGGTAAGGGTGTCTTTCGGTACTTTTGCCATTGAAAAAGATTTTTTTCATTTTTAGAATTCGTTAGTTGAGGGATCGACCTATATTCCGGTCCAACTTATAGTCCGGTTTTTACGGTAACTGACAAGAAGGTCAGATACCTCGCGCTATCGACACCACGTTGAATTTTGTATAGCTTTGTTGCGTTGTTCTGCGCATGGTTGGTGGGATAGTGTGTGGCTGGATAACTTGCTATGCTTTCTGAAAAGAAAATAAACGGTTGGAAGTTAGCACTCTGTTCTCTCTTCTGTCCCCTCTGCTGTCCTTGCGCTGTTATTCACAATTTAAAATATTAAAAGAAACGGATCCTCCAGCTCCATCTTTGCACGTGTGTTGTGTGTGGCCTTCATGACGTGGTTAAAGTGTTCGTTAAGACCTGTACTGTGTTGCCACCCAGTCTCGCCAATGTAGCTGGTGTTGCAGTCTGAGCAGTGCACCTTGTAGATGACATTGCATTAAGTTTTCAGTAATTTCAAGGTATTAAAAGTGAACGAATATCAAAACTGGGTGTGCATGCAACGGTTTCTGTTTTGTTAAGTCAGTGAAATCTGGACTAATATACCGAATAGTAGTTTTCAAATTGAATGTAGACAAACAGCCGGATATGGAATCGGATATCAGGAAATTTATAGCTGTGTTTATTACTTGCAAATTTGGCACGGGAAATCATGGTGCTGCGTATGCTCGGGAGCCCCCAGTAACTAAGGCACATAGAAATTTAGCTATACAGTATAGTCGACTCTTACCAAAGGAAACTCCAAATTAGTAAGGCAGCACTGATTATAGTTAATATCTACGATATTAAAGTCTGGAAAATACATTTTTATCAGTGGAATGTCTGTTGATTAGAATCAGTTGTTTTTTCCTTCTGAAGCTACAGAATTGGTGACATTCTGTTGTACAGAACTACAAATGAGGTTCTCAGTTTAACAGTGGACCTGTATTATATGGCAGTAATTTATAGCATAGCAAGTTTTTCTTTCCAGTTTTTCTTCAAAGTACAGAAGGGCTTTCCCATCTTTACGGCAGGTGGGTTATCGTATGGCTAATCTGCACGAAAGCATGACATGACTCGATTACTGCTCTGCACATAGATATCATTCATGCTGTGCGGGTTGAATGGGTTGAAGAAAGAAGTTGGCAGATAATTATGGACAAAGGGAGAGCGTCTCATCGCTGCCTGATTGCTCAACACCAGACAGCTGTGGCCAGTTGCCTAGCTGAGGCTCGCCTACCCTATCGTAACTCATGCTGCTTGCTGTGGGGAACCCATTCTAACTAAACGTCTGCAATTTTCAGACTAGATGGGTGTCCATTATGCAAGAAAAGGTGAGGCGTGCAGACAGGACACAAGAGAAGTGGACAACACGAACGCCGACTATCAACTGAAGGGAGCACTGAGGGGAAAAAAAAGAAAAGACACAAAACTCATCTGCGCCAGGTCTGGAATGGCATCACCACGTGTCAATCGGGTACACGTACCGGTATACGTGAGAGATAACTGTTAAGGCACTTAATCTCTTTCTTATGTAAAGTTAAGTTAAGACTGCATGGGAAGTTCCTCAAATTCGGACTGCCGGAGGACACCTCATAATGCTGACTGGAATCTGCATGGCAAGAATTACGATTAATGATCGGACTTACCTTGCCACCTTCGTTATCCTGCAACAGTGTTCACGAGACGTCATTCTCGGCATTACAGCATCCTGGCATTCTCGGCATCCTGTACCAGCACGGTGCAATCATAAACCTTAAGTCGAAATTAATAATGCTGTCAGAAGATCAAGCAATACCGCCAGAGTACACTTGTAGCTGCCACGCCTTGAGTGTGCTCGAAGATCAAGTGAGGATCCCGCCTCTCTCCATCATTGTTATAGTAAAACCTTGTTAAACAGTACCCGCTTAAACAGTAGATTCGTTTTAAAAGTCGTAAAGTCAAATCCCCGACTCAGCGGCCATTGAACATAATGTGTTTTGTATCCGCGTAAACCGTACCAGCTTATTCCATACGCATCGGTCAAAACGTGCGTTTCAACTTTTCGTCGCACAAACACGGCGGTGCACCATCTCCATCGGGCGGCCTGGCAAAACAACAAGCCTCAGAGATCGGAACAGCGGCCTCCAAGCGCCCTGTGCATTTGCGTGTGAAGCCACATCAACATCAACATCATTTTGACGCTGTGCCAGAGAGCGTTCTGGCGTCGTGCAAGCAAGTACTCGTGTCATTCCGAAGCTCGGACAAAAAAGACGTCGGATGCTCAGCATAGAAGAAAAATTATACATCGTCCGTGCTATCGAACGTGACACGAAGTCGGCGTTGGCACGCAACAGGGATCTGCTGTTGACTACAGTGTGTGGCATTTGGAATGCGAAGAAGTTGCTCGGCAGCGCTGCTGCAACCACGAAGACATGTCGGCTACGAGGTTGGACTTTTCGCCATCGTTGCCTGTGTTGTTACCGAAATGTCGACTAGCGATAGTGATGAGGACGACATGGAAAGCGACAGCACGGGCGATTCAGACCCGACAGTGGCATAAGCTGCGTGTTACGTCAGCCTCATGAATGCAATCGTCGCGATGAGAATGGACGCGATAACGTAACTCTATTCCAAATGAAAAGTATTCCAAACTCTGGCACCCGGCAATGAAAAAGACGCCCCCGGGACTTCTGCAGCACTACTGCGCACGTGCACGGAGACGTAACGCTAACGAGGGATCTGCCATGCAAGTGTTTGCCGAGAAGAGAGGGCTGGCTGAATGAAAAGCTGGCCCGCAGCTTCAGTAAGTTTGGGGCCGCTGTCGTCGTCGTGCTAGGCCGCCGCGGCATCAAACGAAAATAACACTTTTGTCGCGTGAAGTGAATAAATACTGCATGTGTTTTCCCCTTTCATCACACTCTCTCTGAGTTCCGTTTTCGACAGGTAAGTGGGCGATCTCATGCTATTATGTTAAACAGTACTACCATTTAGTATGTACTTTTTCCGAGCCCTGGCCAACTACGGTTCAATGAGGTTTCACTGTATTTCCGTAGACATTGAAACACCTGCAGACATAGAAGGCGTCATTGAGTGTGACCAACGTCTATTGCTGAACTGTGAAACTTGTGTCGCAAGAGGGATTGCTCAACTGCAAGGAGGGAATGTGAAAGTGATGCTGGCAAACTTCAGCCAGGAGTTCAAGCACATCAAAAGGGCACGACGATCACGTACATTGAAGAAATTGTGGAAACCAGCAACGCGTTTGTCCTCTCAGATTCAGCTGCATCAGCGACGACGACCATAGTTCCCAAACCAGACTTTGACATAAATCCAAGTCTCCCCATGATTAAGCAGCAACAGCTCAGAAGTCTGCTCCGACAATACAAAGACTGCTTTTTGCCGTCATCTAGGATTCGACAAACACCAGTCGCAAAGCATCACATAATAACCTAAGATTGTGCTCTACCACTCTGCCAGAGCCCTTACTGAGTTTCCACACGAGAATGTGAAGCTATTAGGCAACAAGTCGACGAAATGCTGCATGACGACATCATCCGGCTGTCGAAAAGCCTGTGGGCTTCTCCTGTAGTCTTGGTGAAGAAAAAGGACGGAACCCTATGTTTCTGTATCGATTATCGTCGACTGAAAAAGATCACGAAGAAGGATGTACACCCCCTCCCGTGGATAGGTGACGCATTGGATCAGCTGTGCATCGCTAAGTACTCCTCGATGGACCTCAAGTCTGGCTATTGGCAAATAGAAGTCCACGAAAGAGATTGCAAAAAGACCACCTTCATCACACCAGACGGCCTCTGTGAGTTCAAGGTTATGCAATTTGGACTGTGCTCAGTGCCTGCAATCTTCCAGCGATTGATGGGTACAGTTTTAGCAGAATTGAACTTGCAGACCTGTCTTATTTACTCGGATGACATTGTCATCTTCGCCAGGAGTTTCGACGATCACCTTAGGTGGCTTGCGAGTGTACTAGAGGCCATCAAGTCATGAGGGCTCACTCTGACGCTGGAAAAGTGCCTCTTTGCTTACGATGAGCTTCTGTTCCTAGGCCATGTCATTAGCAAATCTGGAGTCCGCCCCAACCCGCAGAAGACAGCTGCCATCGCAAAGTTCCTGTAGCCTATCGACAAGAAGGCAGTGCATAGATTCCTTGGCATGTGTGCCTACTGTATGCGCTTTGTCAAGGACTTTTTACACATCACTGAGCCGCTGACACATCTAACTAAATGTGATGTTTAGTTTAATTGGGAAATACTGCATGCCAACGCATGCAGTTGCTTCCGGTTTTACACACTTCGTTGCCGAAATCCACACTGACGCCAGTAGCTTAGGCCTTGGTGCCGTTCTAGTCCAGAGGAAAGACGGACTTGAACAGGTGATAGCTTACGCTAGCCGGTCACCGTCAAAAATGAAGGAAAGTTATTCTACAACCGAAAAGGAATGCCTCGCCATCGTTTGGGCTACAGCAAAATTTCGCCCTTACCTATATGGCAGGCTGTTCAATGTCATCAGCGACCGACACGTGTTGTGTTGGCTAGCAGACTTAAAGGACCCTTTAGGACAGCTGGCGTAGTTGAACCTCAGACTGCAAGAATATGACACCACTGTAACCTACAAGTCTGGACGAAAACACTCTGACGCCGATTTCCTATCACACGCCCCCATTGACCTGCCGCCGCAAGACGACGAGGATGATGACAGCTTCCTTGGAATAATAAGCACGGAAGACTTCGCTGAACAGCAACAAGCAGACCCGGAACTAAAAGGCCTTGTCAAGTATTTGGAAGGGAACACTGGTGTTGTCCCTAAGGCATTTAAGTGAGGATTGTCTTCGTGTTCTCTTCAAAACAACGTACTAGGAAAGAAGACCTTCTCACCAGTCTGCACCATCTACCTCCTTGTTGTTCCCTCAACACTCCATCCAAAAATACTGCACGCCCTACATGACAATCCGACCGCTGGACACGTCGGATTCTCCTGGACACTATTGACGATACAGGAAAGGTATTATTGGCCGCGCCTGACCGCCGAGGTCACCTGTTATGTCAGAACATGCCGAGATTGTCAGCGACACAAGACACCACCGACAAGGCCAGCGGGATTACTACAGCCATTTGAGCCTCCTTGCCGACCATTTCAGCAGATCGGGATGCGCTTGTTGGGACCCTTTACGACGTCAACAACCGGAAATAAGTGGATCGTTGTGGCGACTGACTACCTCACCCGCTTCGCTGAAGCGAAAGCTCTGCTGAAAGGTAGTGCAGGTGAAGTGGCGAAATTCTTCGTCGAGAACATCTGGCTGCGACATGGCGCCCAGAAGTGCTCATCAGCGACAGAGGAACGTCCTTAACAGCGAAGCTCATCCAAGCCATTCTCCAATACAGCCAGACAAGTCACAGGAGGACAACTGCCTACTACCTGCAGACAAATGGTTTTATGGAGCGCCTGAATAAGACCCTCGCCGACATGTTAGCAATGTACGTCGACATTGCACACAAGACCTGGGATGCTGTCCTGTCATATGTAACCTTCGCTTACAACCCGGCGGTGTAAGAAACAACACAGATCACGCTGTTAGAGCTGGTTTACGGGAGGAACCTGATGACGACTCTCGACGCCATGCTGTCGCACGTCACCGACAAAGAGAATCTTGACATTGCTACCTATCTCCAGCACCCTGAAAAAGTCCGACAGCTTGCCCGCCTGTGGATCAAGAACCAGCAGAGGACCGACAGCAGACACTCGTTAAGAAAAAAAATGGCTCGATTCGTTTCTGTGTGGACTATCGTCGCCTCAACAAGATTACACGAAAAGATGTCTATCCTCTACCGCGCATAGATGACGCCCTGGATTGTCTACATGGTGCTGAATTCTTTTCTTCTTTGGACTTGCGATCGGGCTATTGGCAAGTGCCAGTGGATGAATCCGACCGCCCGAAAACAGCTTTCATTACGCCTGATGGCCTGTATGAGTTTACGGTAATGCCATTCGGCCTCTGCAATGCGCCCGCGACATTCGAAAGAATGATGGACAATATTCTGCGAGGCCTCAAATGGAAGACGTGCCTGTGTTATTTAGACGACGTGGTAGTTTTCTCCCCTGATTTCACCACTCACCTCTCTCGTCTACGCGAAGTCCTTACTTGTCTTGCCACCGCCGGCCTTCAACTTAACTTGAAAAAGTGCCGCTTCGGCGCCCGACAGCTGACCATACTTGGCCATGTCGTTTCCAAAGACGGCGTCCTTCCCGACCCTGACAAACTTCGTGCTGTCGCAGAATTTCCGCGGCCGACTACACTGAAAGAGCTCCGAAGTTTTATCGGCCTTTGCTCGTATTTTCGACGCTTTGTACGCAATTTTGCCTGCATCATCGCTCCTCTGACTAAGCTCCTGGCTGGCCCAGGTGACCTTCGCGATTGGACTCCGGCATGTGACCAAGCCTTCACCACTTTGCGTCGTCTGCTTACCTCACCACCTGTTCTACGCCACTATGACCCGACTGCCCCGACCGAAGTTCATACAGACGCCAGTGGCGTTGGTCTTGGAGCCGTCCTTGCGCAACGCAAGCCTGGCTTTCCGGAATATGTGGTTGCATATGCGAGTCGTGCCCTCACGAAGGCAGAAACCAATTATTCTGTCACAGAAAAAGAATGTTTGGCTATAGTTTGGGCGTTAAACAAATTTCGCCCTTACTTGTATGGCCATCCGTTCGATGTTGTGACAGACCACCACGCGCTCTGCTGGCTTGCGTCACTGAAAGACCCGTCAGGCCGTCTTGGACGTTGGGCTCTTCGGCTCCAAGAATTTGACATTCGCGTCATCTATCGATCCGGGCGCCAACATTCTGATGCCGATGCACTCTCCCGATCACCCATGAGATCCGACGAAACGCCACCCTCACCCGTAGAGTGCCCGGTTGCTACACTTGCTGTTACTGACATGCCGTCTGAACAAAGGAAAGACCCGTGGATTGTGTCTCTCATTGACATTCTTCACAGTTCTTCAAAGGCTACATGCCCTCGAGCCCTTCGTCGCCAAGCCACCCATTTCGTGCTACGGGACGCCATCTTGTACCGCCGAAACTATCAGCCGGACGGTCGCAAATGGCTGCTAGTCATCCCTCGCCATTTGCGCTCCGACATATGCACGTATTTCCACGCCGACCCCCAACAAGCTCATGCTGGCGTCCTGAAAACCTACGAGCGGCTCCGTCAGCGCTACTACTGGCGCGGCATGTATTCTTATGTCCGCAAATACATTCGGTCATGTGTAGCCTGTCAGCGACGCAAGACATCTCCTCATACGACTGGCCCTCTGCAACCTTTGCCGTGTCCTGCACGTCCTTTTGATCGGATTGGCATTGACCTCTATGGGCCTCTTCCATCCACTGCTAAAGGAAATCGTTGGATAATTGTTGCAGTAGACCACCTCACAAGATATGCCGAAACCGCTGCACTTGCTTCGGCTGCTGCTCGCGACGTCGCCGCATTCATGTTACGGCATTTCATCTTACGGCATGGCGCACCGCGAGAACTGCTCAGCGACCGAGGCCGTGTCTTCTTGTCCGAAGTTATTAATGAGCTACTCGCCGCTTGCCGCACTATTCACCGCACCACTACGGCGTATCACCCACAGACTAACGGTCTCACGGAACGGTTCAACCGCACTCTGGGTGACATGCTCACCATGTATGTTGCGTCTGATCATTCCAATTGGGACAATGTCCTCCCTTTTGTGACGTACGCGTATAACACCGCCGTTCAGGCTACCACAGGCTTCTCCCCATTTTTCCTTCTTTATGGACGTGAACCATCCACTACCCTCGACACCATGCTACCATATCATCCGGATGCCTCTGAATTCACCCCTCTTTCCGAAGTTGCTCGCCATGCTGAAGAGTGCCGCCAACTGGCTCGCTCGTTCACGTCGGATACCCAAGGTATCCACAAAGATCGCCGCGACAACGGGCAGCCCACACAGTCCTTCGCCGTGGACTCTCACGTCTGGCTTCAGCTGCCCTTCCAATCTCCAGGCCTTAGCCCAAAGCTTGCTCCAAAATATCAGGGTCCGTACCGGATCGTCGCGTGTCCATCGCCGGTGAATTATGTGGTGGAACCGGTGACGCCATCTTCGGACAAACGCCGCCGTGGCCGCGAGACGGTTCACGTCAGTCGTCTGAAGCCGTACCACGACCCCCTTATCATGTCATCACCTTAGGTCGCCAGGATGGCTCCTCTTCGCGGCGGGGGCAATTGTAGTGGGTAACATGCATGTGGCGCTGTGCGAACTGCCACCGCTGCGGCGCGAGACCCGAGCTCGGGCTGCTGATGCGAACGGCTAGGACTCGCGATCAAGAGCTACTTGCGATCCCTCGTACGAGCTGCAATAAACCCCCTTTCACAACCTTCGATGCTGCTACGTCAATTACTAGCCCGGCGATCGTGTTTGGGTTTGGACGCCGATACGCCAACGAGGGCTCAATGAGAAACTATTACACCACTATTTTGGGCCCTACAAGATCACCCGGCGCATTGGCGCACTCGACTACGAGGTCATGCCAGACGGCATTTCACTATCAGAGCGGTGCCGCTCGCGACCTGAAATAGTCCATGTTGTGTGGCTTAAGCCATTCTACTAGTGCTAACTTGCTTTGGGACTTTACGTAGCTAACTTTGGGCTTTTTTGGACTATGTTATTTTGTACTTTGCTTTGTTGTTTTGTTGGTTTTGTTTAATAAGTGTCCTTTTTGTTTTGAGCTCTCCTGTTTGGTTGCAGCATTGGGACAATGCTTTTTGAGAGGGGGGCATTGACATGGTACTTGTTTGTCTTTTTTGGGTGACTGCTTTTCACCGTCTAATGAATGTTATCAATGCATCTTTTTGCTGTCAGTTGTCACCGAGCCTTGTGTAATCTTATTTCATGTATATGCGACGCGAATGGTGTAGAACTTTCTGGAAGACACATGGGCATCAGCAATTACTCTGGAACCTTCGATACTGATGTGCTTGACTTGCTGATCAGATTTTCGCTGATCGCCGACTGTGTTCACCGCTGTTGCCGTTCTTTGAGTGTAGTTTGTTTTTGAGGGCACAAGTTTGCACAGTAAAATGCTAGTTTCGTCATTCCCCGTTTTCCTGCTTTCTTCACCGTCACTACTACGTGACAATATAGCATGCCCACAACGCCAAAAGCATGATTAAGTGGTAGGTGGCTTGCAAAATAGTGTCTGCCCTCTTCCATACGTAGCCGTGGCCGTACCACTCACTAGAAGCTCTGGCTGGAAAACAGCAATTATCTTCGCTGTTACCTGGGCTGCAGCAAGTCTGGTCTGCCAACACAAAGACACACAATGTTCTGTTCCCTTAGTTTTGTTTGGCCCTGTTTTAGTGCTCGTACATACATTACATACATTATTTAAATTCATCAATTTGTAAACGAAAAGTTAGGTTTTTTTTAATATTGTTACTCTAGAAAAAGAGGACAAGGTTGTCAACTGTGAAGGCGACGAAGTGGCAACAGCCTCTCGGGATTCTGGGCTGCTGTTTATATACGCATCGTGTAAATACATAGTGTAAAAAGTTTCATACCCGTGACATTTTGGTGGACGTGCGGGGTACGCGTCTTTGCCACCGAGCTCTGCAGCGTATGTCTCACCCAGCCTGGGACCATGCTTCCAGTGGAAGGCACCGTGTCTGCAGCTGCAATGCAGACTATGCATACATGGTACATTTCTCTACCTCAGCCACAAGACCCCGGCAACTTCACCGGTCCCGAAGGTGTTGACATAGAAGAATGGTTGAAGATGTATGAGCGTGTCAGCAAGGTGAGCAGGTGGGATCCGACCATAATGCTGGCCAATGTTGTGTTCTACCTCGACGGAACACCGTGAACGTGGTTTTACGCACACGAAGAAGAGCTAACCAGCTGGGACTTGTTCAAAGAAAAGCTGTCTGACGTTTTTGGCAATCCGACCGGTCGACAACTAGCCGCCAAGCAACAACTCGCCACGCGTGCCCAAACTGCTACCGAGTCGTATGTATCCTACATTCAGGACGTCCTAGCCCTCTGTCATAAGATCGACACGTCCATGCCAGAGACGGACAAGGTTGGACACATTATCAAAGGCATCGCGGACAACGCATTCAATCTTCTGGTCTTTAGAAACTTAGTGACTGTCGACGCCATCGTGAAGAAGTGCCGCTGTTTCGAGCAGGCGAATAGTCGCCATATATACAATCAGTTTACACGGCTTCCAAATACTGCAGCGACCTCTTCCTGTACCGACCCCACCGACCAATCTAGCTCGCCACCACGAAGCGAAAACATTACCCTAATTGCACGCCGTGAACTCGAAACAGCGTTTCCTGCCTCGCCTCAACAGACGTCTTGGAACAACACTGCTGAGACAATATTGCTAATCCAGTTCGTGGTTCGCCAGGAAATCGCTAATATGGGTCTTCCCAGCGCCTGCTTCTTGAGTCGCACTGACACCCGCCCTGCTCCTATGCCTTGGTCCTATCGCAGTCCACCTCACAGTGTCCGTTATTCCTACACTACCAGGAATCCGGATTGGCGTACACCTGATGACAGGCCGATCTGTTTCTGCTGCGGCCAAATCAGTTACGTATTCCATCACTACTAGAGCCGTTGGTCGTCCCCTCCTCAAAACACCTTCCTGAATTCAAGTTCGCCCCGAAGTTTCTCACCCCATCGCTTCTACAGTCGGTTCTTGACGGCTCGCCGTCGTCGACCTAGGCAAAACTAGGCAATGCGGCACCTCGAGGTGGTGCTGCAATGTTGCATTCGCCACAAGATCCTCCTTTGACGCTATTTACGAGACATAACCTTCTTGACGTCCAACTTGATGGCACACCTGTCACAGCACTCATAGGTACCGGAGCACACATATCGATTATGACCAGCCGCCTAAGCCGCCATTTAAAAAAAATTGTTACGCCTGCTGTTAATCGGTTCGTACGAATCGCCGACGGTAGCACGGTGACCGTGGTCGGAATGTGTACTGCATGTGTGAGCATTTCTGGCCGCCATACTGTTGTCCTTTTCACTGTGCTTGACCAATGCCCCCATTACCTCATACTAGGCCTAGATTTCCTCTCCGCCCATTAAGTGCTCATCGATTGTTCCTCAACTACTGTGCGTCTTGACCTGCCTCTACTGGACGGTCCTCTGACACCACACGAAATTCGCCTAAGGCCGACTGATTTTGTTAACTTTCCACCACAGGTCTTAAGATACATAGAAATGTCGCCTTCTACGCCAGTTTCCGATGGTGATTACATCTCCGCTCCCATAACTGCCATCACTCTCACGTACAATGTTACTGTCCCGCATACAATAGTGAGGGTCACAGACAATCAGATGTATCTCCTGTGGTGAATTTCGGGCTCGCTAAGCAAATTCTGCCTAAACATATCACCCTGGCTACAATCGCTGCTTTCGAAGTTAGTTGCATTGAGGATTTTGCCGTCGACGCTTCCTGTGAGCCTTTCCAGTCTGCCAAATGTACTGACAACGACATTAGAAAAATGATCGCCCAGAATCTCACTCCTGCGGAGTCTGAACAGCTCTGCAGTCTATTGCTTTCCTACAAGGATATATTCGACCTGAACAAATGACCCTTAGGCCAGACGTCACTTGTCAAACATTGCATACATATAGGCGATAATCCACCCATCCATCAGAGACCCTATCAAGTTTCAGCTTCGGAGCATCATGTCATCAAAAGAGAAGTACACAAGAAGCTAGCAAAAGACATCATTGAGCCATCGTCAAGTCTGTGGGCATCCCCTGTCATGCTGGTCAAAAAGAAGGACTGTTAATGGAGATTCTGCGTTGATTACCACCACCTCAACCATGTAACGAAGAAAGACATCTACCCACTACCTCGTATCGATGGCGCCCTCGATTGCCCATACGGGGCACAGTATTTTTGTCTGTCGATCTGCGGTTCAGATATTGGCAAATCGCTTTCGATGATCTAGATCGTGAAAAGACCACCTTTATAACACCTGATGGTCTTTACCAAATCAAAGTTATGCCTTTTGGGCTATGCAACGCTCGGGCTACCTTTGAGCGTATTGTCACGTGGTGGTGACGTTGAAAAACACAGTAGCAATACTGTGAAAGACAAAACTAACTTTTATTGGGCGAACCTGTGCCCACAAAAACAGGCTACACTTATAGCACAACGATAGCGGTGAACACGGTCGGCGATCGTCGAAAATCTGATCAGCGGGTCCAGCGCGTCGGCTTTTAAACAGTAGTCATCGAATCTTCCAGACTAATCGCTGGGACCCGCGTGCCTTCCACAAAGTTCTACACAATTCGCGTCACGCGATGAAGTCACATAACACAAGGTTCGGCGACAATAGACAGCGGATAGAAGCATCGATAACTTTCCAGAAACTTCGGATACATGCAGGCGTCCCGCGCTGTGCGATAACATTTGTTAGGCGGCGAAACGTGGTCGCCCGATAAATATAAGTACATGTGTCAATACCCCCCTCTTAAAAAGCATCGACCCGATGCTGCAAACAAACGAAAGTAATAAAGAAAAGCACTCATAGCAAAGAATACAACAAAATAAGGAAGTTCGTCAGCGTCCGTAAAAGGGTTTAAGGCGCACCACGTGGACCACTACAGATCGTGCGTGCCGCCGCTCTGAATGCGAAATGCCGTCTGGCACGACCTCATAGTCCAGTGCACCAATACGTCGGATGACCTTGTAGGGTCCGAAGTAGTGTTGCAATAGTTTCTCACTCAGTCCTCGTCGGCGTATCGGGGTCCATACCCAAACACGGTCGCCGTCTGGTACTTGACTCATTACTCGAAGGATTCAAGTGGTCGACTTGTCTCTGCTACCTAGGTGATGTTATTGTGTTCTCGTCCTCATTCAGCACACACATTGAGCACCTTTCAGCTGTATTTGCCGTTTTTTGCACGGCTGGTACACCTCAATTCTAAGAAATGTAACTTCGGCCACCGTGAGATTACTGTTCTTGGAAATGTTGTCAATGCAACTGGCATCCGACCGGACCCAGAGACAATTTGCGCCGTGAAAGAGTTCTCTGTTCCACGGTCTGAAAAATATATACGAAGTTTCGAGGGCCTTTGCTCTTAATTTCGCCATTTTTTTTTAGATTTTGCTACCATAGCATGCCCTTTCACAGATCTCCTAAAAAGAAGTGTGCCTTTTCATGGGGATCCTCTCAGGCCACTGCCTTTTCTCGTTTTACCGCCTTTCTCACCATCCCACTGATTCTAGGACACTTCACTGCTCCAGCCCCTACAGAGGTGCGCACGATACCAGTGGCCATAGAATCGGTGAGGACTTGGCACAGGTTCAACACGGCCATGAACGTGTCATTGAGTACGCTAGCCGTTCTTTGTCATCTGCGAAGCGGAACTACTCTATTACCGAGTGCGAATGTTTGACCATTGTGTGGGCAGTGGTGAAATTCCGCCCTTATTTATATTGCCACATCCTATATGGTCGCCGCGGGTATGTGCCAGGTGATGAGAACAACGCTGAAGTAGCACGCGAGTGGAAAAAACAGAGACGACAACGACGTCGTGTTGACTGCTCTGATAAAGTGCTTTCATGTGTTCTCTACGCCGGCTTTCCCGTCTCCTACTAGGTCGCGACTTTGGTGGAGGTGCTGGGTAGGATTGCCTCATGCTCGGCACCCCTTCGCGGAGCCATACCTCGAAAGCATAATCGCCTTCGTTCGCCGAAACTCCTGTTCACCGGTACAGTCGCCGCCTGCTAAGCCTGACGCCCGAGTTCAACCCTTTGCAGGACCCTGCTGGAATGCGTTTACCTACTTCCGCCATGGCTACTGCAACTCCATCGCAGGTGACGCTGCAGAATCCTAAGATACCAGAAAGTTTCCATGGCGACGCTTTTGAAGATGTCCAAGATTGGCTGGACGAATTTGAGCGTGTCGCCAGTTATAATGACTGGGGCTCCCAGCAAAAGCTGTCTAATGTCTATTTCGCGCTTCAAGACAGTGCGCGGACGTGGTTTGTGAACCGGGAGAGGAGTTTGACCACATGGGATGCCTTCCGCACCCAGCTGCTAGACACGTTCACTAGTACCTACAGAAGAGACAATGCGCAGCTCCTACTCGAATCCCGTATTCAAAAACCAAACGAGAGCTTTGCCATGTTTGCAGAAGACATGGCGCGCCTTTTCCACAGAGCAGACCCAAAGCAAGCCGAAGAAAAGAAGTTGCGCTATCTCTTGCGCGGAGTGAAGGAGGAACTGTTTGCCGGGCTCGTGAGGAACCCACCGACGACACTGGCTGAATTTACCAAGGAGGCTACCGCTATAGAACGGGCACTACAGCAAAGGTACCGGCAATATGACCGCAAGAGCTCGCCCATGAATGCTTCAATTCTACCTGAGAGCTGCAGCACGTCTCTGTGTGAAGTAATCCGAGAGATTGTGCGAGAGGAGATCCTGCAGCTCGGGATCTCTCCCATGGCACCAGCGGTGGCTTCTGTCGGTGACATCGTTCGGGAGGAAGTTCAAGAGGCCTTTTCATCGCCCGACTGGCAGGCGGTGCCGCGACGATTAACCTACGCGGAAGCTGTCTGTCGTCCACCTCCCGCCACTTTGATGCTTCTGACACCGTCGACCACTACGACGCAACCATCAGCACCACCCCCGACGCCCTATTTTCGACAGTCACAGCCGCCGCCAACTATGCCGTATCGCCGCCAGTCGATCGCTGCGCCTCGTTTCAATGGCGAATCCCCTGCCGGCTACCCGCTTCGAAAGACCGATTTGTGGCGCACTGCTGACCGCCGGCCGCTATGCTTTCATTGCGGCGAAGCAGGACATGTTTACTGCGCGTGCCATTACCGCGTGGCTGGGTATGCAAGATTTCCCAACTGCAATTACCCTGTGTCTGATGCTGCACGTAGCTGCTGCGGAAATTCTACAAACTTTCGGCCAGAAGGTTCAACGACGCCTCGATCGCGTTCCCCTTCTCCGGCTCGTTACACCCCACCGACCCGTCGCGATTTTTCTGACGCCTCTAGGGGCAGGTCTCCTAGCCCGCGCCGGTGAAACTAGACGCAGCGAGCTCCAGGGGTGAGGTTGCAAATCGGCTACATATCCAAGAGCCCCCAGCTCCGACGATCGACGACTCTACAAGTCTGACGAGTCCAACCACACCCCCTGTAACCGAAGCCGTCAGCGCCGATCTTGTCATTTGCAGTGACGGCCACTAAGTGGCCGCTCCCGTCGACACTGGTTGGCACTTTTCGATAATAAGGAAAAAGCTGGCCGATAGGCTGAGAAAAGTGAAGACGCCGTGGACCGGGCCCAACATCAGAACTTCCGGCGGCCAGTTGATGACGCTGATTGGAAAATTCACAGCCAGGATAGTAATCGCCGGTGCAACCTTTGTCGCTACCCTCGTCATTCTCTTTGAGTGTTGTAAGGAACTTATATTGGGGTGGATTTCTTGAGAGAGTACGGTGCAATGATTAATGTCCGTGACCTCGTCGTCACATTTTCTACGAGCTCAGGTGACGTCGACCCCGCGGAACACCAGTGACCCCGCTTACGTATCGCCGACGACGGCGTCACGCTTCCGCCGCGAAGCTGTTCCCTCGTACTTGTAATCTGCGACAACTTGAACACCGAGACTGGTGTCGCTGAAACACATCCGACGCACTGGTGCTGAGTCAAGGGGTTTCCATCGTCAGGGCCGTAATTAACGTACACGACGGACATGCTGAACTCCTGCTGATGGATTTTACCAGGGAACGTCGACACATTGTTAAAGGCACAGCTGTTGCTTACTTCGACGAATTTACTTCAATACAGGACTGCCTCTCAGTGGAGCTCGCGCCGTCCACCGTGGTTATGCCTTCCCCTGTGGTTGACATCAGTCCCACCTTATCACCCGTGGAACGCAACAGCCTTCTTGAGCTCATCGATGAGTTTAAGAGTTGCTTCTCATCCACATCACGAGTTAGCCAGACGGCGCTCACTAAGCACCGTATTGTCACCGAAGCCAACGCCAGACCAGTTCGGCAGAATCCTTATCGTGTAGCACTGAAAGAGCGCGAGGCAATACAAACGCAAGTGAAGACGATGCTTGAGGACGGGGTTATTCGGCCATCTAACAGTCCTTGGGCATCACCTGTCGTATTGGTGAAAAAAGAACGACGGCAGCCTGCACTTCTGCGTCGACTATCGAAAACTCAACCAGATCACAAAGAAAGACGTTTATCCGCTACCACGTATCAACGATTCACGGGACAGGCTACGAAACGCACATTACTTTTCGTTGATGGTCTTGAAAAGCGGCTACTGGCAAATAGAAGTTGATGAGAGAGACCGTGAGAAGACCGCTTTTGTGACGCCCGACGGACTTTATGAATTTCAGGTGCTCCCCTTCGGTTTGTGTTCTGCGCCGGCAATGTTTCAACGACTAATGGACACGGTAGTTTCAGGCCTCAAATGGCAAACCTGTCTGGTGTACCTCGACGACGTGATTGTTTTCTCCGTCACGTTCGAGGAACACTTACAGAGGCTAAAGACGGTCTTTGAAGCAATCTCTGCCATTGCTAATTTCCCAACGCCATCAGATAAAAAGGCAGTGCGATGTTTTCTGGGCCTTTGCGCCTACTACCGACGGTTTATCGCGGAATTTTCGCGTATTGCATGGCCATTGACACATCTTACCAGAGAAGATGTCCCATTTGTGTGGGGTGAAGACCAGCAACGGGCTTTTAATGACCTACGCCAACGGCTGCAGACGCCTCCCGTGCTCGCACACTTTGATGAAGATGCCCCTACTATTCTTCATACCGACGCTAGTAATGTCGGCCTTGGCGCAGTGCTTGTACAGCGGCAGGACGGCGCTGAAAGAGTGATTGCTTACGCCAGCAGGACGCTATCAAGGATAGAGGCTAACTACTCTACCACAGAAAAAGAATGTCTCGCACTGGTATGGGCCGTCCTGAAATTTCGGCCATATTTGTATGGTCGGAGTTTCACCGTTGTCAGTGATCATCATGCACTTTGCTGGCTGACTAATTTAAAAGATCCAGCTGGTCGGCTTGCGCGCTGGAGCCTTCGGCTCCAAGAGTTCGACTTCACTGTTGTATACAAACCGGGGAACGACACGGCGATGTCGACTGCCTTTCTCGGTCTCCTGTTGAGACTGCCGTGCACGACAATGATGACGCGGCTTTTCTAGGCGTGCTAGATACTGTGGCTGTTTCACGCCAGCAACGCGAGGACGCAGAACTTGTTCCTCTTTTCGATTACTTAGAGGGAAAAACAAGCAGCGTGCCAAGGTTATTTGCCAGAGGGCTGCCTTCATTCTGCTTATGCCACGAAGTTCTCTATAAAAAGAACTTTTCACCTAGTGGCAGCAGCTACCTACTCGTCATTCCCCCATCTCTTCGCGACGAAGTCCTACATGCCTGTCACAATGAGCTGACCGCTGGTCACTTAGGCTACACTCGGACATTGGCAAGGATTAGGCTAAAGTACTATTGGCTGAGACTTGCGTCGATCGTGAAACATTACACACAGACATGCCTGGATTGCCAGCGCCGCAAAGCCCTACCTGGCAAGCCAGCTGGACTGCTGCATCCTGTTCAGATACCGCAAGCGCCGTTTGAACAAATTGGCATGGACCTTTTAGGTCCGTTTCCGCTGTCTACTGCCGGAAATAGATGGATAATCGTCATCACGGATTATCTTACTCGATACGCGGAAACAGGTGCTATCCAACGTGGAACAGCAGCCGAAGCAGCGCGATTTTTTGTCGAAGCCATCGTCCTAAGGCATGGCGCTCCCGCAGTGGTCATAACAGACAGAGGATCCGCGTTCACGGCTGCGCTTCTGGATACCGTGTTGCAACTAAGTGGTACCACTCACCGAAAGACCACGGCTTATCATCCCCAAACCAATGGGCTGACAGAACATATGAATAAGACTCTGGCAGACATGATGAGTATGTACAGTACTCACGGAATGAAATGGGACACCGAGCATTTAGTAGAACCCTACATGTGTGCAAAATACGCGAGAGCACCATGTCATGTTGCTAGGAATTTGGTCACCAAAGGTGACCAGGACTCTGATGTAAGTGTACGCGCCGGAATTACGTTGATGTGACACAAACTGTAGCCGGTTGAAACGAAAGTATGCGTGTTCTGATTCCGTGCCACGCATTGGGGCTGCGGCCACTCCTCAGATAGTTAACTAGTCGCAAACACCAAGAAAATTAAAACTTTATCCTGTGCATTTACATACTCGTAAAAACGCGGTGCTGCCACAGTCGTGCAGCGCGAAAGAACAAAAGAGGCGCAGGTCGTGTAAACAAGGCACTCCGAGAGGGAGAAAGCGAGAGTGAGGGCGCACAGGGAGAAGGAAGAACAAGGGAGGGGAGAGGAGTCCAATGTTCGCAGACAAAGGCGGTGCCCGGGCGGGATGCTTGAAATGGACGCGAGGCAGCACAATGCGCATTACTTAGCCCTAAATTGACGCGTTTCATTCCGTGAGCACTGTACATCGACGTCGACCACAAGAACTGGGACGAGATTTTACCATATGTTACATTTGCGTATAACACGGCTCGCCAAGAGACAACACGCGTGACGCCTTTCAACCTCGTTTACGGACGCGTAGTGACGACAATATTGGACGCAATGCTGCCACACGAGTGCGGTGACGACGAGACTGGTGCCGAGGAGTTTACGCAACGCACAGAGGAAGCCAGGCAGCTTGCGCGTTTGCGAATCAAATAACAACAGGATTACGATGCCCGACACTACAATCTTCGACACAGACCCGTCACATACAACGTCAGTGACCAGGTGGGGGTCTGGACTCCGATTCGTCGGCGGGGGCTGTCTGAAAAGCTCCTGCGAAGATACTTCAGCCCGTACACAGTTCTGCTCCGCATCAGCGATGTGAATTATGAAGTTGTCCCCGACAGCCATAACTGCTCCAAACGCCGGCGGCATCTGCCCGAGGTTGTGCACGTGCTTCATATGAAGCCATACATTTCCTCATGACCTCAACTTTGCACCGTCTGTGCACAGCCTTCGGCGGTTGGTGCATCGGGACGATTCCTTTTTATTTTTTTCAAGGGGGGGGGGGGGGGGGCAAATCCACATCCTATATGGTCGCCGTGGGTATGTGCCAGGCAATGAGAACGACGCTGAAGTAGCACGCGAGTGGAAAAAACAGAGACGACAACGACGTCGCATTGACTGCTCTGATAAAGTGCTTTCATACGTCCTCTACGCCGGCTTTCCCGTCTCCTACTAGGCTGCGACAATATAGCAGGCCCTTTTCTATCGTAACGGACTGCCACGCCCTCTGTTGGCTTTCGTCCTTAAAGGATCCCACAGGGAGGCTTGGACGATGGGCTTTGCAGCTGCAAGAGTATTCCTATTCGGTGGTGTACAGGTCTGGTCGCCTACACAAGGACGCTGACTGCTTGTCCCGTTACCCTGTACACACGCCCTCCAACGCCTACGTGGATGCTTCTGCAAGTGTTCTTTCCATTTCCCAGCTTTTGGACATAGCCAACGAGCAACGCCATTACGCTACTTTGAGGTCTCCTAAACAGTCTTGATGATGTTTAAGTATTGCTGCATAAACATAATCCAAAGTTGCTGTGTGTTCAAGAGACACATATAAATTCTACTTGCAAACACTTTCTTTGGCAAAATTTTCCGAAAAGACCATGATGAAGCTCATGCCTCATCCGGCAGTGTAGCAGTCATTGCAGACAAGTTTGTTCCTTGTCAACGTGTAGCTCTTTGTACACCCCTTAAGGGGGGAGGCTACCCTTGGATACCAACTTTTTTGTTTATTGAGATATCTTAAAGGGATACGGACACAAAAGTTGGTGGGTGGTTTTTTTGCGTCAGAACAAAAGTTGAACTGTTGAAAATGACGAATACAACAAGCTGCTTTGAAAAAAAGAACAAGCAACATCTATTTTTTTTTCGATTTTCTGTTGCGCCTTGCCTCCAAGCGTCCACCAAAAGAAGCTGAAATTTGACGTCAAGACACCCCTGCGCGCGCGCTGCCAAGCCACAGCCGTCGCAGTCTTTCCGGAGTGTCGGTCCCTTGCAGTGTTCGTTTATTGCCGTCGGTGATGTTCGCACGTGGTCTGTCTGAAACATTATCCCCGTTGGCGCTCCACGCAGGTGGTGCGTCTTACATGCGTGTTCCCACGGTTGTCGATGGGTATTGACACATTCGTCATGGCAGAAGGAAATGCCCCGACATTACTGCGCCCAAGGCTGTTATAACAGCATTGTCGGTCGTGACACGCCGTCACACACGTTTCCCAGAGACGAGAAGGTGCGTAAACTTTGGATACGTGCCTGTTAGCCATCACGGCCAGCATGGAGACTTCTAAAAAATAGCTTCATTTGTGCGGACCACTTCGTCGACGATGATTATGCGACCTGCCCGACTGTGTTGAAAAGCCTTGGCGTGCCACTCAAAAGGCTCCTGTTCATTCAGGCAATCTAATTCAAAGAGCAGGTGCTTAGTGATGCCTTCGTAACTCTCAGCTGTGTTCGCCACCTTTTATTGCTCTCTGGAACAGATACTCTCTCTTTCTGTAGGCATGTAGCCGCAGCGGGGACCGCAGGAGCACCTGTTTTTCAACAGGTGCTCCTGTTGAAAAACAGTGGGAAATTATCCTTTTATTGGCTGTGCAAGAACAGAAATTGTTCACTCTGCGGATGCATGTTTTTGTCCCAAAACAAAATAGTCATGTTGCACTTTCGCTGCGTCTATTATTGAATGAAAGCATATGAGCACTGTTTTAACTGATCAAATATACAAAACATTGCCAGTGAATTAATGCCAGACAATAGCATCCATATGTAGTAATCTAAAATCCGCAGCGCATTTATTTACATTGCCTTTTTGCACGTTGCTTTTCAACCTGAAGCAAAAAATGGCAGATTTTCATAGGTCTCTGCATGGTCATGCATTCGGGTCTCATGACTTGATTGTTCGCGCAGCATTTCCCTAGTAAATGTCACAGCCAAAGTCGTTCCTTTCTCTATGATCACAGAA
This sequence comes from Dermacentor andersoni, assembly GCF_023375885.2. Classification (NCBI taxonomy): domain Eukaryota; kingdom Metazoa; phylum Arthropoda; class Arachnida; order Ixodida; family Ixodidae; genus Dermacentor; species Dermacentor andersoni. The sequence goes on from NC_092820.1 coordinate 13,349,581, forward strand.
TCGATGTAGCTAAGTGATCTAGTTGACGGGTCCCTAGCGCAGCCGCCCATCTCGAGTTCAACCAGTAAATGGCTTCTAATGGCGTGAATGTGACAGTAGCCGTAAACACAGGGCTATGAAACGGTTGGAAAATTCTACACATGCCGTGCCTGGTCGCGCAAAAACGAAGTGCGCAGCGGTTGAAAGCCGACAGCGTAGGTAAGCACAAAGCGACGAGCTACGATGTTACCTATGATTCAGCCGTAATAGCCGCCTTTCTGCCTCAGCGTGGGTCACGAAACTATTCATTTTACATTCTACGTAACATAACTTTACGAACTGCTGCCGCTGCACTTCAAGATTACTAGAAAATGAGCTTACCATGCTGCTCGCTCTGGCTGCCTGCCCGGCACGTCCACAGCAGCCTGCTCTTCTTCGCTTGACATGGAAGGCTCGTAACCGTAAGCGGTTATATTTCTTGTCAAGTTGGAACGGTCCTCGTCTTCAGACGTGTGCTCATCGCTGGTAGAGGCACCGGAACCCGAATCCATGCTCGGGACGGCGGCGGCGGCACGCCTCAAATGACCACGGCCGGCTGGCTATCCGATGAGGGCGTCGTGACATCATGCTTTCCAACTCGCTTGTGCCGGGCAGCCTTATGTGCGCTCACAAAAACGCCAAAAATAAAGCCATCCGCTGAAAAATAAGCTAAGTGACCACTTGTTTTCGGGGTACTCGCACACTGAGGGCTCACTTTCAGTATTTTCATAAAATGTTCAGATTTTGTGTCCGTATCCCTTTAATGAAATATTCAGGATAGACTCATAGCAAAAGCCTTTGTAGAACTACAAAATTTCCTTCAGTTATGTTCATTGGTTCTCAAGTTACAGCAATATGTCGGAATGGTGCGCATGATTTTCTTATTCCAGGCCTGGAGAATTTTCAAAAGGTGCTGCAACTGTGAAATTCACTATGATGATTCCTAGATGGATACCTCAGGGCAAGACAGAGCCCTTTTTTAAATTTCCTTGCTGAAAAGTTTTAGCAGACCACCGAATTTAGTGTTGGTGATTAAGATTTTATCAATCAAATTTTGATTAAATATCACAAATCAGACCATATATAAAAAATGGGCTTGTCTTGCCCTCAGAAATTTATTCAGATACACAATAAAAAAAAACTTCTGGAAATCTGATGAGCAGTTACAGAGATATGGCTAGAACAAGCAGCCTCACCAGCCAAGAAAGTCATTCTGAAAAAGTGAGCTTTGAAAGTTTTGAGCACATATATTGGTCTAAAATTACCCTGCAGCGTAACTGGAGATGTCCTTAGGCACTCTCCTTTTTGGGGCCTTTCCACCTTCTCTTGTGATCACCTCTTGGACTTTTTCAAGCGCAGAGAATCTTTCTCGGCTGCCCGTTGAATGGCCAGGTGGCCAGGTGTTAGCCCCACTGATGAACATAGCTCTTGGATTGCCCTGTGGCAGCCAGCATTATATCTTAAAGCAACCATGCTCTTGCATAGATGAAACAGAAGCTGCCCCACAGGAACCATCAATGCGATCATGGTCGGCATGCGGGCGAGCTTCGCCATACAGGCGAGCTTCATAGAACGCTTCCTTGCACCGAACGCGTGTAGCGTCTTGAGTATCTTTTGGCGCATCGTGGCCGACCGCGCAACGATCGGCAGGCTAAACGCAACAACGGTCTTGCAAAGATGGTTGAATATTGTCTCGTAAAGATGGTAGAAACTTGGAGAATATGTGAACGGCTGCAAAGATAGATGATGGGAAGTGGAACACACAAAGGGTGCCGGCGATGGAGGAGCCGAAGCAGATGATGGCCGGACGCATTATGCAGGAGACCGCTACGTCATCGCATGCAGCAGCCAATAGGAGTCGTGGGCTCCCCTGCGCCCTTGAGGAGTGTGCGCTTCGCCCAATCTCAGCCTCGCGTCTCAGCTGTGGGAAACTTGAAAAGCTCTCGCAAGCCCTCCAATCGTGAGCGATTTATGCCTCTCCTGCGCTGCCGCCGCCACCACGGATGGTGGGGAAAAATAAAGAACAAGAATGCATGAACAAAACAACACCAAAATGGCGGTGCTCAGGGGAGCGGTGGAGAAATAGCGTTGGTGCCAACTAGGGGTATTTTGGGCGCTCGCCCGCCACTCGGGGGCTGCCGCGGCTTGTTGTAAGCTTACTTGAAATAGTTTCGCGATGAATTAAATGTTGATATTTACAGAAATGGTAGTTTATAAGACGTACCGCCCGAATATGTTGTTTTCCAAAACTCGACTTTTTTGCAATATTTTGGTTTTCAAAGGCTGCGTCCCCCCTTAAGGCAGTGTCATTGTGGGCAATTCTTTTTAAGCATTTGGTTAAAGTCTGTTGTATGTATATTCCACCTAACTATCAACTTGACCTCGACAGACCTTCTCAAAATGGGGGTCACAACACGCTAGTTGAGCTCACTGAGGCAGTAGCTGCGTCTCAGTTGGAAAGATTAGGCCAGTCCAAAACGGGGAGAAAAATCATGGAATGGGTAGGAATCTAATGCGACGTGGGTGCCCCGATTGGCAAGAAGGACATTCTGTTGGACGTGCGTAAACGCTTCCAAATTGCTCCCCCTACCTAAAAATATGCATCCTATCTAGAACAAAGAGAGGAGAGCTCACAGGGCTAAGGCTCTTTAAATAAACTTAAAAACACACTGGCGCATAAAGTAGCATACGTGGATGCCGCTTGCGGCAGAGATGGGCCTGCGGTATCGACGGTCGTTGATGGCGACAAGAGTGTTAGGATAGCGTGCTCCACGTGCACAAGGAACGCCTGTACAGCCGAGGAGGTTACAGTAGTGTTCGCTTGTGCAGGTACAAAAGCGGGTACAAATACATGTTAGTAGCCCAATAAACTCATAGCACATCCTCTCGCCAGAGAACACCGCTGTGATAGTAGTTTTGTACAGCATGTGCCTCCAGGCCCTTGCGTATTAAGGGCACTGTGAAGGCACTAGTGCTTCTTGCAAATGTTTGCATCTGACATATTTTAGTATATCATCCTACTTTCGTAATGTATCTTTAGTTTTCATAGTACACCTTATTTGTCATTGCCATAATTTTTTTGCATATAGGCGTTAAGAAGTTTACAGTGACCATTTTTTTTAGGCTCGTCTACTCTTTTCTTTTTACGCTCGTTTTACTCCTTTTTTAGGCTTTTGGCTTTACTCTTTAGGCTCCTTACTTTTTTTTTAGACTCCTTTACTTAAACAGGAGCTTTTAGGCTCCTCTTTTAATTTTCTTGAGTATAATTTATCCTTCACCCCAGCACAGCGTGGCTTTCGCAAAACTTTTTTTCATGTGAAATAAACTGGTTTCATTCACTCACGAGCTGCATTGAATTTTGGATCGTTGTTCTTATGCCGATCGTATTTTCTTAGATTTCTTTAAAGTGTTTGACAAGTTTCGCCACAGACTTCTCTTGTGCAAATTAAGTATACTTAATCTAGATCCTAACCTCCTCATGTGGATTAAGCTCTTTCTAGCAAATGCACTCAGTTTGTTTGACAAGGCTTGCTACAGACTTCTCTTGTACAAAGTAACTAAACTAAATCTAGATTTGGCGTGGAAACTTGGGCTTGTTTGTGAAATATTGAAAAAAAGGACCAGCAAAAAGAAAAACAAGGACACAAGAGAGCAACGCGTACAGCGCTGTGTGCATGTCGCTCTCTCGTGTCCTTTCTTTTTTTTCGCTGTGTCCATTTTTCAATAAATCTAGATCCTAACCTTCTCACGTGGATCAGCTCTTGCTAACAAATTGCACTCAGGTTGTTACAGCTAGTGACTTTAGTTCTCTTTTCAGTGATGTACACTCTGGGGTACCCTAAAGTTCAGTTTTTGACCCTCTCCTTTTTTCTCATTTATATTAATGACCTGCCTGCTACACTATCCTCTTAATGCACAATTGTTTGGTAACAGTTGTGTTACTTTTTGTGAAATAACCAATTAAACCAACATTAACAAGTTGCAACTTGATCTTAACACAATATTTAACTAGTGTAATTCATGGTTAATGGAACTAAATATTAACAAATATAAAGTGCTACATGTGCCCTGTGGTTCTTGCCAACAAACCACTTACCACTTAAATAATGTTCCTTTAGAAACAGCTAACTCTTACAAGTACCTAGGTGTCTATACAACTACAGACCTGTCATGGTCAATTCGCATTGAATACATTATTAACAACACTAACCGTATGTTAGGCTGCGCCGTAACTTTTCTAGCTCACCTTGTAACCTAAAACACCTACTTAATAAAGCACTAATGAGTCCTAAATTAGAATGTGCTACTTGTGTATGGTATCCCGGCCAAGATAACCTGTTAACGGGCTTAGAACTTGTCCAGAATAACTCCATTCGATTTATCTTTTGTAATTATAATTGAACTGTGAGCATTTCTTCCATGAAATCTTAGTCTTCCTTTACTGTCTGTTCGGTGTAGAATTGCACGTCGAGCACCCTTTCATAGCTTTATCATCCTACACTGCACACGCAATTCTTTACAAGACCACATTATGAATCACACCATGTTGAATACCTCCATAAACTTCAGACCTATCTATGTAACACAAATCATTTTTCCCAATCTTTTTTGCCTCGCACGTGTATAAATTGGAACCACCTTCCCATTGATATTGTAAATATTACTGATAACAGCCTTTTCCGTGAAACATGAGCTAACATTGCATAATCATAGATTTTTTTTTTCTTTTGTGACACAGCAGCTAACACTGCACAGAAAATTTTTTTTTGTGATCTAACTATGCGTTTTAGACATATTAATCACTGTGTCTTGTTTACATCCTATGTACCATATCTTCTTTTACACCACTCCCCTCTATAATGCCTCTGGCCCTGAGGGGATGTTAAAGTAATTAATTAATTAATAAAAGATGCGTGCGAGTCCGCTCGAAGTGGAGCAAGACAAGTTTTACTCATTTTGTTGTTTTTGCATTTTTTGGCAAGTGATTGTTTTATTTTACCAGTGAACCATCAAGTGGGATTAGTGCAGGCTTGCACAGGTGCTTTTGTGAGGTGACGGGGGTAGGGTGGGGGTTGTGTCTCAATCCTTCCACGAGAGGTGAAGTCAAGAGCTCTTCTTGCTGTGAAAACTCGACTGGAACTTTCGGTGCAGGCGACTCAAACAGGAAGTGAAAGTAAATGTACTTTCTAGATTCTTGTCTTTAAGCATGTGTAAATTTGAGTGGGTCCCTTTGTGCATGACTAAAGAGGCATGTATATAAGCGTCCATCATCAAATAAATCTTGTTGACCATACAGCATCCGTCCTTTCCTCTTTCTTTGTGCGTGTTCCAGGTTGCGCTCCTTTATACTGTTACATGGAGGTACACACAACAGGGAAACACATGTAGAATATATTTACAAGGAGACTGAATCATATGGTCGAATGTGCGCGCCAGATTAAAAGCGTATTCTTTATTGAAGCTCCTCTAGAGGAATATTACCATAACGTGACCCCCGGCTGCTGAAGCACCATCACAGTGCTTTCTATGGTGTAGGGGAGCAGTAAAGTTTAAGGCAGGATACATGAACAATGTCTCTAGGTGGCGAAACAGAAGGAGAGGAAGAGTCTAGCGGGCTAGTCTCATAAGTGACGTCTGTTACATGTCTTAAGACACGGTAGGGTTTGGAGTACTGGGAAAGCAATTTTTCAGAGTCCAACATGCCGAGTTGGAGTCCACAGAAGCACAACGGCACCCAGGATGTAGATAACGTCGTGATGACAGGAGTTGTAGCGGTGCCTCTGGTGGTCTTGTGATATTGTAGGGCGATGGCGAGCAATCTGGCGGGCCTGGTCAGCGTTGGAATTGGCATTGCGGGTGTACTCAGTGCGCAAATGTTAGCCAGCAGGGATGATAGCGTCAAAAGGTAAAGTTGGGTCGTGCCCAAACAGAAGATAAAAGGGTGAAAAACTAGCGGTATCGTGACGGGAGGAATTTTAGGCAAATGTAACGAAGGGCAACGCACTGTCCCAGTCTTGATGGTCAAAAGAGACGTACATAGAAAGCATGTCAGTTAGTGTCCGATTGAATCGTACAGTCAAGCCGTTGGTTTCCGAGTAGTAAGCCATTGTAAACTTGTGTTTTGTCACGCAGGAGCGAAGCAGGTCATCGATAATGAGGGAGAGAAAGTAGTAGCCACGGTTGGTGAGGAGTTCACAAGGGGCTCCATGATGTAAGACAACATCATGTCGCAGGAAATCAGCCATGTCCATAGCACAACTGGTAGGGAGAGCACATGTAATTATGTATCAGGTGGTGCGGTCTGTAGCAGTGGCAATCCATTTGTTGCCAGCTGTAGAGGCAAGGAAGGAACTGAGGAGGTCAAGACCAACTCGGAAGAAGGGCTCAGATGGGACGTCAAGGCGCTGAGGGAGGCCAGCAGGAGGCATATGGGATTTCTTTCGGCTTTGGCACAGTTCACATGCAGTGACATAGCAACAAACGGAGCGGTAAAGACCGGGCCAAAAGAAGTGACACCGAACGCAATCGTAGGTCCAGGAAACTCCAAGATGACCAGCGGTTGGGGCGTCATACAGCTAGCCAAGAACGCTCAAAAGCAGATGCATAGGAACGACAAGCAGCAGTTCGCGTCCGTCTGAGGGAAAGTTGTGGCGATATAATGTGCCATCTTTAAGCACGAAGAGGTTAAGGGACAGATCGGGTGCTGCGGAATCCAGCTTTTGAATAAGCTCACGTAAGATGGGATCATGGCGCTGTTCATCACGGATGTGGCTTAAAGCAGAGAGCGAGAGTACACACGCAGGTGCGTCATCAGAGGTTTCAGGCAGATCCACGGGATTGCGAGACAAATAGTCAGTGTCCCGGGGCAATCGGCCCTACTTATAAGAAACAGATTAAGTGTACTCTTGGAGCCGCAGTGCCCAGCGACCAAGACGCCCAGTGGGATCTTTAAGGTTAAAGTGCGTGGTGATCGGTAGTGACAGTGGAATGCCGGCCATGTAAGCAGGGGTGGAATTTGCCCACCACCCACACGACAGCAAGACACTCCAGTTCCTTGGTGGAGTAGTTCTATTCGGTAGGGAAAAGAAGGCAGCTGGCATAGGCGATAACAGGGCATTTCCATTCCGATGGTGGACCAAAAGAGCACCGATTCCGTAGCTGCAGACATTGGCGCAGAGTTCTGTTGGAGGGCAGCCATCAAAATAAAGGTTTGTTCGATTCAGGAAAAGGTACACGGCACCTCAAACGAAAAAGTGCAGGGGGTGCCGGGCTGCACCCACTCGCTGCAAGGTTCAAGGGTACAGTGCACCGCGGCGGCACCTTGCCTTGCACCCCTTTCAATCGGGCACGGGAGTGCAGGGTGCACTGCTGCACCTCGGGGAATCGAGGGTCTAGGTTCAGTGCACCGTGAATAGGTGCAGAGAAACTTGGCTGAATCGAATAGACCTTAAGCTGGGACAGGGGGCGGAGTCAGCGACGTGATGAGGGTACGGAAGGCGGCAGCCTGTGCAGCACCCCCCCCAAAAAACGAGGTGCCTTTCTTCAGGCATATTGCCGTAACAATGCTTACTGAATGTGCACCAACAAGCCCAGCAGGAAGAGGAAGGTTGTAACATTGTCACCTGTAGAAGGGAGCGCACTTCCTTGCACAGCATGTGGACAAGCTACATACACATTCCTGATTTGGAACAATCTCTATACAAAGGATTTTCTGCACTGTAACCTTACTAGACATTCTAGTAACATGGGTAAAGGCTGTATTTGCGGCTTGCATGATTTTACATGTCAATTTCTTTCTGCTCTTATTGTCCACCGTTAATGCCTGGTTGATGCATTGATAATGCGGGCAGAGTATCATTCTGACCACTGATGAAACGCGAAAAGCAAGAACAGGAATAGCATAAAAGGCATCATTAGAAAATCGCATCCACAGGCTATTTAGGCCAAAGGTGCGCAGCAATGTGTTAAAAAACTTGGGCCATATTTTTGGATGATCACTTTTGAAGATACTTTCAATTTCACGATATTTAGTGTGAGTAGCACTGGGTGACAGCGTTTCCACACTGATAAGCTTGGCCCTGTGCCAAGAATGCTGTCACTTGTAGATGCCGCTGTGTATTGTGCTAGTTGTGCAAAATTGAAGGTATCCTCAAAAGTGACAATTCGAGTGTGTGGCACACCTTTCTTAAACACTTGCAGAATGAATTCGCTAATTTTCTGGGGAATCTGGTATTTTGGACTCTCAATTATTCTAACATTCTGGCAGTCCCTATCGAGTCTGAATTATTGGTTAGCGACTGTAATTGTTTTTCCTAAGTTTATTGAGCTATGCACGTTTCTATTTGTGTTTTGTCTTATGAAAGCCATGGCTCTGTCACTTGTTTTTTCTTGCAAGCTTTACTGTTCGAATGAGTTTTTCTTATCTCTTGTTTGACATGTTCTGTTGGATGTTCTCCTGTTTTTGGTTCATGTCTTTTTTTTTCTACCCCTTGACGCAATGCTTTAACTGGAGCCTTTGAGGCACGTAGATAAATAAATAAGCAAACAAGTAAAAATAAACTGTGCTACCCATGCAGTATGCGGTGTGCGGTACAAGACGCGCCCTGGCCTGTCGTACCACTATGCGCACAGCCATATTGCCAGCAGCAACAGCGGCACCAGCAGCGGCAGCGGGAGTACAGCCACGGCGACCCCGGCCGACCATCACCCACCTTCAGCTGCGACCCAACAGGTGGGTCCACATTGCCTTCCACTAATCTGGAAAGCGTGCAGTGAATCACAGCAGTAGTGTTTGTGAGATAGAAGGTAAGGATGTCATCTGAGCAGAGTGCTGCATGGCGTCTCTCCAAGTTGGGCTTGCCATTACAAATTGGCAATACAGTTGCCAACTGATTTGACAGATTTCAGATGTCACGGACCTGCTCGATTATTTGGACTTTGCCACTGTGTTTCCAGATACTTCATAGAACCAATGGATAATGGTGACTGAAATTTCAGATATTGCATGGTGTGTCACTCAGTTTTTGTCACTGATCGTAAACACACAAGGGTCGTAAACATGGCAGTTGCAAACAAAGTTGTCACTATTCAGACAGCCACAGGTGCCCTCACTTTTCTTGTCAAGGTGCTCCCTCAGGTTTCAATGTGCCATGTGACCACTGTGAAGTATTTTTCAACTTAGCAGCAAGCCGCAGCATTTCCCAGTTGCTGCAGTTTGCTGCTCAGTGCTGGTAAGGCTTAGCAGGTAGGGATGGCAAGTGGCAAGCTTTCACTGGAAGCTTGTCTTTGATATGTTTGTACCTGTAGACTATGCCATAGATTAGTAATCTGATACAGTCACATCTCGATATTGCTACGGAACAATGTGTGCCATCACGAAAAGGCGAGCAGTGTGAAGACGACGACGACGATCAGAAGCTAGCACGGGCTATTGCCTCTTGGCCAAGCGCAGCGTATTTTCGTGTAAATATATTTGTACATAGCTTTTCGTCTGCGTCTTCCTACGTAACATATCTGGTGGGTGTCGACGTTCCCTGTACCTAGTCACGGAGCTTCGCAGTGGACGTTACGTCGAGCCTTCCTTCATGGCTCCCGACGACGACAACCGGACTCCCCCAGCTCCGACACCTGCTGCCACTTCGACGACCTACATCACTCTCCCCGCTCCCCGTGATCCTGGCGTATTCTCGGGCAAAAATGGGGAAGACGTCGATGACTGGATCAGCCTGTATGAACACGTCAGCCGCAATAACCGGTGGGGCCCTACTATTATGCTCGCCAACGTAATCTTTTACCTCGGTGGCACACCTAGACTTTGGTATCGCATGCACGAAGATGAGCTCACCAGTTGTTTTTCACTTAAGACACAGCTTCGAGACTTGTTCGGCAACCCCTACGGTCACCAAATTGCCGCGCAGAAGGCGCTTTCCGGCCGTGTGCAGACATCAACAGAGCCCTACGTCACGTACATTCAAGACGTCTTGGCTCTGTGCCGCAAAGTTGACACCCACATGACTGAGTCAGACAAGGTTGCCCACATCCTCAAAGGCATTGCCGATGACGCCTTCAACTTGCTCGTTTGCAACAACGTAGCGACGGTGGATGCTGTTATAAAAGAGTGCCGCCGCCTGGAACTCGCTAAAAGCCGACGTATTGACCGGCAGTTTGCCCGTCTGCCCAACACCCCAGCGACATCTTCCTGTGCCGACGCTCCTCGTCCCAACAACACTGGCGATATCACCAAGATCGTCCGGCGTGAGATTGAGGCCGCCTATCCGGCTGCCTTCGACTCCAGCCCCACCAACGCACCTGCAGTCACGGTTTCCTTGATCCAGGCAGTTGTCCGCCAGGAGTTCGAAAACATGGGCCTTCACACCATCTGCTCGGCCCATCGCGCTGATACCCATCCACCTTCTTCAATTCCGCCCCGTCCCGCATCTTCTCACCCACCACGTTTCCGCAACCCATCTGAATGGCGCACTGCTGACGACAAGCCCATTTGTTTCCACTGCCATCGAACCGGGCACATTTCTCGGCACTGTCGCAGTCGCTGGAGTTCCCCGACCCGGTCTACTTATACTGCCTACTCTCGCCCCCCAGGTGGCCCTTCTCGCCCCTATGCCACACGCTCCGATAACGGCGCCGCTGATTCTCCTGCACCGAACCGCTCTTATTCTCGTTCGCCTTCGCCCCAACGACGACAATCTAGCTCTCCCCTGCCCCGTCGCTCCTATTCACCGACTCCTTTTGGACGCCGCTCCCAGCCGGCAAACTAGACGATGCAGCGCCTCGAGGTGACGCTGCATTGCTCCCTACGCCGCCGAATCCTCTACTTACGTTGCCCACTCATCTGAACCTTCTTGACGTGCAAGTCGACGGTGTTTCTGTGTCTGCACTCATAGACACTGGGGCGCATTTGTCCGTAATGAGCGCTGACCTTCGTAACCGGCTCAAGAAAATTATCACGCCCGCCACGACGCTTGTTGTCCGTGTCGCGGATGGTGGAACAGCACCTGTAATTGGTATGAGTACCGCCCGCGTCTCCTTTGCCGATCGCTCAATAATCGTGCTATTCACAGTCATTGCCCACTGTCCCCACGACATCAACCTCGGCTTAGACTTCCTCGCCGCACATTCTGCTCTCATCGATTGTTCTGCCAGTACTCTCCGCCTTGACCTGCCTGTTCTGGATCCTGCTGAACCACACCCCAGTTGCCTCAGTTCCGTCGACTTCGTTCGCTTGCCACCTTCCGCACTGACCTACATTGACCTAGTGTCTTCCCCACCAGTCCCTGACGGTCACTACATCGCGGCTCCTATGCAAGACGTCCTCCTTACACACGGGATCACAGTACCTCGTACAGTTTTATCTATTACGGCGAATAGCGTCTGCCTGCCAGTGGTCAACTTTGGCTTGACGACACAGGTGCTGCCACGCGGGATGTCTCTGGCCCAGCTTTGCTCATTCGAGGATCACTCAGTAGCATCCATTGCAGTAGACGACACTTCATCCGATACTCCTCTACCATCGCAGTCGGCAAATTGTACCATCGCTGACTTACAGAAAATGATTGCGCCCAACTTGCCGTCCGAGCACGCTCGTGAACTCTACCGCGTTCTGTTTTCCTACCACGATATTTTTGACTTAAATGATCGTCCTTTGGCCCAAACTACAGCTGTCAAACATCGCATTAATACCGGCGATGCCCCTCCTATTCATCGCCGTCCGTATCGAGTGTCAGCAGCTGAGCGTCAAGTTATTCACGCAGAAGTTCGCAAAATGCTTGCCAAGAACATTATTGAACCATTATGTAGTCCATGGGCGTCACCTGTTGTACTGGTCAAAAAGAAGGATGGCTCATGGCGCTTTTGCGTGGACTTTCGGCACCTTAACAGGGTTACCAAAAAGGACGTGTATCCCCTACCTCGGATTGATGATGCCCTTGACTGCCTCCACGGTGCTCGCTATTTCTCCTCTATTGACCTTCGCTCCGGCTACTGGCAGGTTGCCGTAGATGATCTCGACCGCGAGAAGACTGCTTTTGTAACAGCCGACAGTATTTATCAATTCAAAGTGATGCCGTTCGGTCTATGTAACGCCCCTGCCACTTTTGAACGCATGATGGACTCCCTTCTTCACGGTTTCAAATGGTCCACGTGCCTGTGCTACTTGGATGACGTCATCATATTCTCCCCAACGTTCGCTACGCACGTCGAGCGCCTCTCAGCAGTCCTGGACGTTTTTCGTCGAGCCGGTCTGCAACTCAACGCATCAAAGTGTCAATTCGGCCGTTGCCAGATTACCGTCCTTGCACATCTCGTTGACGCGAACGGAGTGCAACCGGGCCCAGGCAAGATCCATGCTGTTGCGCACTTCCCTGTTCCGAAGTGTGCCAAGGATGTGCGCAGCTTCATCGGCCTTTGTTCGTACTTCCGCCGTATCGTGAGAAATTTTGCCGCCATAGCACGACCGCTAACCGAGCTCTTGAAAAAGGATGCCCCTTTCCAGTGGGGCGATAACGCAGCCTCTGCATTCTCACATGTAATCGACATTCTCACAACGCTTCCCGTTCTGGCCCATTTTGATCTTTCTACGCCTACCGAAGTCCGTACTGATGCCAGCGGTCACGGAATTGGCGAAGTACTGGCACAACGCCAGCGTGGCCACGACCGTGTTATCGCTTATGCCAGCAGGCTCCTCTCACCCGCGGAGCGCAACTATTCCATCACTGAGTGTGAGTGTCTGGCCCTAGTTTGGGCGGTTGCGAAATTCCGCCCATACTTATATAGCCGACCCTTTTCCGTTGTCACAGACCATCACGCGCTTTGCTAGTTATGCTCACTGAAAGATCCTACAGGAACACTTGGTCGCTGGGCCTTACGCCTCCAAGAATATTCATATACTGTCACCTACAAATCTGGCCGACTACACAAGGACGCTGACTGCCTGTCTCGTTACCCGGTAGACGAGCCTGACGACGCCGACAGTAGTACCGCCGACGGCATTTTCTCTGTGTCTGCCTTCGCTAACATCGCCGATCAGCAGTACCGAGACCTATCGCTGCGAGTACTTATCGAGCGTCTGCACTCTACACCTACCGACGCATCCGTTCGCCGATATGTCCTCCAGGGCGACATTCTGTATCGAAGGAACTTCCTCCCTGACGGCTCTGATCTTCTTCTGGTCTTGCCAAAACAGCTACGACAGACTGTGCTCTTTGAGATGCATGACGCACCCACTGCAGGACATTTGATGTTCGATTCGAGATCTACTATTCGATATTCGCACACCTGTAGTTACATTGCCATTCTAGAAACCTCGCAATGATTGTTTCATGTAAAAAAAGAAAATAATAAAAAATAAAATAAAAACACTGAAGAGTCCTCTAGCGCAACTAAAATCACTTACCCCCGAGCAGGGAGCTGTGACATTGCGTATGCCATCACCACCCTTTACTGCTGTCAGTCACTGAAACAGCGCCTGATACCGGTACTATGGTTTCTAAATGCAAGAACCGAGCCAAGGCAGAGTCAACAGTGCTAAAAAGGAAGGGAAAGAGCAGGTCAAATCATAAAAACAATCTTGGGCCTCGTTTGCAGTTTCATGAGCCGGCAAAATCAGTGCAGCATTGCACGATAACAAAACTACTGAAACACAAAAGTGCTGGCAGTGCAGAGAAGAGTGAAAATGAAACCTGGCATCAAGAGCATCAGCAAAAAGTGGTTTTGTCTAAGAATGGAAGTAGACTAGTGTACCATTTTCTTCCAGCTTACAATGCAGTGCAATGATGTTTTTATTACTAGCCTATGACTAGTTGAGTACTAGTAAAAGAATAATGAGGAGTCGCTACATCATCGCACATTGTTCCAGTGGATTCTCACTTGTCCTGCATTTACCTAAATTTCTCGATTACTAAAGCTCCGTCTTGGAAGCCTTAGATGTTCTCGAGCATTAATGTACATGACTTTAGCTTGACTGAATATTTGTACAGCTTTGCCTGCTGCAGTGAATCGAAGCCTACAACCTGCGCAATGCGTAGAGTCGTCCCCTCTGAAGTGTCGTGCCTTGCAGGAGGACAGCGGTGGCTCGAGCAGTGCGCCTTCTGGTGGAGAGTTTGGCAGTGGCCGCGGTGGCGGCCCCGCCTCGGGTGACAGCCCCCTGGCTGGGCTGCGCAAGTTTCAGGACTCGTTCCTCTCTTTCCTGAAGACCCCCCAGGGGGGTGCTGCCCCCCCTGCAGAGGAGGCGGGGGTGCCTGCCCCTTCCCAGCAGCCGCCCCCGCCGCCGCAGCAGGGCCGCAGCGCCAGCGGCAAGCCCCTGGCCAACCCGAGCCCCTACTGTGACTTCTGCCTGGGCGACAATGGCGAGAACAAAAAGACACGGCAGCCGGAGGAACTCGTCTCCTGCTCGGACTGTGGCCGCTCTGGTGAGTGCTAGTGGTTGGCCAGCCGTGCTGGACACTCAACCGGCTGGATTTATTCTCGGGTTACACTCGCCACTAGACGTTGGTAATTGGGTCGACTATTCGAAGGCTTTTGGCCGTGTTCCTACCCACGGGCTTCTTCAAAAACTAGCTTGCCTAGATATTGGCACAAATATTGTTCTACAGATGAAGAATTTTCTTTCTCTTCGAATGCCTTAAGTAAACAACTACAGCTCCTCTCTAGCCCATGTCGTGTCCTGGGTACCCTCTGGCACTGTGCTTTGATCTTTGCTTCTTCTGATCTGTATTAATGATTTCCCTACTGAATTTCTTCATACTTGATTGTTGGCCGACGACTGTGTAATATACACTCGAACCTCATTATAAAGAAATAATAGATATAATGAAGTGAATGCAGTTGCCCTTGAAATTCCTATAAAGATCCATGTGTTTAATACGGGACACGGCTCTTTGCGGCGAAAAAATCGCAAAAGAATAGGTTTTTTGAAAATGAGATTTTCTATATCTACAGCTGATATTCCTTTAATTCACTAAGTTTCGAATCTCAGGGAAAAGTATTTCGTCCGCAATATCAATTTATAACATCACTGTGAGCTGAATTCCGCGCAAAAACAGCCCTTTTTATCGTGGTGCGTAGCTCTTTTTCTATGCACGCGATTGCAGCCATCTTGGTGTCGTTGGAAAGAGGAGCCTTCCTTCTTTCATTTCCCGCCAAAAGGGACTCCGTCGGTTCCCCAGTGACGTTGAAATCTGGGGAGAAAAAGAAGTCCGAACGCGCAATCCGATTCATTGACTAGCGCACGTGACCAAAAACGCGTGCTGTGGTTGGCTGCGCAAGGTTCCCGTCATCTGCTCCACTCCGCAGGCGACGCGACGACATGTCTTGTTGTTCTCAGTCGTACGTTTGTGACAAGCGTGGAACTATGTCCAATCCACCGGGGAAGTTCGCCACGAGGCACAAGTTCGGCAGAAAGAAGAAGCGATCAGCTTATAACTTTCAGAAGCGCTCTGTTCCTTCGGAAAACATTGAGAATAGCCCGCCGCCAACCGCAAATGATGCCCAAGCCGCGGACGATGCTGAAGTAGGCCTAGCCAGCTCACCAACGAGTGAAATTGTTACGGACAGCGGCCGCGTTCGGCGTGACACTGCACTGTTGCAACGTGCGGATTCGCTGCAGAGGGATATGAATGCCAAAAGAAAACTTCAAGTCCTTGCTTCAACGCCAGCAACAAAACGGAAGTTGGATTCCCTCACTCACGCCGACGACGTTGTGGCTGCACCAGTCGATGTGGAGGTAGGCTTCGCTATCGTTAGTTTGGACTCCGTGAACGGACTGATGTCATTTGTGAAGTGCAAGGTGTGCGGCAGTAGCGTGACAGTAGGCAAACGCGAATGAGAATATGGCCTTGCCATAAAGATTGTTATCGCGTGCGCGTGTTGCTGTGATATTGTGTCGGCGGGGAGCTCGCCCCGCGTGAACGGTAACCAGAAGTGCAACCCGGTCGTTGGGAACGTTCTTGCTGCGCACGCGATGCAAGCCACCGGGAATCATCGAACGGTGCTGAACGATGTTTTTGCCACAATGAACATCTCCCACTGTGGTCTTCACACGAAAACGTGGCAGCGGTATGTGAAAAGGAAGTCGGCACCCGCGGCGGCACTTGCTGCCGAGAAGCAGACAGCACTGTGCGTGCAATCGGTTCGGCAACTGTACGACGAATTGGAGCTTGGAAATCCGGGAAATATTGCCATGTCATACGACGGTTCCTGGATGACGCGCGGCCACTCGTCTCACATTGGCGTAGGCACCGTCATAGAGCTGTTTACGGGGCTAGTCATCGACTATGTGGTGCTCAGCAACTTCTGCGCTGGTTGTGAGCGTGGGCCAAAGGATAATGATCCGAGTTATAAAGCTTGGAAGGAGAGCCATGCCTGTCAGAAAAACCAAGAAGGCCGGCGAAATGGAAGTTGAAACTGCCCTCATCCTTTTCCAGAGGTCACTGCAACGGCATAACCTGAGGTACACCACCGTACTCTCGGATGGCGACAGTCGCGCTTTCCTTGCGCTGCAGGAAGCCAGAGTATATGGATACATTTCAGTGGAAAAGGAAGACTGTACAAACCATGTACAGAAACGTATGGGCACAAGCTTGCGAAACCTTATCGCAAAGCATAAGGGACCTGGATTGGAGAGCCTTGGTGGTAAAGGCAAACTCACTAACGACTTAGTCGCGAAGCTGTCACGATAATATGGCTGGGCCCTGAAGACTCACAAGGGTTATATGCAGGGAATGAAAAGGGCTGTGATAACCACTTATTACGCACAACATCAAATGACTTGGTATCGGACCACAGCTATTGTCCACCAGGACCAAGCTCGTGGTGCCGGCAAAATGGAGCAAGTGCTAAGGGCGAGGCAGCCCCTAAGCACTGCTGCAATTTGCCTTCTCATGTCTGTGAAGCCCTGTCACCAATATATGAGCGCCTGTCGGATGAAAAGCTCCTTGAGCGGTGCCTACGGGGCAGTACTCAGAACAGCAACGAGTCTCTCCACTCCCTGATATGGGCACTCGCTCCAAAGGAACAGCATGCTTCACTGTTCACCGTGCAAGCCGCAGTAGCTGAGGCAGTCATGAAATTCAATGCTGGCTGTGAGACGACCCCTGCAGCAATATTGAAAGAGCTGCACCTTAACCCTGGAATACGAAGCATGAAACGCATGGTGGAGAAGGACTGCCGTCGAGCAGTTGCATCTGCAAAAAAGCGCAAGACCACTACAGTCATGCAGAATTCTTTCAGGAAACGCCATTTGGGTGGCCGTAGTCAAAGTGACTACATTCCTGGTGGCTTTTAGCCACTTTCACTGCGAAATAGTGCACAATTTTTTCTGCACTTTTGATTAAAAGTGACTTCATTTCTTTTTTCTCGTTTTCTCGAAACACCAATTTTTGACTTCTTGCTGATTTGCAGCAATGATATCTCTGCCTTCAAGGCAGGTAGAGGCATAATTTTTGTTGTGGCTCGTAGCTGAGTGTACAAAGCACACAGGGGTAGGAACAGATTTTTGAATTTATGCTTTAAAATTTTTCAGTTCTGCTTTAGATCAGACAATAGGGCACCCACAATTGGAACAGCGAAGATTGAATTGCTATAAGATTACTAATATTTAATATATCAAAAAAGTATTCCTACCATTGTGTTTCTTATGTTTTCTAGTACCTAGGCATGTGCCAATATGAATTTTTGTAGTGCAGTTCTTTTTCTATTGTTTCCACAAACAATGGCCAATGAATTCCATTTATCTTCAGAACTAAATGGCCTATTGGAAAAATAATTACGTATTTGAAATCAGCACAAAAATCTTAACAAGACTGGAACGTTTCATTAATATTGATGGAAAAAGATGATGAACAATAATTTAATAGCAGTGTCCCCCCTTAACTCTTTCGGGACCGCGGTCCGGATATCGTGCAAAAATGCACGATCGAATTGCGCGCGCTCTCAAACGCAAAATTTTCGCGGTGGAACCCGTGTCGCCATCTAGTGGGGTAGTTTCACATCTCTAGTTTTTGTTTTTGTGCAATTCGCCTCTCTCGCGGCAGGCGGCGACGTAGGAGAGATTTTAATCTTGGCCGCGGCGGCGGCGGAGATTGAGAAGCATGGCGTCGACATCGCGTCAGGCCGCGCAAAGAAAGAAGCGTCTGTCGCGCGATTCAGCTGCTTCAACTGCGGATTTTTCCGATACAACGAGTAGCGAAGAGTCCGAAGATGAATTCTCGAGCTCTGATTTCAGTTCAGAGAGTGATTCAGCGTCGCAATCACCTGGACCGTCAACAAGTGTCCGAAGGTGAGTATTTAGTTTCGCTTTCCGCCCGCTCTTGAGTACTTACGCGGGATCACTATATGTTCTCAATTTTTTTCTGTGTTTGGTAGGGTTTCCACAACCTACGGGAACGACGTCCTGCCCCTGCGGCAGAAGCGTATTCAGTTTTCTCCCAAGCGGGAACCTGGTGTGCATCTGACCGAAGATGTGGGTGTGGCACTCCGAAGCACCACAAAGAGATTTCTCACCGCCCTGGACTTCTTTTTCCTTTTTTTCTCGGCCGATGTTATCCAGACTGTTTGCGACAACACCAATAAATATGCCTACACGAAGATCTTGGAGAAGCCCACTCATGCCCGTCCCGATGGGTCTTGGGAAGAGGTCACTACAAGTGAAATGAGAAAGTTCATTGGCCTCATAATCTACATGGGCATCTTGAAAGCACCGCGAATCAAGCTTTACTGGAATGTGGGAAGCATCTATAGTGGTCTGCCGCCACGAATTATGCCGCGGCGTCGCTTCATAGCACTGCTTGCGATGCTACATGTCGCTGACTTGGACGATGCAACTCAGATGTCAAAAGGAAAGCTTCGCTTCGTGTGGTGGCTTCTGCAGCACATGAATAAAGTGTCGGCAAAGCTATTTCAGCCTCATCGAGACCTCTCTGTGGATGAGCGTATGGTGAAGTCGAAAGGGAGATCAGGGATACGGCAGTACATCAAGGATAAAGTGACCAAGTGGGGCTATAAGCTTTGGGTTCTTGCAGACCCGGTCACCGGGTATACAGTGCAGTTTGCTGTATACACAGGCAAGCGCGAGCAGCCAGGGCCCCACGGGTTGGCTTTCGATGTAGTTTGCCAGCTGTGTGCAGAACACTTTGATCAGGGCTACAAAATTTTTATGGATAATTTTTACACCTCGACACACCTGTTCAGTCACCTCCTCGATCGGAAAACATTGGCTTGCGGCACTACGTGAAAAGACCGCCGCGGATTCCCTGTTGAATTGAAAGACATGCGCTGGGAAAAGAAAGCTCAACGAGGTGAAATTAGATGGTTGCGCGACCAAGAAATTCTCTATCTTCAATGGAAAGACCGACGCGTAGTGAACATGATGAGCACGATGCACACAGCCAACGAAACAGTCACTGCAAAAAGAAGACAAAGAAGGGGAAGTACCTGGACCCAAATTTCTATCCCAAAGCCTTTGCTAATTCACGAATACAATTCTGGAATGATTGGAGTAGACAAATCAGATCAAATGATTGGCTACTACAATGTACTGATGCGCAGTGTCCGCTGGTGGAAGACTCTCTTCTTCCACTGCATCGACATAGCATGCGTGAATAGTTTCATACTATTCCAAGAATATAGGAAATTACATCCAGACGTCCCTGAGCTGGCCAGAAATGCTTCCTTTGACCATTTAGCTTTCAGGGAGGAACTGGTGCAACAGCTTCTTCATCTTGAAGGAGCCAAGCAAACTCGTGCTCCTCCACCACCACCTGCAAAGCCTCCACTTCACAAGCCCCAAAAAGTGGAGAGACGCAAAAATTGTAAACTTTGCTATCGACAAACCAAGAATGAGGTCAAGACTACTGTTTTCTGCAGTGACTGCAACGCACATTTGTGCTTCAATGCTGCGCGGAACTGCTTCCTTGAGTGGCACAGAGAGGGTGCACAGAAGTGAGGGGTGAACAGTGGTGTGAGAAATCACACACACAAAAAAAAATGTACATAAGCCTGCAAAGTTTTTTTGCCTCAAAGTTGTCATAGAGGTATTTTAGCACATTTTGTATATTCTGGAATTTTTTTAGTGCTGCTTTTTACTTTCATATGCAACAATTTCCAACTTTCTTTTGTTTACTTGAAAAAAAAATTTTGCATATTGAGATTTTTTTTTCTGTTATGTATATTATTTA
Organism: Dermacentor andersoni; assembly: GCF_023375885.2. Taxonomy (NCBI): domain Eukaryota; kingdom Metazoa; phylum Arthropoda; class Arachnida; order Ixodida; family Ixodidae; genus Dermacentor; species Dermacentor andersoni. The sequence continues at coordinate 13,369,785 of NC_092820.1, forward strand.
GTCATTTCAATTTTTCTACAATAAAAGTCCAATCACTTAGCTTCATTTTGATGCATATGTCAACAAGATAGCGCAAAAATTTCATTGAATAAAAAAATATTTTCTAGCAAGTATCAGAATTGCCTTCTTTTGGGCGGTCCCGAAAGAGTTAAAACCTAATTTTAATGAAGCGAAATTGTCCTGCCAATGGATATCATGAACTAGATTACCGTATTTACTCGCATAATGATCGCACTCGCGTGATGATCGCACCCCTGAATTTTGTCGTCAAAATTCGATTTTTTTTATTTCCCTTGTAATGATCGCACCCTGAACTTGCCGCAGCGATATGTCGTGTGCCGAGTCTAGCTAATAATGATCGCGCTTACCATCTGTCGAATGCTACACGAACGACTCGTCTGCACGAACCAAACATTCTTAAGTAGATGCCTCATTTCATTACTTTCATCACTTTCCGCACTTCCATGGTAAAAAGACGTGCAACCAAACTTGCCTTTATTATGGGTAGGCTTTATAATGGTTGTGGTCAACAGAAACAAAAAAGGCACCTTTCGATTCTTGTCATCTGCACTCGTGAGCACGCAACAAATCGCGTGCGGCAATGATAGTAGCCACGTTTACACTGATACGTTAAAAGTGTACCCTATTCATACGCCGACGCTTGTAACACAGCTAAGATATTCGCCTACCCTTAGCGGAAACGTGCCGTGTTAGGATAGTAGTGAAGACAGATGCCGCAGTTTCCGCAGCACGCCGGCCCATCTCTGTTTCTGTCCCCTCAAAGCGGACATGGCTACGTTATTGCCGCAAACTTGCCGATATTAACGATATTATTCATCACTGATACGGAAGAAACTGTTTCAATGCACGTAATGTACTCACGAGAAGAAAAAAAAAGATCGCGTTCGGCGCGTTCGGCTTGCTCCGCCGGCCGCCATTTTTGTTTTGGTGTCCCGCACCCGCATCCCGCAGCAAAGGCGGGAGGAAAAACATTTTTTTTTTCTCGCCGGAAATTTAACCCGCGTAATGATCGCACCCCTGAATTTGCGTCAATTTTTCTGACAAAAAAGTGCGATCATTATGCGAGTAAATACGGTAGTCTCCGAAACCAAAAATTACCCGACCGTCGCCCACCAAGTACATCGCTTTCTGGGGGGGTTGGGTGCTTGTTTGCCTCGGCAGCAGTTCAAGATCGCTGTGTCAAATATGCCACTGAGCAATGCTGGTCTCTCTAGGACTTGGAACGATAATCGATTGGAATCATCAATTGCCCGACGTAGTTGCTCTTACTGGCACCAAAAAATTTAATGAGCTTAGCGATGCATTGCCTTGGCAAAGTGCATTTGTTTGTTTATTTAGGAAAGTAAGGGCAGTCTTAATTCCAGACTTTAGGCAGTACTAGGCAATACATTGGCAGTGAGGCAATACAGAACATTTAGGTTTATAAAAGGAACAAGGTGAAATGTCGAGCTAACAAGATGCAGTGGAGGAAGGATCATCCGTTCAGAACAAAAGCGTGAATGAGATATAAACTAATACGAAGTAATATAATGCAGTCAGCATCTGTTAATTTGACTCTGACGGGACTGATGAAATTGAGCGAATTATACAATTTGCAATTGGTCGAAATGAACAAAATGCAGAAAAAATGCCAAAGTGCACCGCTGATTCATTTGGAATTATTTGCCCTACTCTAACACCGCCCCGAATCAAAGCGCTTACATTTTTATGTGTCCTAAGTAATAAACTAATGTAGAAATCTAACATGCACACGATTTTTAGCAATAAAGATTAATGCACAATGGCGGCCCGTGCCCTAAGGTCACCTTTGCCGCACACTTTTCTTTAAAATTCAGCTTTGGCACCATACGTTTGTGTTGTATGTTAAAGCATGCAAATTTTGCGAAGGTGGTTTGGTTTCATGTCCAATTGCACCGGGCAGGCAATTTTCGGCTCAATTTTGTTATTAAAAAAAAGCGCATGTTAGAATCCAGTAAATACTGTAAACAAACATTGCGAACTATGGTTATTGCTTGCAAGTCATCCTAGGGTGGGCAGAAAATAGGCCGTTTCAATGAGAGATGACATGTGTTCAATGCATTCACTGTCTGCTAAGCTCCACTGGGACAGGTGCTCCCATTAAAAGGGGTCGCTATTGGGGTTAATGTAGCGGTCGGGCCCATGTGTGCTGACTGGGCAAGTTTTAATGATCTGTCAAAGGTCGGTTTTAGCATCTAAATAGCGAAAGTTTGAGCCCATAGAAGTGCATGGGTGCCGGGGGGGACCTTCGGCTGTGATCTAATTAACCGGAGTTGAATTAACAAAAGTCTGCTATACTACAGCAGTAGTAAATATCACTTATATAGTACACTGAGCAGTGAAAAAATAGCTATCATACAGAAACCTAACGTTGAATACCATGTGAAACAACTGCATAAGATTATACTGAGAGACAAAAGCAGCGGCAAATACTATCTAAAAAGATAATAATGCCGAACACAATAGAGCACAAGTACACGAGAGCATGTCAGGTTACAAAAGTGACGACAAATCCAGTCATGAATGAAATAGTCACTTTATGTACAAGATCAGAACAAATCACAACTTAAAATAAAACAAAAGAGCAGTGCCACTGAAATAGTGCAAGCAAAACACGAGCGAGAAAAAAAGGAATACCTGTGTCACGGTCGTTCATCACATACGTCTGTGTGCAATCAAGTGAACGTCAGAGATTCACGGACAGACGTGAACCAACATTTATCAAAGATATTAGAAGTGAAACAAAACAAGCAGTAAACACATAGTACAGAACAAAAGTCACTAAAACAAACATATGTCTACATTAAGTCCTACGTGCAGCATTCAAGAAAGGAGTGAAAACGTCTCACATATTCAGTTCCAATGGTGACGACTATCGGCGGTAGAACTATCGTGACAGTTCTAGTTGGAGGAAAGCCAAGGCACGATGACTCATGTGGGAGGCAAGCCAAGGTACGATGACGACACCGGTCGTCAGATGAGGCAGGCGACGGGCCCCGGCTGCATTACCGTGCACTTGAACGGGTGTCAGGCAGGTGGCTTGCACCGCCACACTTGCACATGCCACCTCGAGCAAGAGGCGGCCTCAAAGCAAGGGCCTTGGTTAGGCCTCAATTAAGCCTCATCCTGGATACAGCCTTACACTGGTCCGACATGGTCCGTGCTACGAGCAGGCAACAGCCAGGCTTGCTTCAGACGGTGCCACACCAGGTGCCACTCTGCGTTGGCACCAACAGGCAGGCACGTCCTCAGGGCAGCAGGAGCTCCCGGAACAGCGCACTAGTCCTGCATCTTCCAAAACCACGAGCGTGCCTTGCCTGCTCGTTCGGCACCTGCCTCTTCTTCCTTTTCCCATTTTCAATTTTCTCGATGTCGCCAAGCACGCAAGCTGTCTTTGGCTCGCCTTCTTCTGGTTCTTCTTTCTTTATCCTTTTTGACACAAAATTCAAAACCCTCGCAAGTTCTCACAAAATCCACGTACACACAAATGAAATAAAATTAAGTCCTTGCACTACAACCTGTATACATTAGTATAGCAAAAGTGTTGGGTTACCTTTTTAGGGTAGGACGAATGCGTTTTGCAGTGGCTGATAGGGTTGATGTACTTACTTTTGCCTATTGCTAACTTACCGGGATATGCCAGATAAAATAGCCTCTAGATCCGTCAAGTTTGTAACATTTCCAAGTTTGCACTTTGCAAAAGAGCTGATAGAGATATGTTGCATTGGTAGATGTTAAACAGCCTTTCTCTGTTTAACTATGTTCACTTGTGTGCGCAGGCCCCAAGCAACTGATGCACATTCCAGTATTGGTATTACATTCGCCGATCATTTATTCGGACCTCACAGGGACTGCGGAAATGTCCGAATAAACAGGTTTCCGAAAAAGCAGATTAAGAAAAAAAAAAAAAGAAATCCTTTATTTCCACGCTTTTATTCGGGCTCGGCAGTGGGTTTGAAGAAATCGTGGTGCGTCATTGCACGCTGTTCCGTTTACGTGCAGTCAAATAAGCCTGAATCTCGGAGAGGGTCGTACGGTCACTATAGGCGGCTGAAAGCAGTCACTGCTTGTACATGCTCCGCATGCGACGGCAGCGTAGCACATGGTCCGTCATCTTCCGACTTGGAGTCATCGTCCGGCGGTACAGCAGAAACCTGAGAAATCTTGCCCTTGTCGAGTTCTGCACATGTCAGTACAAGAGTGTCAGCACCTGTGAAACTGTAAAATGAGACTGTGTCCAGAATCGCAATGCAACTGTCGGCGCCATTAGACACTTGACGTGATGTTTCCGTATGCCGTGTTGGATCACCGTAACCTCCACACATCCCACAAAGCAAACACCACCATGCCGTCACGCTGACACCAGTCGCACAAACGAAAAATGTGGCCTACTCGCAGCGTGGTGCATGAAGAAAGAAACAAATCAGCTGCTGGATTGTGTTGACATGGCTTACTAAGCTGAGACTGGAACTGCTGTGGCCACGAACCAGGCAGAAACGATGATGATGAGCGGGGATTCGCAGTAGCGCCACTTTGTGGGGCAGCAAGGAGGCTCCGTTCAAAACAAAAATGGCGTTCAGCAAGTCGAACCGTGCACCGGTCAGAGTCGGTGCATGGTGCTCTCGATCGAGTTAGCTCAAGGAGTATCCGAAAAATCAGACGAGAGGTTTCAAGGTGTCCGAACTTTCGGCAGTCGTTATACATTATGGTCTATGGGGAGAATGGCGGTGCCGCGAAGCAGACCGAATAATCGAGCATGTCCGAATTTTTGAGTCTGAAAAATCAGTCGGCGACTGTACATACATTTTATGGGCCATTTTATAGTTCATGGGTTGCTTTAGCTAGCGTCCTTCCCACGGTGTACGAATATTATGAGAGGTGTGCGAACGGCGACGCCTCACTGTGCTGAGGGCGCGCCGACAACTTGCGTGCGCTTCTGCCATCCTCCGAGTGACGGCGCTTTATGTTCGGGGGCCGCCAGCTCGTTCTAAAGGGTGAGGCCTCATCGACATCACAGCATCGTTCGCGTTCGTCGCACGCAGTTGCGAGCACTTCTATGCTTTGCGCTGGTATACGTGTGTCGCTTCTGCATGGTTTCTTGTGATGTGAAATGTTTTGCAAACCTGTTGACCCATTTATTTCTCACCATGACAACAAGCGCGAACGAGACCAAACCAACCAAACAAGTGCGAGTGGCGCGAGCAGACAACAGTACAAAATGAGTGGTCGGGCGGGTCCGCACAACACCAGTTTCCCGTTCACATGTCACCGAAGGGGCCGCTCTCATTGGTCTCCACGTATTGTGGCTCGCGCCTTCCATCTCCCGCTCTGCGTTTGCTCTTTCATCTTTCGCTGTGTTCATTCGCTTGTGGCCCCCCACACGATGCGCGCCGTCTTACGGAAACTGCCCGAAGTGCATGCAAGACGTGCATGCTGGAACGGGCGGTGTTCACATACCTCTCATACTATTCGTACGCCGTGGTCCTTCCTAAGTATCCCAAGTTTTCTCGAAGCCCTTTTTTCAGTATATGCCATGCGTTTATTCCTTGTTAAATCAGATGTGATGACAAGGCTTAAGTATGTATGTGCTGAAATAAAAGACAAGTAATGATTGCCCAGTTTGTACTGGATTTTTAAGGGGCCTTTTTTACGAGTTACAGTCATCTCTACTGTTATTCCTGGGTCCCAACTTGCTCCATCCAAGAGACAGCTTCATTCCCGAATACTCAGTGTATTTTTCGTGCTTGTTAGACATTATCGCATTGGTGGATGTGTTTTCAGCAAAGGTAGGCGACTATTTTGGTTGCATTTACGATTTTAAGGAGAATTAGATTTTTTCATGATTACAACTTTTCAAAATAACAAACGATTTTTAGTGGTCTCTTGAGATTCGTTGCATCGAGATTTGACTATATCTCTCTTGCAGCAGTAAAAAATGAAGCAAGGGCCCGTAGACATTTGGTTTGTAGGTTTTCTTATTTCTGTAAACTTTAAGTAGACTACTGAAGCAACAGATCAAACAAATAACTGCTGTAGCCTTGAATAATTCTCAAAGTCACGTGTTTCGGTGAGTGACATTTCAGTAATGCGAATTACCTTAGGCTTACTTTACGTGCAGCCAGGAGCACGGCAAGAAGGGCACACACCATTTGGTGTGAAATCTCATCTCTTCGTGTGGCACACAGCGGGTGCAGTACTTTGCAGGTCGTCAGCAAACACACACACCGCGTCTGCTGCTCTTGTCCTTTAAGAAAGGCCAGGCCTGGTAAGGGGCCCTGCTTCGATCCATGCTAATGAAAAATCATTTTTTAATTATTGGTTCTAGCTTGATAAGCAGCTTACGGTGTGAAATGCGATCAAATGCATTTTCAGAGTCTTAAAACTAAGATGTGGCTCTGTTTGTCTAAACCAATGGCACGGTTGTGAGCAGTTCCAAGTAGTTGCGTAGTTGTCATTAGCATGTCGAAACCCATGCTGTTTACTGTTGATTGTTTTTATTTTTATTTATTTATTACATACTGCAGACCACAACAGGCTCCTAGCAGGACAGGCACCGAGTCTGTATCCACCGAGTCTGTATTTTTGGAGTCCAAAAAATCTGTTGGTGATGGCATTGTTTATAACGAGTTTAGGCGCTGGCTTTTACTTCTCAAAGATACCTCCGAAATTTGGCCGGAGACGAAGAAAGAAACTTTTTTAAGTGCACATTCTGGTAGCGATTTTTAGCACCAGCAATGCTATCTTTCAGCTGTGATCTCAACACAGAATTCTAATCATTGGCCGATGCTACATTTAGTTGCTAATATTTTTGTTTTGCTTTTTTTTCAGTCTTCGTCCCAAGCATACCATCTCTGTGGTTATCCGGGGGCTTGTGCTCAGTTATTTTCCACTCGTGCGGTACAAAGGCCTGTATGCATTTAATGAGAGGTTTCTTGAAAAAAATCCACAGGTAGTGAACCAAACGCTCATCTGACTCAGAGAGAGAGAGACAAAGTATTAAAATGAGCTGTCTAGCATATCCAGAATATTAACATCACCTATAGGCTTATTAACATCAAGGATATAGGCAAATTTGATTGACATTTACTTCACAGGCATAGTTTAATTGTATTCTAATATATTCAGTCTCATGGTCCACTACGCCCTCGAAGACATGGATACCGTCAAATCTCGATATAACAAGTCACACTGGACAGCTGAAAGTAGTTCGTTATTCTGAAAGGTTGTTATAGTGAAAGCCCCAAAATTAACCATTTCGCCCATGAACTCATCAGTTCATAATATGTCAATACTTGAGTTATCCACGGAAACATTGATGTTAGTTCTAGGTGTCACGCACAACCGAAGCACCATAAGTGACGCACGCAAAGCAGACGCTGAGAAAAATATTGACAGAAAGGAAGCTCCATGTTGCATCCAAGGTGCAATGTTTGTTGTTGTTTGTATGTTTTTCACATTCTTTGCCGTGGACACTGCAAGTGTCACTCGAGGCGGACACCTCAACTATTCCAAAATGCAAGCGTGCATAGACCACACCGTCCATAAATTGCAAAGTGCGACCGTGTGGCATCCCTGCAAGTACAGAGCTTACAATTCTCTGCACGCATAGCTAGTACAGCCGCAGAAAGAAGCGTGAAAGAATGAGGCGTGCGTAGAAAGAATGGCAAAAGAAGGAAGAGAATGCGCTTCTGTTGCTAGGCGATACTTGCTTGGGCGGAGCATGTGCTCTCAAAACATTTGTTAGGCGGCCAAACGTGGTCGCCCGATAAAGATAAGGAGACGTGTCAATATTCTCCGTGCACAGACGCGGTAGCGCTGCAGAAGTTGCGGGGCACCTTTTCATTGCGGGGGGTGCTGTTCTCATCATGACGATTGCATTCATGACGTAATGCAGAGCTTCTGCCACTGTTGGGCCTGAATCGCCCATGCTATTATTTTCCGTGTCGTCCTCATCACTGTCGCTGGCCGGCACTTCGTCAACAACAGAGGCAATGATGCCGAAAAGTCGAACCTCGTAGCCGACATCTCTTCACGGTCGCAGCAGTGCTGCTGAGCAACTTCTTCGCATTCCAAATGCCACACACCGTAGTCAACAGTAGATCCCTGTCACGTGCCATCGCCAACTTCTTCGTGTCACATTCGATAGCACGAGTGATGTCAAATTTTTCTTCTATGCTGAGCACCCAGCATCTTTTTTATCCGAACTTCAGCAAGATGCGAGTCCTCGCTTGCGCGACGCCATAACGCTCTCTGGCACGGCACCGAAATGATGTTGATGTTGATGAGGCTTCATGAGCAAACGCACAGGGCACTTGGAGGTCGTTGTGCCGATCTCTGAGGCTTGTTGTTCTGCCGGGCCGCCCGATGGAGACGACGCATTGCCATGCTTCCGCGACGAAAAGTGGAAACACTACGTGTCAACCGGTATGTACGCAATAAGCTGGTACAGTTTATGTGGATACAAAATACATTATGTTCAATGGCCACTGAGTCGAGGATTTGACTTTACTACTTTTAAAACGAAACTATTGTTTAAGCGGATACGGTTTAACGAGGTTTTACAGTACTAGGATTTCACTCTAGGTTCTTCTGATTGAGAAGAAATCTAGGACAGATTGTTTGGCACTTTGAATGCGGGTATGTACCTTCACCAGTTGCGGTAAATCATGAAACAATAGAATGTCAAGAAAAGGTTCAGCATCACTTCAGAGCACAGAGAGAAAATTGCTGGCCCAGTTCACATGGGGAACTTTAATGTCGCCAAGAAGCATCATATTACAGGATTGATTTCTAAAAGTAAATAGGAAGTTACTAAGACCTTTGTAAAAGATTTTGTTGGAACTCGGAGGGGCCAATAGAAACCTCCAATTCTCAAAACACATTCGTCCATGGTGACTTTGATGATGATGCATTCAATTCCTGTGATGTCAGGCAGTCTCAATACCTGTAACGACTGATTGAATACGAACGCAACTCCACCATCCCCTGAATCTCTCATTTCTGTGGATGCAGAAATTACAGAAATTATAACCCAGGGGTACAATTTCAAAGTCACCAATGTTGGTGTTTAACCATGTTTCAGTTAGCAGTCGAACCTGGCTATATTGAACTCGCCAAAAAAACGCTTATCAGTTCGATATAGGGAATAATTCGATATTAGCCTGCTAAGGAATTGGACGTCATAAAAGCACATACCATTTATAAGATCACTTTATTGATGAAACTAGCTTAGTTTTGCATGAAATAGTCCTGTATTTTCTTCTGCTTGGGCAATTTCGCTGCCTGCGACAGCACGCACTTCTCCACATTGTCTAAAGAGTCAGAGCAGCTGTGGCCGCAACCTTTCACCTTTGCGCAGAAATGCCGAACTAGTGTGAGTGCACCAATCACCTCGGAGGATGTGGGCAAAGGACCATCGTTGCTTTCCTCAATGTGCCCACTTTCACTTGTGCTCGGTATAATGTCGGCAATGTAGTCCTCGTTTTCGGGCTCTGCTGGGTTCAGAACACAGTCATCTGTATTCACAAACTCATCGACCGTTGATTTGTCAATGGCTTCCGGAAATTCTGACAGGTTGCTCTAAACTTCAGCAACATCTGCAACGGCGTCATCATACTCATCAGAATTTAGTCATCACTGGGCACGCAGAAGCGGGCATGTCTGAAGCAGTTTTGGATGAACCACTTGTACACGGCCGTGCGTACTCGTCGGGGTGCCCCGGGCACCGGGTACAGAGTTTGTCCGCTTTAGGCCTAATCTGCCCCAATTCTTCAAGATCGTGTGAAGAGTGCTTCTTGAAATCTTTTACGCTGCGGGGACATCCGAATTCTCACCGCGTTCGACTCGATTTATGATGTTGGGCTTCACAGCAAAAGGCAAATTCTGCTGCTTGATCACGGCAACACAGCGGGAGAAGGCCCACAAGGCGCAAACACAATGACTCAGAAAAGCAGCGAGACAACTTGCACTTGCGCCATCTTGCACAGTGAGGGCACAAGAGCAGCATCTGATTGGCTGTCTGAGCAAGCGCTGCGGGCAGGCCAGGATCATTTTTTGCAGGGGGGTGTCGACGGCTCGTTCGAGGCAGCGCGGTCATGATAGGGAGAGCGGTTGGATGGAGCCACGGCGGCAGGGAAACCCAGTAGCGCGTGGGAAAGCCAACTTCTGGGGGCACTTTTGCACTGCTTGACCTTCAATATATTGGGAGTCACTGCTATTTTTGTTCGATGAAAGCGTAATTTTGCTATATGTACTATTCTAACTATACTGTGTTCAGAAATTGTTCGATATACAGAATAATTCGATGTAGACGGGTTCGATATAGTTGTGTTCGACTGTACTATAATTTACGTTTTGTGCCATGACAATACTCTCTAAGTCAGTGGTCGTATTAACAATGCTGCGAGCATTTACATTCAAGCAAGTGAAACATGTTGCACCACTGTTCTTTGGTCATCCCGTCCGCCTCGCTCTGCCACGGTCCCTCACCACTGGTGCTCTTGACATTTGTTCATCATCCCATACAAACAATTCATTTTCAACCCTAGTCTTATCATACGCAAGCTTAACTTTCCTTCCCGATTTGCACAGCTCAGCGGCACCATCCTAAAGCTGCCTGGTGGTAGTGAAAAAGTCTTCAGACGTAGACATATGCATTCCTTTTAGTTTGAAAAAGTTTTTGAGTATGCTTATTTCTTGATGATGGTCAAACAATCTCAGTATCACAGGGTGAGGTTTGTTTGGTAGACGATTGGTTTTCGATTGGTTGTTTGGTTTGATTGGACGATCGGTTGTTTGGTTGGCGATTTGGTTGATGTTTGGTTTCCACCAAACGCACATCTAAGTTGAAGGAAAAAACCAGTCACAAAACACAAAGGACAAGAAGAGAGGTTCACACCACAACGACTGTTGGCGTGAACCACCAGTCAACTGATTGTCCTTTGTGTATTGTGACTGGTTTTTTCCTTCAACTAAGTACCAACTGGCCCAGATTTCAACACTACTGCACGTCTAAGACCAATGTACTTTGAGGAAGATCAGTGATGACTTTATCATTGAGAGCATTCATTGTATTGTTTTCGCTTTCTGGAATGCCGAAAACAATGAGGCTGTTGTGTCTCCTGCCATCCTCTAAATCTGCAAGCTTTCTTTCAAGGCACTGTATGCTTTTTCTATGCATTCAACTTTTTTCCGTTTATATTTGATAGCACCTAGCCTTTCTTGTATGCCTTTTTGACCATCAAGTAACTGCTTGATTAGTTGGGTACTCAGCCCTGGTTTGGACATGACATGCCCGCAGTACATCAGCAAAGACAAAACAAGATACCGTGCATAAAACAATAGTGCATGCAAGCAGTTTGGGCATTCTAACTGCTTAAAACTATGATCACTTGTTTTAAGTGCAGAATATTCATTGCTAAACTGCAAAAAAATTGCAGTGTGTTTGCCATGACACTGTTCCAAGGCCAGCTGATGGGCCTACTGAACAGATGTTGGTGTCGCAGTCCTTTTATAGCGTTGGTTAATGCCATTGAGGTGCCATTGTGTGGTGCCATGGGATTCAGCATGTGTAGTTGCTGGCCAATATTCCACTTTTGATACAGAAACGCTGAAGGAATTTGCATCTTCCTCTGTGTTGTAGACAACACAGGTGGCAATGGGTTTGTCCGATGGGCTGTTCAATGGGCTGTTCCGAGGCTGACTCAGGTGCCCACTGTGCATATTCAGCAAGATGCTTGTACAAATTTATATTTCTGTGTCTGCCGTTTGCAATATACTTTCATCTGAATTTCACTGTTAATTAACTTGGAATTTCTTATTTATTCTTTGCTTGTTTTTCTAGTATATTGCTTTGCCTGTGAATATATTTGTAATTATGTATGATTCCCCCTATGTAATACTCTCAGAAGACTGCCTTTTGGCATACTTTGAAATAAATAAATAATAATAATAATAACAATAATAATAATACAGTAAAAGCTCGTTAATTCGGACTTCTAGGGACCGTAAATTATGTCCGAATTATAGAGCGGACAACAAAAACAATAAATGCACGACTTTCATCAACAAACCTTTAATGCGCAAAGTAATCGAGGATGCTCGTCTGCTTTCGAGCAGAAACTCGCGCGGATACTATTTTACGAAGTCCTTCCAGGTGCTTAGCAGCTCGCATGCTGTCTGCAGTGTCCCAACAAAATTCTTCCAACACAGCGAGGGCCTCAGCGGCTCCTCTTCCTCCTCAGAATCTTCGCCGTGCAGCACGTCCCTGACAATTTCTTCTTCGGTAAGCGAGCTGGCTGTAACAACGCCGTCATCAATGCCGACGTAATCAGCGAGTGTCACCGCATCCGGCAGAACTCCTCCAAAATCCTTGCAGTCATCCCCATTGTCATCTAGCGACACTTCGGCCACTGCATCATCGCCAGGCTCACGCACAACGAAGCTACTGTCTAAGACAGTTGGCGACGACGTGCTCGAGTGTGTTGTGCCAAACGTAGGCAAGAATGTTGACCGCGCTCAAAAGATTCACGTCGTACTGCTTGCCGACATCATGGCACAGGAGCATCCGTTCCAGCACGCGCCTGCGGTATTTGGTCATGACATACTGAATTATGCCTTGGTTCATCGGTTGGAGGGCCGATGTTGTGTTCGGCGGCAAGAAAACAACTTCTATGTTGTCCAGTCCGGTGACACTGTTATGCGCACTACAATTGTCCAGCACCATTAACACTTTGCGGTTCTTTGCGGAAAACTGTCGGTCTAACTTCTGCATCCAGCCACGAAAAATTTCCGACATCATCCAGGCCTTTTTATTCGCTCGGTATTCCACCGGAAGAGCAGGCATATACTTAAAGCACCGTGGCTTTTGTGCCTTTCCAATGACGACAAGCGGCAAGCGCTCTGTTCCTGTCATGTTGGCGGCTAAAAGAATGGTGACGCGTTCCTTGGATCTTTTGCCACCGATGCACGGATCTCCTTTCATGGTCACAGTCTTGTCTGGCAAAGCCTTAAAGGAAAGTGCTGTTTCATCAGCATTAAATATGTCATTGGGATCGTAGGCGGCGATGTGTTCGAGCAGCTGAGCGTTGTTCCAGTTGTTGGCAACGTCTTCGTTGACAGTGCCTCTTTCGCCGCACACAGTCTTAAAAACGAAGCCATGTCGCTCTATGAAGCGCGCACACCACCCCTCCGATGCCTTGAATGCATCGATATGCATCATCAGTGCAAACCTCTCGGCTTGCGCCATGATGAGGGGTCCACTCAATGGCAGATTTGCATTACGCGAGTCGACCACCCACCGAAGCAAAGCCTCTTCCAACTCTGGATGAGCTGCTGTTCGCAGACGCTTTTGTGACGCTCGAAACTTCTCGCTTTCGAATGCCTGAAGAATCTGTTCATTTTTCACATACGTGCTCAAGGTACTTCTTTTCACATCGTACTTCTTCATGGCTTCTTGTCGAGAGAGTCCGTCCTTCGGGGCCCGCAAAATTTCCACCTTGGTAGCCAAGTCCTTCGCCTCGTATTTCGGCCGCTTCGCCGGTGTTGCCATCGGCGGAGAATGCAGTGACACGGGCGCACAACAGAAAAGCACCAATAAAGTTCAATAACTGAGCTGCGCTAAATCCAGCGGTCCTTGGCAAAACAACGTGCAAGGATATAGCGCACCAACAGCAACAAAGCGACAAAATGGCCCCGTCGATAACGCCGACACGTGCAAAAACAAGGAAAAGCACCCATCCAGCCATAAGTCGAGCCAATTGGATTGGCCAAGTTTCAGCCACTTGATGTCTATGGCAATGCTGCGTTTGGGCAACGAGGCGTTGGTTTGGGTATCACTATTGTGCCGCGTTTGCCGTATTTTCATTTTTGAGCCTCGGTGGCTGCCCGAAATCGTCCGAATTATCCAAAGTGGGCTGGAATCCGTCCGAATTGACGAGAGTTTCGTCCCATAGACTCCTATATATAATTGTAGGGACCAGGCGCGAAGGTCGAATTATCGAATTTTCCGAATTGACAGAAGTCGAATTAACGAGCTTTCACTGTAATAATAATGAATGAAGAGGGGTAAGACACAATGTTGCCTTACATACGTGTGGATTAAAAGGTGAGGTAGTATGCAAGAAAGAGTTTGTTTTTTGGACCTTAATTCAAAAGTCAAGTGCCATAGTTCTAAGAATGGTAGTAATACCTAATGTATCCTTTGATGTATGTACGGCGGACTTTCTTTAAACCGAACCTCAAGGGACCAGAAAAATTGGTTCCATTTATCAGGAGTTCCATTTACTGAGAGACAATGCTGAATACAATCGCATGAATACAAAACCAGCCAACCATGAGGATGGTATTCCATTTAAGAGGCAGTTCCATTTAAGTGGTTTTCGTTTATCGAGATTCCACTGTACTTGTCAAGAATATGTGTGCATATATATAATCTGACACGGGAGCTGTGACAACTGAGAAAAATTGTTAAAGAATTTAGTTAATTTGATGCAGAGCACTGATTTCCACTGCGGCTGTAGCCACAAGCTGTTCCAGCTTAGCTTGAGGAATTATGGTAGCGGGCACCAGCTGCCTGTGAAATTGCACCACATGCACAGGCCGCGCATTGTTAACAGTGGGCTCATTCCATAGGACATCGAGGTTGTCCCTCAAAGCATGCCTGTCTGATGGCTCGACTCAAAAGTATTGAAATGATGAAACATTCACAAAATAGTGAATAAAGAAAATAAATAAATAAATAGAACTTTGATTCCGAACACCTAAAATAACACTTAATGTGTCTAAAAAATGATAGTTCATCAAGAACTGCTTTGTGTGCTTCATAAAGGTTCAATGTGATATTTGAAATCAATTGATAACGAGTTTTGCATAAATATAAAATTAATAATTAAGATGAACACAGAAAAGTGTTACGTGGAAACTGTGGCTCTGCAGGAATGAATGCATCTACCCTGCCGGACAACAGGCATAAACTTCTGCACTCCGCAACTGCTATGTCGGTAATTGATTTATTTATTTAGCTTGTATTGCTTACGTGCGCCAAACAATTGCATTGAGAAATGTCTTGCTACTGACCTTGTGCTGCACGCCCACTTTTCCCGTAGCACTGTTTCCAGAGCTGAGTGAGAAATAAGGGGCTCCCCTCCCCCTTCCCTTGTGTGCAGCGCACCCGTCTTGCCTCCAGTTCACGCCCAACATGACTGTGTCGGTGAAGAAGTACCGCTGGCAGTGCATCGAATGCAAGTCCTGCGGCCTGTGTGGAACCTCGGACAATGATGTACGTCCCGTGTCTTTCCCAATGCCCAACAATTGGTCGTTTTTTTGATTGATAACACTCCCAGGGGAAGGCACGCACTGTGGCTCGTTACTTGTCCTCTTAATGCACACAGTCGGGACACGAATGCATGGCATGTTCTGTCCACGGGTAGAAAAGTCTGATTGCAAGTCGCACGTCTTAAAGGGAAATCGCAGCACCTTTTTCGCCATGGTAAGAAAACATTTGCGACCTGTAGACAATGCTGGCATGAACATGCGAGCCAAATATTGTTCTCCCGTGCTTGGAAGGGAGCCCACACTCTCTCTTGCGCGCTCTGTCCTGCAGGAAGCATGGAGTTCATATTTGACAGGCTCTAGGAGGTGCACAACACAAGTGCTGATGCTTAAATGAACATTTATTCGGAAAATACAAGAGTATAAACAGTCACCAGCCTAGCAACACTAAAGCATTTACGGCAGAAAACAGCCAGGTGCAACAAGTCATTTGGATTGGATAAACTTTATTAAAGGTCCTGCAGGACGCACGTCTGCGCGCAGTGGGCGTCTCCCATGCAGGAGACCGACAAGGAGTACCTGGCAGCCGCTGCGCGAGCCTGCTGGACTGCCCATTGCCGGTCGTGGAGTAACGGGCTTCGTAGGGTCTCCTCCCACTTGTCCGAGGTAGAGTCGGGTGGAGCGTTCCTACACTCCATGTCACGTAGAAAAATATGTGTATAAAAAATACCTAACAAACAAAAGGCTAATAGAAAGTGAAATATAATGTCTGATGGCTCAGTGCAATCTAATGTGAAATGCTGTCTCTCTTAAGAGCAGTAATTCTGGACAGCTTTCATAAAAACGCGCTAAAGACGAAGACGAAGGAACACATACGACAGGACTGGCTCTACTTCTAAATGGCGCTTATTACAAACGCTCATCTATTTATACTCTGCGCATCAGGTACATCATGCACTCATCATCATCCACTCAAAACATTGTAAATGAATCAGATCATACACACGATTGTATGGTCAATCAGTTCAGGTGCCTAGATATCTCGAAAGATACGTCACTTCTTTTTCTTGCAAAACCAAAGACGGATAGCTGAAGCACTTGTCACCTGCTTTTCTTACAAAATATGCTTCAACTATTTCTCATTCTGTTTTTGTGTTTTCTTTGCTCACGAAAGTTGTGTCACCAAACATAGATAAACAGAAAAGGATACGGCAGTCACTTGGCCGAGCACTGCAAAAAGTGTGCATGCACACCCATTTTTGGTGACACAACTTTCTTGAGCAAAGAAAACACAAAAACAGAACGAGAAATAGTTGAAGCATATGTTGTAAGAAAAGCAGGCGACAAATGCTTCAGCTGTCCGTCTTTGGTTTTGCAAGAAAAAGAAGTGACGTTTCTTTCGAGATATCTAGGCATCTGAACTGATTGACCATACAATCGTGTGTATGATCTGATTCATTTACAATCTTTTGAGTGGATGATGATGAGTGCATGATGTACCTGATGCGCAGCGTATAAATAGATGAGCATTTGTAATAAACGCCATTTGGAAGTAGAGCCAGTCCTGTTGTATGTGTTCGTTTGTCTTTGTCTTTAGTGCGTCTTTATGAAAACTGTCAAGATGAACCAACTCGCCCAAAGCAAGGTATTGTTGTAATGGTAATTCATTCTCAGTAAGGGTGACAAATGGCCTGCAGGTGCATTTTCCCCCTTTATTCACATTCCACATATAATGCTTTCATTATTTCCCTTGTAGGTGGGGGCATATACCGTATTTACTCGCATAATGATCGTACTTTTCTTCTTTTCAAAAGAAATGGACGCAAATTTAAGGGTGCAATCAGTACGCTGGGTAAATGTCACGAAAAAAATATTTTTTTTCATCCCGGATTTGCTGTGGGATGATAGCAGGCCAACAAACAGGCGGCTGCCTCTGTAACACTGTGGGACATAAAAACAAAGATGGTGGCCGACGGAGCAAGCCAAATGCGCCGAACGTGATCTTTTTTTTCTCGTGAGTACATTACGTGCATTGAAACAGTTTCTGCCATATGAGTAATGAATAATATTGTTAATCGGCAAGTTTGCAGCAACAACGTAGCCATGTCCACTTTGAGGGGACAGAAACAGAGATGGCCGTGCTCAGCTGCCAGTGACATAGAAACGCATGGCAGGCATGCTGCGAAAACTGCCGCATTTATCTTCACTACAATTCTAATATGGCACGTTTCCACTAAGGGTGGACGAATATTTCAGCTGTGTTAAAAGCGTCGGCATATGAATAGGGTACACTTCTAATGTATCAACGTGGCTACTGTTGTTGCCGCTCGTGATTTGTTGCGTGCCCACGAGTGCAGACGAGAGGAAACGAAAAGCGCCTTTTTTGTTGTTGTTGTTGTTGTTGTTGTTGACCACAACCATTATAACGCCTACGAATAATAAAGCCGAGGCAAGTTTGGTTGTAGATTTTTTCTTTTTTCGTGGAAGTGCGAAAAGTGATGAAAGGAATGAAATAGGGAATCTGCTTAAGAATTTGTCTGGTGCGTGCAGAACGTTTGGTATGTCTTGAAGAGTCGTTCGTGTAACATTCGACAGCATTCGACAGTTGGTAAGCACGATCATCATTAGCTAGGCTTGGAACAGAACATGTATCTGCGGCAAGTTCGGGGTGCGATCCTTACGCCGGAAAGAAAAAAAAAATTGAATTTTGACTACGAAAATTAGGGGTGCGATCATTATTAGAGTGTGATCATTATGCAAGTAAATATGGTATTCAAAGTTTCGAATACGAATCGAATATCTCTCACTAACTATTAGTGCAGTGAAATCTCGATATAACAAGCTTCAGGGGACTTCGGCAAATGTTCATGATTTTTAAAGGTAGTTTTCTTGAAAGCCTGAAAATTCACCATTCCGCCCATCAGTGCATCAATTTATCAGTTGTCACCACGAGAGTTATCCATAAAAACATTGCTGTTGGCTCTCGGTCTGCACTGGTGCTATTTTTCATAGATGCAGTATTGCTGAGAGGAAACGGCACAGACAGACATAGTGTTCGATGGCACATTGCGGTGGCTCCAATTCCTAAGAACATGTATCCCAAGTACCATCCCGGATGACACAGCAAGGGCAAAGACTCTTCACAAACGTTTCGGCATGGGACCGGGAGTGTGTTACACGGGTGTTAGTTGAGTGAGCTCCGGCCGTAGTCTCTACGTGTCAGAACAACATAACTTGATAACAACGAAGGCATCAAAATAAAACAACGGATGAAAGAAGGAGACACCAGACAACCACGTAGCGCTTACGTGGTTGTCTCGTGTCTTCTTCCTTCGTCCATTGTTTTATTTTGACGCCTGCGTTGTAATCATGCATAACCAACTCGACCACCAGCACGTGCTCAGTAACATAATAATGGCACCCTTCAAAACCTCCTCGGCATGTGTGGCAAAAGCTGCAGCCATCGCCTTGGCCATTCAGGAAGCCGAGCGCCAAACCAATTCGGCTGTTGTACTATCCGACTCACAAGCGGCTTGCCCCCCATTTCTAAATGGGATGGTACCCCAGTCAGTAATAAAAATTCCAGGCTATCAACCAGAAGGGCACCACAATATCATTTGGTGTCCGGCACTCAAGAGACTAGCAGGGAACTCGAGGGCAGACCGTATTGCTTGAGGATTAAACGTCCGAGCAACGGCATGGCCCAGCGACGACCTTCCATCGAATTCTCGTGACATCCTCTTACAGCAAAGACGAGAGCAGAGACATTTTGGACATCCTCACTCGGATTGAAACAGCCAACAGGAGAGGGATTGGTGTCACATTCAGATGAACACATTTTACCCCAACCTGCACCATCATCACATGGGAGTGCCCCCTCCCCCCCCCCAGGAAGCCTCCACACATTGACAGCCCCATGATAAGCATCCACTAATGAGCAAAGCATGGCTTGAGGATGAGGGCTGGGAGGCTCTCTTGGATCAAGCATCGTTCCTTATTCGTGCCCCAACTATCGTGCCTTATTTTCAATAAAGCTTTTACTCACTCCGCCGCCACGTATTACCGAAGCTATGTTAAGGGAACTGACAACCGATTTTTAGGGACCTAGTTTTTTATGGCGCATCGCTAAGCTGACCCTTGATAGTGTTTACATCTACAGCAGTTACTTCCAAAATTGTGTGGATATTCAGTAAGCAAAATTTTTCGATCTGAGCAGCCTTTAAAAAGTAGATTCCCTCCTCCAGCAACACTGAGAAGTGAGAGCAACGTCGATAGCCTGCCACGCAAATTGTGACAGCGACCCATTGTTCTGCTTTCACAGGAGTGAGTGTAACTGCACTTAACCACCTACATTTTGACCTTTTGAACCACTCTTGAAAATGAAAAGCTGGTGCAATAAGTTCGCATCGTTGTACAGACATTTCTTATATTTGTACCGCATTTTCCCCCAAGTACACGCCTACGTCATGGCTGGCTGGCACCTGTCGTCGTCGTTATGTCGATAGACGAGCCAAGCCAAGTCATCAGAAACGAAGGCTTTTAGTCATTGTATGTCATGAAAAACTTATAATAATAAAATGTATACTGGATTTCAATACAAATAAAAAGACAAGTACCGTATTTACACGATTGTAAGTCGACCACTTTTTTTAAGATTTGAAAATCTGAAGTGAGGGGTCGACTTACAATTGAAACCAAAACATGGCACCGCCAAAAAAGCGAGAGCAACGGGAGCTACAACGTACTTACAATTTTATGTTTGCTGTATGGCCCTACCCATAGCTTTTCGCTATCCGGCGTGTTTGTTCGCTTTTCGGAAGGGTTTTTCAACATTCTTTAGAGTTTTACAGTGCACACAACACTCATGAGGGAAGGAGGAAAAAGCTTTATTTTGTAAAGGAATTTGGGACCTCCCAGGCCCCCTGGGTCCCCGCACGACCCCACTGCACTCAAACGTTCATGTTTAACATGTCCATAATGCTGGCAGCCCAGTTGGCGGCGATCTTCTGCCTTGCCGGGTCCGTGGAGCGTAGTGAGGTCTCCCAGTCCTTCCAGGTTTTGAGGGGTACCGGCCCGCCGGGGGGAGAAGAAGCTGGGCAGGCCAGGAGTATATGGGTGAGGTTTGCTTTCGCGCATTGCACAGAGGGCAAGAAGGGGGGATGGGTTGGTATTGGGATAGGAGGGATGGAATAGGTAGCGTGTGCGTTTGCAGGCGGCGCCATAAGTGTTGCTCCCTGGTAGTGAGGGAAGAGTGGTGGGGTGGGTATATTTGCCTCTCGGCATGAGCATTTGCGAAGGAACACGCACACTCCCCCGAGAAACCCCCCATGAGGTCCGTCTGTGCCTGGTTTCTCGACCCTCGCGCTAAAGAATCAGCGGCCTCATTGCCAGGGTTTCCAGAGTGCGCGGGGACCCAGATGAGCTCAGCGCTGCGGCAGAAGGGAGGGTTCTGGGCCAGTATGTGGAAGGTGGCAGGGTGAACTCTGCACCTAGCATAATTTAGCAGTGCAGTTTTTGAATCACTCAGGATGTAGGTAGCACTGGAGCTGCCGAGCGCTAGCGCTATAGTGATCTCTTCCGCTTCCTCTGGGTCTGTTCCCGGGGGTAGTTCCTGTATTAAGGGAGGGTTGTTTGGTGTGTAAGCAACCGCTGTGGCTCCGTGCTGATCACATGCAGCATCTACCCATATTGCATTCTGCTCATTGCCGTACCGTTTATGAAGGGCTGCTGCTTTGGCTTTTCGTCGCTCGCGGTTTTGGTCGGGGCACATGTTTCGGGGGAGCGGTCGAATGCGTAGCGTTTGAAGAATTGCCATGGGAAGGGCTTTTAGGAAGTTATGATTAGCAGGAATGTTAATTTGAAGTTTAGAAAGTATATGTCTTTCGGTAGGGGTGCTGGCTAATCAGAAATATTGTGCCTGTAGGTGTGCTTCAGTTAGTTCTTGTATGGTGTTATGCACACCTAACTCTGCCAGGCGTTCGTTACTGGTGTTTTTGGGCAGACGGAGCGCTGCCTTGGTAGCTTGCCGGATTATAGAACTTATTGTTTAGGTTTCGGTTGCATTCTAAGACAGGGGGGCAGAATACAATACTTTACTCATGGTAAAAGCTTGTACCACTTGCAGAATGTCGGATTCACGCAGGCCGTGAGCTTTATTTGTTACTCTGCATATTAGCTGCATGGTGGCTGCTAGTGTGCTCTTTAGACGTTTGATTGCTTCGGTATTTCTGCCATCTTGTTGCAGGTAGAGGCCCAGGATTCAAATAGTGTGGACCTGTGGGACCTCTCTATTGTGCACGTAGATTCTCCTAGGAGTATGATACATTTTACCCTTTGGCGGGATCAAGAAAAGCTCAGATTTTTCCGGTGAGCAGGTGAGGCCCACCTTGGTGACTTCGTCCTGTATTAGCATTGCGAATATTTGCAGTGTTTCTTCGATTTAGTCCACAGGGTGATATCATCTGTGTACAGAGTATGGTCAAGATGGGGAATTTGCTGCAACTTCCGTGCGAGCCGAATAAGTACTGCATTGAAAAGGAAAAGGGACAGCACGGAGCCTTGCAGTGTGCCCACATTCATTAGAGTGTAGCGGTGTGCACGAAGGTTGTCTACGCACTGTGAAGAAGAAGACGCGCCTCGCAGCACAGCCGCATCGCCAACGCGCGGCTCGTTTCGGCTCGCGCTGTTGATTGCTGGCGTCCGTTTGAACAGTGCTTCGGGCTGCCTCACCGTTCCCGGTTGCTGTGCCTTCGCATTAGGCGCCGCCAATAAACCTTTTCTCAATTGGTGGAGGTGCTGGGACTCAAACCCCGTCGCTTGAAACCCTGGAGCTGAGATCAAGAACGCTACCGCCCGCCATGACCGACAGCTCATACCAAACGGCACCGACGCCACAGTCTGTCACCTGCACCGGCGTTTCACGACAACGGCACCCCAAGATCTTCAGCGGTGCAGACAACGAAGACGTAGAAGACTGGTTTGCGTCATATGAACGGGTGAGCGCACACAAGTGGGATGATCCAGCCAAGTTAACTCACGTGATCTTTTATCTGGCTGGTGTTACCCAACTGTGGTTTCACAACCACGAAAGTGACGTACCCACATGGCCAGTCTTCAAGACAACCTTTACGGAAGTGTTCGGCCGACCCGCTGTTCGCAAGCTGCGTGCCGAACAACGCTTGCGCGCCCGAGCACAGCAGATGGCAGAAACGTTCACAAGCTACATAGAAGACGTCGTGGACCTTTGTAAACGAGTCAACGCCGCAATGCCCGAAGCTGAGCGAATTCGCCATATACTGAAAGGCATCGATGACGGTGCATTCCAGATGCTCCTAGCCAGGAATCTGCGCACTGTGTCTGAAGTTGTCAGCCTATGCCAAAGTTACGATGAGTTAAGGAAGCAACGCGCTTCGACTCCGCGTCCTCTGGGAAGCGACGACTTGTTGGCGAGCCTTGACAACATGTACGACCCATCCTCATTCCTTCAGCGGGTCAAGGACTTCGTGCGTGAGGAAGTTGCCCGCCAACTTTCTTTAGTCCCCTTCACGCAGGAGCCCACCTCCCGTCTTCCAAACACGCTCCGCACCCTCATTTCCGAAGAGGTCGCCCAAGTTGTCTCTTCCGCACACCATCAATCGCCTGCAGCCGCGAATCTCAACTCTGCGCTGGCAGTGCAGCCTGTCGCCACGCCTATCACCTATGCGCAGCCAGTCCTGCCTGTGGCCGCGCCTCTTACGTACGCGCAGGCAGTACGCAGGCCTCCACAGGCGTCTTTCGCAACCCAGTCCCAACCGCTGCCACCGGAAGTCCATGCTGCATCTTGGACCGCACCGCGAGCTAATCCTTGGAGGACACCTGACAATCGACCTATCTGTTATTCTTGCTGCACTCCCGGACACGTCGCCCGATATTGCCGCCGTCGCCCTCAAGCGTTCGGCGACGCCTCGCGGCCCTTCCAGTACGGCAGCCAGCCATTTCGCCAATACGCCGCTCCTTCCCCCCAATTGTACGCTCGTGCTGACATCCCAGAATTTCCTTCGCGTCGCTCGCCATCCCCTCGCCGACGCTCGCTCTCCCCAATGCGTCGGCGACCCGCACCACCTGACCAAGAAAACTGAACGTCGCAGTTCAAGAGGCAAGAACTGCGCCCCATTCGAACTGTTTAAGTCCTCGCGCCTCTCCTGCTAACGTGGTCGAAATTTGTGTAGAAGGTGTTCCTGCATTCGCTCTTGTGGATACCGGCGCAGCCGTTTCTGTGATAGCCGCCAAACTGTGCCGTTTGCTGCGCAAGGTGACCACGCCGCTTTCTGGACTGTCGCTTGGTACGGCAAGCGCGCAGCACATCACTCCGCACGCAGCCTGTACTATACGTGTGCTTATTCACGGCATTGTTTACATCGTCGAGTGCATTGTTCTTCCCACTTGCTTGCATGACGTCATCCTCGGATGGGACTTCTTATCCAGTCATAAAGCCGTGATCGACTGTTCACGCGCCGAAGTTGAATTTTCCCCTTGTGACGCACCCTTGGACGAAGATTGCGACCACCCTTCTAAACTTACCGTGCGCGAGGACACAGATATTCCACCTGGCTCCTTCGCCCTCGTACCTGTTTCTTGCAATGCCATCGCTGATGCAACGGTCCTCTTCACACCGTCCAACGTCTTCATGAGCCGTAAATCTCTCCCACTACCCTTCGCGACGCTTGACATGGCTGGCGGCTGCAGCAATATATACTTTTACAATTCCCTCTGTGCGCCTATTACGTTGCTCGTGGGTGAATGCCTTGGCTTCGTGGAACTCCTCGACTCTTCGTCTTTGGTTGACGTCCCCATAGACTCTTTTTATGTCGACTCCGGCCACCCGTCTTGGATGTCCGCGCTTGAGGAAACGTCCAGGGATGCGTTCTCGAATGTCATCGCCGATACCCTCACACCTACCGAACGCGCCGACCTTCTTGATCTCCTGCACAAATTTAGAAGTTCATTCGACGTTTCACAACCTCGCCTGGGCCGCATGTCGGAAGTGCAGCACTACATTGACACTGGTTCACATCAGCTGTTAAGTCAACGACCGTACCGCGTCTCTGCCGATAAGCGTCATATCATTACCACCCAAGTCGAAGATATGCTGCGCCGTGATGTTATTCAACCTTCGCACAGTCCCTGGGCATCTCCCGTCGTTCTTGTCCGCAAGAAGGACGGGTCTATTCGCTTTTGCGTCGACTACCGTCGGTTAAATAAGGTAACGCGCAAAGACGTCTATCCTTTGCCGCGCATCGACGGCGCCCTCGACAGTCTTCAGGGAGCAGAATTCTTCTCGTCTCTTGACTTGCGTTCAGGGTACTGGCAGGTCCCGATGGCTGCGGCCGATCGCCAGAAAACCGCATTCATTACGCCTGACGGCTTATATGAATTTAAGGTGATGCCTTTCGGGCTTTGTAACGCCCCTGCCACCTTTGAACGACTCATGGACAACACGCTGCATGGCCTCAAGGGGTCTATATGTCTGTGTTACCTTGACGATGTCGTGGTTTTCTCGCCTGATTTTCCTACTCACCTGCTCCGCCTCAGACAAGTTTTGACCTGTCTAACGAACGCTGGCCTTCAACTCAACCTCAAGAAGTGCCGCTTCGCCGCGCGAGAGCTTACTGTTTTAGGCCACGTTGTGTCCAAGCATGGCGTTCTACCCTATCCTGCAAAACTTCGAGCAGTCGCTGAGTTTCCGAAGCCTCAGACCATCAAAGAACTTCGAAGCTTCGTGGGCCTATGCTCATATTTCCGGCGCTTTGTTCGAAATTTTGCATCGATCATGGCTCCATTGACCAAGCTTCTACGCGGTGACGCCGCCCTCTCCTGCTGGTCCCCTGCATGTGACTCCGCCTTTGCTACGCTGCGTCGTCTTCTCATCTCCCCACCTATTCTTCGCCATTTCGACCCGTCAGCTGCAACTGAAGTACATACAGATGCCAGCGGGGTCGGTCTCGGCGCCGTGCTCGCCCAACGAAAGCCGGTCTACCCCGAATACGTAGTCGCCTATGCGAGTCGCATGCTGACGAAGCCTGAGGCCAATTACAGCGTGACCGAAAAAGAGTGCTTGGCTTTAGTATGGGCACTGAGAAAGTTCCGACCATATCTGTACGGGCACCCATTTGACTTGGGTCACAGATCACCATGCGCTTTGTTGGCTCGCCAACTTGAAAGATCCCACTGGCCGCCTAGCCCGTTGGGCACTACGCATCCAGGAGTACAATATTCGTGTCGTATACCGCAGCGGACGCACACACTCCGACGCAGACGCCCTGTCTCATTCACCTTACCTCCAGACGCGGCCTGCGGAACAACTTCCGCACATTCCGTGTCATCTCTCGACATCGACTCCTTTGCCACCGCACAACGTCGTGACCCGTGGATCGCTTCTCTTTTCGACTATCTTTCTGGATCATTGACCATCCCTGTATTCCGAACCCTCCGACGCCAAGCAGTTAATTTTGCCATTTGTGACCAGCTGCTGCACCGACGCAATTACACTCCTAGAGGTCGTCGGTGGCTTCTGGTGGTTCCCCGCAGCTTAAGGTCTCAAATATGTGCCGCTTTCCACAACAATTCACAGTGTGGCCACGCCGGAGTCATTAAGACATACGAACGAATTCGCCACCGCTACTACTGGCGTGGCATGTACAATTTTGTACACAAGTTTGTTCGGTGCTGTCTTGACTGTCAACGCCGCATATCGCCGCCTTTACGCCCGTCTGGTGCCTTGCAGCCGCTCCGTGCCCTGCCACACCCTTCGATCGCGTCGGCATGACCTATACGGCCCGCTTCCTATGACGCCAGACGGCAATCGGTGGATCGTAGTTGCTGTTAACCATCTGACACGCTACGCCGAAACTGCTGCTTTACCAAGTGCTACAGCGCGGGATGTAGCCTCTTTCGTCCTACATCGCTTCGTGCTTCGACACGGCGCACCTCGAGATCTCCTCAACGATCGAGGTCGTGCCTTCCTCTCCGAAGTCGTCAAAAGTTTGCTCTCAGAATGCCGTATTATTCATCGGACAAGCACGGCATACCATCCCCAGACTAACGGGCTCACAGAGCGATTTAACCGCACACTTGGTGACATGCTGTCGATGTACGTGGCATCTGATCATGGTAACTGGGACCGCATCCTTCCATTCATCACGTTCGTGTACAACACCGCGATCCAGGCCACTACGGGATTTTCACCTTTCTTCCTCCTGTATGGCCGCCAGCCTACGCATACCATCGACACGCTCCTTCCATACCATTCTGACGCCCCCGAGTGTCTACCTGTGTCTGACGTCGCCCGACAGGCCGAAGAATGCCGCCAGCTAGCGCCCTCCTTTACGGCCGAGCAACAGCAGCGCCAGAAAGAAAACCGCACCGACACGCTTCCGAACACCACCTACGCTCCAGGCGTTCTTGTGTGGTTGTCTGTGCCTTTCCAGACTCCGGGGCTTTCCTCGAAACTCGTCCCAAAATTCGAAGGGCCTTACCGAGTCTTGGAGCAAACATCCCCGGTGAATTTTCTCATTGAGCCCCGGTCACCACCTGAAGACATGCGCCGGCGTAGACGTGACATTGTCCACGTCTCGCGTCTCAAGCCCTACCACGACCCTCTGCCTCCCGATTCTTAAGGCACCAGGATGGCTCTTTTTGTCCGGGGGGAGATTGTGAAGAAGACGCACCTCGCGGCACAGCCGCATCGGGCAAACTGCTGGTCAATACGTCGGCTTTTAGCGAGTTCCAGGCGGCGGCACTCTTTTATAACAGCATCCACCGTCGCTACGTTGTTGCAAACGACCAAGTTGAAGGCGTCATCGGCAATGCCTTTGAGGATGTAGGCAACCTTGTCTGACTCAGTCATATGGGTGTCAACTTTGCGGCACAGAGCCAAGACGTCCTGAATGTACGTGACATAGGGCTCTGTTGATGTCTGCACACGTCCGGAAAGCGCCTTCTGCGTGGCAAGTTGGTGACCGTAGGGGTTGCCGAACAAGTCTCTAAGCTGTTTCTTAAGTGAATCCCAACTGGTGAGCTCATCTTCGTGCGTGGGATTCCAAACTCTAGGTGTGCCACCGAGGTAAAGGACTACGTTGGCGAGCATAATAGTAGGGTCCCACCGGTTATTGCGGCTGACGTGTTCATACAGGCTGATCCCCATCTTTGCCCGAGAATACGCCAGGATCACGGGGAGCGGGGAGAGTGATGTAGGTCGTCGAAGTGGCAGCAGGTGTCGGAGCCGGCGGAGTCAGGTTGTCGTCGCCGGGAGGCATGAAGGAAGGCTCGACATACCGTCCACTGTGAAGCTTCGTGATGATGTACAGGGAACGTCCACCTCCACCAGATATGTTACGTAGGAAGACGCAGACGAAAAGCTTTGTACAAGTATATTTACAAGAAAATACGCTGCGTTTGGCCAAGAGGCAACAGCCCGCGCTAGCTTCTGATCGTCGTCGTCGTCTTCACACTGCTCGCCTTTTCGTGATCGCATATATTGTTCCTTAGCAATATGGTGCATAGCTAGCGCTATCTAGAACAGTCAGTATCGCAGCCGCTACTAGCCATGCCAGTAGCCAACCGTACATAAGCGAGGTGGCCATTTTGACCTGTGTTGTGGCGGCCGTATCGGTGTGCTGCGTGGTGTTATCGCAATGGCACCAAGCAGGAGATGCCACTACAGTGCCGCTTTCAAGCAAAAAGTTGAGATAGCGTCAGAGGCATCGTCGAACCTTCAAGCCAGGCGGGACTTTGGTGTCGACGAAAAATATGTCCGTTGTTGGAGGGGACAACGACAGCAGCTTTTTCCATGCGCCGCAACGAGGATGGCATTTAGCGGATCAAAGAAAGGCCATCACCACGAAGTGTAGACAGTTTTGGTCGACTTTGTTCGGGCGCAGAGAGCAGCTGCCCTTCCAGTGACAACAGAAGTGCTCCAAGCGAAAGCTAGAGAACTTTTGAGGGAGCGAGGCCTAACGTCAAAGGATTTCAAAGCCAGCTGGGGCTGGCTTCAGAAATTCATGAAGCACTTCGGCTTCAGCCTCTAACGTCGCACTTCAATCACGCAGAAGCTGCCAAGCGATTTCGAAGAAAAGCTGATAGCTTTTCAGCGCTATGTGCTGTGAAAGAGAGAAGGGGCAGGCTACAACCTCAGGCAAATCGGCGATGCCTACCAGACGGCTGTGTATTTTGATATGCCAGTGGCGTACACTGTGAATGAAAAGGGTGCCAAGAAGGTGAAGGCGCGCTCTGCGGGCTATGAGAAGCAGCGCGCAACTGTGATGCTGTGCTGCCGATCCCTATGCTTGTGGATGTTTCAGACTCGCGGTCAAGCATTCCGAGCATAGGTGACGCGGATTTCGCGACCAAGATTCACGCGCGGATCCTCAGACATGCGGCTAAGCCTTTCAGCACTTGGTGCTTCGGAAATTGTGATGAAGCACATAGCGCGCGCAATCCTCGGACACGCGGCTAAACATTTCGCGCATAGGGACGATCAAGCACATCAAGCGCGGACTTCTCGGACCCTCGCCTAAGCATATTGTGCATTGGCACCTCGGACTGTGTGAGTAAGCGCATCGAGGGTCGACTCCCCGAGCCTGCGACTAGGCATATTGCGCGTCGTCACCTCGGACTGCGCGAATAAGCGTATGGAGTGTCGACTCCCCAAGCCCGTGACTAGGCATTTCGCGTGTCGGCACCGCGGACTTCGCGAATAAGCGCATCGAGTGTCGACTCCTCGAGCCCACTGCTAGGAATTTCGTGCGTCGACACGTCGGACTGCATGAATAAGCGCATCGAGGGTCGACTCCTTGAGCCCGCGACTAGGCATTTCGCACATCGGCACCTCGAACTGCGCGGCTAGGTACTTTGTGTGTCGGCACCTCGACCTGCCCAACTAAGCACATCGCGCGTCGGCTCCTTGTATCTGCGGCTAGGCATTTCACACATCGCCACCTCGGACCCGCAACTAAGCATATTGCGCGTTCACTCTATTATCATATTGTCACAATAGCTCGTAACAATATCCATCATACCACTCCTTCATAAAGAGAACCTCATCATGAGCTCTGTTCACTAGGCCCCTTGTGCTGGCACAGACACCTGGCTGCAGAAGTGATTGAGGCATCATGCAAAAGTACAATTCTGGAAAGCACCTAGCAGCTGCAAATCTATCACTGGCTCTCTCATCCTAAGTTCTACAGCCATTGTCAAGTAAAGATGACTTGGGAGGCTGCTGACACTCAGAGCCTTCATTCAGTAACGTGGTCAATTCTACCAAAAGAAAAAAAAAATGCCTCACTGATTGTACTGGAGATTGCTATCAATCGGGCAGCCTGCGGGTACAGGCTGCCTGAATGTACACTGGAACTATATTCATGCCCACACAGAGTTCTGCATGTCACTTGGTTTGAAACTTAGGCACCGTGCTCTTTGTAGAGCAGCAGCAGCAAAGAATGCCCTATAAAAAGAAAAAAAGGGGGGGGGAGTGCACCAGACCAGAGGACACATGTACAAGAGGCCCCACATCACAAAACACTCCAAATACTACAAATTCGGTGCCTTTTAGAGAACTGAGGAGAAGGTGAAACTTTGAGAGTCGTTTTCTCAAAACTGTTTTTCTGCCTTTCTGCTCAGTTTCTGGAGCTCATTTCTTTGTTACCGTTTAGCATATTTTGCATATTTTGACAGTGCAGGTCGTGACATTCTCGCTTTCTTATCTTGACCCTTTGTAAGTTTACGATATGGCTGTTCGTCTACCCTGAAAGTGCACTTGATGCGAAGGTAACATAAAATATGGCACTCCAAAAAATTTGTGATGCGAAAAAAAAAAAAAAGCAAGAATGTCACGACCTTCAGCATACATTTGGCAATGCAGTCAATACTTCACAAGCTTTCTATCACGTTTTTTAAGTTCCCCAGGCTCTTCAGAAAGCTAGAGGGAGAAAAATTCTGCTCAATTTAATTGAATAAAATGTTCTCAAGATATCACTCTGAAACTTTTATGGAAGCATCAGGGAGACATTCCAAACATGTGCGCCAATTTTCATCAAAATCCATGAAGAAATAAAGAAGTTTATTTTCAAAGCCACGTCCCCCCTTAAAAGGAAGACACCACCTGCTCGAGAAACTTTCCCAAGAAATATCATTGTCCGGGCAAATGAGAATGGTTGGATGACGGGTGCGATGGCGGAAGAGTGGGGTAAGATTGTGTGGTGACGGCGTCCAGGTGCCCTTTTGACAAAGAACTCGCTCCTTGTCGTCGATTCTTACCGTGGGCACTTGACTGACAATGTGAAGGCTGCGCTCGCCCAAGCGAACACGAACCTCACTGTCATACCGGGCGGCATGACGAGCCAGTTGCAGCCACTTGATGTCTGCATCAACAAACCTTTCAAGGATCGTTTGTGGAAATATTACACACACTGGTTGACTGACGAAGACCACATGCTAACGGCAACAAGATGCATCAAACGTGCATCACTATCGCAGCTGGCAGGCTGGGTAGCTGTAGCGCGGGATGACATCCCAGGTACTTTGATCGTGCTTGCCTTTAAAAGTTTAGCATATCTAATGCACTTGACGGTACCGAAGATCGTGCACTGTTTGAAGGTGACAGTGACACGGAACACAGCGACGAGTCTAGCAGCGACGACGACGTTGATTGAGCTCTGTATGTTCAGACTCAGTAAATGCTGTTTGCATTTTGTGAATGCTGTCCTCGCTTTTTTTGTTCGGCCTACATTCAAGGTAATATGTATATATTTTTTTTGTTGGCTTCGGACTTTAGGGGGTTGGCTTAGAATCGGGGTCGGCCTAGATTCGAGTAAATACAGTAGTTTTCATGTGTCTCCAAAAAAAGAAAAGAAAACGCATGCATGACGCCATCCTTCCTATGCATACCCCTGTGAGCACTAAACGAGCGAGAAACAGGCAGTCGCCATTTGAGGGATTAGTAACGAGATAGCCATAAGTATTGCGAGCGCAAGAAGCCGAAACCACCCGCGGAACGAAACTCAAACTGCCGCCCACCCGCGCGCATGCCAACGTGCGAGCGGTAGTATATAGACGCGCCGGAGCAAACTAGCTCTAAAACAAGCCATGCAACGAAAACCGTGGGAGGGAGGAGTGAGAAAAAAATTTCCTCTATTCCTCATAGTGGCAGCACATGCCAGAAAAGAAAAAGTTTGAAAATAGGTGTGCTTTTTAAACGTACAGACGGCACCGTAAAAATATGGCATCGACCATTTTGGACTTGTTCGTGGCGCCATATATTTACGTCATTGACCCTGGAAGGGTAAGAGTGGTGCGCAGAAGACATACTGATGCCGAGAAAATCACCAAGAGAAAACTCGGATGTCACCTCCAAAGCATAATGTTTCTTTTTGTTTGTTTGTTATTCACATCCCTTGCCGCAGACACTGCAATTGTCTCGCTTAAAGACGACACCTTTCCAAAGTGCAACCGCGTGTCAATGACACCATCTGTAAAGTGCGACTTCTGTGTGGCATCTTCAGGAGCACGGAGGTTACATGCATAGCTGGTACGGCCACAGAAAGAAGTGCAGTGAAAAAAGGAAGAGACGTGCATCTGTTGCTATGTGACATTTGTCAAGGGGGAGCATTTAAATTAAATTGTGGGGTTTTACGCGCCAAAACCACTTTCTGATTATGAGGCACGCCGTAGTGGGGAACTCTGGAAATTTCGATCACCAGGGGTTCTTTAACGTGCACCTAAATCTAAGTACACAGGTGTTTTCGCATTTCGCCCCTATCGAAATGCGGCCGCCGTGGCCGGGATACAAGGCGGAGCATGCACTTGCAGAACCTGATGCTCGTTGCCTCCGCAATTCCCTCCTGGTGTTCTTGAACCCATGCATCGTGGCGTCCACTTTCTGTGCCTTATCGTCTGCTAGCCTACTGCTTTGGTTGCCATGAAGGATACACGAAAATCTAAGGATCCCCAGATTTCTGAATATTAGTTCATAGTACTGAGGTGTAGTTAACATGATAGGTAAACTTAATAACTATCTTTATTCTCAAGTCCATAGTACTGAAAAATTGTGCATTGTAGCTATAAACATTTTGCAGGGGATTTCTGAAAAGTAGTAATGAGGTTGCACTGTACTCGTATTCAAAAGAAACGATTTGGAACTTGGTACAGTTGAACCGACATAATGATATTCAAGTGCCACGAAAATTCTATTGTTATAACTAATTGTGGTTATAACCGGGTTGCATGAAAAAATTCAAAATGGGGTGACGGAGCTGTTGTGATAAAACTATAATGGCGGAGGCCAGTGTCCCTCCCCACCATCCTCCTCCATTCGGCTGCCGATTGTGTTGACTTGTTTAACTGTTAAGATCCTGCTTCCTGTGTGCTTCCATCACGTGTAACAAGCCGCAGCTGTCGGCGTTAAATAATGGCACTGCTATAACAACTGCGAAGACGGGTCACAGGCGGCAAGTAACATGCAAGTTCCGCTGAGGCATCATTTTGGTGGCCCCAAATGGGGCCTTATAAAAAATGTGGGAAGGTTGCCGTCGCAGCATCTCAGCTTGAGAAATGTAGAGGAAACGCTGAGACGTGATCGCCACAAGCCTCCCGCCATGTACTTTTTACTGGCTTGCACGGCGAGAAAACTGCATGTCTGCCAGCCTTGCTTGCCTTACGCAAAGCTTGCCTACATCTCTTGTCACGTCATCCAGGTGCTCCATGTAGTGCAGTGCAAGGTCCCTCGCAAAAACAAAGCCCCAGAGGGACTGAATCATCTGCAGGGCCTCCTGCGAAGACGACGCTGAGGCAGCCTGCCCTACTGTGTCATCGCTGCCGTCATCGCTGTCCGATGCAAGCACGTTCACGACAATTTCCTCATCGGTTAGAAGCACTTCGTTTCCAAATCTATAGCAGTGCGCTTTCTTTTCATCGGCAGCATCGTGCATTACCACCGATGATCAGCGGGCAGATCAGCCATCTTCCGCTTCGTGGGCGAGTCAAATGAAGCCGAGAAACGACGTTGCCGGAAACAACTTTAATGCAACCAACAAAGACGAGCACGAGCAACTTAATGTGTTGGCAGAAATGCGCAGAATGAAGGGCCAGCGAGCAATTTGGGATCAGCGCTGTCAGCACACTTGGCGCGGTCCATTCGTGTTCGGAGAGGTGGAACAGCGACAGGAGAAAGGCGCATGAGGCTGGCGATGTGGAGAAGGCTAGAAAATGGGTTCTGTTATATGAGCAGCCGTTGGGATGGCAAGCGATCACACAGCAGCAGCTCGAATTTCTTTTTCTTTTTTTGTCTTTTCAAGGACTTTGCACCCGTTACCTTTCGCCATGGACACCTAGCAGCTAGATTTCATCATTGTAACTGATAATACGGCATGGGGGCATTGTAGTAGAAATTAGTAGCAACATTGTACCATAGGAAACATACACAACAGTTGACAGTGCAGCATCTTCCCATTGTTACAGGGGTCATTCCATGCCAACTGTCCCAACCGTGGCGCTCGAGAAAAATCATTTCTGTAAAAAATTACGAAAAAATAACACGTATGTAAGCATTAGTTGAACAATATTTCCCTAAAATATATTGAATGGAAAAAAATGTTGGCCACATGAGCACCATTTGAATTTCATGAAATGATGGAAAACTTGGTCCAAAAACGAAATTCGCCAAAAATTGACCATTTGCGCATTATTTCAAAATTTGGGGTTCTTCATTGTCTGAACATAGTTCTTTCATTATAAAGCAGTTTCATAAAATAACTTCATGTCTTTTACTCCTTAGCATTGTCATCATCATCAGCCTATTTTATGTCCACTGCAGGACGAAGGCCTGCAGTGGACATAAAAGTGTTGCCCCCTGCAATCTCTAATTACCCCTGTCCTACGTCAACAGATTCTAACTAGCACCTGTGAATTTCCTAATTTCATCGCACCACTTAGTCTTCTGTCGTGCTCGATTGCATTTCCCTTCTCTTGGTACCCATTCTGTAACCCTAAAGGTCCAATCGTCATCTCACCTGTGCATTGCATGACCTGCCCAGCTCCACTTTTTTCTCTTGATGTCAATTAGAATATCGTCTACACCCGTTTGCTCTCTGATCCAAACCACTCTCTTTCTGTCCCTTTAACTTTATGCCTAGCAATCTTCGTTCCAACGCTCTTTGCACGGTCCTTAACTAGTTCTCAAGCTTCTTTGTCAGTCTCCAAGTCTCTGCCCCATATGTCAGTACTGGTAAAATGCACTGATTGTACACCTTCCTTTTCAATGATAATGGTAAGCTTCCAGTCAGAAGCTAACAGTGTCTGCCGTATGCGATCCAACCAATTTTTATTCTTCTATCAATATCCGTCTCATGATCAGGGTTCCCTGTGATTAATTGATCTAGGTAAACATACTTCTTCACAGACACTAGAGGCCGACTGGTGATCCTGAACTCTCGTTCCTTTGCCCGCTTATTCATCATTATCTTTGTCTTCTGCATATAATTCTTCAACCCCACTCTTACACTCTCCCTGTTAAGGTCCTCAATCATTTGTTGTAACTCGTCTGCAGTGTTGCTGAATAGAACAATGTCATCGGCAAACCGAAGGTTGCTGAGGTATTCTCTGTCGATCCTTACTCCTAAGTCTTCCCTGTTGAATAGCTTGAATACTTCTTCCAAGCACACAGTGAAT
Source organism: Dermacentor andersoni (assembly GCF_023375885.2). Taxonomy (NCBI): domain Eukaryota; kingdom Metazoa; phylum Arthropoda; class Arachnida; order Ixodida; family Ixodidae; genus Dermacentor; species Dermacentor andersoni. The sequence goes on from NC_092820.1 coordinate 13,404,792, forward strand.
AGCATTGGAGAGATGGTGTCTCCTTGTCTGACCCCTTTGTTTATAGGTATCTTCCTACTTTGTGTAGAAATAAGGTGCCTGTGAAATCTCTGTAGATATTCTCCAAGATATTTACGTAAGCAGTCTGTACTCTTTGATTACGTAATGCCTCTATGACTGCTGGTATCTCTACTGAATCAAACGCCTTTTCATAATCTATGAAAGCCATATAGAGAGGCTGATTTTACTCAGTGGATTTCTCGATAACCTGATTGGTGACATGGATGTGATGCATTGTAGAGTATCCCTCTCTGAAACCTGCCGGTTCCCTTGGTTGACTAAATTCCAGTGTTGCCCTTATTCTGTTGGAGAATATTTTGGTAAATATTTTATATAATACTAGGAGTAAGCTGAGTAATACTGAGTTAGGCCTATGATTTTTCAATTCTTTAATGTCTCCCTTTTTACGGATTAGTATAATGTTTGCATTCTTCCAGTTTTCTGGGACCCTTGCTGTCGATAGACACTTCGTATAAAGGGCCGCCAGTTTTCCAAGCATTATGTCCCCTCCATCTTTGATTAAATTGACTGTTATTCCATCTTCTCCTGCCGCTCTTTCTGGTTTACGTCTTGCAAGGCCCTTCTGACCTCATTGCAAGCTATAGAAGGAGTTTCTGTATCCTGTTCATTACTGTTTCTATCCTGGCTCCTCTGTGTACTGTACAGGTCGGTGTAGAATTTCTCCGCTTCTTTTACTATATCTTCGAGATTGCTGATGATATTACCCTGCTTATTTTTCAGTGCATACATCTTGATTTGTCCTATGCCAAGTATCCTTCTCACTGATTTCAGGCTGCGTCTATTTCTTATGGCTTCTTATGGCGTCTTTCTCACATTATAATTTTCAAATATCACTTATTTTCGCCTTGTTGATCAACTTTTTGACAGTTCCACGAATTCTATCTTATCTCTTGAGTTGAACACTTTCATTCTTTGTCGTTTTTTTATTAGGTCCTTTGTTACTTGGGAGAGTTGCCTACTGGTTGCCTTGGTGCCTTGCCTCCCACTTCACTTGCTGCCTCTGAAGCCAGCGTAGTTAGGGTTTCATTCATTACCTGTATGTCATCATCATCATCTCTCTGTTCTAAGGGTGCATATTTGTTTGGAAGTACCAGGCTGAATTTGTCTACTTTTACCCTTACTGCCTCTAGGTTGACCTGTTCCTTCTTGACCAATTTTTTTTTTCTCTCGTCAAATTGAGGTGTATCCTAGCCCTCACTAACCTATGATGGCAGCACTTTACCCTACCTAACACTCGCACTATCCCGCACTATCCTGCACGATCCCGCACTACGCTGGTATAGGCAGAAAGTATGAAATCAATTTCATTTCTTATTTCACCATTAGGGCTTTTCCAGGTCCACGTTCTGTTGTTATGCTTCCTCAAAAAGCTGTTCATTATTCTCAGCTTATTCCTTTCTGCGAATTCTATCAGCATCTGACCTCTAGCCTTCCTAGAATCGACGCCGTAGTTGCCAATTGCTTGCTCACCAGCCTGCTTTTTTCCCCACTTTTGGATTGAAGACGGCCATTACTACAGTATGCAGTCGCCGACCGTTTATTCGGACCTCACGGGGACTGTGGAAATGTCCAAATAAACAGGTGTCCGAAAAAGCAGGTTAAGAAAAAAAAATGAAATCCTTTATTTCCACGCACTTATTTGGGCTCGGCAGTAGGCTTGAAGAAATCGTGAATGCGCCGTTGCACGTTGTTCCGTTTACGCGCAATCAGATAAGCCTAAATCTCGGAGAGGGTCGTACAGTCACTGCTTGTACACACTTCGCGTGCGACGGCAGCGTAGCACATGGTGCGTCATCTTCTGACTCAGAGTCATCGTACGGCGGTGCAGCAGAAACGTGACGAATGATCTCGCCGTTGTCGAGTTCTGTGCATGTCAGTACAGCAGTGTCAGCAGCTGTGAAACTGTCAAATGAGACGGTGTCCGGAATCGCAATGAAACCACTGCACAAGTCTCGGCAGAACGTTTTCCGCGTCAGTAGGGAGCACATCGGAAGGTAACAAATCTTAGGCCTCCCGGCACCCGCTTGCCGGCATTCCCCAGCGCAATCTGTGCGGGCACTGTTGGCGCCATTAGACACTTGACGCGATGTTTCTGTATGCTGTGTTGGATTACCGGAACCTCGACACAGCACACAAAGCAAACGCCACCATGCCGACACCAGTCGCACAAACGAAAAACGTGGCCTACTTGCAGTGTGCGAAGAAACAAACAAATCAGCCGCTGGATTGTCTTGACATGGCTTACTAAGCTGAAACCAGAACTGCTGTAGAGCCACTCTATCGAACCAAGCAGAAACGATAATTATGAGCGGGGATTCGCAGTAGCGCCACTTTGTGGGGCAGCAAGGAGGCTCCGTTAAGACAAAAATGGCGTTCAGCAAGTTGAACCATGCACCGGTCAGAGTCGGTGCATGGTGCTCTCGATCGAGTTGGCTCAAAGAGTGTCCAAAAAATGAGACGAGAGGTTCTAAAGTGTCCGAACTTTCGGCAGTTGTTATACATCATGGGCTATGGGGAGAATGGCAGTGCCGCGAAGCAGACCGAATAATCGAGCATGTCCAAATTTTTAGAGTCCGGAAAATTGGTCGGCGACTGTACTGACTTTGCACTTTTCTCATTGCTAATTCAACATCTTCATAAAACTGATTTACTTTATCATCATCCTGACTGGATGTTGGAGTGTAGGCTTGTATTACTTTTAATTTATCCCTCTTATTAAGTTTGATGATGACTGCTGCTACCCTCTCATTATTGCTGTAGAATTTGTCAATGTTGCCCACTTTGTCCTTATCGATTAGGAATCCTACCCTATATTGCTTCTTGTCTGGGCGACCTTTATAGCAGAGGACATGTCCGTTATTCAGCAATGTATAAGCCTAACCAGTTCTTCTAATCTCGCTAAGGCCAGTGATATCCCAAACAATATGTGATAGTTCCTCAAAGAGTCCTGCTAAGCTAGCCTCACTCGGCAGAGTTCGGTTGTTAAAGGTTGCCAGGGTCATTTTCCATTGGCAGGCTGTCCGGGTCCAGAGATTCTTAGCACCCTCTGCTGTGTTGCAGGTCTGACCACCGCCTTGGTCAGGTGCTCCACAGCTGCTGGGGAATGAGGGCCATGGGTAAATTGTGGGAGTCATGAGGGAGACAGTGGCCGACTACTGCCCCTGGGAGGCCAATTCCTGTTTTGGTGAGAGAGTATCTTTGTTGAAGCTTAGTGGGCCTTCCTAATTTGGTTGTACCTGGATTAGTGTAGCCACACTCGCTCTCGGCATCTTTTGCCGGTGTCACGCATCACTTCAAGCCTGCAGATATAGTGCACTGGAGGAGGTCAAAGTCGGGCACACCATCGTGAGATTAAAAAAAAAAAAAAAGAGATAGAGAAATAGACTTTCAACTTCCAACTATTGCAAGGGAGCATTTGACATAGCTCAGTCAAATAATCCAGCAGGGGGCGAGGCTACCTTAGCTCCAAAAAGTACAGCCCAGAGGGCCCTACATGCCTAAGAGATCCGGTGATTTATCCGCCCTTTGCAGGTTTTGCTGATTGTCATAGGTTGCACAGTGTATTTATTTTTTTATTTATGAATACTGCGATCTTGTACACAAGATCATAGCAGGTGGGAAACATTGTGTTAAGATACAGAATTACAGACACAAAGAAAACAGAATTGCACATAGAAATTCAACAAGAGAATACAGCCCCAAAGTTAATTAACAACAATCAATTCAAATGCTCTTGAAATGAATGTAATGATGTCTGTCTGACAACATCATCTGTTAGGTTATTCCAATCAGTGATGGTCCTTGGAAAAAAGGAATATTTAAAACAATTAACTCGCGGATTTAATGGTGTTATAGAAAGAGAATGGTGATTTCTGGTTTGGTACCCCGAGGAATAGGTAAGGATATTGGAGGTGTCAACTTTGAAATTATTATTAATTAATTTATAGAAAAACTTTAAGCGACATATGCGATTTCTGTTAGGAATAGAGGGTAAACCGCTTTTTTTGAGGAGGTCACTAGTAGTGACATAGTGTCAATTGTCAGTGGTTCTAACATTGTGGTTCCTGAAATTGACACCTGCATGCAGCCTTGAAAGTGCCTAGGTACACAATATACTTTCGGCGAATTTGTACAGCACTTAAAAGTTGTGTGAAAAAAGTTAGGAAAAGGAAAAAGTTTTCAGCACTTACCGAGAAGCCCCTAGCCGCATTTAGTCCGCTTGTTGTCGTGCCTGTCTGCCTCTTGCCACCCGAAACTTGTGCTCCTGGGTAAATACTAAGAGCGGCCAGACGAGCCGCACAGAACAATACAGCTCTGAGCCTCGCATAAAACAGACGACCTCTACAGCTCCTAGGTGACCTTGGGCTTTCTACAGCTTTGGACAGCGCTTATACTAGAGCTAATGAGAGGAAAGAAATGGGGGGGGGAACTGGCCCCGCGGTTACCAGGGAACACTGCGGGCCTGTACGCTAGGAAGTCAGGAATGCTATGCCTCAATTAACCTACAGTAGTGCCGTCTTCGATCAGTCAGACATGGTTTGAACATTTTGCGTGTGGAAGCAATTGATAGCCCTGCTACCGCTGCGCTTGCAATACAATTCCTGGGAATACAAACAAAAATATGCTAGAAGGAATAACTTCAAATGTAGACAAAATGAATGGACGCAAATATGATCATTCTGACATGATGAAAGTGTGTGTTAACTTTACAAGTGGTGGTGTCGCTACTTGCTTTTTTCCTTATTCTTTACGTGATTACTGTGAAACCTTCTGGTCACTTTTTTCTGATCCTGTTTGGAAATTTTGCATCATCAAAGAAAGCCCGTTTTGTCAGCGCGCCTCGCAAGTTGCTGTGTATAAACTCCTTAGCACCGAGGTGAAAATGCGCAAATTCTAATGTTTTTGTGACATTTTTCACAAAACATTGGTCTGAGGAGAAAACCTGGAATTACTTTTATACGACTGTCACTAAAAGCTTCTATCTTCTGAAATTTCATTTTCACCTGTGTGATGCTCTCAGACTTCAAAATAAAAGCCTGAATTTGACAGAAATGCTATCTTGGCCTGTTTAGACGTTAGGAACACGCTAAGGTGGTCCATGAAAAGATTAAGAAAAGCGGGTATCATTGAGAAGAATAAGAGCTTTTGCCACGGCACTTTTAATCGAATTAATTTGCGTTTTCATTGAGAAAAGATTTGTTCAATTTGAGTCCCACCATTACATTACTTTGGTTCATGCTTCCACTTCACCTGATAGCATGTTGGCGGGAAATACCAACCAGTCTGGTACACATGGTGGTCTGTGTGGTGAGGAATGAAAGCTGACATCACCAGAAGTTCGGAAGAATTTGAATCTTGAAGGTGTGCTTGCTTAACCTCGTACACTCATGCACTTCCACAGCTACTGGAGGTGCACGTGTGCAGCCGCCTATGCGTTAAGTGGGCCACAAGTTACTTTCATTTGCTCAGACGACTTTTATGGAAGTATTCTGCGAAAATGGTTTCCTGAAGCGTGACATCACAAGGGCCTTGTGGTTGCTGAATACTGTCTATCTGGCCTGAAGTAGCAGGAAGAATAGTATAGACATCACAGAACTAGTGAAATGTGCTCAGTGAAAATCCCTATCAAAAATATTCACCAAATAATCGGTGTATTTTCACTGCTTACACGGTGACTGAACGTGTTTCGTTCAAGTGGTGCTTCCAGTTCGCGTTCATGAAAGTGATTTGTGGCCTGCTCCATGCTTCACGCATAGGCGGCTGCATAGGTATAGACGGTTTCACTCGCACGATAACAGCAGCGAGAATGTGGCCCCAAGAAACTTCCGGTCACGGGCCTACCAGCCTACTGTGCCAGGACACAAAGTACGTTTTTAAGTTGTTTTACTGTGCTGAAAGTCTATTTTGAAGTTTTAGATAAAAAAGATGCGCATTACCCCTCCAAACTAATACAAAAAAATTTCGAATAACTTACGGCAACATTCACTTGTAAAATTGTCGTTATGTACGGAGGGACACTGTTGAAAATCTGCGGGCTTATATTTTAATGCACACCTGCTACTCGATATTGCAGCCAAATCTATAGCACCAATCAACCACTTTACGAGCCTGTTTACAAAAATAATTTCCAAGAATGAATGACTGCTGTATGGCTAGCTTTCCAAATACACAAAATAGGTAGTTGATGAAGAAAGATTAAAGTTTGCGGGAAATCCTTCTTTGGAAATGGGGACAAATAGTAAGTTTGTTGGGAGCAGAAAACGCCATGCCTATTTCATGACCGCTCGATAAAAACAAGGTGCAGCCTACTGTGTGCACCGGCTATTGATCATTATCTTTGTTTTCTGGATAGTAATCTTCAACCACACTCTTACACTCTCTCGGTTAAAGTCCTCAATCATTTGTTGTAACTTGTCCCCAGTGTTGCTGAACAGGACAATGTCATCTGCAAATCAAAGGTTGTTGAGATATTCGCCATTGATCCTTACTCCTAAGCCTTCCCAGTTTAATAGCTCGAATACTTCTTCCAAGCACGCAGTGAATAGCATTGGAGAGATTGTCTCCTTGTCTGACCCCTTTCTTTACAGCAGAAAAAAATATTCCTGCTGTAAATATATCTGTGTGCATTTTAATTTTCTCTACTTACTATTCGTATTTGAAAAACTTCATATTCCCCCAGTTCTACTCTCTTGTGCGTCCTGGTGACAAAATAAGATGGCTGTTTTTTTGCTGTCGGGTGGCACCCACACCGCTACAGTGGGCAGGCAAGTGCTATTTTTCATCAGTCATACAACGCAGCTGGTTTGGCCTGCATTTACAACTCTTCATGTCAGCAGCAACCTGCAAACAATTCATATTTTGCAGTGAACGTATCTATTGGCTTACTTCCGAGAACAGAGTGTAAGCTGTACCAGAGGTTGAAATCTTTGTTCGGAAATGGGGACGAATACTATGTTTGTTGGGAGCAGAAAACGTATTAGCAGCAAGCATTACACGATGGCTCGTGGCCCGTTACCACAATGGCCAGTGGCGAATTTCCTTCGTGACCACACTGCCTTGGCCACCTAATCGTCACTTCTGTATTGAGTGTGGTCGACTAGAGTCACAGTTTGGTGCCTCATTTACGCAGATCTATAGACAACCACAGTGCCACGTGGGGCCACTGTGACACCAGTTGCGGACACCATCGACAGCAGAAAACTTACTATGGCCAGAGCTACAATGTGTGGCGCTCCTTCGTTTTGCTGCACTGTCAAAGCACGACTCTCTGTGCGCACTGTGCTGTGTGCCCAAACTTTATGGTGATGGTTTGCCACGCAGGGACGCACCGATACGTACAGCCACTTGCTTCAACCAAGTTCGAATGAGCTTGCGTCTGCAGACACCATAGTGGCGTACGACGGGTGGTACTTGGCCATGCACCTGTCTGACGTCAAGAGTTCCTTGATTTTCTCGAATGCTGCCTTTTGCTCGTGCTGCCACACCAACTCGCAAGCTTGTTTAGTAAGGCTCTGATGAGCGTTGTGATGTCCGAGATGTGTGGCAAGAATCTGGCAAGATGATTCACCATTCTGAGCAGTCTTTTAATGCCGGCGACGTCTGTTGGAGCTTCCATGGCTTTGACTGCTTCGACCTTGCCCGGATTTGGCCTGATGCCCTGTGCTGAGACGACAACTCCAGGGAAGGAGACCTCGGGTACTGTTTCAATGTGATACCTGCTTTTGCAAGGCGAGATAGCACCTGGCTCAGTCTGGCGTCATGTTCCTGGCGGGTGCGTCCAAAAACCAAAATATCATCTATCATATTGGCGACTCCTTCTTGGCCCTCCAGGATTCTTGCCATCTGCTTTTGGAAGTACTCTGGTGCGGAGGTGATGCCAAAGGGGAGCCGGCAGCAGTATCGACCATATGGGGTGATGAATGTCGTAAGCTCTTGGGAATGTTTAGAGAGCTTCACCTGGTGGAAGCTTGCGGTTGCGTCCAGCTTCGAAAAAACTGTTGCATTGCTAAAGAGTCCAAGGACTTGCTCGACAGTTGGTAGAATATGTCGTTCCCGGAGGAAGACCTTGTTCAGTTGTGTCAAGTCGACGTAGAGCCGGTAGGAACCATCGCCTTTCCGGACGACGACGAGAACCGAGCACCATGGTGTTGGCTTGTCGACTCTGCAAATCACGCCTGCGCTTTCCAATTTGTCCAGCTCGCGGTGGACAATCTCGAGCAGCGGGATGGGGACCCTGCGAGGTACACTTAGCGAGAAAGGTACGGCATCAGGTTTTACTCGGATGTTGTATTCGTCCTTGAGGGTGCCCAATCCATTGAAGAGCTCGGCGTGCAGCGTCGCTTTTGAAGTCTTGAGTTGATCAAGAAATTAAACTACTTGGAGGGCTTGGAGCGCTCGCAGTCCCAGAAGAGGCACGGTGAGAGACTGGATCATGTAGAGGCGCTGACAGCTTGTTTTCCTTTGCCATCGAAGTCATGCCAGATACGAGCCCAGCACGCGCAGTGGCTGTCCTCCCGGTCCACTGAGCAGAGTGTCGACTTGGTCGAGTTTGTCGGGCAATGTAGGAAAGTCGCTAGGAACTGCAGATACTTTGGCTCCGGAGTCAACCTTGAACTGCGCTGTGTAGTTGTCCACGGTGACGTCGACGAACTTTGCCGCGGCGGGCGTCGCGATGGCGTGCAGGTGAACGGAGCTGAGCTTGTATTGCTTGAACTTCCGTGAGCTGCATACTTCGGCAAATTGGCCTTTCTTCTTGCAGAAGTTGCAGGCGGAGCATCGGGCCAGGCAGTCTGAACATCGATGAGGCGCGTGGCCGCAGAATTCACATGTGGACGGCTTGCATGAGCGCTCTGCTTTTCCTGTTGGTGTCTTCGGATTGACAGGCTTGTGTCGAAGCGTCCTGAAGTGTCAACTTCGCGTTCCGGCACAGCTGGTCCGAGAGACGGGAGTCGCGGAGGCCGACGACGAACCGGTCACGTACGAGCCTTTCCTCGACAGCAGCTGACGGGTAGTTACAGCGCTTAACCATCCTGCGCAGTTCTGAGTAGTACGTGTCGACGCTTTCGTCGGGTAGGTGAACACGTCTGTGGAACCGTGAGGACTCGTAAAGCTCGTTTGCCGGGTGCACAAAGTGCTCAGTGAAGTGGGTGGCAACGGCTTGGTATGAAGCGAGCAACTGGGCCTCGAGTGAGAAGGTCTCGAGAAGCGAGCGGGCCTCCGGGCCCATGCAGTACAGTAGCGAGCGTACCTGCATGTCTTGCGGTGCTTGCGTCAGTCCTGAAGTCGCTGCGTAATCTTCATAGCGGCTGAGCCATGTCGCCCACGTTGGCGGGTTCGCGAAGTCGAACGGTGCCAGCGGCTGGAAGTTGACGCTGTACAGTTTTGGTGGCTTGCTGGTCTCGAGGGACATCTTGGTGCCTTCCTATGAGGTGAGGGCAAGGTAGGGGGGCGTTATCCAGCCACTTCTGACACCATGTCGCGTGGTTAGTGCTGCGGGGCACGGGCACGCAGGGACGCACCGATACGTACGGCCACTTGCTTCGACGAAAAGGGAATAACCCTCCTTTATTGGGCCCGAACATATTATAAAGGAGGTTTATTGGGGTTTGTAGCGACCGCCGGTTCTATGATGCACCGAGCACAGTCCACGAGCTCGAGCCTCTGCTGCGCGCTTGATGCTGTCGATGCTGCTGACTGCGCGCACGTTCATCATCTTCCTTACAATGGCCCCGCGGAAATAAAGGAGCCATCCTGGCGACTTAGTTTTCTGGAAGGACGGTAGAATTGTGATACGGCTTGAGACGCTGAACGTGAACGACTTCGGGGTTACGACGTCGCATGTCGGACGGCGGCGTTAGTGGCTCAACCAGGTAATTAACGGGTGATGTTCTCTCGAGAACGCGGTATGGACCGTCGTACTTCGGAAGGAGTTTTGAAGCGAGCCAAGGCGTGCGGTGTGGCACTAACAACCAGACGAGAGCGCCTGGGAGAAAAGTGGGAGTCGAGTTCTGGGCATCGTGAACGGCTTTTTGGCGGTTCTGGTCGTCCGAGGTGAATCGGCGGGCAAGCTGGCGACATTCCTCTGCTTGTCTGGCGGCTTCCGAGACCGGCAGGCATTCAGATGGGTCCGGCCAGTAGGGCAGAATGGTGTCGATGGTGTGCGAAGGATGACGGCCGTAAAGAAGGTAAAAGGGTGAGAATCCGGTAGTGGCCTGAGTCGCGGTGTTGTAGGCGTAGGTGACAAACGGAAGAACTAGGTCCCAATTAAAGTGATCAGGTGAGACATACATGGCGAGCATGTCACCAAGAGTTCGATTAAAGCGTTCTGTGGTACCGTTAGTCTATGGGTGATAAGCAGTGCATTTACGATAAACAATAGCGCATTCAGCAAGCAGTTGTTCGATGACTTCAGATAAGAAGGTGCGGCCTCTATCGCTTCAAAGTTCACGTGGACCTCCATGACGAAGGAGAAAACGGCGAAGTAGGAAATTGCCGACCTCCTGCGCTGTAGCATTTGGTAGAGCAGCAGTCTCCGAATAACAGGTTAAGTGGTCTACCGCAATGATTATCCACCTGTTGCCGGCAGGAGTCAACGGAAGTGGCCCGTGGAGATCTATGCCCACGCGATCAAAGGGTCGGGATGGGCATTGTAAAGGCTGGAGTTCACCGGCGGAGTTGTGCGGTGGCGCTTTCCGGCGTTGGCACTCATGACAAGAGCGGATGAACTGTGAAACGAAATTATACATTCTTCCCGCCAGTAAAAGCGGTGTCGAAGTCTTTCGTATGTCTTAAAGACTCCCGCGTGGCCACACTGAGGGTCGACGTGGAACAAGGAGCAGAGCTCTGATCGCAAGATTCTCGGAATGACGAGTAACCAGGTGCATCCCTCTGGGGCATAGTTGCGTCGATATAGTAGCTGGTCGCGAATCGCAAAATGAGGCACTTGGCGCCGAAGCGTACGTGACGCTGGAATTTTCGACGCATCCGTGAGAAGGTCGAGCAGAGATGCAGTCTAGGGATCATTACGCTGTGCAGCAGCGATAGTGTCAACGTCGAGAGAGGATAATGTGCACTCGCAGAGGGAGTGGTGACTGGCCTTCGGGGGAAGCGGTGATCGGGATAGCACGTCAGCGTCAGAGTGCTTTCGCCCTGAATGGTACACCACGCGGATGTTGCATTCTTGGATTCGCAATGCCCAGCGTGCAAGGCGGCCCGATAGATCTTTGAGCGTCGACAGCCAACATAGTGCGTGGTGGTCGGTGACTATGTCAAAAGATCGGCCGTATAAATATGGGCGAAACTTGCCAAGCGCCCACACAATGGCCAAACACTCCTTTTCTGTAACGCTGTAATTGGTCTCCACCTTGGTTAACGTTAGACTCGCATATGCGACGACGTATTCTGGTGGCCAGGTTGATGCTGTGCCAACACAGCTCCAAGGCCTACACCGCTGGCAGCGGTATGGATTTCGGTCGGCGCTTGTGGGTCAAAACGGCGAAGATTGGGTGGCGTCATGAGAAGACGGCGCAAGGTTGTGAAGGCGTCGTCACACTCTGGAGACCATGATGAGAGGACTCTAGTGCCACCACGGAGCTGCGTGAGAGGCGATATAATTGACGCAAAGTTTCGAACGAATCGCCGGAAGTAAGAGCAGAGGCCGATAAAACTGCGTAGCTCTTTCATAGTAGTAGGTTTTGGGAACGCAGTAACAGCACGTAGCTTCTCGGGATCCGGGCGAATGCCCTCATTTGACACGACATGGCCTAAAATTGTTAGCTGACGAACAGCAAATCGACACTTCTTCAAGTTAAGTTGCAACCCGGCGTTGGTCAAGCAAGTGAGTACGTGCTGGAGGCGGAGCAGGTGTGTTGGGAAATCAGGGGCGAACACCACAATGTCGTCAAGATAGCAAAGACATATTTTCCATTTGAGGCCACGCAGAACATTATCCATCATTCTTTTGAACATAGCAGGTACATTACAAAGTCCGAAAGGCATGACGGTGAATTCATACAAGCCGTCTGGGGTAACAAAGGCAGTTTTCGGGCGATCGGCCTCTGCTATCGAAACCTGCCAGTAGCCTCACTGCAAATCCAGCGAAGAAAAGAACTCGGCTCCCTGCAAACAGTCCAGAGCATCATCGATGCGTGGTAATGGGTAGACGTCCTTCAGCATGATCTTGTTCAACCGTCGAAAGTCAGCACAGAAGCGGATGGAACCGTCTTTCTTTGTGACGAGGACCATGGGAGAGGCCCATGGGCTTTGGGAAGGTTCAATGACACCTCGACGGAGCGTGTCATCGACCTGGTCTGCAATGTTGCGACGTTCCGTAGCGGACACGCGATATGGTCTTTGTCGCAGGGGTGAGTGAGTGCCAGTGTCGATGTAATGCTTGACTGTCGATGCACGGCCAAGAGAGGTTTGCGCAACGTCGAATAAAGGCGGAAGTGCTGAAGGATTGCGACAAGTTGAGATCGCTGCGAAGGCGTCAGATCGTCGGCGATGAATGGGCTGAATACACCAGTCGATGTTGAGTCTGGTACGGAGAGGGCACTCAGTTCATGGGCGGCACTAGAAGACACTTCGTCAAGGACGGAGACAATTCGTGTTGAATCGACCGACTCGACGTAACCAAGGGATTCGTGGTGGAGCAGTGATAGCGGCGATGAAAGATGATTGTAAATGGGCATCGTGCTCACACCGGCGGCAAGGTCAAGAGCTGCAAAGGGCAAAGGAAGTGCTTTTCGGGTAACAAAGTGATGAGAGGGCATGAAGAACACCATTCCATCGGATATGGTACTACAGAAGACTGGTACGAATGCTGAAGAGCACGGTTGATACAGGTGTCTTCTTTCACAACAATTTTAGCGGCAGGATAAGCATCGACCGAGGCCAGGTCACCAAGGTGGAAAGTTCAATCTGAGCCCGAGCGCAATTGATGATGGCATTGTGGCGTGAAAGAAAATCTCATCCTAGAATACCGGTGTGGGAGCACGATGAAAGAACTATGAATTTAATCGTGTACAAGACGTCCTGTATGATCACACAGGCTGTACAAGCAGCGGTAGGGCGAATGGGTTGAGCACTCGCCGTTCGGAGCGACAATCCAGACAGAGACGTCGTCACTTTACGAAGCGAACGGCAAAACTTGGCATCCATAACTGAAATGGCGGCACCGGTATCGAATAAGGCGACTGTAGCGACATCTTCGATAAACACATCAATGACATTGGCAGGTAAAGGAGGAGGACTTCGGCATGGTGACACTTGCGCAGTTCTTGTCTCAGGAACTGCGTCTAGTTTCCCTCTTCGTTAGAGACGGGTCGTCGACGCATAGGGGAAAGCGATCGACGACGTGGGGAGGGTGACCGGAGGCGTTCGAAGCGAGGACGGTGATCAGTCTGGGAGTGAGCTGTTGATGGGTCGAAAGGTTCGTAAGGCGCATTTGCATCAGGCGGCACATAGGGCGCTCGGCGATCGTCATCGAACGCCTGCAATCGGCGGCAGCAGAACCTTGTGACCTGACCGGGATACCTACATGTGAAGCATATAGGGCGATTGTCCGGCGTACGCCACGGGTTAGCGACGGCAGTGGTGGTCCAGGGGACGGGAGGGGGAGGGCGGTGCACAGGCTGCTGGAAGCGACGCACAGGCACACTGCGAGGGGCCATTGCAGCAACCGTAGCATAAGTGACTGGTGTAGTCACGACGTCCTGCTGGTGAACAGCCAGCAGCACTTCCACGACCTCTTCGTGGATCACGTTACGGATATGAGACGGCAAAGTGCTGGCAGACTCCTGAGTGTTGGACACCAGAGATAGCTGTCGTGCAGCTTCTTCACGGACGAAATCCTTGATTTACGTTATCAGGGAGGCTTGTTCTGGGCCGGTGGTAAGGCTGCACAGTGATGCCGCATTTGGTGTGGGATGTCGCTTTGTCAGAGCTCACTGCTTACGCAATTCATTATAGCTCTGGCACAAGCTGATGACGTCGCTAACAGTGCGCGGGTCCTGGCCAGAAGCATTTGGAACGCGTCATCGTCGATTCCCTTCATGACGTGCTTGATCTTTTCCGCTTCCGTCATGGCAGCGTTCATGCGCCTGCACAAATCGAGAACGTCTTCTATATAGCTGGTGAATGTCTCACTCGTGTCCTGTGCGCGTGTACGCAAACGCTGCTCGGCTCGGAGTTTCCTGATGGCGGGTCGATCAAATACTTCTGTAATTGACGTCTTGAGTGCCGACCACGTTCGGATATCCCTTTCATGATTTCTGAACCAGAGACTGGCCACGCCTGTGAGGTAGAATGATACGTAAGCCAGCTTGTCCGAGTCATTCCATTTGTTATGAACGCTCACCCGTTCGTAGGACGACAGCCGCTCTTCAACGGCGTTGTCGTCGGTTCCGCTGAAGATGGGAGGCTCCCGTTGGCAAACGGTGCCAGTGCAAGGGACAGGTGGCGATGGAAGAGTCTGCTGGTCGGCGTCCGGCATGGCAGAGGGTAGCGTCCAAGAACGGAGTTCCAGGATGGTAGAGTGGAACGTTACCCCGCACTGCTCCATCACTTATAAAGGAGGTTTATTGGGGTTCGTAGCGACCGCCGGTTCTACGATGCACCAAGCGCAGTCCCCGAGCTCGAGCCTCTGCTGCGCGCTTGATGCTGCCGATGCTGCTGACTGCGCGCACGTTTGTCATCTTCCTTACAATATATACACACACAAGTCGCAGGGGGTGCCACACTCTGGTGGCAGCCTAACAAACGGGGCTGAACTATGGCTACCTCTACAGATCGTACATTACCTTTGTGAAAGCACAGCGAGCCCTGCGTCCTTACGTTGCAATTGTGGTTTAAACCAAGGCGAACATGGACACTTAGGGCAATTTTATACTTCAAAATAAAATTCGAGTCAACAGGAGGTTATGTTCACTCTCGGGAGTCTGCAGCGACTGTGGATAGTTATTGATCTTGTGTGCGTCCTGTTGAGTTATTCAGCACTTTGAGAGTCGGAAGGCTGTGATTTAATTATTCTCACACTGTATACTATGTCTGTCCAGCAATATGTATGCAAAATGAACAGATTGTTCGCACTATTTTTTTGCGTTATCCTGCATGTGGTTAATAAACATAAAGCCGTCTTGTTCTTCCAGTGCACAGCAGTGTGGGAAGTGTTAGGTTAATGTTAAATTGCGGGGTTTAATGTCCAGAAGCTCAAAAGGGGACTATTAGGGACACCGTAGTGGAAGCCTCTGTATTTGTGTTCTTTGCCTGTTGTTTTTTTACTGCACACTGGAAGCACGGTACACGAGCATTTTGTTGCATTAACTATCTGGGAGTGCAGCCTTCATGGGAAGAAAGCGAACCAGTCACCTCGTGCTAAGCAGCACAGTGCTTATAGACACTGAGGAAGTGGACTCGCAAATGGGAAATGAAAGCAGTAAGTTCGAATATGAGTCTGCTATAACAACTCACTTTCTGTTAACATTTATTTTTTATTTATTTCCTTCTCGCTCATTTTTTAATTGTCAAAACATATCTTTTGTTCCTCTTTTCATAAAAAATTAAGCTCCTGAGATTGACAGGCTCTGCTTCCATGTGTATTCTTATTACCACTTCAAAAATCAGCTGCGCCCCCCATTGCCCTCCTCTTGTGGATAGCACAACAATCCTTTTTATAAATAGACTCGTTTTTGAACATTTTGACTTTTGTCATCATACTCTACAATTACTCTACACTTAGCCATTTCACTGCTGTGTGGAGCATCGACGGGAGTCTCAACGAAGACCAGTATACTTATTTAAAGGCTGCTTGCTCGATTCCTTCTTCAGCTGATCTTTTTGTGTGAATTGAATAAAGAAGCGGCCACATGCAACACGGCAGGGTGCAGCTGGCCATAAGAGGGAGGGGACGGTTGTGACCACCTGTGAATGTTCGCCTGGCTACGGTCAGCGGGGAACTTGACGTGGGCTTGTCTATTCGCAGCAGCCATGAAACACTCGGAAAGCCAACAGACTGCCTCACAAACAAAACCGAGAGACGACGGATGAACAAGGAGAAGGAGGGGGTAGCGAGCATCGAGCGAATTTGCTGTGACCTTCCAAATTTCACATTCTTTGACAGGTGGTAAATCATGCCGAACCTGAGAATGAAATGCCGTGGACGGCACCTGCTTTTTACCGTTGGTACCAGCTACATGCGGTGCAGTGATCGAGTCGCATGATTTGTAGTCCTTTGGTCTGTCACGCAGGTTGGCCTTATGATAACCCACCTGCCATAATGCTGGGATAGCCCTTCTGTATTTTGGAGAAGAACTGGGAAGCAAGACTTTCTATGCAATAAATAAAAGATTGCCGCAAAACACAGGTTCACTATTAAACTGAGAAGCTCATTAGTATTCTGTACTACAGAACGTCACTAATTCATTAGTTTCAGAGGAAAGAAAGCACTTTATTCTATTCAACAGAAGTTGTATAGATAAAAAAATACATTTTCCAGACCTTCATGTACTAGAACAGAGCTGTAATCAGTGTTGGCATGCTAATTTCCTGTTCTTATTAATAAGAGTATACCACACTGTATATCTTGATTTCTATGTGCATGAGCTGCTGGTAGCCTGCTGCAATCTTGCCATGCAGTGCAGAGAGGCTCTCGAGCATGTGCAGCACTGTATCTTCCTGCCCAAAATTTGTAGGCATTAAATATTTTGAGAAATTTTCTGATATTGAATATTCAATTCGACATTTGGCTTTCTTTCTTATTTTGATTCGATTCTAAATCTACTATTTGGCATTTGAACACCCCTACAGATACCAAACATGAACCTAGGATTCTGTCTTAAAGGGACACTAAAGGTTACTATTAAGTCAACGTGGACTGTTGAAATACCATCCCAGAAACCTCGAAACGCTTGTTTCGTGCCAAGGAGAGACTTATTTTAATGGAAAATGCGTTCTGAAGCGTCCGCGTACCTCTAGGGCAGTTCAAATTGCCCGCCCTCCGATCGAGGAGTACTGACATCATGGTCTCATAGTGACGTTGCGCCATCGGCGAGTAGAACGGCGTCTGCAGGCGGCGCTACGGCTTTTCTGCGCAAAACGCAAACGCGCGGCCAGAAACAGAGCCAAGAGAGAGCCGACAGCAGAGCGAAAGCGGGAGTATGGTGGCTAGCGGAAGAAGAAATGCGCGACCATAAGCTGGTACTTCATTCTATAACGCAAACTTCGACGCTTGTCGCAATGGACCCTGACCACGACAGATTGGCTCGCGATGCTGGGCTCAACTTCAGCGATTTGAGCACTGACGAGCGCGGCCTGCTGCTGAGGGCTCGCGCTGCCGGCGTCGTTGCGTACTACGACGGCGGCCTCGACACCGGCTCTCTGGAGCGGGAAAGCAACGAGGGCTTCCCACGACATCACATGGACGTGGTATTCTCGCTGCTTGTTCCAAATGAAAGTTTCGCGAGCCAGCAGAACCCGCACAGCACGACGCGATAACGAAACTACTGAAACTCCAAAGCGTGCGCGGCGCAGAGTTGAGCGCGCACAGTCCAGCAAAAACGAAACCTTTCGACCACCCATACTACTGAAGGGTAACGTCAAAATGTTTTTTTTTAGAATCGAATAGACCTAGACAAGTAGCATTTTCTTCCGTCTTATAATCGAATGAAATGATATTTTTTAATACGAGTAGTTGAGTATTAGTAACACAAATTATGAGGAGTGCTTTCGTCATCGGGCTAGTACCGGAATGTCGCTGGGGGGTCTCAAATCGTGTCATGCATTTACCTCAATTTCTCGGTTACTAAGGCTCTGTTCGCGATTATATTGACGCCTTAGACGTTCTAGAACATTGCTCTACCACTTTAACTTGACTTTCTGGTAACCTTTAGTGTCCCTTTAAGAAAACTAACCACACATTCTGAACTATTGACAACAAAGCGATCCGCAACATTAAAGACCAACTGCAACGAAATTATGAACCACGTAAAAAGCCCTGTTTCAGATCATTTAGACATACAATAGCGTTTGTGGAAAATTTGACACATTAAATGCAAAGGGCGGGTTCACAAAACGCTCACAAAAATATGTTTTTCATACCTAAACTGAAAAAAAAAAAAGAACGGCACCATTACCAGTCGCTACATACTTTGGAGACTGTAGAGAACCAGAGCCCGAGTCATCTGCTTCCATTGCTTGTATACCCTGTCTGTCTATAAGTGAACAGGTTCCGCATGACTGCTAGCCACAGAGTTAGTATACTTTGCTAGTTGCTTTGTGCACTGTGCCAACGCTGTTGCACGCCCGCAATGTTCTCTTAATGCTAAGTATTCTCCAAGTTGAGCTGGTTTTATCTATCTATGTTTATCTACGTTCAACAGCACTGCTTCGATGCGTTCTGCCTCCGCTCGAAGAAGAGTGCATTGGGGTGGCCATGCTAAAGGCACAGTCCAGCTTAATGCGGATGTGATCTACGCGTGGTGCAGTTTCGCTACATCAGCAACAATTGGATGCTCTACAGTCTAGTGTGGCTGGCATGGGAATAGAACGTGCCCTGTCGCACGCCGGAGCTGCTGGAACAGGGTGCATCGCGCGCCAGCTTAGCTGACCAGCAGCCTGCTGGTTTGCATACAGTTCAAGTTCACTGATCCGAGAGTGTTGAGTTTGCACTTTCTACAAACAACAAAGTGCTCGCTTGCCACGCACTTCTGCACTTGTGCTGCAGCAACAACTGATCGCCACGCTGCTGCAGGTCACGTTTAATGCTCAAAGTAAAATTTTAGTGATGTTAGGATCTCCGGCACGATGTATCCGACTTGACCGGTCACTGCCCGGCACACTGGAAACGCTGGACTCGCCGACCGATGAGACAACTACCGCCATCTGTAGTTAAGGATGATAACTAGCTGAGGCTCGACACAGCCGGGCTAGAGGGGCTTGGTGCCAAGTGCACGTAAACTCACAGCCAGAGAGGCCGGACTGTGGCAGTTATAAAGCTTCGGTCATTTCGTTCTGGCATCATTGCATTTCTGTATGGCTTGCCGCCGCCTTTACACCATGGCTGCTGTGTCGCGTTCCTTTGTGACAAATTCAGAATGTGGTCCCTGCTCATTTCTGGTGCTGTGTCAGAAAGGATTTCATTCATCTACTTTGATGTGCGATGTACACACGTGCAAAATCTCTTGAAGATGATGCACTACTGGAAATGATAGCTCGAGAATGTTGCCCCTTAATACAACTTACATTTGGTTTTCCTGTGCCATCGTGGCTTATAGTACTTATAATCACCCAGAGAAAGCGTTTGCCAAGCAGATCTTGATTGGTAAGTGACTGTGCTGTTGAAATATAACTTGCGCAGCTTTGTCCGCTACAGTTTACATGCTTTGTGCACATTGGCTGGTCCACGCCGCACTTGCCTGTTGCTCCGTGGTGCATGTTTGCGCTCTGAAAGCTGAGACAGGAAAGATGTGTTTGGCCTTCCTCTACTCAGCGTTGTGTACAGCACAGCCATGATGAAGAAATTGCGGCCACTGACCAAGTCAAGGTGAAAAAACACACAGAGACGTTTCGGGACCCGTACGGGTTCCTTGGTCACACTAAAAGCGGGCAAGAGCCGCGAGTCGTTTTTATGGCAGAATGTGACGTAGGGAACGGGTGTAGTTAGCGGGAAGATTGCCATCAGTCCTGTTGATAGTGTTGTCAGTAGTTTGAATAAATAAAGATTCTAACAAGAGTCGCGTCATCGAATTCTTTTCCTTAGCTATTATAGCAGCGTTTTCCCAATCGATGCGGTGACTGTGATTATCGGCGTGTTCGGCAAGGGCGTTCGAGACTTTTTTCTTGTTGGACACGTCCCTTTGGTGCTCTTTTAGTCTTCTCGTGAATTTGCCGGTTTCACCGTTGTAGCTGCAGCTGCAGTCTGCGCATGGTACCTTGTATATGACACCGGGATAATTCTTGCTTTCAAGCCGATCCTTTACGTTAACAAGCTGATTTCTCAGCTTGTTGGATGGCATGTGGGCAATTCTGAGATCGTATGTTGAGAATACGCGGCTAAGAGCTTCGCTGAGGCCAGGAACATATGGGACGCCAGCGCGTTTCATGAGCGACTTGCCTTGAGACGGCTTTCTACACCCGTTCCCTACGTCACATTCTGCCATAAAAACGACTCGCGGCTCTTGCCCGCTTTTAGTGTGACCAAGGAACCCGTACGGGTCCCGAAACGTCTCTGTGTGTTTTTTCACCTTGACTTGGTCAGTGGCCGCAATTTCTTCATCATCATGTTACCTGACCAGACGAACTTTCGTCGAACTCTTGACAGCACAGCCATGGCTCGTGCTCGAGTACGTATTCGAGCACCCGACGGCCACGCAACACATCGGCATTGTTGCAACAGCTCAAATCACAAGCGCAACAGGGAGAACACATGCCGAGAGACACGCCCGTCAACTTTCAAATGACAAGCGAGCAATGCGCCTGGCTGCCTAGGTGCAACGTGGCGCAACTGAGAGATCAACAGTTGCGTACGGTTCTTCAGTATGCACCATATCCGCATCACTATGCTTTGCCCCCAGGTGCATGCGTCGTCTGCATTAGTGCTATTTAATGGCTACTAATAACAAAATTAGGCGAGTACCAGCCCTGCGGCTTTGCCAGGATTACTTTGAGAGTATACGCTAGGCATCTATAGTCAGCTTAGCCCACATGAAATTTAGTTAGAGCTGGCCATTGAGTGGCTCTAGCTGTGTCTGTAGGTAACCTGCAAATTCACTTTGCCAAGTTACTCGTTCCAAAGTTATGGCCCTCAATGGAAAATCCTACTTATGGGCGTTAACTGGGGATGTGTGAATGCTGGAATATCACTGAATTGTATTGAATAGTGAATGTCCAAATAATTCTATTTGCAAATCAAATATCTACTATTTGGTTTTTCAAATATTAGAGACATTCAGTGTGGCGACCTGCGCAGTGTCACATGTTGAGCGTGTCGTGGACCGCCTTGTGCATTTCACTTCATTTTCGGCACAAAAGGAGGGCTGAGAGAGCTGTGGAGCCCCGACTGACGCGGACTTTGTCACTGCTAGCATTCTTCGATGTTGGCCCAGTGCGGGGATTACGCACAACAGCACCACCTGGGCCGGGGCCCCTTCTATCGGTACAATGTTACTTTAGGTAAGGGTGACGAGACTGATGGAAATGATATACTGACTAGCCCCCAGTAGGCAGGCCGATCGTGTTGTATGCGTTGCACCGAATTTCACGCTGTGCTTCAACTGCCCTAGATGAGCCACCTGTACGAACATATTGGAGAGTGTGTCTGGTATTCTGGTGAACTCAAGCGTACTGGGCATTTTACTGGATGAGCAGACGTGAAAACATAAATGGGGTGCAGCCACCTGGTGGTGCACAGTTAAACTAGACAAACCCAGTTAATATTGCAGTAATCAAGTGTACTTTACTTCAGCAATGGTGTAATCGCTCCCAAAAATTTACACCAGAATGAAAGTAAAATGCACTTCGTTACTACAGTATTAGCTGTGTTTGTCTAGTTGAGCTCAGTGCCACCATTTGGCTGCACCATGCAGGCCGTTCATGGCTGCACTTCTGCTCATCTAGTGAGATGCCCAGTCCACTTGTGTTTAGTGGAATACCGGACACACTAAAGTTTTCTATTAGCAGCAAGCATTCCATGACAACTGGCAGCCCGTTACCACATTGGCCTAAAGCATTGCATCATCAGGCGTGGGCAACCAAAGATACGGTTTGGTGCCAAATCAACGCAGATCTGTTCACTGCAGCCGAGTGCATGGGATGGCAACAAAGTTGTTTACAGCCACCATCTTTGCGATGCACCCTGTGGCGGCCTCTTGTTCCCAATACCATTCGTAGGTGCAGATCGGTCTCTTTTTGTAGTTTTGAGCAACCCCTCACAAAGCTAGCTTTGTATGCATTTGTGCAGACAGTGGATAAACAAAGGGGGGGAAGAAGGGGGGGGGGGATGTCGTGCAAACTTGCCATGACCCTCCAGATTTTTAATCTTTGACAGGTGGCAAATCATGCCAAACCTGGCAATGAAATGGAATGGTCTGTGCCTGTTGCTTACTGTCAGTGCCGGCTATGTGCAGAAATGTGATCAAGTCGTGATGCACAGTCTTTTCGTCTGTAATGTGCAGATTGACCTTATGATAATCTACCTGCGTTAAAGTTGGGATAGCCATTCTGTTATTTGGAGAAAAAACTGGAAAGCAATAATTTCTATGCAATGAATAGAAGGTTGCCGCAAAACACTTGTCCACTATTAAACTGAGAAACTCGTTGGTATTCATCACAACAGAATGTCACTAATTCATTAGTTTCAAAGGGAAAAAAAGCACTTGATTCTATTCAACATACATTTATTGATGAAAGAGAATTTCCAGCTGTAATCAGTGCTAGCATACTAATTTGGTGTTGCCATAATTAAGAGTGGATCGTACTGTATATCTTGATTTCTCTGTACCCATGTTACTGACAGCTTGCTACATGCAATGCTAGGAGACTCCCGAGCATGTGCAGCATTGTAATTTGTGGCCCAAAATTTGCAAGCATTATGAAATTTTGTGAAGAATTTTCTGATATTTGGTATTTGATTCAATATACTGCTTTCTTGATTTGATTCAGCATTTGATTCTAAATGAACTATTTGGCATTCGCACACCTCTAGTTTTAACTAAGAAAGGAAAATGCCTGTAACTTTGAACATTTTGCCTTAACTTCAGACATCAGACGAACTAGATTCTTGTCTTGTAGTATTGCAAGGGCCATCCTGTTTAACTTTCAATGCCTTTACTTCAATCTGGTTGAAAATTTTCGATACTTCATCTTGAGACTTGTTGCAAAAATTCCTTCTGGCATCTACACAAACACTCCATCCTTATCAGAAACATCCAACCGATGACACTTCTCTGTCGGGTAGCCCACAACAAAATTTACAACAGAATAAACATTGAGTTAAGAGCGAGTGCTGGTTTTGTCAGTGTCAATTCTTTGTCCTCGTCTGTGTTACTGGTGCTGTTTGTCAAGAATGGCGTGCAGCTTTCGAGGCCCCCTATAATTTTGCCGCTGTCTAGGAGCCAATTTGACAGTTTGCAGCTACGTGCCATTAGGCTCACGATGACGAGTTACTCCTTTGCTCGGGGACGCAGTTAACCCATTCTGCCCATTCTGTCACTGCTCCAGGGTGGTGGTTATCAAACCACACGATGGAGAGATAAGAAAGGAGCAGTGAACAGGGAATTGCTATTGGCTCTGAGAAGATGCTTTGCTCAGGAACCATGGAGAAAGTGGACATTGTGTATCTCCATGATTATTAGGTGCTTTTAGAAAACTTCTACGGACATGTATTTACTGAAAGGCACAATGCTCTCTGCATTGTGCTGTCCATTTTTGAGTAAAGGTGTTGCAGAGCTCCCTTTAAGATGTCCATTTGAAGAAGGGCCATTTCCTACCCTTGATGTAAATAGGGGATATGTAAAGTACTGTAAGTAGGCTTTGCCATCATACCAAGTTGACCTACACAAGATGGCCGATCTTCTGCTTTCTTGAGGGCAGAAAGCGTGGATGCAAGAGATGATTGCAAGCATAGTGGCTGCTGCTTTATTTCTACCATGGATGGATGGATGTTATGAGCATCCCCTTTGGAACGGGGCAGTGTGTTGCACCACCAAGCTCTTGCTATTATACTGCCTAGTGTGCTACCCAGGTTAAAAAGAAAAAAAAAAAACGCAAGGAATTGCCATAACCAAATTTTCTGACCCCCTATTGTGAACCTTGTTTTTGTACGTCTCAGTTTTTTGTTGTTTCCCTACTTTTCTTCCACCAATCTTCCAGTCGCCCCTTACTAATCTTCAGGGCAGTGTGAACCGTCTTGTGTAGGTGAAGCGAGGCGAGTGGAGCGATGCACTTGCAGAAGTTTGCACGTTGCCTATTGCTGTGATGGCATTGTGTGAGGAACGGCATTCCTAGTGCATGCCCCCCCTTGTCTGAAGCATGCCCCCTTGCATTGCCGTGGTCTCACATTGAAGCAAGTTGTTATGGGTTTTTCCCGCTCATTGAAAAGCAATAATCTGCATCCATTTTGTGTTCCTCTGTGATGGCACATGGGCGATTACACTTTTGGGGCTGTCTATTGGGCTGAGCTGGAAATATGCAAATTTTGTATCGCCGTCATAGAAGGCTTGCACGATGATTTTTGCTTATAAAGTGGTGTAGTACTAAATTTGTCTGTCCAAAAGCAAAAATTTCTTGAATTGGCTGATAAAGTTTTGTAGAAAGCACATTTCCCAGTGCCCTGTGGAGGCACAGATTTCCAGATTTTAGGAGTCTCGCAATTGGCAGTGAATCACAAAGACAAGGCTGTTATAAGTTGCTCAAAAATCTCTGATTTGGTGTCAGTTGAGAGCTGTTTCATTTGGTGCTGCCACATGCCACATGACAATAAGCTTGCTGTGCAAGTGTGTGGGCTATGTTCGAAGAATAGTGCACACCCAAGGCAAACGCCAATTGCCATTTGTATCTTGTGCGCTGGAGACAATCTCTTTGAGGCCGAAAACATTTGGGGTCCCCATTCTAAAACTCTTCATTTTGAAAAAACTCAATGTGCTTTAAAAAATACAATGTTCTAGCTGTGTGTCCGAGCAGGTGTTTAAATGTAATGTCTGTGTTATTGAAGAGAGACAGTACAAATAGGCATCGCCATGATTTCCACAGACGGCATACAAAATTAAAAAAAAATATGCATTGCATATATTTGTGAGCCCTCCAGAAATTTGGTAAAAAGAATGTTTAAATTTAACTGAAAATGTACCTGTTAGCTAAATATACAATTCGACAGCTGAAAAAGTCCCAAAACTGCTATACAGTTGCCAGCCATTCTTTTTCTTGACAGACGGGGCTGCAAAAAATTTGAGAATAATTGGGAAGCCCAAAAAAACAAAATAATTTCATCAGTAAAATTGCTTTTCTTGTTTTTTATAACACAGCATCATGGCAAATTCGTTTACAGAATCTTGCGTTATGTTATGTGTGTTTGAAATATCAATCAATCAATCAATTATTTCAGTATCAAAGACACTTGGTGGGTACAGACAAAAAGCCATTCATCAGGCTTGACGAGGTCTGCACCCCCGAATTCTGGCAGACAAGGCGCATAACAAATACAGCACGCCAACATAAATAAACCGAACAGTGTACAGAAGTCAGGCATGTATTTTTTTTTTACGGTCTTGAATCGGCTGCTATTGTCATAAATACTAGTAAAAGAAGCATAACAACAAATCATTGTGTAAAAACAAATAACAATATAAGAAAGAAATACGCTTGAACACACGACAAGATCACATGAGTACATGAATACTGTGTGAGATTACACATTCTATTGTGAAAGCAAGAAGCACCGATAAATAGAATGTCACAGCAAAGCAAATAAGACAATTAGGTGTGGCATTGTGTTATATTTGGAGCTCTGGATTATTAAGCAGCGCAGGTATCTGGTATTTTAACATCTGAGTGCCGTACTTTGTACGTGTTCTAGGCACCTTCCAAAGCTCACGCATTCTCAATGTACGGGCATGCTCAAGCCGGCATAGTCCAGACAATTCAGTAAGAAATGAATTTCACTTCCGATTTATAGCGTTTACTTAACATTATACGGTAAACCTCATATTCTGGTAATAGATTTAGGGCCTTAAAGATTGGTTTCGTGTGTGTGTCGTATGCAGCATTAACGATGTTGCAAAGGGCTTTCTTTTGAAGTTTATGTAGTTTCTGGGTGTTTGTTTGTGTTGTCATGCCCCAGACTAAATAGCAGTACGATAATTTCGACGAAAACAGGGATTTGTAAATTAACAATTTTATATTCTGAGGCAAGATGTGGCGATATTTGCACAAAACCCCTACAGTTTTTGAAAGTTTATTTAATGTTTCATTTACTTGAACTGTCCACGTCATGTGTTCTTCTAAAACGACGCCAAGACTTTTAGCTTCGCGCGATGTTGGTATATTTGATGACCCAATTTTTAGACTGCTGGTTATATTGAGTGCTTTGTGCTGAGGGCGAAATAAAACTGCTTTCGTCTTTGCAGCATTTAAGTTTAATGAGTTAGCAACACTCCAAGCGTGAAGTTTATTTAACACCACATTTCCTTTTTCTATGAGGCTAGACGGGTCACACCCTGTTAGTTTCATGATGGTTGGGGCAGTGCGTGCATTTTTCTTGCACCCATGACATTAGCCCAAAGCATGTCTTCACAAAGTGTAGATATTGGATGTGCCATTTTAACTCCACAACACTGTCAGTTTAGGCCGTCTCACAAGTTCAGTTTCAAGCTTTATGTCCACACACAAGCTTACATCGTTTTTGTCCTGTGTGGGCATGTACAAACGAGTTGCACCAGCTGATTGCCCACAAACCCAAACTACACTTCAGATGCATTGTCATCAGCCCAGCCCATGCGGGTTATCTCTTGCTCAATTCAACCGTACACTCCAATGTACGTGTACGAATGTATCAAGAGCGAGCTGGTATCTGTTGTTTCACTGTTGTGATACCAGAGCTTAGTCTACTCTAAACGTCGAACAATTAAAATTAGCAAGCTTCTTAAGGCTATCTTGATGCAGTAAACAAAAAAATAACAAGAAAGAAGATGGTGAATGAATAGAAGAGCGACTTGCAGCTTACTTTTCATTAGGAAAGACACACACACACACACACATCCACATATGCACATGCGCACACATGCGCAAGACGAATACAGCTGCTAAAGTGAAAAGTGGACACATGTTATCAGTTTACTGAATCAAGCACTACAATAAAGCCATAAGAAAGGCAGCACGCGCTACATGAAATGGAATGTAAAAAAACACAAGGACAGTGTCACTTGTTGTCAACATTTGTAATCTCAGCTGTGTTTAAGTTCGTCAAGGGCTAACTTACACACGTCTCTCATGATTTATGTATAAGTTAAGTTCATGTCATTCCTAATAAAATGCATTGTTAAGTGACATGTGTGTCTCCATTCTTCCGCTTCTGCTCTAATTTCCTTGCATACGTGGCACCCGAATAAACTCTCACTTGCGAGTCATCTCTTTTGTGTTTTTCTGCCTTCCTTTCGTGACATTTTTCTTAGCACCTGGTGGCCTGACCTTATCCAACTAGCCCAAATGGCTGCCTTCCAGTGAAATGCTTCCCATCATCAGTGAAGCATTAACTTTACCACTTATCGTCATTGTGCGGTGGTCCGCTTTTTGCTTGTTTTGTCAGCAACTTCACCACCTTACATGCCAAATCAGCCACTCGTGCCAAGATCTCCTCTTCACTGTTAGCAGAACCATTGGCTTTCTAGGAAAACTGACTCTTTTTTTATGCCTTGTTAGCATTTGAGATAATTTGATCCATAAAATAGTGAACTTAGTGTATTATTTTGCAGTAATAAAACATTTGCTTAGCCAAATTTTCTTGTGGCCTGGACTGGAGTGCTCATTGTATCATTAAATCATGGTGGAAACGAAGGTGCAGTCCAAGAAGTCATTACCCACATTGGTTGTGAAAGGTAGCATCGTAATCAGAGCTGAAAATTTGTTTTTTTAGTGTTCTAATTTAACATTTTAAGGTATTCAGTTGCATCTTAGAAGTATGTGCAATCATAGCGCATTCAGCACGTTTCATTGAAGTGCAATGAACTGATTAAATCCTTTGGACGAATATTGCTTGTTTTCTGCTACTTTCGAAGAAACCGTGTGATTAATGTATTCACATTGGCATGACCATGACTAGTAACATGAACGGCGGACTATGTTCACAGCTGTGATGCTCACTACAATGTGTATGCTGATCTTTCCCACTAAATCATGCAACATGCCGTACGACATCCGAAATTTTGTTACATAGTGCAGCAGTGTTTAATTTTGGAAGGTGTGAAATTAGGCAACTGTGTTTCTCCGAATATAGTCTAATGGTGGGGCATATCTCGAACTGGACATGGCATGTGGGGTTTGCACGTCATGCACTGCTGTTTGTGACTGCTGAATTGACGCTAACACTGCTCTTGTATGGCTTGATACTTGTGATGAATTTGGCCTGCATTAGAGTGCATGCATATATCTGTTCACGTTGGTGCAGCAGCAGGGAAGACTTGGTGTCTACACACGACAAACTGTAGGTGGTGCAAATAACAATGCGTGATGCAAATGCATTTTTTTTTTATGAAAGGTGTCTTGAACATCTCTTGCAAGTGCCATCTGGTCATAAAAAACAAACATCTGGTGCATTTGTGCAACCCACAGTCTGAATCTATATCAACTCACTCAGCTGTTCTGCAGACAGCAAGGGTAGCGGTGGCAAACAAGGGAAGGGAGCACCCATTTTAGTCATGTGCTTGCACATTGCAGAGAACTGCATTGATTTTCTACTTGTGGTCGGATGCATGCGATACGTGGCCACAAAACTATCGAGGAGCAAAGAGGATGCACTTTTTTGTTCGGTCAGCTCGGCAGCAAAGCGAGGGCTGCGTTCCACTGCCAGCACGCATGCTGCACACAGGCGTGCCAGCGTTCCCGCTCGGTGCTTTTGTGCAGCATGTTAGGGTGCATGGTTCTCAGTGAAGTGGAGTTTAAAAATACAGAGTTATAACTTTATTATCACTCCAGAATTGTGCTCTCCAAGCAGGGCCAGGAGTTTGCGATCACCTCCGCAATTCTTGCCATCAGGGCTGTAGACGTGTACACCGTGTGCCAGAGCATGGTCTTTATGTAAATGCTAGTCCCACTGGCCTTGTGCACAACCAAAGACAGTGCTGTGACTGGTGCAACACGCTTTTGGTATCTGCTATGACCTGGTTGTGGAATAGTTGCATTTTCATTTTGTTGACTCCCACTCTTCAGTGTGCCGGCACCTAGCAGGGTGTTTTCACATCGATTAACTCCCTCGAGTATTTTTTCTTTTTTGTCAGTGTTAAACTTGTGGAAATCTGTATTATTAGGCTAACATATGTTGGATTTTCTGTGTGCTTTCTATAAAACAACAGCTTGTAGTTTCGGACAGGTACAATGCTGCAAAAATGTCCGATAACAAGAAGTCTGAAAAAACTAATTGCTACAGTAAAGCCAGTGTTGTTGTTCTTTTGAGTGCCAGCACATAAGTGGGGAATTGTTTACAGCCTTTGCTCAGTGCTGCACACCAGTAAAGTAAAATTGACCTAAAAGTTTGTTATAACCGAGTCCATGGGAGCATTTTGTGTTCACACTTCATGCAGCCCGATGTGTATTGTGGGTAGCCGTTGAGCGTCGACACTGCACACGTGGCGTTGCCTTTGCAACAGTTTCACATTAGGCTGTGCTGCACAGCATCAAGGGGGAGCTTCATCGGCTTTGTGCCCACACGCGAGCTTATGCCGTTCAGTCTAGTAAACATGCACATGAACTTCGTAAGCTTGCGGCTCGCCGCACCTGCCGTCTATGCCTAACCGGCACCACTTCGCTGGTGCAGTGATGGTGCCATCGTCGGCAGGACTGATGCCATCTAGCCGCGGCTTGTGGAAATTATACTTGAAGCTATAAATGAAAACTTTTTTTCAAGATCTTCGTCTTCCAAAGTGCAGGCGTACGGTGTACACTTTCTAAACAGAATTTCTAGTACACAGTGTGCACACCACCATGAACCGAGCACCACAAACATGTTCATGCCACATTTGTGTAGCTGTAAAAGGTTAGTGAAAGTTTTAACTCCGAATGCATGTCCCAGCTAACATGCACCAGTTTCTAAGAAAAAAGCAACACCTTCTAGACAGACAAAAACAACTGTCTGTTAGCATCTCCTTGAAGAAGGTCTCCAGTATTTTTTTTCCTTAATTACTAGTGATTAACTAATTTGTTATTTATTTACAACTCACTATGTCTATGGGAGATTTCTAGACCAGGCATTTGAGAACACCAGTTTCTATTTGCAGTGTGCTGTCTTTAGTGCAGCTGTTTTTCTCTTAATTTTTGAAAGGAAGACTGCTAAGTTTAAAAATAAATCTCCTCCTAATTGCGAGTGGCAGTAGTGCTGCTCTCAGACACTATGCAAATGAACTGATTATGCGTGTGTGAGTCTTGCCTAAATATGGCATGCCACCTTTCTCCTAGATGTCCACTATACCTGCAATGCTCTACGAGTTGGCCTGGCATTGCAAATGAAGAGCTTGTGCTGTGCTTCTTAAAAGCTTGGCTTTTGCAGAGTGCTTGCCATTGTCACCGTCCTGTGCTTGGGCTAGATGCCAGGCCCACTGCTAGTAGGAATCCCATGCTTGACTGCTGCTGAACCCTGCACATTCAAGGAAACTAACACTCATGTCATGCAGCAAATTTTGTTTGCCCACCCCCTCATGTAATACATTTCATCGGAGCATTTTAGGTACCATAAATAAGAAATAACAATATACAGTGAAGCCTCTATGTGAACAAAATTGAAGGGCAAGCCAACGTTCCATTCATTACTTTGTTATAACCATTGTTCATCCTTAAGGCCAACATTGCTTGTTGGAGGGGGCCAGTTAGCACTGGGTATTCTGAAGCCGATGCGAAAGCCTCGAGAACAGCAAGGGATAGTTTTTTTTGCCAAATCTTCATCAGTTCAGATGACAGCATTCTCCAATGTAGCTGTCAACACAGGTCCATCTTTGCCGTGATTGGGGGTGCAGAAATACTGTTGTAACAGATCTTATTAATTCACAAAATTGCAGGCTTGCAACACTCTGCTGCAATGTTCACAAAGCACTGGTGAGCTGAGCAGACTCTGAGAATGGAATAGCAGAGGTCGTATTTTGTGATGATTCATTTTTCGTGTCGTTCACCGTACTGAGTGGCTGATCCTGGCGATAATGACCTTGCAGCTTCCTCTGAGGCAGTGATGCAGACATAGTGGGTAGCAGTGCAAAAAGTGAGTGGGCAGAGTGCTGCTACTTCCATCATGTCAACACACAAACTAGCCCGTCAAGGCCCACTGATGAGGAGTGAATGAAAAATGAAGCACATCGTTGTAAAACACATTATGTAAAAGAACCCTTCACTGCACATGCATAGCAGTTTCAGGGCGCCTACTATTATGGAAAACCTCGAATATTCAGGGAACTTGTCAATTCTTAAAATTCAGCTAAAAGGCTTTGAGCTTTCACTCTGTTTGCTCTGAATCGGGGAAATTAGTACCTACAGTGGCCAGAAGAAAAGAACGCAAGTTTTTTGCTTAACCTACACAATGTGCAAAGTAATGGTGTGTTCTGCTGATTTTGTTAGTGTGAGTTCGGCCAGATGGTTGGAATAGCATGAAACACTCGCTCCAATCAAATCTGATCGATAGTGCAGCCCACCTGATTTACAGCTTAGCGGCATAGTAACTTGGTGAGCTATAAACCACCATTTTCTTTTTCATACCTGTATTGTCATAGACTGCCAAGAAATTTTCATAAGAAGTCAGAGAAAGCTGGAAAGATCAGGGAACTTGAAAGTATTTATCTTGGTCATGGTCAGTCAGTGCAATGCACGCTAAGCATCTCGCTTGATTTGCATTTCATTCTGGTGTAATAGTGCACGATAGTGATCTTCAGTCAGTGTGCTGCAGACAGGTCTATGCACAGAGCTCAGGTGGTGCAAGTAGTGGAATGCAATGGTGAGATGGCAGAAGTAGAATTTGGGCACAGCCACCGATTTTCAGCTGGTTTTGGTGTGTTGCCAGGTAGCTTGCAGGAACCTTGTGTTGGAAAAGTTTTTAGCTGTGCCTTGTGCCACTGCATTCAGGCCTGATCAGTTCAACATGGTCAGGTCATTGTGACCCACAAAATGCTGGCTAAAGCAAATTTCCGCTTTATTAAAATTGAGCTTTAAATGCGTGAGTTTCTATGGGAACTTCAAACCAAGTTACAATTACTTCATTATACTGAATAATTTGTTATAACGCATTTTGTTGAATGAAGGTTTGCTGTTAGTGCCACCAGCCAAGAAATCATGGGGTTTTACGTGCCAAAACCACTTTCTGATTATGAGGCACGCCGTAGTGGGGGACTCCAGAAATTTCGACCACCTGGAGTTCTTTAACGTGCACCTAAATCTAAAAGTACATGGGTGTTTTCGCATTTCGCCCCCATCAAAATGCGGCCGCCGTGGCCGGGATTCGATCCCGCAACCTCGTGCTCAGCAGCCCAACACCATAGCCACTGAACAACCATGGTGGTTACCACCAGCCAGTTAGTCATGAAGTGCATTAGGTATGGAACATTGAATGCATCCTTCTCCTACGCTATGAAGGGTAAGGAACAGTAAAAAGAAAAGTATGAAAGAAAGGAGAACACAAAAAAAGAAGAGAGATGGGCGCACTCGTATTGCAAGGCATGCTGGAGAGTAACATCACCAGATTCTGCAGGACACGTTGCTAACGTATATATTCTCTGTGAGTATAAACTCCACAAAGGGATGTAGATTTTCAGGTGTTTGTGTAGCAGTCTCTGTATATGCTCAGTGTTGACAAGCGCTACATCAGGTGAAGCCTAGTCATCAAAGCAGGAAGATGGCACAGTTTAAGCACAGATAGTGCTCTGTTCCTTGCATGATTTTCCCTGACTGAGGTGAATATGGGCTGGCCTTTCTGGGTTTGGCCTATTCTCGCTGTGTAAAGTTTGTTTTGGTATAGCAGTTGTGCAAAAGCAAGGGAACATGTGGTTGAGTCCCTTCATACGAGATGTGTGTCAGCAATTCCATTGCACTCTTGGAAGCAATTGGTGCTAGTCTGGCACGACGCATGTGTGGCCATTTTGTGCCTTGTGCTGCAGGATCAGCTGCTGTTTTGCGACGACTGCGACCGGGGCTACCACATGTACTGCCTGCAGCCGCCCCTGTCTGAGCCACCTGAAGGTCAGTCACCCTGTGGTGGTATTTTTCCCTTGGAGCTGATCCGTCACCACAACGCTTGCTGTAAGGGACTGATTGGTTGTGAGAGAACTGCTTTGTTAAGAGTAAAACTTCTTTGATTTCTATTTTAGCACAATTAGGTCGACAGAATTTGTCATAAGAGTTGCAATTTCCCCCCCAAAAAAACAACTATTCTGAATCTCCAGTGATGCATGTTGGGCGAGTAGTACACTATCGCTTATTGATGTTTGATGCTTATTATTTCATATTTCTTGAACAAGGTTTAAGAACTACAAGCTGAATTTTAAATTTTTATCTGGTGGTATGTTCTTTGTGCTATTGAAGTGAGTATATGTTCTAGCTCTTATTTAGAGTACTTTGAAGTTCTGGCCAGTGTTGTTCTTGTAGCCCACGTTAATTGATTCATGTGTTGAACTTTGTTTATAGGTATTGCGAAATAAGTTCTGCTGATATTATTACTGTTTTACAAACTGTAACTGTAACCCCACCTGTAACTGTAACCCCAGATTGTAACCCCTCTGTAATGCCTTCTCGGTGCTATAGGTAAAGCGTAAATAAATGAAATACAAAGTACAGTGGCAGCTTATGGCATGATAAAAAGCTGTAGTGTAGTAAGTTCTCAACGCTCTACAAACAACAATGACAGGCAAATCCCTCCTGTGGAAATGTGCAAGGTAAAGGAAATTCTTATGAAAAAAGGAATTACGCACCCGAAAGTAGCAGAAAGCTAGTTAACCAACCGGGAAAACTGGGAATTCTAAAGGATTTTGAATAGTCTGGAAATACTGAGGGAAAACTCGGGGGGTTTCTGCTTCTATCATGGAAAATGAGCAGTAATTTTATTGAAAGGGAACGAAAGTTGCGGTAATGCTGGCCCGAGTAACAGAGAGGAATCGTAACGAATCCTTTTTGACATCGTGTCGTCCGCTGGAGGAGTTGCCAGTGTACCGTCAACGACCCACTTTCTGGACGCCCGATAGTTTGGACGGCTTCGCGGCACCACCACGTCCCCGATAGGGTCAATGTATAAGAACGTCTGAAATTTCGGACGCGAGAACCCTTCGCTGTCCGATTTTCCGGACTTCTTGCCGTGACCACCAAGCCACCATCACCGCCGCCATTTTGATTACCTCGCAGCCTCGAACCGGCGCTCTCACACGCGGATCTGCTGGCAGCCGTAGCCACCACCGCGGCAACGCCAGGCCTAGCTGTCTTGACCTTCGCTATTAAGCTTCTTGCCGTTCTGTGCCGTGTTTTTCATTGAAAGAATTCGCCGCTGTCAGCAATGGCACCGACTCCGCCTTCGTGGCCCTCACGAGTTGCTTCGAAGCCCGGAAAGCACGGCGCGTTGCTTATAGCTGGGTCTTGAAAGTTAGCTTTGCCTCAGTACAGGAATGTTACGTGGTGAAGCATACGCAAAAGTGTTGCGGTGAAGCATAACAAGAGTGGGAAGGGGCAATTGTCATAGGACACAGTATGCATTCCTTAATTATACATGCGTGCATCCGCCACCTCCTGTCACATTATGAGTACCGATATGCCTAATAAGTGTACTGACAGGCCTTCAGAGCTTTTGCGAGTGTGCCTGTAGCAATTTGAGCCCTTAACCCTGCAAAGCTTGAACACCATTCCACGTAAAATAAAATTGAAACAACTTGCTCACACGTATTTCTCGCCATGGAGAGTATAATGGTATGAAGAAAACGGTTAAATTATAATAAAGTAAATTGTAATTATTATGGTAATTGTTTAATTAATAATTCATTTCCTGAACTATTCGCAACTGAACACTCCCTCCAGAATACCAAAAGCGCTAGTATGGGTTGTAGATTGGTTTTACAGGACTAAGTCGGATTTTTCAAGCATCAAATTCAGGGTGTCAAAAATGATACGTTGGGCATTGTGGTGTTAAAGCGCCCCTCACCAGGTCTGGCCATATTGAGCTGACAAGTGCTGTGCACACTATGCCCGCTAACGATCGCGTGTGCTAAGTATTACTTCGCTTCGCGCCATGGAAAGAGCTGAAATTTTAAACTGAATGCTGTCAGGCCTTCTCCTCGTGGGCGCCGCACTCCCAGCCGGAGAGTCGATGTATATCGCACAAGTACACCTAAGTACATCGCACTGCTGTGGCGTCGCTCGTAGTGACACGTGACTTTGAGAATTATTCAAAGCAACATCTTATTTGTGTAATCTGTTGCTTCAACAGATGAATTTAAGTTTAGAGAAATAATAAAAAACACAAACCAAATGTCTGCATGTTTTTGTTTTACTTTGCACCACAGCAAGAGAGATGTACTTCTGTTTTGTTGGCTTGTTCCCACATCGTGCAGTCGCATGTGCAGACAACGAAAGTATGTCATTTTCTACCATGTTCCATCGCGTGATCGTGCTCTATGAACCACTTGTGTCTGAATCAGACAGTGCCATGGTGTTCGTGTAGCACTGGCTTATACCATTAGTCAGGTGTTCTCGTGCACAGCTTGCAAAATTGTGTGCTGCGCAAAATGAGACAGACACAACAGCTTGCACGCAATGCCATCAGCGGGAGTGCGTACCGCAGCAAAAAAAGCGAGGGAAAGAAATGAAGGTGGGGCCCGTGATGTATGCATCACGCTATCCTTGAGCTCCGTTATAGGGAGAACGCAGGGAAGGAATTTCATTTGTGGAGGCTAGACAAGAAGAGCGGAGAGAGTGTCTCTCTTGGCAGTGGCACTCATCTGCCTCCTGAAATCATGGGTTTGCAGCACTTAAATATTTTTATCTCAGCTATTAATGGACCAACTTGAAAAATTCTTCCAGCAGAACACTCCCTTGAGGGCGCGTAACAACTTCCAGCGTATAACCGAAATTTGCTGTGTGGCCTGGTGAGGGGCCTTTTCAAAGGCAACTCCGGAGATTTTTTTATCTTAGTGGATGTCGATGAAATTTGCTGGGTACGTTTCTCTGCACACTCCTGTCATGTCCTAAAAAAATCAGGTTTGAGAGTTGCACAGATCTTTTACAAATGAATTTAATAAATTGCCTCGAACACCCTACCTTACCTGCTCCTCAGTTACAGGCAACGTTGTGTATGACGTCAGAGGAGTCCCACTCGGAGCATGCCAGGATCATGCAGACGACAGTGGCGAGAGCGTGGAGGAGTCGATGATCGTGAGCTAGGGCTTTGCGTGAGAAGTTGCTGTCACGAGAATTTGCAATCCCTGTGGACGGCGAAGTGAGGGGGGGTGGCAAGTGGTGTTGCATTGTTGGTTGCACGAACTTCAGCCCCCCCCTTCCGCACACACAGTTTGAGCCGATGGCGATCGCATTCAGCCAAGGTTAAGCCTATATGTCACAGTCGGGTAGTTCAAGTGTCTGCTGCTGGCAGACCTGAGCGACTGACCTGAAGCTAATTAAGTCATCAGGATGAAGAAAACTACTTCTGCGATTGAGTTTTGCCCATATGGATTTGAAATAAACCATTCCTCATTTCGTACAGTACACACACAAAAAGCAAGAAGTGACAACACGGAGCAGTATCGACATTGGTATGTTGCCATTTTTGACAGAAAGCTGCCCGCCGTACTCACCTGGGCTTCTCTAAATTAAATGCAACTATGAAGGTGGGTTATTTTTATGTATTGTCATGCCAATTCATTATTTAGCTTCGGAGGTGCACTGCTTGCCTTGTATCCCAAATGGACAGCGAGTGTAGGCCCCTTCGATACAGCAGCGTAAACAACCGCTTTGTTCAACTGCCAACGGTGTCTATACTGGCATCGGCATTTCTGCGAGAAAATTAGCGTTCTATAAATGAATGATCACACACGCGAAGTCCTCATCTATGTCCACTTTACGGACCATATTGTGTGCATAAAGAGAACACGAAGAATGATAAGTAGGCAGCATAACGCTCCCGTACTACAGTCTCGCTTGCTGTTTTCGAAGGTGTGTGGTCGCTCATATCAGCGCGATTCAGAGTGGTGCAATGGAGCTTACATGCACACAATCTACCTGTTTTGATATCTTCTGACATTATTTGACGTCCATGATGAGCGGCGATTAGTACATCTCAAGCGAACGATGAATGGTCACTGCATCTGCCGATCGATTTTAACAATGCACCGTTTGGTGCTTTGGACTGCCAGCGGCGTTTTTGTGAGATACAAATGCGGAAAGTCGTGCTCCACGTCTTCCAGTGAGCATGCCAAGCATTTCTCTGAGGAGAGGTATAACACCTAATATAGCAAGCAGCACATATAAAATCAGCCGTTTGGGCTACCCTTGGTCTTCATGTTGCAGTACGATGTGTACCGCATGGGCGCTGGCTCTCGTTATGGCGGGTCGAATGCGAATGGGGATTCATGGCTATCGGATTCGTCAAAATCATACCTGTCAATATTTGACAGATCCGAAGAGCTGGTGCAGCTGACATAGTCACCCGAAAATCCGGTGCGTTCACGATTCAGCCGAGCGTCTGCTCTTCACTGCCGGCGGGTGAGACCGGCATGCCCTGCGTGCCTTCCCCGGCGAAGGCACCCGTGGCATCACACGGAGAGGTTCACTTGGCTGCTTAGTCAGGTTTCGGTTTGGTTTTGTGCTTTTTTGCTTATTTAAAATTATTTGGGAATTTGCAAAACAATCCTACTATCAGACGCGTGACAGGGGGGTCTAGGAACCTAAATATTCTATTACCTTGACATGATAAAAACGTCGCCGGAGTTGTACTTTAAGGGCAGTAAAAGACATGCACTCATTTTTTTTTTTTTTTTTGGACTGCCCGATTTTTCGGACATTTTCACGGCTCCTAGTGAGTCTGAAAAATTTGACATTGATTGTACAAATGACTATAAGAGGACGCTTCAAATGGCCCGTGGAGCCAAATGGCCTGTGGAGCAAATGCACGGCGAAGGACCTATGCATTGAGTAATGAGCGGGAAAGGAAGTGTGCTGCCGCTTCTTTGAAGGAGTTTGAGCTCAAAAAACAAAGTGTTGGCTGATGCTGAGATGCAGGCGACCCTCATCCAAACCAAAATACACTTTTCAAAGCAGTGAAACACAGCACTGAGACGTGCGCGGGCTGAGAGTATGTCGGGACAGTTTAAGTTGACTTGCCAACTGTTGAGAGAAAATCTCACTTGTGACAATGTTCAGGCCTCATACCAATGAGCTTGCTATCAGTTGATAAAAATAGCTTATGTTCAAAAATATTTGCTTCTGTATGTATCTCCTTTTTATTTGTATTGTAGAATGTTCAACTCAATTTGCAATGGTTTTTACAATTTTTTAAAGATATTTTATTCAGTGTACATTTTACTAACCCCTCTTTTCTGTCCTCTTTTTGAATAAAGTAAACACTAGTCCTTACTATTAAAACTGGATTAGGTCGTTTTTATATTTTTTAACATATTTACTAGAGAGTGGCAGCATCGGGTCACATGGTGTCAAACCCATCTTGACATAAAATGAAGTTCTGTGTCACTCAGGCAATTTTGTGAAGGCACTCGAGGAAAATCTGGAAAACTCAGGGAATTTGGAAATATCAACTTTGTAGACACCCTGGTTAAGAAAACCTTAGGGTTTTTTGGAAAGAAAGATTTGCATTTGAAGGAAAATTAACCCTGGTCCAGAGCTCTTGCTCTATCATCTGAGCTACCCAGAAGTTTTGCAGGAGTACAGGGTGTGGCTGAATCAATCTACAGCTCAAAAGCACAGGAGGGGAGTCCATGAGAGATTGAACATTCATATCTCCTTAATATTTTTTGTATGTGATGTAGGGATATTCAAACTGTATGAACCAAAAATATTATTCCCAATAAGCGTTCCCAGCACATACGAAAAAAAAATATTTGAAGGTCGTGCCATGGCCGTCCTGCTACTGCTTACTCCAATATTTTCCGACTTATGGCCGAATTCAATGCAAACTACAGAAGTTGTGTCGAAAACCTTTTCTGCTCATTTTTGTACGCTTAAATACAAATAAGTTCCACGTGTATTTTATGCTGTCCACAAAAAAAAGTATTTAATAATTCCGAACATGGTCCCGATAAGATAAGTTTAGATAAGTTTTGTCACTTTGATGTGCCTTTGCGCATATTCTATTTAGCACAGAAGCTTGAAAAGAGTGTCAAATAGAGAATGTTGCCATTGAAATATTCCTGCAAAAGATTGTATTTCTAAAAAAAATTCAAGGTATGAAAAAAAAGTAGTTAAAGGGTCAAGTTTTTTTAAAACAAAGCTTATTCTGATAAAATGAAGTACCGCATTCACTCGCATAATGATCGCACATTTTTGTTTAAAAAAATTGATGGAAATAGAAAAAAAAATTTCTTTTCATCCCGCGTTTACTGTGGAATGACAACAGGTCAACAAATATGCAGCTACCACTGTATGTAGTGCGGGACACCAAAACAAAAATGGGGGCCGGCAAAGCAGGCCGAACGCGGTCTTTTTTTTTTCGTCTTGTGAGTACATTACGTGCATTGAAACAGTTTTTTCCATATCAGCGATGAATAATATTGTTAATATCGGCAAGTTTGTGGCAATAACGTAGCCATGTTCACTTTGAGGGGACAGAAACAGATGGGCGCACTTAGCTGCCAGTGACATAGAAACACATGGCGGGCATGCTGCGGAAATTGTGGCATTTGTCTACACTACTATCCTAATACGGCACGTTTCCGCTAAGGGTGGGCGAATATCTTAGCTGTGTTACAAGCATCGGCGTATGAACAGGGTGCACTTCTAACGTATCAGTGTAAACATGGCTACTACCGTTGCTGCTCGCGATTTGTTGCGTGCCCACGAGTGCAGGCGAGAAGAATCAAAAGGCACCTTTTTTGTTGTTGTTGTTGTTGACTACAACCATTCTAAAACCTACACATAATAAAGGCAAGTTTGGTTGTAGCTTTTTTTTGTCATAGAAGTATGGAAAGTGATGAAAGGAATGAAATGGGGTATCTGCTTAAGAATGTTTGGTGCGTGCGGACCGCTTGGTTTGTCTTGAAGTCGTTTGCGTAGCATTTGACAGATGGTAAGCCAGATGGTAAATCAATGGTAAACACAGATGGTAACGACAGATGGTAAATTGATCATTACGCGGGTGCGTAATGATTGATTTCGAGAGGAGTCCTCTCGAAAGGTGGAGCAATAAATTTTTCTAGTTCAATTGCCAAACTTTCCATTTTGGAAACGTGTATGGATCTCCTCCATGTTTCTTTCAACAACGTCATCCTTGAGGGTGTAGCTATTGCACAATCCCCTTGTTGGCCAGTCTCATACATGCAGGCTGCCCTAGGCATTCACTGGCATCATCTGTAATGCTGTCTTGTTTCAAGCACCTTTCAAAATTTTTTTTCCGAACCCCGCAATAACGGTGCACTGTTTTCAACTTTTCTTGTTGCCGAAGAGAATTTTGTGTGTGTACAGCAAGTTGGGTCAAGTGAGTGAAAGTTGGGCACAAAGATGTCTGCTTCCCTCACAGCATGAGCACGTTGACTGACTTGACAACAGAGTCTGTAATGTTCTTGGCCTCAAAATAGAATCCATACCACAAGGCTCATTAGGGGCTATTAATTCTTGTGCCGGAAATGCACAAGTAGTCACGTCACCAGTGTCAGATGAATGAACTGGACTCGGTAAATGAAGGTGCACCCATGTATAAATGTGTGACGTGCTTGATTTACTTGCTTCAATGTTCGCCTGACATGTGAGCAGCATAAGGTCTCACAAATGCGAATTCGTTTGGGGCGCTCATGTGCCATGCTGTGGTTTGTACTAATCTGTACTAATCTGGAACCCTTTGACTGTGTCCCTCATAGCTAGGGTTCTGCGTTATCTGAGTTTCTACTAAAAACAATGAAATGCTGAGTTTTTTTCCTTTTAGTGGGATTTACCTTTTAGTTTCGTTCATGCCCCCCAAAAGGGCATTATATGCAAAGGAAACTTTTTATTTACGCACATTTACAATAGCAGAACTGTTTACCAGCAATAATTTATTCTGATACATACATACATATTTATCAATGTTGGGATTGGTCATTGCACCGCACTCTTTCCGATATACAGAACTAAAAATCAATGCTTGTACCGGATACAAGAAAACCTGTTAGATGCAGTGCCCCATAGTAAAACAGCAAAAAGAAAAGCTGCCCATATTTGCCGAGCGCTGTTGTCAGTTCCGGCTTCACATTTGTGTTCATGATTTGAGAGGGGTACAATCGATGTCCATTATTCCAACCTTGAACGGAACAATGAGATTAATCGAAATTATCCAGTGGATCAAACAAAACAAGAGGCAGAAAAAATGCCAAAACACACCGCCGATTTATTTGTCAGTATTTGCTCCTATTTCAACATATCTATGAATCAAACGCTTCTCATGGGTTCAAAGTACAAAACCAACCTAGAAATGACATTAGAGCTATTAAACAAAGTAGAAACTGAATGCAGGCCTGATTATTTAGCAAGAAAAATGTACTGAGCCTTCGATTCTGGCAATAAGATGTAAAACCAGTGAACCTTCACAGAAGGGAAATAGATTTGCTTAATTTTCTCAAGCCGCTTTCATGCGTAAGGCTTGGGCTTGACCGCTGAGCTTCGGTGGTACCAAGACAGCAGAAGCATGACAACACACTGTTGAATAACAAGCACAACTACAGCTACCAAAGGATTCGCTTGGAAGCAGGCTAGTTACAAACGAGATGCTTGCCAGGGTTGTGAGGCGAACTGAACGTAGACAGGGCACAACAAAGGAGAGGAACAAGATGTTTACCTGGGTTCTCAGTCTTCTCTTCCCTGGCATTCGCTAGCCGTGCCAATTTCGACAACACCGACTTGTTCTTTGCTTTGCTCTAAGAGGTGCGGGGCTCCGTGGTCACGTGACGGTCTATGTTTGTGATCACTTTGTAAGAGGGTTGTGTCCCCACGGGGAAAGAAGTCTGGCTCCCTGCATAGGAAGAGATGAAGAAGGTGTCTGCTTTCCTTGTTTCCATGGCACCTGTAGGAGCGCGGGAAATATGAACCTTCATAATTCTCACAATGTCTATTGTCATCACTTTCAGACAGCACTTTATCGCTAGTATCTGTGAAGAGCCACAACTTATAATTCTCAGTGTAGTCCATAGCAAGTATTCTTTATTTAGCAAATGATTCCACAATAACTGCAAACGGGATGCTAGCCCTTGCCCAGAATAGCCAATTCACTCATTTGTCCGGTGGCGCATGCCGGAGCACCAAGGACACCAGGCACGATTTGTTGCCACTAGGTATAATAACTTATCTTTGGAGGGATGTTTTGTATTCAGACTGAAAGCAGCGTGTCATCATTCTCATGTCGTCTTCACGCTATGCGAAAACTCATTTTGTTGCTTTTAGTACCACTATCCATGGTTGCCCTCTTGTGAGGGCAATGGTGATGACACAGGCGAGGCTGACTCTGATGGTGGGCTGTCGCGAATGTGTTTTGGTTTTGGTTTACTATCGAATTGCATGGCCCAAGCTGGATAAATTTTCCTGAAAAAGAAATAATCAGAATGGTCGTGTTAGAATTGGGTAAACACAGTAACAATTCACAGTGGGCTACCTTTTTCTCTGTAATATCTTCCTGGCGCAGGCCGACAATAAACATTTTTAACGGAAGATGATGTGTGCTAGACACACTCACTCTACCCTAAGCACCGTCATGGTGGAGGCTTTGGAGTCTCTACTGCGACCACCATTGTTGTCAAGCGCATGTGCGATCACTTGTCAAGTTTGATTTATCCGGCAACAGCTAATTTCAGGATCAAAATAATGAAAGTTCATGGCATAGAAATCTATGCCATGGACCTTCCAGCCGAAATTTTCGAATGAACTGGAGCCAATAGGGGCTGTGACCTAGTCAAGCTGTTCTGACAGACAGCTTTTTGTCACAGTCCGCCTTTCTGTATCTTTGACAGAATGAAAATAAAACTTGATTGAACTGGAGCCAAATTAACAAAAGTCGACTACATCTGAATGACTCACTGGTTTACTTCAAGCTGTGAGGAATGTTTCCTTGCTCAAAACGTGGCTACTTTTTTGCAGAGACGGTATAGTACTCTCGGAAGCTGTTGATCAGTTCACAGTCGTGTACAGTGTCAAGCATGCAGTTGACCTCTGCGCCAATGTTTGTTGCAAATGCGCCATTCCATTGACTCAGCAGCACCCACAGGCAAGGAGACAGTACACGTCATGCAGAAGGCTCGACTATGCATCCAACTGTTTAATTACTAGGAGCAGTTTGTTTAAATTTTTCTTTAGGAATGTCAACGTAATGATCAGGTTGTGCAAGATGTTTGTTCTAACAAAAACCGCATTCAGTTTCTCGAAATATTTTATGGCATGGTCACATGATCACAAATGAAGGCCCCGAAATTCCGAGTTTTGGTAAATCCGATTCCTAAATTTTGAACGCTATAGCGTTAAGGAGCCCGTGTCACAGAAAATCTGGCGTCGGTGTCCTGCATCCGGCATTCAGTATCGGCGCCCAGTGTCGGACATTGTTTCTGCAAAATGATTTTCGAACCACCCATACCTAGGCCCTCCATGTGGTGCAAGGAATTTACCGAAATAATTGAATTTCTCAAGCAAAAATACGTGGAAGAATTGTAAACTGTGACTTACACACTATCTACAGACATGACAGCTCTCGGATTGTCATTTCACTAGACGATAAAACGTAATTTTGTTAAGCAGAAACTCAAAGAAACTCCTTTTCCAGTGTTTGTACCATTCACAGACCAGCCGCGCGGCGTCAGCCATTTAGACGCGCCAGCGCATGGGTGTCTTAGAGGCCAAGGAGCTGCGCGCCCGGTTCTTTGCAATACCTCCAGCTGGCGCTCGCCTCCACCACAGCATGGCCCTTGCAAGAGGCCGCATTTCTACGACAAAGCCCGCCTTCGTGCATAGTGTTTGTGGCCAGCATTTCTCGGTAAACATTGCAGTTACATATGCTCCAGTTGCCGGGAAGCCGGGAAGTGTAAGAAGCAGTCGGGGATCTGTGAATACTATCGCATTCCACTCTTAAAGACGAAGCTTAAGCATCCTCCAAATTATTTTACCCGCAAGTGTTTTCAAAATTTCATTGGATTAAACTGAAAACACAGAATCCTACTCTTAACACATTTTTTTTGGTAAGTTAAAACCCAGAAACTAATTTTTTATGTTGCTCATCTCAGTTGCAGGTGTGTTGCAGTGCGTGTCTACTCTTGTCCACGCTGTGAGAGTGTTATGTAACCCTTGGGAGTTGGTATAGTGGATGTAGTCCAAGCACAAGACCATACACAATACAACCCTGTAGTGGTAGGAGGAATGTTTATCTAACATTGTGCACAACAGTTATTGCTATAGAAGCTTTCAGGCCACCAACATCATGTTCACACAGCTTACTAGACGAGGTGCCGCATTTATTCGGAGCTTGCAGAACTTCACTGAAGAAAGGTGGACAAGATTTTGGCATTTATTGATGAGCCCTGGTTCTGATGTGGTCTGAATTAAGTGAAGAGATACTAGTAGGCATGCTGACAGTGCTCTGCTTTAAATCACGAGCTTTGTGTTCCACGTTTATGTTTCAGCAGCATAACACAGGCACTGAAAGGCCACAGAGTCATTAGAAACATAAGTTTTAGCATGCTTCGACTGATTATGAAATGTTTTCATTCGATATATTTATTGCAGTGGAATCTCAATTATACGAATCTCACAGGATCACAAAACATATTTGTATTGGCCGAAATTCGTATCATCGAAACAATTAAAACTAGCTAAATTAAAGAGTCAGAGGTGAACTTACTCTGAACTCACTCACTCAAATTGCCGGGACATTGCAACAGAATAAGAAACCA
The DNA here is from genome assembly GCF_023375885.2 of Dermacentor andersoni. NCBI lineage: Eukaryota > Metazoa > Arthropoda > Arachnida > Ixodida > Ixodidae > Dermacentor > Dermacentor andersoni. The sequence continues at coordinate 13,449,626 of NC_092820.1, forward strand.
CAACCGAGTTTGTGGCGTTGTCAACAACCTACCATCAGATGCCAGCCTCATCGCCATCACAAGATGTCAACAGAGCATGTTTTCGTGAAGATTGCTGTTGCCGTGGCTGTGGGTTCATTTTGCACTCGACTGCGATCTGGAGTGGTATTCTTGGTCGTTCACTTTCGGAGACACTGTCCGTTTGGCAAGATTTTGTATGACTCGGCATTGGATGCGTTGGCGTATGTATCACTGCCAGCGTTGCTGGCAGTCATACATACGCTGGTAGTCATACAACACTGGCACAGAGCCAGCGTTGCTGGCTCTGTGCCAAGCTTGCTATCTGCGCACAGTGCCAGGGACACTGTCGGTCGCATACTTAGACACGTCCAATGCAGAGTCATGTAAAGTCTCACAAAACTGATAGCAGTATCTCTGAATGTGATCGCTCGAGAGTACCACCCCTATGCTTGGTACCTGTGGCCAGTCAAACATAAATGGCATATACAGTGTACCGCTTTGAAACCTCATTAAAAAACATTCGTTCTGTCAAGGTAAATTTTCATTAATGAATTGGGGGCATGTTGCATTATGATCCACGTGAACATTTATTTTCTTACCTGAAACCCGCGAAAATTGGGTGCACATTAGATTCGAGGGTGCATTAGATAAGGGTAAATACGGTGTCTCTAAATCCCAGCCACACAGAGCAATATCTAAGCTTCCGGAAACATGAAAGCGGAGCCGAAAAAAATTATAGCACCTCCTTCATGCGTGCCTTGGCGGCAGCCGACGGCGTGTGCGTGACCATGTGCACAAGTGCTCAGAGCTAAACAAGTATTTGTGCACCCTGGTGAGCAAAAACGCAATTTTCAAAGGCTTTGGGCTACTCCATGGAGATAGATGGCAGCACACCTGGGCAACCAGTAGTGTTGAGTACATCAAGCATAAGAATGGCATTCTACATGCTCATCAAAAACAGTACGGGATGGATGAGTGGCGCTGTGTACCTACATGGCACAAAGGGGTTTATTCAGCCAAAGGGGTTAAGGATCTCGTCTGGCTGTACAGCACCTTGCTCTGTGCATTTTACCATCTGCATGAGGTGATAGCATTGTGAAGCATGGCGGAAAATAATTGAACTATATATTATGGGTGTGGTTTAAATTTGGTATATAACTTGGATGTTTTTGATAAAGTAAAGGCGACATCAGAAGAAAAGGTTGGTCACAGCTGAGATGAGTACAAGCAGACCCCTCAGCCAGGCATCCAAATGTGCACCGTTTGCGAAAAGACTGCAATGCTTGCTTTGCATGGACCAAACATGCAACTCTAAAAAAATGTCCCCCGGCCAGTTTCTTTCCTATGTGGCATCAGGGGAAATATCTGTTGAGGTGAGGATTCTTTTAGGTTGGATTGTCTTCCAGATGTTGAGGTCTCACAATATCGGAGCACTTGGCCAGTAGTGTGTACATGCATATTTTACCAGTAGGTACCCGCAGCAGCATCTACCTCCAACAGCCATGGCAGGTGGTCTACTTTTATTTTATCTCTTTTCCATTTGCCCAGTTATTTCTACATTTCGACGGAGCATAATTAATTTCTGCCATGCTTCTTTCTGGCTTCGTTTTCTGTTTCTTGGTGTGGTTGTGAATACCAAAAGATCCTATGTACTTATCCTTCTTGCTCATGGCTGCCGTGGTTGGGGCACCTGGAGTCTCAACAGGGCCTACTTTCATGATGAGAACCCCCCTATTGAGGAAGGTTTATTGACCATTTAACTGTTCCCAAGATAACACATTACTTGACGGCTGCAGTTTGCTGTCAAGTAACATCTAATTAAGGAAGTAAAAGTAATTAGCCATCGTGAGAGTGAGGGGTTCTGGTACATTCCCAGGCAAGGCTATAAATAGTATGTGTGCCCAGATATTGAAGGAAGTGGACGAAGCTATCGCCATGGTATAGCCCAGCATGTCTTATGTGGTGCCCGCACTTTGCTTTTCCTTTGTAAAGAATATGAGGTATGTCGCAGGTTTAATCCCTCCTCCATAATTAATTCTACAGTTCGAAGATAAAAGACAGACAAGTTCTTTTTGGCTTCATATGGCTGTTGCTGAATATAGCGCCCCTCATTTTTGCTCATACAGTGAATGTTGCCCCTTGTGCCAGAGCTAACCGTGGTGTGTGTGTGTGTGGCTGCAGGCCTGTGGAGCTGCCACCTGTGCGTGGAAGAGTACGGCCGCGTGGAGCATCGGCCATCCACAGCTGGAAGTTCTCCCTGAGCCACAGCAGCAACTGCCGCACACATGCTCAAACAGTGCATGAAGATAATAAAGGTCCCAGAGACATTGCTTGCTCAAACTGCTTCCTTTTTTGCCCAAGCAAAGCAGCAGGAGTAACCAGCTGTTAAAAAAAAGATTTCGGCAGAAACCATTTCACAATGACTGTTAACAGTAATTCAGTCAAACACACTTATAACAATCCCGGATGTAATGATCCACCGGGTATAGCAACCACATTTCAGTGCATTTACGATTTTCTGACCCTGCCTACTGAAACTGCTTTCCAGATATACTGAACATTTCTTAAATAGCTGTACTGTTACAACTGGAACTCCGAACCCGGTCACGGTAAGAAGAGAGCGCATGCTAAGTTCGAAAGCATGGAAGTGCCACCAAACTGGGCGCACAGCAGTGTGTGCCCGTTACAATCAAACTGCGATGATGACACACAGCTTGATGGAACATGACTATAACGGCACGTTTTGAGGATAGGACACAGAAAGAATGCACATAGGACAGTTGCCAATTTAGAGTATTGGTGTAAATAGACAACCAGGAGTGGCCAGGGAGAAACAGAGGCAGCGATGCAAAGAATGGAAACAAAAAAGACCTCGGAGGTTTACAAAGAGAAGAAAGAAATTAGAAGGGAAAATCTGTACGATAACATGAAGGGCAGTGCCTTGGTATTTGTGGCTCGAGCTGATTGCCTAAGGACAAAAACATACCGGAGCAAATATTCGCAACAAGATGAGGCATGGGTATGCGGCAGCAAAAATTCGGACACCACTCGGCATATCCTAATGGAAAGCGAAAGGATTCACCCAGTGAGACTCGTAGTGACGTACACCTTCCAGAGGCGCTTGGATTTAAAGTGGACGGAAGCATCAACCGGTCAGCATCTGCGATAAGCGAGACATTCAGAGTATTGGTGGAAAAAAAGCTGGGAAGAGATTGATACGACTGGATCCGTTACAGGCATAGGTGCCGGCACAAGGTAGGCAAAGAAGTTTTGAGGAAGAGAAAGAAGTGAAGGTGATGCATACAAAAATTCTAGAATGAAAAAAAGTGTAAAGTTTGAATCAAGCAGGCTATGTTTCACTGCCGTGTTTCAAAGGGGATGCAAACAAATCATCATCAAAAGCGTGAGAGGAGCCTGGCTGCTGCATGATGCGCTCCTTGGCACATTCACTGGTGTGCCATGCATCTCAGATATCATGCGTAGGCTTCACGGCAGCGCTGCTACAAGTTTTCATCGGGAAGGCCCAAGAGAGGGTCGAGTCCCGCTGCAATGCATGCCTAGGGTGTTTTGACGGTGGCAATACGTCATGTCGCCAAGAGGCATCGTGAGATAGTTCCTCCTAAATCTTTTTCTTGACTTGAAGAAGGCAACCTTTCACAGTAGCGCATGTGCAATATTATTTCATTTTACTTATTTTTGCCTTAAAGGCCCGGAGGCATTACATAAGGAGGAGCTTCATGCCATGTGACAATGTCAGAACAAATGTTCAGTAGACCGAAATTTAATGAGAAAAACAGTCGGACAAATATTCTTGCTATGTCATGTCCTCAGAACGCACCGCATAACCATGTTCACTAAGCCAGCAATGAACTTGAGATGAACAAACGACTGCCGTGCGCGGATTTCGGAAACCGCAAAGAAGGTCACGTGCTTTTAGGCACGCCTCCAGGAAGGAGGAGAAGGGGCGTACAGCATAAACAGCATGGTGCATGGTGTGCACTGGTGTGATGTCTGATGCCATGACGGCGAAGCTCTTGTTTTTGTACAATTGTCCATGTGGCACCACATGTATTACGCCTGTTTCAATGATTTGGAACGACGATCTGTGTTCTTCCACGATGGGAACAACGGCCGCTTAAGCGTTCCTGTTGTTACTGTTACTGTTGGTCCAAGTCAAGGAGAATGCGGCACAGTGCGCTGCCGCCACACAATGTTGCAAAAGATCCATTGTTATTGCATCGTTATCAGGAGATCACGGTTTGGCAACGCTTCATCTACGTGTTGCTGATTGCTGATAACGGTTTGCATTGACATTCTATCTTTCGAACATTGCATTTTTCTTTGCCCTAAGCAGCATAGACAACATTACTTAATGGCTCTTGTGTGGCTGATGCGCAGTACTTGCGCTGAGACCATGATGTCTGAGACGTTCGCAGCATGGCGCCATGCCGCAGTAGTTTCCGAAGGTGACATTCTGGCTAACTAGAATGCTTCGGTCTCTTAATTATGCAGAATATGGTCATGTCCCGTTGGTAGTAAAATGTATCAGAACTCTCGAATAAAAAATGGCAGCTGCGCTTGTAGTTTCAAAATGACAAGCGATCTGAACCGGGTGCTGTTTTGAAAGAGCTGCATGATGCTGCATTTTGGTTTTTACAGATGTTTATTACAGAAATTTGCAGCTGGGTGCGGGAACGTACTGGGAATAAAAATGACAGTCTGATTGTCAGACCATAGCGTTGCTGAATTATAGCTGCTGATGCCTGCTTCAGTTCGGTTACTTTTTGAGCATTTCCAAGGCCAAGTTTATACTTAAGGGGCATGCGGCTTTCGCACTGTGAAAAATGGCAAATTTCTTTTTTTTTTTTTTGAAGATCACATTTTCAGTTTCTATAAATCTTTTTCTGATTCCGAGAGATCACTTAAACCACGTATAAGTGCTCTAAAAAATATTTTGTCAGCTAAGGTAGTGAAAAGTTTCGCAGAAATCACTAAATAATGGTGTTTTTCAAGCCGCAATATCTCTGGAATGGCGCAACCCAGCGCCGCGGTCTCGTTTGAAAGCGCATTTCTCCATCTTCAAATTTGCTGCTTCAGCTATCTCCTTCATACAGAAATAAGCACGCGAAAAGAAAATGATTGAAGGATGTGTAGGAGTCTGCGATTGGCCGCGCCCGCCACGTGACTATAGCGCGGTTCGCCATTGGTCCCGCGCTCTCGTTGTCTGCTCGGCTCTCTACACCTCGTGAGTCTGGACAGTCTCCACTCGCCGTAATCTCGACGTGTTGAAACGGACGCTACGCAGACATCACGCAGCACCCCCGAGATCGTGTGTCACCGATCTCGTGGGTGTGTGGAGGTTATGAGTGGTGGGGTTGGGAGACGCAGAGCAGCACAGAAAACAAATTTTAAATACACTTAAAACTCAAATACTCAATTGACAAAAAATAAAACTCAGTGAAGGAATTGTAACACTTATGTAACCCAAACATGTACTTATCCCCGTCTACGATATCTTGGCGTTTGGCAAGTCAGGCAACCCTAGCCTATAGCCATGCTATGGCTGCAACGCTATTATTACGATATTATCGGTAGATACCCGAGAGACGAGCCGCCGCGAGAACGACGACGAAGTGGGTCTGTGCCCTTGGCGCAAAAAAATGTCGGCCTGGCGCTCTGGCTCCAGTCCAGTGTAAATAGCCTGTAAATAGCCTCTTCCGTCTGTATCTTTCTACACGGAACATTCTGGTGGAGGTGAGCGACCCTGTCCTCGCCACGGAACTCCGGAGTGGTCTGTACATCGAGCTTGTCACCATGCCTCCCGGTGACGAGACCACCTCTGCAACGGCTTCGGCTTGTCCGACTGCTCCCGTCGTCACGGTTGCCCAACATCGCGACCCTGGTGTGTTCTCTGGCCTGGATCCAGGGACAGGACGTTGACGAATGGATCAAGCTATATGAACATGCCAGCGCTAATAACAGGTGGGACCCAACCATTATGCTCGCCAATGTCATCTTTTATCTCGGCGGCACCCCACGCGTGTGGCACCAGACGCATGACGACGAGATAACCAGTTGGGACAATTTCAAAGAAAAGCTCGGGGAACAGTTCGGCGATCCCATTGGCCCCAAGGCTGCCGCGAGAAAGGCTCTTGCGTCTCTTGTTCAGACATCTACAGAGCCGTACGTTTCATACGTCCTCGACGTCGTGGCTCTATGCCGAAAAGCTGACGACGCTATGTCTGAAGCTGATAAAGTGTCACATGTCCTAAAAGGCATCGCCGACGACGCTTTCAATTTGCTTGTTTTCGGCAACGTCTCGACAATCGACAGCATCATTAGAGAGTGCCGTCGCCTTGAACAGGCTAAGAGCCGCCGTATCACACACCACATCACGCGGCTATCCAACACTGCTGCTACGTCGACATGTGAGGGTCGACCACGTCAGGCTACCACCTGTGACGACGTCACCCGTATTGCAGAAGGGCAGCGGATTGGGCGAGTTGGTGTTCCATGGCAACAATAAAATTCAAACAGCGCTAGACGACAGGACCAGAAAGAGGAGGAGGCAGGTGTTTGTCTCCTCTTTCTGGTCCTGTCGTCTAGCGCTGTTTGAATTTTATTGTTGTCACCCGTATTGTTCGCCGCGAGCTCGAGGCCGCCTGTCCGCCAACTTTCGCCGTGACGCCTCCCGATCCGCCAGCAACCACGATTGCGATGATTCAGGCCGTAGTCAGACAGGAATTTGAGAACATGGGTCTGAACTCCGTCTGTACAGCGTCTCAACCCAACGTTCCCCAGTTCTCTACCGGCCCTCCTCGTCCCCGACAGTCCTTTTCTGCCATATCTCGTCGCAACCCGTCCGATTGACGTACCCCTGATGACAGGCCGATCTGCTTCCACTGCTGTCGCATCGGCCACGTCGCTCGTCACTGCCGCAACCGATGGCCACCACCTCCTGGGACATACGCCGCCACTTATTCCCGCACTTTTGGACCTTCTGTTCCCTATGCCACCCGCCATGAACCCACTGTTGCTGATGCCCCTGCTACGAACCTTCGCTACAGCCGCTCGCCCTCACCTCGACGCCATCAGTCTCGTTCGCCCCAACTCCGCCGCTTTTCTTCACCGCCTATCGCCTCCCGGACCCAGCCGGAAAACTAGCCACTGCAGTTTCTGGAGGTAAAGCTGCGTCGTCAAATCCTCTGCTCACGTTACCAACGAACCAAAACCTTCTTGACGTTGACGTTGACGGCTATCCTGTCACTGCACTCATCGATACAGGCGCACATCTTTCTATTATGAGTGCTGTCTTCCGACGGCGACTCTAAAAGCTCCTCACCCCAGCGTCGGCACGCGCCATCCGCGTTGCGGATGGCGGTACTGTGCCTATTATCGGCATATGTACGGCACGAGTCAGCATTGCCGGCCGCCACACCCCTGTCCTCTTCACCGTGATTTCTTATTGTCCCCACGCCCTAATTCTCGGCTTCGACTTTCTCTCCGCGCATTCTGCCCTTATAGACTGCTCTGCCAGTACCCTTCGCCTTGAGTTGCCGATTCTCGCAGAACCTTCTGACGCACCCCAGTGCCGCCTACGCCCCACCGGCTTTATTCGCCTGCCGCCAAAATCAATAGCCTATATTGAACTCTTGTCTTCCCCACCAGTCCCTGATGGCGAGTACCTCGTCACTCCTCTGCCCGACATTCCACTACAGTATGACGTTACCGTGCCTCACAGTATACTTACTATTACTGCGAACCGCCCTCGCATACCTATCTTTAACTTTGGATTGGCAAAGCAAATTCTACCGCAAGGTATTTGCCTTGCCAACGTTCATTGTCTCGGCGACCATCACGTGGCAGCGTCATCAACCGATGCTTCTTGCGAGCTTAGCAGGCCCATCGTGCCAGCCTCGGCCGCCGATACCAAGATACACAAAATGGTTGCGACGGATTTGTCTTCTGCGCAGGCTGAAGACCTTTACCAAGTATTATCGTCCTAAAGAGATATTTTCGACTTCGACGATCGCCCTTTACGCCAGACGCTCGCGGTCAAGCATCGGATTCTTACTGGCGATGCTACTCCTATTCACCGACGACCGTATCGAGTTTCTGCGTCGGAACGCCGAACAATTCAAAGCGAAGTCAACAAAATGCTAGACAAAAACATCATTGAGCCTTGTTCGAGTCCCTGGGCGTCACCTGTAGTGTTGGTTAAGAAGGATGGCACGTGGCGCTTCTGTGTAGACTACCGCCATCTGAACAACATTACTAAGAAGGACGTCTACCCGCTCCCACGTATAGACGACGCCCTTGACTACCTCCACGGTTCCAGCTATTTATCTTCTATCGATCTTCGTTCTGGATACTGGCAGATTGCTGTTGACGATATGGACAGAGAAAAAACCGCGTTCATCACACCTGATGGCCTATACCAATTTAAAGTAATGCCGTTTGGATTACGCAACGCCCCTGCCATCTTTGAGCGTATGATGGACTCCTTGCTCCGTGGTTTCAAATGGTCCACATGTCTCTGCTACCTCGACGACGGCATCGTCTTCTCGCCCATGTTCGACACTCGCCTTGAGCGTCTAACAGCTATACTTGATGTATTTCGAAAGGCGAAGCTGCAACTTAACTCGTCCAAATGTCGTTTCGGCCACCGCCAAATTACTGTTCTGGGCAACCTCGTTGATGCTTCCGGAGTACAGCCTGATCCCGACAAAACTCGCGCTGTCCGAGACTTTCTGGTTCCGAAGACAGCCGCAGACGTTCGAAGTTTTGTCGGGCTATGCTCGTACTTTCGTCGTTTTGTTCAAGATTTTGCGGCAATTGCTAGACCCCTCACTAATCTTTTGAAGAAAGGCGTACAATTCTCGTGGGGTACTGCAGAAGCCGCCGCCTTCTCTCGTCTCGTCACTCTTCTCTCCTCACCACCCATTCTCGACCACTTCGACCCTGATGCCCCTTCAGAATTGCTTACAGATGCCAGCGGTCATGGCGTAGGTGCCGTCTTAGCCCAGCGTCAGCGTGGCCAGGATCGCGTTATTGCTTATGCGAGCCGCCTCCTCACGCCATCGGAGCGCAACTATTCCATTACGGAACGAGAATGCCTTGCTGTAGTCTGGGCGGTTGCGAAGTTCCGTCCTTACCTCTACGGTCGCCCTTTTTCCGTAGTCACTGACCATCATGGTCTCTGCTGACTCTCATCCCTAAAAGATCCTACAGGCCGGCTTGGTCGATGGGCTTTGAGACTACAAGAATTTTCGTATTCTGTGGTCTACAAGTCTGGCCGCCTGCACCAAGACGCTGACAGCCTGTCGCGTTACCCTGTTGACGACCCTGACTCCTCCAATATCACCAGTGCTACTCGTGTATTCTCTGCGTCGCAGCTGCTTCATTTCGCCGACGAGCAACGTCGTGACGCCAACATCAGAGGACTCATCAACCGTTTTGAACACTCTCCGGCCGACGCCACTCTACGCCTCTTCGTCCTCCGCGACGGTACTCTGTACCGTCGTAACCTTCATCCAGACGGCTCTGAGTTCCTACTTGCCATACCTAAACACCTCCGCTCAACCGTTCTAGAAGAGCTCCACGACGCACCAACGGCAGGACACCTCGGCGTATCTCGAACCTATGACCGTGTACGTCGCCGTTTTTTCTGGCCGTGCCTTGCCCGTTCCGTACGACGTTACGTCACCGCTTGTGAACTTTGCCAACGACGCAAGAAGCCTTCCCAGCCCCCCGCTGGTTGCCTGCAGCCGCTCGACATCCCTGCCGAGCCCTTCCATCGTGTTGGCTTAGACCTTCTCGGCCCATTTCCGGAATCTACATCAGGATGCAAGTGGGTTGCAGTCGCGGCTGACTACGCGACCCGCTACGCCGTAACCCGCGCTCTTCCGACCAGTTGCTCAACTGACGTTGCGGACTTCCTTCTACATGATATCATTTTGATGCATGGTGCTCCGTGTCAATTGCTAACAGACCGTGGCCGTACGTTTTTGGCGAAAGTCATTGACGACTTCATGCGGGCCTGCTCCATTCAGCATAAGTTTACTACCTCCTACCACCCTCAAACGAACGGCCTCACTGAGCGTTTGAACCGCACCCTTAAAGACATGCTATCCAAATACGTTTCAGACGACCACCGCGACTGGGACCTGGCTCTACCCTACATTACCTTTGCATACAACTCTTCCCGTCTCGAAACTGCCGGCTTTTCCCCGTTTTACCTCTTGTATGGCCGCGAACCGACGCTACTACTAGACACCGTGCTTCCGTCCACCACAGCTTCAACTAGCGCTTATGCCCGTGATGCACTCGCCCGTGCTGACGATGCTCGTCAACATGCGCGCATTCGTCTACAAGTCTCTCAAGACAAGCAGAAGCGACGCTACGACCTCCGTCAGCGTGATGTCCATTTTGCGCCCGGCACCCTCGTGTTGCTTTGGTCACCATCGCGTAAAGTTGGCCTTTGCGAGAAACTGCTTTCTTGTTATACCGGCCCATATCGCGTGCTCCGCCAAGTGACCGATGTCACCTATGAAATTGTTCTAGCCACGCCCACTACGTCCTCCGGTGTGACAACCAGTGACATTGTCCACGTCACCCGACACATGCCCTACAACTGTCCACGTGCCTTGGATATTTAACAGCACCGTGACGGCGCTTTTACCGCCGGGGGGTAGTATTACGATATTGACACATGTACTTATCTTTATCGGGCGACCACGTTTGGCCGCCTAACAAATGTTATCGCGCAGCGCAGGGCACGCCTGCATATAAAAGAAGTTTCTGGAATGTTATCGATGGTTCCGTCCACTGTCTTTCACCGCAACTTGCGTAATCTGATTGCATGTATGCGCGACGCGAATAGTGTAGAACTTTGTGGAAGACACGCGGGTCCCATCGGTTAATCTGGAACATTCGATGACTGATCTATAAAAGCCGACGCGCTTGACCCGCTGATCAGATTTTCGACGATCGCCGAGCGTGTTCGCCGCTATCGTTGGGCTATAAGTGTAGCCTGTTTTGTGGGCACAGGTTCGCCCAATAAAAGTTTTGTCGTTCACAGTATTCCTACTGTGTTATTCAACGTCACCACCACGTGACAATATTATCGGTAGATACCCGAGAGACGAGCCGCCGCGAGAACGACGACGATTTGGGTCTGTGCCCTTGGCGCGAAAAAATGTCGGCCTGGCGCTCTGGCTCCAGTCCAGTGTGAACAGCTTGTAAATAGCCTCTTCCATCTGTATCTTTCTACACGTAACAATATCAAAAGGAGTGTTCTTTCAAACTTGTCGCACGTTTCGAGTCCGATGTGTGTCGCATCTTTATCAGTCGGTGTTCTCGCCGACTCCGTAAACGTTGCTGCCTTGGTGTTGGCCAGTCAACTCGTCCGTCTCTGATGTTGGTGTCCTGAACTCCGTTAGTGACGTGCACCCCGGCCTCATCAGCTAGGCCTAACTCCGGGTTCCGCCGCTACTTGTTCAAGTGCAGACGAGACGCCCTGGTGACTATCGTATATGCTGGTCTGCCTCTGATGGGGCATCCTTCCTGGAGTGCCCGGCACTGCCATGAGAGGCTGCAGCAGGTCCAAGGAGCCTCGCTTGAACGTCGCCGAGGTCAACGGCCACACCCTGGACCGCCAGCGTCACGGACTTGACCGAACCTCATGGCTCCCGTCGCCAGTGCGGTCCTGATGCTACAACCTTCTTGTCCCAGAGCCACGTCGATAATCCCAGCTCGGCGGCGCTTCTATCTCGATCATAGCTCGGGTCACGCGCCTCGAGGACTCGTGCCGTTCAGACCGATACGTGCATGTCGACCTCTTCCTCCTTACTGCACCGCATGCCTCTTACATATGACATGGGTCCTCTTTTCAGGAGTTTTTTCCAAGAAATTACCTCCTGTTGGTCTTTTTGGTGGCGAATTTGTCTCTCCCGCTGTGACTTGGGTGTTTTTTCTTGTGTCGTCGTGGCTCACAACAGATCACCACACTGGCACGCACATTTCGCCATCTACATTGTTCACAACGTTTGCGAGTTCATTGTTCCCACCACTTTACATGTGTACGCTTGCTCTGTCCGCGTCATACTCTTGATATTTCAACACTCCATTGTCCTACTCATGAAATCCGCCCCCAGATACTGTCGTGCTTTAATGTAGTCTATATGGAAGCAGTATTCTTGCAAGATGAGGCTCCATCTCATTATTCTGCCACTAGTTAGCTTCTTCATCATCATCATCATCAGCCTGGTTACGCCCACTGCAGGGCAAAGGCCTCTCCCATACTTCTCCAACTACCCTGGTCATGTATTAATTGTGGCCATGTTGTCCCTGTAAACTTCTTAATCTCATCCGCCCACCTAACTTTCTGCCGCCCCCTGCTACGCTTCCCTTCCCTTGGAATCCGTTAGCTTAGCCTTGCTCAAAAACTCTAGGGGCTGGTGGTTCGTTTGCACCCTAAATTGTATGCGAAATAGATGTGGAATTTCTTTATTGCCCATACAATGGCGAGACATTCCTTCTTTATGGTTGAGTAATTCCGTTCGGCATTGTTAAGTTGCCTGCTAGCAAAAAATACCAGATGGAGTCTCGTCTTCCTCATGTAGGAGTACTGCTCCTAATGCCTTATCGGAGGCATCAGTGCGTTGTACAAACTCCTTCCTTATGTCTGGTGCTCAGCACCGGTGGATGTGCTAAGCTTTTCTTTACCATTTCAAAGGCTCTTTGTTGATGTTCACCCCACTCCACTACATTGTTTGCCCCCTTTTTCTGATTACAACGGAGACGCCAAATAAAACAACGGACGAAGAAAGGAGACGCGGGTCAACCATGTGGCGCCTACGTGGTTGTCCCGTGTCTCTTTTCTTCGCCCATTGTTTTACTTGGCGCCTTCGTTGTAATCATGTATAACCAACTCGCCCACCAGTACGTGCTCAGTGTCCCCCTTTTTCGTCAACTCTGTCAATCGTTTTTCACTCACTCGCTCACTGTCAATCGTCCAGCTACTTCAGCACACTGTATGCTAAATTCTCTATAAAATCCTGTAAGCCCCAAAAACAATTGTACTTGTTTCTTTGTCTTAGGCCTGCCGACTGCTTGTATCTTGTCTAGAGTATCCTCCTTGGGCTCGACTTGTCCCATTCCCAATTTGTGTCCCAAAAATTCCGTGGCGTTGTACCCTAGCTCACATCTGGTTGACTTTATCGTCAACCCCGCGTCCTTTATTCTCGTTAGTAGCTCTTCCAGGGCCTAAACATGTTTATCCCATGTATCAGCGGCAACCAGTATGTCATCAGTATAGCGTTCAACGTGTAGCACACCATGTAGGACCCGTCTCCTCAATCTTGTGAACACTGTTGCCGCTGTCTTCAGACAAACGGCATATACTAAAGTTTATGTACAGTCGAACCCACTTATAACAATATTCAAGTGCCATGAAAATTTTATTGTTATAATCGATAATTGTTATAACCGCTGCCGGCTGTATCGGAAAGTACCGGAAGCCTATCAAACCGAGGACTCCACCGACCAACGCCAGGCGGAAGTCGGCTCCCAAGCAGGCTCCGCCCACCAATGTCAACAGGAAATCTACCACTACGACGGGCAAGTCCGCACAAGTCAAGACGAACGGGACCAGGACGAAGGAGCCGACTTTCAACGCTGGGGATTTCCCGTCCCTGGAAAACGCCCAAACCAAGGTGAGCGGTTGGGTTAGGGCTGTCTCCGGGCCTCCCTCCCTCTTCCCAACCGAAGCCGCCCTACAGCGGCAAAATGCTGAACTCAGGCGCTAGACCAAAATTCTAGCTAACAAAATGCAAGTGCTAGAGGCAAAATTGGCCAGGCTCACGGAGCCTCGGGCACAGGAAGGGCCTTCGGAGCCCATGCAGCAAGCTGAGGTGGCAGAACAAGATGACAGGGCCTCGGTCACGTCAGGACTATCTAGCGTCTCGCAGTGCTCGGGCAGCACAACAGTCGAGCGCATGCCCATTATGGAGCACCGTTTGGAAAATTTAGAACGCACAATTGCGTACATGCAAGGTAAAATTTTAGCAGACGTCAGGGCTTCCTTCCGGGAACTCTGGGAACAACAGCTCCCGCACATTGTGCAGAGCATAACTCCAGCCGTGATTGGCACTGTCCTGTCCACAGTACAGGAACGGGCTAGCGTCCAATTTAGGAACAGCCGCTCTCGTTGTCGTTCCCCGCGACCGGATTCGCGTAGGCGAAAGGTGGTCACTCGTCAGGCCATAGGCTCCCAGGAACACAGTCCGGCTGCCGCCTCTCCGGAGATCGTGGTGCCTCTGTCTGAGATGCCATCGCCTTCGGGGAGTGGGCATGGCCCTCACAATTAAAAACAACCTTCACTATGGCTATCCGACCCCAGCGGAAAACCCATAATAAAGCCGTAGAAGAGAAATTCGAGATCATACAGTGGAACTACAGGAGTTTTCGGAGCTGGAAGAAACGTACGCACCTCCAGCTCTACCTGCAGTCCCTCGGTTCCGTGCCGGCGGTCCTGGCTCTACAGGAACCTGGCGCGGAAGCTAAATTCACTGGGTATAGCTCGTTTCAGGGATGAATGAATGAATGAATGAATGAATGAATGAATGAATGTTTATTTCATCTTGAATACGCTTTCAAGAAAGGTGCAGGGGCAAAAGGCGCACAGCGCCTGACAGGGGCCCCTGTACCCCCAATATAAGTTGTTATTATACATTATTTATTGGTAGTTGATTGGCAGTGAGCGGACACACACAGCGTTACATATTTTAACACATTATGCACGAGTTTACACAAACTGAGAACAGCAATAACATAAATTTTTGGGTTACAGTTTGTTTACTAATATAGATAATAATATATAGTGCACAGTCAATAACGTAAATGGTATACAGGTAAATTACCATAGTACACTAAAGTGCAGCATATAAACCATGAACATGTACGTATCTACGTAAAACAGAAAAAAAAAGCGGGTTATAATATACTTATGTAGCAATAATCACTCTCTCAAACACTGTGTTAGTAAAAATTCCTTCACATGGTTTTTGAAGGCGTTTCTTGCCATACTGAAATCAATGCTATCTTCTAGGTTATTTAGGATTGTTAGTACTTGGTACCTGGTTGTTTGTTTACCATACTTGGTCCTTGTGTTTAGGGTCCGTTTTCTTTTTAGTCTCATATCGTAAGGAGCTTCATTAATGTTTTCGCGTATATAGAGTGCATTTTTATATATATACTGCAGTAGTTTAAAATCGTAAACGTCGTTAGCTTTAAGCATTCGGTATTTAAAAAATAATGGTAATGTGCTTAGTTCATGACATGGTCCCTGATAGTTTTCGTAAATGCGCAATATTTTCTTTTGTAGAATAATGAGCCTGTTGTAGTTAGCTTTTGTTGTGGTACCCCATACCAATACGCCGTACGATAATCTGGAGTAGAACAGTGAAGTATATAGATTTTGTTTCAGCCAAATAGGTATTAAGTGTGCAATTTTATACAAGCATCCAACAGATCGGGAGAGTTCGGTAGCTAAATTATTAATGTGTACATTCCATGAAAGGTGCTCTTGGAACCAAACACCAAGAAACTTTTGCTCTTTAACCCTGGTTATCTGTTGCCCTTCAAAAGTTAAAACTATTTCTCTACTTAGTGGTTTGTTAAGTGCACGAAATATTATGTACTTTGTTTTTGTTGTGTTAAGCTGCAGGCTATTTTCCCGGAGCCAAGCCGCGAGGGATGCAAGGTAAGTGTTGGCCCGTCTTTCTAAATCTGTTAAATCTGTGGAATTAAAAAAGATATTAGTATCATCGGCATACATAATAAGTTCAGGAGAGTTGGGTATAGCTACAATGTCATTAATGTAAACAAGAAATAAAAACGGTCCTAATATTGACCCCTGTGGAACGCCTTGCGTTAACTTTAGCTGTGATGATGTGGCGTCTTTTATTTGCACGATCTGATAGCGGTCACTTAAGTAGTTTTTAACGAGCTCTAATACAACTCCCCGCACACCATATCTAGACAATTTGTGCAGTAAGATATCGTATTTTATTGAATCAAATGCTTTCTTTATGTCGAGAAATAGACCAAGTGTTAACTTTTTACTGTCAATGTTAGTAAGTATGCTATCTTTAATATAGCACAACGCTTCTTCGGTTGATCTATTTTTTTGAAATCCATATTGGCTACTAGACAAGATTTTGTGTTTGTCAAAAAAAGAAATTAGCCGTTGGTTAATCACACTTTCAAAGATTTTGGACAAAATGGGGAGCACCGATATCGGTCGGTAATTTGATAAATTATTTCTATCACCTCCTTTAAATATAGCTCTTACTCGTGCTATCTTAAGTTTATGTGGGAAAACACCGGTTGTTAGCATGAGATTAATAATGTGAGCAATTGTCCCCGAAACAAAGCGAGATATTTGTTTTAATTCTAATTTTAACGTGCATCCTGGTGAACAAGGCATACACCGCAGTACCGGTCGATCTCGACTTGGAGATTGAACAGGAATACACCATGGTCAAGGTCCTGCCACTTAAGTGCCATTACCCGTCAATACATATTCTTAATATTTACTGCCCCCCGCCAGCGCGTAAATTTCAACGAAATCTTCTACCGCGCGCTCAAATCGGCTAACAAGGAACCTCTCGTGATTGTTGGGGACTTCAACGCTCCCAGCCTTCATTGGGGATACCGCTTTGAGAAGGCCAGAGGACGCAAACTGGCGGAAATATCCACACTTCGTCTCACGCTGCACACGGATCCGGCATGGCCCACACGCGTGGGCAATTCGGTAACGCGTGACACATGCCCTGACCTATCTCTCGCTAAGAACGCTAAAGATGCCGCCTGGGAGAACCTGGGGGACTGTCTTGGTAGCGATCACTGCCTTCTCCGGATCGCTCTTCTGGCGAAGGCGGCTCGCAAACAGTGGGGCAAGGCCAAATTGACCGATTGGCATAAGTTCAGAATGCAGGAGGTGCTCTTTTGCAGCGGCTACGCTGAGTGGGCAAAGCAATTACACACAATACAGCAACAACACGTTACGACAGTTCAGACTTCCGAAGACATCCCCGCAGTGGACAATCACCTGATGCACCTGTGGGAGGCGCGCCGAAGCCTTACGAAACGGTGGAAGAAGCAAAAGCTGAATCGGAAGCTTAACGCTCGCATTACCGAACTCACGGAGCAAGCCGCAGCGTATGCTGCCCAGATCACGGACTCAAATTGGATGGAAAAGTGCAATTTCGCAGCCCGTCAGATGAGCTCGAGAGGGACGTGGCCTCTTTCGCAGCCTCATTGACCCCACTCAGACGAGAGGAGAGACGCAACGACAACTTTTGCGGGCTTTGCACGGGTACCAAGGCACGACAGCTCAACTCGCGGACACGATATGCGACAGGTATCTCTGTCGCACAGAAGACCCGATTGGGCCCGAGTACGAGTACGCGGGCAAGCCTAATCCAGATCTTGATGCCCCTTTTACATTCCACGACCTTAGGGCGGCTTTAGCTAAGATGCGCAGAGGTACGGCTCCGGGCCGCGATTGCATAACAGTGAAACTATTGGCGAATCTTCCAGACTCGGCCTGCCTTCACTTGCTAAAGTACATTAATCAGATCTGGGACGGGCGTCCACTCCCTCCTGATTGGAAGACCTCCTTGGTCACTTTCATTCCTAAGCCAGGCAAGACCGTAAATACCGACAACCTAAGGCCCATCTCACTGACTTCGTGTTCGGGCAAACTTATGGAGAAGATGGTTCGGGATCGCCTCTCTCCGTACATGGAGGCTAAGAGCCTCTTTGCAGACACTATGTTTGGTTTCCGCCCGCATATGTCCGCACAGGACGTCCTCCTCCAACTACATCGTGACATAATACGACCCACGGCCATGCGCCACAACGACAAGGCCATCCTTGCCCTCGATCTTAGGGGGGCCTTTGACAACGTTCGTCACGGCAGCATCCTGGCAAACCTGAGCACGTCAGATTTCCCCTCGAAGCGCCAGGCCCTCCTTAAGATCGAGGATGAGGAATATGGCCTATACACCATGGGCACACGGGGCACTCCCCAAGGAGGGGTCTTGTCGCCACTCTTTTTCAACATTGCCATGATGCAGCTTCCACAACAATTGGCCCGGGTGGAAGGCATCCAACACGCACTTTACGCGGATGACATAACAATTTGGACTACCGAAGGGAGCGTTGGGGAAATGGAGGACTGCCTCCAGCGGGCCGTCTCCATCGTCGATAGCTAAGCTATACACTGTGGTCTCCAATGCGCTCCTGCGAAATCGGAACTTCTTCACATCAGAACCAATCCCAAAGACAACACGAGTTTGCGTCTCTTTCTGATGGGAGGTCCTATTAGAGAGGTCGAGGAGATCCGGATCCTGGGTATGTTCATCCATCACAGACAGCCCGGAATCCACTATCGAAAAACTCAAACGCGTAGGCGAACAGGTCGGACGTATGATCCACCGTGTTTCCAACAAACGTGGCGGGTTGCGGGGCAGGGACGCGCTTCGGCTCGCCCATGCCTTCGTAACCAGCAGGATCCTACACTCCGTACCCTGCCTTCGAACTACAAAGAAACACGGTGAACGCATCGACGCCATCATAAGGAAGGTTACAAAGCGAGCTTTGGACCTCCCGGTGGCTACCTGCAACGCTAAGTTGTTGGCTCTAGGTATGCTCAACTCCTACCAGGAGTTGGAGGCCCACCTTGTGAACCAATACACGCGACTCTCGCGGACGGTGTCCGGGCGCCACCTGCTAGACCGCTTGCACATACAACACGAGTGCATTCCAGAGGAGACATGCAGGTTTCCGGAGCTCTGGCGTCACAAGCTCTGGGTTCCTCCACTCCCGCGCGACATGGACACGCAGACACATGAAGGCAGACGAAAGGCGCGCGCTCGGGCTCTCGAACACCAATATGGATTAAAGCAGGGTGGATACTACGTTGATGTGGCAGGGCCGTCGGCCACCGGATTCTACACGGCTGCCGTAGTTCACCAGGACCAACGAGTTAACGGACTTTCCTACCGCGCATTCAACTCCGCGCAGGTCGAGGAGGTTGCTATAGCACTTGCCACCTCGGACCCGAATTCGAAGGTAATCATCACAGATTCGCGCAGAGCCTGTGAGCACAACCTGGCGGGCAAGGTAGTATCATCTTTAGCCTACCGCATTTTAAAGCGAGCCGTGAGGGAAGCGGACCCCTCACCCAAACGCATTATTTGGAGTCCGGGCCACCAGGGCCTTAGAGGTAACGAGGCTGCGGACGCGGCCGCCCGAGCGCTTACCCACCGGGCACCTTAACCAGACTCTTCCGGCTCAGAGATTAGACAACCGCTCCTGTGGTTCAGGGAAATTCTGGCAGACTATTGCGAACGTCATCGGCTTTTCCCGGTCCCTGCTAAGGGCCTGAGTAAGGCCGATGAACGAACCCTGCGGCGCCTGCAGACAAACACCCTGCTGTGTCCTGCAATAGCAAAACATTTTGACCCAAAAGTTGATGGGCGATGCCCTCACTGTGGGGAAGTCTCCGATAACTTTCACATGGTGTGGGCATGTCAGATGAATCCGTCCCTTCCCCCCAACCCTTCCCTCACTAGAGAGGCATGGGAGGCAGTCCTACTCAATTGCTCGGCGCTGGGGTCTCAAAGGGCTCTAGTCCAACGGGCGCGGGTGGCAGCTTCGTCCAGTGGGATCCCAGACTAAGGACTCCACCTATGTAAAGGGCCATTTTTGGCCTGCAAACTCTCAATCTGTTGAATAAACGTTTTTCATCATCTTCATCATTTGCAGACATCTCAGACCCGCGGCTAAGCATTCCGAGCATCGGCGAAGAGGACTTTGCGGCCAGGATTTGCGCGCGGAATCCTCGGACACGTGGTTAAGCCTTTCAGCACTCGGTGGTTCGGAATTCGCGAGCAAGCACATGGCATACGCTATAGGCGGAGCGTTTTCATGTTTCCCGACCAGCTTTCCGAACCTGACACACACACACACACACACACACACACACACACACACACACACACACACACACACACACACACACACACACACACACACACACACGCACGCACGCACGCACGCACGCACACGCACACGCACACGCACACGCACACACACACACACACACACACATTTATTTATTTATTTATTGTACCTTCAAGGCCCGAAGGCGTTACAGAAGGGAGTGGAACTAAATATACAGCATGTGCAGATAACAGGGTATAATAATAACAAGAAAAAAATGAGAAAGTGCGGATTAACAAAAGTATTCTTCAATAGTAGTTCTAAAAGCAGATGTATCGGTTATGTTAATAATTGAGGCCGGCAGATGATTCCATTCATTGGTAGTTTTAGGAATAAATGAATAAAAAAATAGGTTCGTGCGACAGTGTGGAACGCCCAATTTATGCCGATGGTCAGTACGAGATGATATACATGCAGGTTCGGACAAAAGTTCACATTTTAATTCCGGATTGTAATAATAAATTTTGTGCAGCAGTGATAAGCGTGCTAACTTCCTACGGGATGAGAGGAGAGGGAGGTTTAAAGTAGCCTTCATAGATGTTACGCTTGATGTCCGAGAATAGTTAGTAAGAATGAACCGCGCGCAACGATTTTGTATAGATTCTATGGCATTTGTTAAGTAATCCAAGCCAGGGTCCCATACAGAAGAGGCATATTCAAGCTTAGGACGTATTAGTGTTTTGTATAGAAGTAGCTTTAAGTTAGCGGGTGCCATAGAGAAATTGCGACGGAGGTAACCAAGCGTACGGTTAGCATTGTTAGTTATGTGGTTTATGTGTGTTTGCCAGGAAAGATTAGATGTTATGTGGACGCCTAAGTATTTATAGGAACTGACTTCTTCGAGTACAGAGTTCTTCAAGTGATAGTCGGATAGGTTAGACGAAGCATTATTGCGGGAAATCCTCATTAGTTTGCACTTTTGGCTGTTAAGTCGCATTTTCCAAGTGTCGCACCAGTTAGTTACCTTGTCTAGATCAGATTGTAGCGTTAAAGTGTCAGAATTTGATGATATTACTCTGTAAATTACACAATCGTCGGCAAATAACCTTATGGAGGACGCTACACAGTTAGGCAAATCATTAATATAAATGAGAAAAAGTAAAGGTCCGAGAACGGAATCTTGCGGCACCCCGGAACTGACAGGACAACGTGAAGAGTCAAAATTGTTAGCTGAGACAAATTGTGTTCTATTGGATAAGAAGTGTTCAATCCATGTGATAATGTTACGGTCAATGTTAAGTGTATTTAATTTTAGACAAAGTAATTGGTGAGAGACGAGATCAAATGCTTTAGAAAAGTCTAAGAAGATGGTGTCAATGCGAAATCCATTATCCAACGCGGCACAGATGTCATGTGTAAATGAAATAAGTTGGGTATCACAGGAAAATGATTTACGGAACCCATGCTGACGAGATGAAAAAAATGAATTTGTTTCTAGGAAGTTGATGAGATTAGAGTATATTATATGCTCTAGAATTTTGCATGGCACACTAGTTAGAGAAACTTGCCTGTAATTTAAAGGTGAATGCACGTCACCAGACTTAAATAATGGAATCACCTTGCCGACTTTAAAGTCCTTTGGTAGTGAGCACGACAGAATAGATTGCGAAAAAATGTTGCACAAAATTATGGATGAGTACACTTCAGTATTTTTCAAAAATTTAGAGTTAATATCGTCTATTCCTGACGATGACGAAATCTTTAACTTACGAATTAAGTTCACGACACCATCGTAATCAATTAACAAGGGCTCCATCGGAGGAAACTTCATCTTAACAATTTCAGGTAGAGAGGCACAGGGCAACACGTTATTCAAAAATGATTTAGAAAACACTTCATTGAGTACAGAACAACATTCTTCTTGTGGAACAACAGCACCATTTACATCAGTTAACGATATTGTGTTACACTCGGAACCCTTCACAGTTTTCCAAAATTCTTTAGTATTTTCAGTCAGCAGAGATGGAAGTGTATTGTAAAAGAAAACGCGTTTAGCTTCTTTGACTGCGTTTTTAAACAGTGAAGCAACCTGCTGATACGCACGCCAGCTATCAATTGTGTTCCGTTTTTTAGTTTGGCGAAACAGCCGCTTCTTCCTGTTCAAGATACGTTTTAGGGATGCATTAAACCACGCTGCTCGATGGTTACATCGGACAACTCGGAGGGGTATGTATTTTTGTACTAATTCATTAACTTTATTTTTAAAGAGCGACCAGTTCTGTTCAACGCTCCGAGTGTAAAAGTCCGGCATATATTCTTCTACAAAAGCTTCAAGTTGTGTGTTCATTGATGCGTAATCGGCTTTACTGTAGTCTCGAATGTATTTTTGTTTGCTATTGTGACGGTTGACATTTTCTTTCAGCTGGAAATGAATAAAAGAATGATCACTAAGCCCTGGCAAAATACTTAAAGAATTGACAAGATCCGGAGCCGTAGTGAAAACCAAGTCAAGGATGTTAGCACTGGTTGCTGTAGTTCGAGTAGGTTGAGTAATCAGCTGAGTAAGATGGAAATCAAAACACAAATCGAGAAATGCCTTGTTATCACTGGATGAGTCGGATACAGTTGGCACAGGATAGGACCAGTTTATGTTGGGGTAATTGAAATCCCCCATTAGGAAAATGGGTGAGTGTGGAAACCTTGTTACGATGGTATTAAGCAGGTCATGAAGTTCAGCGCAAAGCGTAGAGGAAGCGCTCGGTGGCCTATAACATGCGCAAAAAATAACATCACGGTGGTTTATTCTAATTCCTGCACAAACTGCTTCTAAACCGGAAGAAAGAGGAATGTGAAACGAATTGAGCCTGTCGGCCACTGCGATAAGCACGCCACCACCTAATCTAGTACCACGGTCACACCGATAGATACAATATTGTTGTTGGCATTCGAATACTTCTTTGTTCGATATTCTTGACGATAGCCAGGTCTCTGTCAAAGTGACAATGTCGGCAGTGCATGTATCGATTAAGGAAGATATGTCATCACGTTTATTTACAACACTACGAATGTTAGAAAAGAGCAGATTAATATCAGGTGCAAGGCGGTGTGTGTTCGAGTTTAGCTATGCCGGAGGTGTGTCATGCGCAGAAGATCGAACAGCGGCTTGAGAAAGATGCAAGGATGATTCATCAGCCTCGATTCCGGACTCGATCTCACAGAGACTGTTAGTAGATGGGTGGTACATATAAGCCTTCTTTTTGATTATCAATTTATTGTAGCGTACTGAAAATTGTTCACCGCTAGCTTTTCCAAACTCGATTAGTTTTTTGCGCGCTGTGCGGGTAGAAATGCAAAAATCTTCACTTACAGTGATACCTGTCGTTCTCATTTGGGATTTCGAGGAAAATATTTCGCTTTTTGTTTTAAAACTAGTGAACTTAGTTATTATCGGACGGCATTTATTTGGCGAAAACTTTCCCAGTCTGTGGGCACGAGATATGGCCTCATTCGACAGTTCCATGTTGAGCACTGAAGAAATTATGTCCCGCACTTTTTTTTCAGAAGCAGCCCACGTTTCTGTCCGGTCATCAGCGACGCCATAAAATATCAAGTTATCGCGCCTTGACCGATCTTCGAATTCATCGAAACGACTGTAAATGGCGGCCGTCTCCCTACCCACAGCCTCAGTCATTGCTCGGGCAACTTCCACCTCGGCACAGCTTTCAGTTGCTTCTAATTTTTCTTCAACAGCTGTCAACCTGTCATTTAAATCTGTTATTTGCTTTTCCAGATTCATCTGAATTTCCTTTACTGTATAAAGTTCTGAGAGCACCTCGGCATGATTTTTGTCTATTTTAGCAGTAAGTGTCTTCATCAAAGAAAGAAGTTCGTTAGAAGTTTTGCTAGGGTCCTCCTTCGGAGGTCCGGGATTCATTTCGACATCACCCCCCAAAAGCAAAAGTTTCATGACATAAGCACAGTCACAAACAATGCTAAACATGGTGTGTGGGCATGGAAAGAGCAGCAAGCTAGTATTGCTAGAGCGTTTACAATGCAAAGGAGGGCCAGAACTGACCTGCATCGAGAAGCAAAGATAGATTTGGAACGCCCGAATCGTAGCCGCTCTTTCCTGCCCACTGAAGACGAACGATGAGAGCCCGGTCTTTAAAGGCAGTTGATCCGATTATGTCAGGGACGATGGCGATCCCGGATCCATGGGAAAAGACGTGACGGTCCAAGCGTTGTCATTCGATGTGGCCGGGCAACATTGTTCTGGCTGCAGCATTGGGCTGCGCAGGGGTAAGCGGCACCAAATGTCTGATGACGCATCAGGCTGTGGTTGTGGCTCGCCGGGGACGCACATCGATACCATCTGCATCGAGAAGCAAAGATAGATTTGGAACGCCCGCATCGTAGCCGCTCTTTCCTGCCCACTCAATATATATATATATATATATATATATATATATATATATATTGTGACGCAGCAGTTGTCACGACGTTTATTCCGCGTCACAGATGCGGCGAACCGACCACACCCACAGCACGGATCACACTCGAGAGCCAGCCCCACAAGTGATGATGAAGAAGGACCCCATATGAACCCCACATGATGATTATCATGTACAGATGACAAAGAATAGCTTATAAATTCCCACACTAATGTCTCCTCGCGCGAGAGCGGCCATCCTGGCCGCAATTCAAAGGGGCGGCAAACGCCTCGTGAAAGGCTTCATACGGGAAACGTGGACAATCTCAGCGGCGCGGCAGCGGCGGTCATTTGGAACAATAACTGGTAGCACGCGATAGTTAACCGGAGAAGTCTGCCCCAAGACTCTGTAGGGGCCGATGAACCGAAGCTGAAACTTGTCACACAAGCCAGGAGTACGAACTGGTGTCCGGAGTAGCACTTCCTCGCCAGGGCGGAAGCACACGATGCGATGAGAGGCGTCGTAATGCTGCTTGCGGTCCGGTTGCCGTGCTTCGGTGTTGATGCGAGTGAGCTGGCGACAACGCAAGATGCGTGACACATATTCTTCACAGGAGGATGGACATTGATGGACAGTTGGCGCGAAGAAAGAGACGTCAAGACAGGAAGAGGGCGAACGACCATAGACAAGGTAGAATGGCGAGTAACCGCTCGTGCGTTGAACGGCGGTATTATATGCAAAAGTCACGAATGGCAAAATTGCGTCCCAGTCTCTGTGATCCGGTTCGATGTACATGGCTAGCATGTCTGACAGCGTGCAATGAAATCGCTCTGTGAGGCCGTTGGTTTGCGGATGGTAACTTGAGGTAGTGGTGGGTGGTTCCGGAGCCTTTGAGTACTTCGTCTAGTAGCTGCGAGAGGAATGCTTTTCCACGGTCGCTCAGAAGGACGTGAGGAGCACCGTGGCTCAGTATTAAGGATTGAAGTATGAATGCAGCAACTTCAGAGGCTGAGGCAGAACTAACACAAGTTGTTTCGGCGTAGCGTGTCAAGTGATCAACGGCTGTCACAATTGCGACTCTCACCGGTAAACGATGGATTAATCCATCGTTTACCGGTGAGAGTCACAGGAAGAGGACCATACAGGTCAATGCCAACGACCTCAAATGATTGCGACGGACAAGGAACCGGTTGCAGTTGTCCGCTTGGAGCTGATGTAGGGCGCAGGAAGCGATATACCTCGCTACACTAGCGGACAATCCAGGCCAGTAGAAGCGACCTTTGATGCGGTCATAGGTTTTCTGGAAACCAAGGTGACCAGCAGTCATGTCGTCGTGAGAAGCCTGCAGGTCATGAGCACGTAGAGAGCGTGGCAGGACAGGAACCCAGCGTTGACCGTCAGGGTGATAGACATGATGGTATAGCATAGAGAAAGAAAAAGACTATATAGGACGCGGTTGTCAATCTTAAATTGCGTCGGCTGTCGACGAAGGCGGGCGTTAGGCGGGCGCGAAGCTCCTTGAAGGTGGTCTATGATGAGCCGACAGTAAGAGTCGGCAAGTTGATGAGATTGGAAGGATTTGTTGTCGTGTGGAGGCACCTCGTCGACAGTGGCCAACAAGAAAGCATGTGAGGAGGGATCGTGCGAAAGCTTGTCACGGATGGTAGTTTGAGGTCCATTGCATGGTGTCGTAGGAAGCGGACAGTGAGAAAGCGCGTCTGCATCCTGGTGTTTTTTTCCGCACTTGTAGGTAATAGTAAAGTCGTATTCTTGCAGACGAAGAATCCAACGACCAAGTCGCCCAGACAAGTTCTTCAGCGTTGAAAGCCAGCATAATGCATGATGGTCTGTAACGATCGTAAAATGGCGATCGTGAAGACAAGGTCGAAACTTCAGCACAGACCAAATGATAGCTAGGCATTCCTGCTCCGTAATGGTGTAATTCTTTTCGGCGTTTGTCAGAACGCGACTTGCGTATGCGACGACCCTCTCACCTAAAGTGTCGTCTCGCTGTAGGAGAATGCCATCAATGCCGTGACCACTAGCATCCGTATGCAGGAGGGTAGGAGCAGCTTCATCAAAATGGCGTAGTACTGGTTCAGATGTGAGAGCGCACTTCAGATGGTCGAACGCAGATTCACATTCGGGAGACCACACAAAGGGAACAGTAGAACCCAGTAATTTGTGCAGAGGTGCCGCTATTGAGGCGAAGCCTCGTATGAATCGGCGAAAATAGGAAGCGATGCCTAAGAAACTACGCAAATCTTTGGTGTTTTCGGGACGAGGGAAGCGCTGAACTGCCGAAACCTTGTCAGGATCAGGACGAATGCCATTTTTGCACACAATGTGACCTAGTACCTTGATCGTGTTGCTCGCAAAATGACATTTCTTGGTGTTTAGCTGAAGTCCAGCGTTGGCAAGGCACGTGAGAACTTCATCCAGACGTTGCAGCTGCTGAGAGAAGGTTGACGAAAAAACAATATCGTCCAGGTAGCATAAGCAAGTCTTCCACTTCAGGCCGCGAAGAATGGTGTCAACCATGCGCTCGAACGTTGCGGGCGCATTGCAGAGGCCGAATGGCATGACATTAAACTCGTAGAGCCCATCTGGTGTTGAAAACGCTGTTTTCTCTTTATCATCCTCATGCATAGGTATCTGCCAGTAGCCGGAACGCAGATCGATGCTGGAGAAGTACTCGGCACCCTGCAGGGAATCCAAGGCATCGTCTATTCGCGGCATAGGGTATACATCCTTGCGTGTGATCTTGTTAAGCGCTCGGTAGTTGAGACAAAATCGAACAGAGCCGTCTTTTTTTCGAACCAAAACAACGGGGGAAGACCAAGGGCTAGCAGAGGGGCGTATTATGTTCCGCTGAAGCATGTCGGTGACGTTCTCGTCAATGACTTTCCTCTCGGCTAGCGATACGTGATATGGTCTACGGCGCACGATGGATGTACCATCTGTATGTATCCGATGCGTCGTAATCGAAGTCTTTCCCAGTGAAGCTGAATGCGCGTCACACGAAGCTTAATGTTTTTGGAGAAAAGCAAGCAATTGTGACTGCGAAGGAACTGATGGCAGCTGCTAGAGCTGAAGGAGATGCAGCCCGTCCGGTACAAGGAACTTCAGAGGAAGCTGGTTTAACGCAGACAACATATATAGACTCCGATTCAGCGGCGCAAGCCAATGTAGTGCCTTTAGGGATGAGAATCTTTTCGGATGTCGGATTTGTAGCGTAGAGAAGTGCAGAGCCATGACCAAACCGCACTAGCCCTGATGCAAAGGCTATCCCTCTTGCGAGACAGCGTGCAGATGCTAATACGAGCACGTCGCCGCAGTCAATGACGTCAGACGTGATGGTAACGATGCTTTGATGGCGAGGAGGTAGCACGGTATCTTCTCCAGCAAGCAAGTGAAGTGGTGCGTATACCCGCCGCGGTTGCTCAGTGGTTATGGTGTTAGGCTGCTGAGCACAATGTCGCGGGATTGAATCCCGGCCACGGCGGCCGCATTTCGATGGGGGCGAAATGCGAAAACACCCGTGTACTTAGATTTAGGTGCACGTTAAAGAACCCCAGGTGGTCGAAATTTCCGGAGTCCTCCACTACGGCGTGCCTCATAATCAGAAAGTGGTTTTGGCACGTAAAACCCCATAATGTGTAAGTGGTGCGTCATCTGCATGAAGTGAATAGGTCGTGTCGGTCATGTGGAGAACGCGTTGCCCGCAGCAGATATTGGCGGAGGCCGTAGAAAGAAAATCCCGTCCCAATATGAGCTGCTGGGCACACGAACTTGGCACTGCAAATTGTACGTAATGCAGATGTTCCTCGATGGAAATACGAGCAGTGCACATGGCGATAGGTCGAATGGCGGCCCCTTGAGCAGCGAGTAGCGTAGGTCCATCATAGGGGGTCGTAACTTTCCGAAGTCGCGAACACAATTCACGGTGAATAACTGAAACACTAGCACCACATCTATCAAAGCTTCCACTTGTACACCTTCTACTACAACCAATATCATATTGCACGGACGCGATGGAGGAATTTCTGTCCTGTCGTTCGATGCAACTTTTCCTCCAAAAGCTGCATAATTCAGGTTTCCGGACGACGCTCGGCGAATTGAGAAGCAGGTCTCAGTGGGGACGTAGAGCGGCGAAGGGGTGACGGCGAGTGGCGTCTCGCAGGACGGTAAGCCGTCTCGGATGCTACAGTAGGCGATGGAGAGCGTCCGCGCGGTGGACCATAAGGACGGCGTTGGTCATGGAAGCTCCCTAGACGTTGGAAAGTAGCTCCGGGCGGAAAGTCATCCCGTTCGTATACGTCATATCCGCTACGCTCGTCTTGCTGGCGCTTGCGGCAAAAGCGCGCTATGTGGCCACGATAGCCGCAGTAGTAGCAGATGGGACGAGGAGGACGCCACTGCGGATAGCTGGTTTGGGTAGGTGCGCTGGTAGTCATGGAAGCGATGTGAGCCGGTGTTGGCTTTGGAGGCATCGGTGGGACGATGACTGGAGTAGCTGCGGCTACTTGTGGGTACGTTGGTGGGGCCTTAGGGGTTAGAGGGTCCGTGTACGCTGCACCAGCCATGGATGTCAATTCCTCCTTGATGACGTCTCGCAGATTGGTATCGGAGGCATGAGAAGGCATATATAGGCCCTGCGGCTAAACCAAGATACTGTAGCTCTTATCGAATTATTGCGCGTATCATATTGCTCGTAACGTAGGGTCGTCGGCCGTAGTGTTTGCAGTGGTGTCTGGCTTCAACCGTACTGATTCGAGTTCGTCAAGGCGCTGGCAAGTAGCGACGATATCAGCGACGGTAGCGGGGTTCTGGATGCCTAAAGCATTGAAAGCAATAGCTCCGATGCCTTTGAGGATGTGGCGAACACTGTCTGATTCGGTCATGGCCGTGTTCACGCGTCGACAAAGAGCAAGCACATCCTCGATGTACGACGTATAAGATTCACCGGGTTGTTGCTTGTGAGTGTCGAGCGTCTTTTTTGCGAGGGCGGAACGAACAGCCGGTGTGCCGAAGATTTGGCGGAGTTGCTGTTTGAAAGCGCCTCAGTTCGTGAAATCAACCTCATGGTTGAAAAACCAAGTCTTTGCTACTCCTGTCAGATAAAAGGTGACGTGACGTAGTTTTGACGCATAGTCCCAACGGTTAGCCGAACTCACTCGGTCATAGTCGTATAGCCAATCCTCGACGTCTTCACCGCGAACTCCAGGAAACAGATGGGGATCACGCTGGTGCCCAGTGACAACCCAATACGGAGAGGCTGGGGTAGCCGAGGCCGAGATGGTGGAAGTAGAAGTGCCTGTTGGCTCGTCCTGCAACATGCTGGCGGACAGCTGGCACAATCGGCGACCCGATCGAAGCTCCAGGAGGTTGAGCGGGGAGTCAGAAGATGGAGGACTAAAGAGCGCACTCCACCACTTGTGACGCAGCAGTTGTCACGACGTTTATTCCGCGTCACAGATGCGGCGAACCAACCACGCCCGAAGCACGGATCACACTCGAGAGCCAGCCCCACAAGCGATTATGAAGACGAACCCCATATGAACCCCACATGATCATGATCAGTACAGATGACAAAGAATAGCTTATAAATTCCCACAATATATATATATATATGTATACATATATATATATATATATATATATATATATATATATATATATATATATATATATATATATATATATTGTCATATTCTGATGAAGGCCGGACCCCGGCCGACACGTCAATAAACCGCTTCATACGCGCGTCTGCTTCACTGTGAATATTTACCCGGACCCAGAACGGCTTTTTTTCTGGTATATATATATATATATATATATATATATATATATATATATATATATATATATATATATATATATATATATATATATATATATATATATATATATATATATATATATATATTCAGTCATCAGCATGTTTACCCACCGCAGGGCAAAGGCCTCTCCCATACTCCTCCAACTACCCCGGTCATGTACAAATTGTGACCATGTTGTCCCTGCAAAGTTCTTAATCTCATCGTCCCACCTAACTTTCTGCCGCCCCCGGCTACACTTCCCTTCCCTTGGAATCCAGTCCGTAACCATTAATGACCATCGGATATCTTCCCTCCTCATTACATGTCCTGCCCATGCCCATTTCTTTTTCTCGATTTCAACTAAGATGTCATTAACTCGCGTTTGTTCCCTCACCCTATCTGCTCTTTTTTTATCCCTCAACGTTACACCCATCATTCTTCTTTCCATAGCTCGTTGCGTCGTCCTCAATTTAAGTAGAACCCTTTTCGTAAGCCTCCAGGTTTCTGCCCCGTACGTGAATGCTGGTAAGACGCAGCTGTTATACACTTTTCTATTGAGGGATAATGGCAACGTGATGTTCATGAACTGAGAATGCCTGCCGAATGCACCCCAGCCAATTCTTATTCGTCTGTTTATTTCAGTTTCATGATCCGGATACGCGGACACTACCTGTCCTAAGTAGATGTATTCCCTTACCACTTCCAGTGCGTCGCTACCTATCGCAAACTGCTGTTCTCTTCCGAGACTGTTAAACATTACTTTAGTTTTTTGCAGATTCATTTTTCACCCAACCTTCTGCTTTGCCTCTCCAGGTCAGTGAGTATGCATTGCAATTGGTCCTCTGAGTTTCTAATCAAGGCAATATCATCAGCGATTCGCAAGTTACTAAGGTACTCTCCAATAACTCTTATCCCTAATTCTTCCCAATGCAGGTCTCTGAATACCTCCTGTAAACACGCTGTGATTAGCATTGGAGAGATCGTATCTCCCTGCCTGACTCCTTTCTTTATTGGGATTTTGTTGCTTTCTTTATGGAGGACTACGGTGGCTGTGGAGCCGCTATAGATATCTTTTAGTATTTTTACATACGGCTCGTCTACACCCTGATTCCGTAATGCCTCCATGACTGCTGAGGTTTTGACAGAATCAAACGCTTTCTCGTAATCAATGAAAGCTATATATAAAGGTTGGTTATATTCCGCACATTTCTCTATCACCTGATTGATAATGTGAATATGGTCTATTGTTGAGTAGCCTTTACAGAATGATGCATGGTTCTTCGGTTGACAGATGTCTAAGGTGTTCCTGATTCTACTTCCAATTATCTTAGTAAATCTTTTGTAGGCAACGGACAGTAAGCTGATCGGTCTATAATTTTTCAAGTCTTTGGCGTCCCCTTTCTTATGGGTTAGGTTCCGGTACGCTCGAAGTCATGAGGCATTGCGTATGCAGGGTGGCCAGGTATTCTAGAACAATCTGCCCATCATCCTTCAACAAATCTGCTGTTACCTGAATCTCCCCAGCTGCCTTCCCCCTTTGCATATCTCCCAAGGCTTTCTTTACTTCTTCCGGCGTTACTTGTGGGATTTCAAATTCCTCTAGACTAATCTCGCTTCCATTATCGTCGTGGGTGCCATGGGTACTGTATAAATCTCTGTAGAACTCCTCAGCCACTTGAACTATCTGATCCATATTAGTAATGATATTGCCGGCTTTGTCTCTTAACTTTTATATACATATATATATATATATATATATATATATATATATATATATATATATATATATATATATATATATATATATATATATATATTGCACTTGAAGAAATTTCGTGTGACCTCGAAGAATTGAGCGCTGAAGTGACGCCGTTATATCAGTATATATACAAGACCTCATAGCAGGAGACAGTTCAATTTCACAGCCTGAGCCCTCCCGGTGGTGTAATTTTCACTCGCGTAATTGTTCGTGTGTAATCGCTAATACCGCTTTGCCTTTACGGTGAAACTGCAGTCTCTCTGTCTCTCTTTGTTTTTATTTTTCTGTGAGTCCGACTATAAGCGTTGGTGCGCATGACTGCTGTTTATTTTGATTTCGAGTGAATCCAGCTTGGCCTCATTTCGGTTACTGAGTGAATTATACAGTGTGCCCCGACTATCATGAGCAAGGACTTAAAAAAAGGAACAGTTTCGTTGCTCGAAGAAAACCTAGTGCACATTGCTTCCAGTACAGTGGAGTACCTGCCAGTAATTCTTTTGTTACTGAGATTAAATTCGGTAATTGCAATTAATTATCTAACTCGAGAAGTACTATCTTAATTTTCAAAGTGTCAATGAGGCATTTGTAGGCACCCAGAACTACATCTAACCGTGGTATTTTTGGCGCCGTACTAATTGTGTACAATTTTTTTTTACTTTCAAACAAACCCCACGAAGTATGAAAAATACCATGTGACTGGTATTTTTCAATCAGCTTATATACCATATGCTGATTGAAAGCGACTGCGTTGCCTGACGCAAACCCGAAGAGACAATGCATCACCTTGATAATGGTACGGAAGGAGCACCAACAGCAGGTTTCGCGCCATTGCAGCTATTCCTTCCTCTCATTTCTACGTCACACTTATTATCCGTCTCTCAAGGCTCACTGAACACATTGCTAACAAAAGCCCCTTGATAACGCGGCCGCAGCGCCGCTCTGACCACGTACGAAATGCTCAAAGCAATGTAATAGGCATAGAATGTTTCAAAATTCCGGCTTTGCTCGCACCGCATCGAAAGAGTGAAGCTATATATTGCGCTAGAAACTTGGTTCGGACGGAAGCCAAATTAAAGTGACCGTTTCATTTTTCATGAAAGTGTATACATGCTCCAAAAACAGGTTCGTGTCGAAAAATAGAAGCGAAGTGAATGAACCGAGGAGCGACCAACGGGTGGAGAAACGGCAAAAGCGATGCGTTCAAGAAGGTAAATATACCACTTCTAAATGAGCTGAATTGGTAATCAGGATGTGCGCACAAAACAAAAACAAAAAACGTCAGCTTTTAGTGTGGCCCTGTTATCTATGAATTCGTAAGCTTCGTTGAACACCAGCTGCTGCCTAGAAGTCGTGTTCGAATAGGTCTCCTTTTGCAGCTACGCAGTACGGGGTCCATTTTATCACCTCTTCTGTGACTTTCTTGATGACCGATGCTGGAATTCCACGGCAGACAACCGTTATCTTTGCCTTGAACTAATCTGACGTCCATCTCGATCACTTAAGCGCGATCTTTCACATAACCCCAAAGAAAGAAATCCAGTGGAGAGAGGTCAGGTGACCTAGCCGGCCAATTTACAGGCCCGTCCGTGCCTTCCAATCTGTTGTGCATGAAAAGTCGCATCCAGCTAGTTTCATGCCTGGCTGCTGCTGTGTGTGGGTGCCTTTCTTGCTGATACCACAGAAGTGGAAGACGTGACAGCGGGACTTCGCTGAGAAACTCATCCACCACTCCTGCGAGGATTTCATTCACGTAATGCTAGTCAGTGTGTCATCGAAGAAGATGGGACTCATTATAGCACCGCCGTAAATTCAGAGCCACACACTGAGCGACCACTGGTACTGGTGCCGATTGCACTTTACCCAGGGTGGATCGGAGTGCCTCCAATAGTGCGCATTATGCAAATTTTTCTGCAAGAATTTTCGGCAATGTTTCTGCGAAAATTGGTTTCATCTGTGCACATGATGTTGCTCAAAAAGTCCGGTGACTCA
This sequence comes from Dermacentor andersoni, assembly GCF_023375885.2. Lineage (NCBI taxonomy): Eukaryota > Metazoa > Arthropoda > Arachnida > Ixodida > Ixodidae > Dermacentor > Dermacentor andersoni. The sequence continues at coordinate 13,483,639 of NC_092820.1, forward strand.
TCGGCTTTTGTGAAGACCCGATTCGAGAAATCTAGACGATTCTGCAAGTCCCTATCTTCCAAGCATTGGCGCTGGTTAAGGCAGTACGGGTGAAAGGCCGTCATTTAGAATCCTCCAAACTGATGACGTGGAAATTGGTACCTGGGCGGCCACGTCTCGCACGCTAGCATTAGGGTTTGAGGCCATAAATGCTGGAACATCCGTGTGTAGGCTGGGACTCAAAGATGGTGTCCTCTGCCGCTGTTGAAGCTGCCGGTTTGTCTCAGCTTTTCAGAATTTCTGATAATAGTCGATGCGTTTGGTCTATCGCCACACTTCAATGACTAATATATATATATATATATATATATATATATATATATATATATATATATATATATATATATATATTGCGGCTTTCCTTTTGTTGCCATTTGCAGATCCTAAGGCAATGACCATGTTTACCGTCAGCTCATTAGAGAAAGACGTGGTGACTTGGACGAAACATAATGCATTTTAAACCTTTGCACTGACGTCAATTTGCTTTTGTGGGGATAGGTATTGTGTCAAAAAAAAAAAAAACATTCGTGGCACTTTACCCTGTGAACCATTTATGTCCCATAGAGGCGCATAGAACATAATGTTTTAGAGGTTGCACACATCCTATGGATGTATTTCTCTAAACAACATGGCAAATACGTACTATGGATAATCTAAGTCCCATCCAGATCACGTTGCTGTAACGTTAAAGGATGTCACCGCTGGACATAAGTGACGTCTAATAGATGTTTCCTTTAGAGATGCAGGAGTTCCATAGAACGTCTAATAGATATTTCCTGTTCACTCGTTCCTGTGGCCGAAGCATAACTAAAAGCACAGTGTGCGGCGTCGGCCAGCCGTCATTGTACACATGTACGTGGTTTCGTCACGGAGTGCAGGGCTGTTTGTCCTACTGCGATTACGTCACCTGTATTTTGTATGAAGCTTGTATTCTCACCCGGCAACTGCAATGCCATTCCTACCTGCAATTACTATTAAAGTGGATAGCACTGTCGTTGCTCCTCTAGCGTAATAGGTGGTGGTGGTGGTGGTGACGTTGAAGCAGGCGGGGTTAGCCTGGCATACATAGCCGGCAATTGTTCCGCCTGATCCTCCTTCGAGTGGAGATCAGGGGTGTGTCACCAGGTGTCGATGAGCCCCGTGTCTCGCAGAAAGGCTATCAGCAGTGGTTGCGCTCTCTTCCTGAATGCCGCGGGCCCTCCAGGGAAAACAACGTCTTCAAAGGTCCTGTGCGTAAGACCGCTCTTTTGTAGGTTGTCGACCATCGCTTTTCTTTCTGTGTCAAACTGCGGGCATAGCCAAATGAAATGTTCGATGTCGCCAATGTCACCACAGAAAACACAGAGTGGGGAAGCGCGAAGCCCAGTCTTGAATAACCAAGCTGGGGTGTACGCGGAGTCGGTCCTCATGCGGTATAGAAGGGTCGCTTGTTCGCGTGTAAATACACGAGTCACACAGTATTCATGTGGATTCTTGTGCATATCTCTAAAGTGAAGGCGGATTGCACCCTTAGGGTTTTGGAAAGCTTTTGGAGCTTTCACTTTTGGGACACATGTCAGCGCTAGGCGTGCAAGGGCGTTAGCTTTCTCGTTTCCATCAATTCCTACGTGTGATGGAATCCACTGAAACCTTATGTTAAATCCTTTGCCCGTTAGGTCGTCAATCAGTGCCAGAGACTGCCTTGTAAATTTCTCTAGAGGTAGGCCCCGATGTAATCTTTGTAATGCTGACTTGGAATCCGTCAGCACCACGACATCTCGTGCAGAAAAGGCCCGTATATATATTTCCGCAAAGCCGCGGTGATTGCGGCGCTTTCTACTGTTGTAGAGGAAACTACGCGATCCAGTCGGCCAGACCATGACACATCAAGGGATGGTATGCAGAATGCCGCTGCACAGCTATCTGTTTGTGCGCACACCGAACCATCTGTGTACACTTGTAGACAGCTTTGAAACACAGTGCTCAAGTGGTCCAGCACAATAAACTTTGCTTCGGCAGTTGAAATGGTGCGTTTCGTCGGTAGGTGGGGTACATTGAGGCTGCAGGTAACGTCCAAAAAAAGACCATGGTGGGTCAAGGCGAGTTCGTTTATGCCATTCCAATCCTAAAAATCGGCAGGTGTTCAGCGCCGCATGGAAATGCGAGCGAGTTCTTGCTCTTAGCCGCCGGAGAAGCGCCGTGCCTGCGCGTGACTCGCCCAGCCTTAATAGCTGCGTCAGCAAGGCCTGAGATGCCAAGAGGTGGAGTGGAAGAGACTCTGCCTCATTTGTGACTTTCTTCTTTGAAGCCGCAGTTGGAACCCCCATCGCCAAGCGAAGTCCCTTTCTGTGCACTGCCTCCAAGCGCTCGAATTGACTCGATGACGGTGATATCAGAGGGAGCTGAGGGAGAATGCGGCTTGTTATCAGTGCAGCGTTCAGTTTAAGCATGGATATAGGATTGTTTCTCTAACGTACACCTGCCAATCGACGAAGTGCATTGACTCTTTGCACTGATGCAGCCACAACACTTTCGACCGCACCACGCCATAGTCGCTTGTTGTCGATGGTGACGCCCAGGAATCGAACATGAGTTGCACGAAGAATCGAATGCCCTCTGATATTCAGCGTCAGACGTGTTGACTTGCGTCTCACTCCCGGGGAAAGCATGAAGGCAGATTTTTCTGCTGATAAAGATAGGCCAAGCGTCGATAAGTGGCGATCGATAGTGGAGATTGCAGCCTGGGCTATCCGGGCCAAACGTTTGTGTTGGTACCCCGAGATCCAAATGCAGATGTCATCTGCGTAGATGGACATTTTAACTGCTGTCCGACCTACTTTCAGGGCATGCGGAAGGCTGACCATGGCAACGTTAAAAAGCAAGGGAGATAGGACACTTCCTTGTCGGACGCCGAGGGAAATTCGTCGCTTGTCACTCATTATACTTCCGAGCTTAACTTGGACACATCGAACACTGAGAAATTCATGGACGAATCGAAGAGCATTTCCCGAGACGCCCATGACTCGGAGTCCGTTGATGATGCCTGTATGAAGCACACAGTCGTATGGCTTGCGAACGTCCATAAAGATGGCGAGTGCGGAAAGGCCGTCTACGCGATGGTGTTCAATATGGCTTAGTAGATCCAAGACACTGTCCTGGGCACTCAACCGTGGACGAAACCCGGTCATACATGATGGCAGTCTATTTCCTTGCTCAAGATACCATGTTAACCTCGTACATATTAGTCTTTCCATCAACTTTGACGCATGATGTTAGCGGTGATGGCCGATATGAGGTGAGGTTTGCAGGATCCTTTCCGGACTTGAGCACTGGCAGCACCCATGCTGTCTTCCACGCTTCTGGGATCTCTCCTGTGCTCCAGACATGATTAAATATCTCCAGAAGGGCTCGTTTTCGTTCATATGGCAGATTTATCAGCATCTGATTGCTGATCGAATGGGGACCCACAGCACAGAGTCTTCTTAATTTACTAAGCGCCAAATCCAACTCACGAAAGGTGAACGGCGTATCCATGGTATGGAATGCTTCAGACAACAGAGGGCTCGATACTCCTGCTGATCTGCCAGATGTGTATACGTCTGCAAAATCTTCTGCAAGGGTTTGCAAATCTTTTCCTTGCTTTAAAGCAAGTGCTTCGAATGGCCTGTGTAGGCGAATCTTTCCGGATAGGCTATTCATTACTCCCCATATCCTGTTCATGGGAGTAAACGCCGATGAACTCTCACAGAAAGCAGCCCATTGAACTCGTCTTAACCTTTTTGTGTGACGACGGATGACAGCGTTTATCCAGTTGTATTCAGTTTTCGCAGATGGATTTCCCGTTTTTCTCATTAGTTTTCGCTCCGCTCCCCTACGCGCTGCGCAGAGCTTCTTTAGTTTCAAATCAGGAGTAGGGAAATGATCTGGCAGTTTCAACATTGAGGTAGCCGCTCTTTTGCTCCGCAGCATATCTGCGAACAGCTCACCAGGGGATTCATCCAACGCTTCTCTGTATGTGTCCCAGCGTGTCACAGCACAGAATTGTCACCCAGCAGTGTGAAATCCGGTGATGTTGGTGAACATCGGAAAATGGTCACTGCCCATCCTGTCTGGGGCCGTTGTTGACGATACGACAAGGTCTGTAGAATGGATCACGAGGTCTATGGCACTCCATGAATCTGGTGGTCTGAAGAAAGTCAGTTTGCCATCGTTCGCGATACATAAGTCAGCAGCATCTGCGGCTGCGACAAGTTCCTTGCCTCGGGAATCTGCAGTCTTATCTCCCCAAAGCGAATGATGTGCGTTAATGTCGCCACAGATTATTGTAGGAGAGGGGCAACGAATGCAAAGGTCCTTTATAAACGCCTCCATGGAGACCTTCTTGCGCGGACTTATATATACCGACACCACACTGAGTTTTCGTTTTCCTAGGCACACTTGCACAGCGGCGACTCCCAAGAAGGTAGAACAAAGGTCTTGCACTGGTAAGGTAACGTGAGGTATTTCTCGCCGGATGTATATCATCGCACTTCCATTTGCGAATGACTGTATACTCGGATTTCCATGTCTGATGTACCCTGGGATCGTCCTTCCATTTGGCCTCCGAGAGGGCTAGAATTGGTATAGGTATGTCTCGAAGGAAAAGGCTGAGTTCAGAAAGACGCTGTAGAATACCGGTGCAGTTCCATTACATTATTAAGGGCACTTTTGGACGACGGAATGGACCAAGCGGGTGAGAAATCGCCATTATGCTACTGTGGGTATAGGGAAGTAGAGCAGAGTATTACTGACTCAAGAGCCAGCACTGCTTCCAGCATATCCTTCGTTGAACTAGCGGCATCCTCGCGACGTGGGAACGTAGTGCCGTGAACAAAGCGCGTATCACATGCTGGCAGTTTTCCTGCTGACTGTTTCCAAGTGGTACTTGAGGTCGGTTTACTGCGGCCGCATATAGGTGCGTTTTTCGGACTCTTTTCGAACAGGTTTCTCAGCGGCTGTGACCGTTTGCGTTGGCTCAATAACTTCGTTTATCGGTGTGAGATGCGGGAAATGAGATGCGTACTCTGTTCCAAACTAGGTAGTTGTGGCGCTCTGGACGTCTTCTTCGTGTTCGATGGTGCGCTTGCACGCTATGGACCTAGAACAAACAACTTATTTCTTCGCTGAGCCGCTGTCCGCGCAGGACATCGACCGTAGCTAGCAGGATGGTCACCGCCGCAATTTGCACACACAAAGTTGTCTTTACTTGCACACGTCTTAAAGTCATGAGGTCCACCACAGCGCTTGCACCTCGGTTCCCCACGACAGTACTTAGCGATATGTCCGAAGCGCTGACACTTAAAACAGCGTGGTGGTGTCTCCACGTAGTCGACAAGCTCGTGTGTGGTGAAACCAAGGTTGATCTTCTCCGGGCGTTCAGAATTTGGAGCAAATGTGAGAGCCACCGAGTTAGTGGGCCTTGACTCCCATTCAGATGGCGAGGTTTGGACCCGACGGATGATTCTTCGTGCATGGAATACTCCCTGAGGTCTCAGGTAGGTGAGCAGCTCTTCATGCGAGTACTATTTGGGGAGTCCTCTAACAATGCACGCGTTTTTCATATAACTGTGTGGAACACGGGCAGATATGACTATGCCGCCGATATTCTTGGTCTCTAGAAGGGCGTTGGCTTGTCCTTCTGTCTCTACATCTAAGAGCAATGCTCCCTGTGCTGTGAAGTGGCTCTTCACTGGTGCTCCGCCGAGAATCGTTTCAAGCTCAGAATACAGGATAATAGGATTTACTTGCCTTAAATCATCTCTTTCGGATGCTGCAGTAATTAACACTGGAATGCCCTCCGCGCTGTCTTTACGATGGCGCACAATTCGGAAACCACCCTCGTCCATGTCTACGTCTGAAGGGTTCGCCACGTTGTCGTTCTCGATGATAGTTGACTCGTCTTTAGATTCACCAGTGTCTTGTCGCTTGTAGTCAGGCTGGCTTGTACAAACCAGCTGGCGTTTCTGACCCGGTGTCAGCCCTTGGGAGGTCATGGCGGGGTGCTCGTCGGTGCCAGCTTGGTTCCTTCTAGCACCTTGTGAGGCGGCGGTCTCCAATACGGAAGGTAGCTTGTCGAGTCTACAGACGTCTTGAACGGTTCTGACCAGTAATATTACCAGCAAATAACGAAAATAACGATAAATGTAGAAAGAGCTACTCAGATAGGCTAGCAGCAGGTTCGTCGTCTTTTTCTTCCCTCTAGCGTAATACATTTTTAGTGCTATTCGAATTCTGATTAGATACTGGCAGCAAAGTTTGATGGTAGAAACAAAAACAAGGCAACGCACATTAAGAAACGGCGCATGCCAGCTATATCATGCTACAGATGCAGCGATGGTAATAGCCACTATAACAGTGTACTGCCAGGTGGGAATGGCTCTGCCGAGTTGGTATGATAAAACAACTAATACAAAATCCGGGCGACGTTTATTGCTATCGGGCGAGCAGTGCTGCACACTGCACGAGAACCACATGCCCACACATACGCAGAATGACTGGCTGACGGCATGCACTGTACCTTTAGCTGTTTATTTATTTATTTATTCCAAATACCCTCAAACACAAATCCATTGTAGAGGGGAGTGGTTACAAAGGAACGGTAAGTTATACAATGTTATACAAAAGCAACGGTAATACCGAAACTATTAATGCAGAATACAAGAAATGTCAACAATACAAAAAACGAACAGCGTGATACAAACAAGATGACTCGCAACTGGGACAGTTAGTTACAATGAAAAAAATGCGAATAAGGATTGTCTGAACAAAGCATGATCCGTGATGAAAATAAGAGTTGCAGGAAGGTGATTCCAGCCACGTAAGGTGTTTGGTATGAAAGAGTGTAAGAATGTGTTTGTGCGACCCTACACAGCCCTATTTTACTCATGTGGTCAACCTGCGATGAAAGGCACGTAGGGGGAGGGATTAGCTGGGCGTGTAAATGATGATGATGGTAGACTTTCTGAAATCAACATAAGCGAAAAGCTTTTCTTCGTAGTGATAACTGATACAACTCCATACTGGCTTTCATTGCTGTTATGCTGAATGTACGAAAATAATTGGCTAGTATGAAACGTGTGGCGTTATTCTGAAGCAATTCTAGTGCATTAGTAAGGTTGTCACGGTCAGAATTCCAAACAGCAGCGGCATATTCTAGTTTAGGGCGCACAAGTGTTTTATAAAGAAGCAATTGTATTTTTCTTGGAGACTTACTGAAATTTCAACAGAAGTACCCTAGCATTTGATTTGCGTTATCAATTATTACAGTGATGTGAGTTTTCCATATTAGATCAGACGTTATATTGATTCCGAGATAACGATAGCATGAAACTTGTTCGAGCGTACTACTTTTAAGTTTATAAATTGGGCGGCATTTGTTTGTGTGAAAAGAACGCATTAATTTGCATTTATTAATGTTTATTCCCATAAGCCACTATTAGCACCAGCCCATTATGGAATCTAAGTCAGATTGTAATATGTGTTCATCGTGCTCACTACCAATTTCGCAATATATAACATAATCATCGGTGTAAAGGTGAATATTAGAAGAAACACAATTTGGTAGATCATTAATGTAAATTAAGAAACGCAATGGACCTAAATCTGAGCCCTGAGGCACGCCAGATGGAACATATGATGGTGAAGAATCGTGATGATTAGCCGTGACCACTGAAGTCGATTGGTAAGAAAGTATTCTAGCCATGTTAGCAATTTGTGATCTAAGTTCAATGCTGAAAGTTTGACCATAAGTATGGGTGGCATACTTTATCGAATGCTTTCGCGAAGTCTAAATCTACGCAGTCAGCTTGGGAAGTTCTGTCCAGCATGGTGTGCAAACGATGTGTGAAAGTAGTAGTAGTGTGTCACATGAGTAGGATCGGCAGAAACCGTGTTGAGCACCCGTCAAGAAGTTATTTGAGTCTAAGAAGTTAAATATGTTAGAATCAGTATATGCCCCATAATTTTACAAGGAATGCTCGTTAATGAAATTGAGCGGTAGTTAAAAGGGCAGTGCGTTTGACCAGGCTTATGAATAGGAACCACCTTACCAATCTTTCAGTCCGACAGTAAGGTTGAGGTCTAGTGATAATCTAGTGATGGTTGAAAAGTCATAGTAAGGAAAAGAGCTGACCACATCTTTGTTTGTTTTCGAAATTTTAGTTGATGGTATTTACGCCACAAGAGGAAGACAATTTCAGAGAGTTGATTACCTTTACTATACCGGCATATCTTATCGTGACAGGAGACATAGGGGGAAGAGTTCTGTGAGAAAAAATGCAAAGTTCATCTGGATCATGAAAGCAAAAATTACTAGTGAAAGCTGTATTAAATATGAGAGGGCATTCAGCCGATGGTGTGGGTTCACCTGAATCATCATTCAGAGATATTAGGTAACTTTCATTGCCCTTAACATTACTCCAATTTTTTTAGGGTTATTACACCGTAAGTTAGGTAGAATAGTCATAGAAAGATATCTTAGTTGCGCGAACAGAATTTAAGTAATGTTCCTCGTCTTTAAAGTACACTTCCCAGCGTTCAGCAGTGTTCTGGAGCTTTGCCAAACAAAACAGCCGCTGCTTTTCATTACAGAGACATTTAAGCGTATTAGTAAACGATGGTGCATTATTGTGCGATACCACTTCTCTAGCAGGTACATACTTGTCAATGAATTGGTTTACTTTTGTAGTAAATATATTCCAGTTTTCTTGAACATCTCGAAGGTCAAAGTTCTGGAGATAAATGTCCAGGAAATCACCCATTTTTTCATTGATAAGGCCAAAATTAGCTCTCTTATAGTCACGAATTTTTTTGTTTCTGCTGGACTCGAGGAGAGGATATGTTGATGTTAAAGTGCAAGAGCGTATGATCACTGAGACCAGGGAGGTAAGTTATAGAAGATGTGAACTCTTGGTGAGTAGAAAAAAATAAGTCCAATGTATTCGAGGATTCAGCCTTAATCCTTGTCGGTTCTCTCACAAGCTGCGTGAAATGGAAGCAATTGGACATGTCCAGGGAATCATTACATTGGGTGGAAGATGGGCTTACTATAGGAAAATTGCCGGACCATCCTATACCTGCAAAATTGAAGTCACCAAGAGTATGACTGGGCAGGAAAATGCCGAGAAATAATATCGGCAGTGACGTCATGCAATTCACCAACAAAAGTCGCTGGGGCGTTAGGAGGGCGGTAGCATGCTCCTAGTATCATCTTTTCATTTCTAAGAGAAATGCCCACCCAGACTATTTCCAAATGAGACACCACGTGTACTTGAAATGATGGGATTTCTCTCGATACAGTAATCAGTGTGCCACCACCACATCTGCCTGCTCGATCGCAACAATACACACCATAATGTTTACCATTGTGAAAGATTTTGTTTTTTGAAACTTTCGAGCTCAGCCACGTTTCGGTTAGTATTATAAGGTACGCATCACAAGCGTACCCCACCGAGTTCAGTTGATCTCGTTTATTCCTCACACTTCTATTGTTAGTAAACAGAACTATGAGGAAAAGTATTGAAACGCTATCAGTGCCCTTTCCCACCTCTAACCGCTACGTTTCGTGATGTGCAGAAACAAATTTATTTGCACATTTTCTTTACCTTCCGCACTTATTAGCGGGGCCGTTATTGATATTTTTCTGTGATGCACTTTTATTTGACGAGGATGACACAGGTGGTAATCTGGGCGGCTGTTCCCTAACGCTGTCACTTGATTTGTCATACACGTAACATAAGTCATCCATGTATACTTTATCGTTTTGTGGCCGGGTGTAGTTTTTCGTGTCGAAGTTTAAAGGCAGGTGAGTTCGACAATGGCTTTGCAAACGGAATTAGCATTTTCCTGGCATCCGGAGCCACAGGTGAAAAGTCTTCAGTAACAGTTACATTACATCCTTTCAGTTTGCTGCATGCTTTAAAAATGCGTTTACGAAATTTAAGTTTGCAGAATTTAACAATTAGTGGTCCACATTTGCTTGCTCCATAAGGGCCACCAAGCTGGTGGGCCCTCTCAATTATATCACTTGTTAGTTCTGCTTCGTTATGCTTCGGCCACACACTCCGCCGTATTCATTTCATTTGTCCTTGACGGTATATTTGCTGAGGCACATTAATGCCACAGTTGCCATCGTTGTCGGCAAGTAGCTAGTGAGCTTGTCTGAAATGTTTTGTTAATGTGCAAACACGTAAATGTCACAACAAAAGTATAACACTGATGAGGTAGCTTTCTTTATATAGGTTTAACACTCATCAAAATGTGAAAACTGGGCTCACAAAATTGTAGACCTACATTTTGATCATTATGATTTATTGCAAATCCTGCAATGGCTACATGAAAAAGGTGAGTCTCACAATGTCATATCAACATTACCGTTTATTTATACAATTAGTAGCAACTTGCCCATGCAGCTTGGAACTTGGTCCCTGAATTAGTCATCGTCTTGGAAATTTTCTAGAATATGTCCAACAAAAAAGTCAGACTATTAACCGTCACAGACCTGCATAGCAGAGAATGTTACAATTTTTTATGCAAGATAATAGCCCAAATTTAACTAAATGAAAACGTACTCAGTGACAAACCAAGAATTTAGTAGAAGCTCTGCCCAAAATATTTCACTGCCCCTGCCTTCCTTGTCACCATAATCCAAAAACGATTCCCAATATTGACAGTTAATGAGTGAATGTACTTGGCTGGTGCATTTATGTGAACTGCCTGAATAGGGCAGTGATGCATTGCCCCATTTTCTTAGCTAATGCTAATGCAAACCAAGCTGCTCAATAAAGAAGAAAAAAAAAACACTGTGCAAGGTACACTAAGACCTATGGTGTTTGGTAGTCACCACTTTTGTCCGAACAATATTTTTTTTCGTTGAGCTGATTGGCTAACATTACCTAGGGCACCCTATAAAAGCTACCATTGCTGTAAGATACTGTAATTGGTTTACAATACTCAACTAATAGAATGACAGTATTTAATTCCATTGTTGAATTTGTCAGAAAATCCAGCACCTTTGTGCTATTCACCAGCACTTACACGGATGCCCCATACTCCTAATGTACACCCGGCCACAAAATATTACGGACCATGAAATTTGAGAAAAAGTTAAGTATCTCCGCAACCTCACAACACAACCTGGTATTTGCATTGTAGGCCTCGACTAGAATATGCTAACATTGTCGTATACAGTTTTACTGAATACTTCTACAGGCTGCTTGGGAATTGAATGTTCTCCGAGATCCTGTGATCCGTAAACTTTTGTGGCCGGGTGTACATCCTTAGCCACAGCATTGCACAGGTTGCTATGGCTAAATTTGATTTTAAGCCAAGTTAAAAATTTAGAGTGGCCCGAGAAATCCAAACCATATCTACGCTGCAAACATTTGTACATTTGAACTTTTCTTTGATTACAGTAACATAATTGAAACCAAAGTCCAGCAAACATGCTGAATATATTCAGATATTGCAGTATATGCTACCAGAAGTGTTCTTCCAATTATGAAGCTAAGCTACGTAATTACATCATAGATTACGAACTAGCCTGATCTCTAACACTGGTAAAAATAAATCCTGCACCACTTCAAATCAGCAAGCTTCATGTGGATAAAAGAAGTTGCAAATTTTGTCAGTGATTTAATCAGTTAAGTGAATAGCTTTAGTGCAGCTAGACCCAAACCTGGTAAGATAATGCAGCACCAGCATGCCTGCAAACTAACATTTGCAGGCAAGTTTTTTAGGCAGACCACTGTAAAGCTAATCTGACTGTTACACTGGACACTTCTGGGGCTTCACAGTATATTTGCATAGATTTGGTGCATTAACAGATAGAACTTCCGATAACAAAACTTCTCAGGTCCTTTCATGTTTTGGAATTTTAAGGGAATAACTTATAAAGGTGAAGTTTTTTTGCTACGGAGCAAACTACTCGCATTTCTGCTTGCTGTTGTGCTAGTATGTTCACTTTCCTGAGTTTAAGTAGACGCGCAGCTATATGAAGAAATGACAGAACAAGAAAAAAATGTGTCATATTTACTTGTATCATCACATTGATGAACTGGCATTTTGAGGTAGTAAATTAGGAGGCTTAAAGCAAGCACAAGCATGAAATCAAGTAGACCAGTGGGCAATTTATGTGTAAGGTTAACTGTCCAAGTTTTTACATCATCTTTAAGTCTCTTGTGCACTTATTACTATACCCCCATGAAGTGTATGTTTGCTTCTAGTCAAGCATTGTGTTGCATTGACAAAATATGTACTTCTTTTCAGTTTTATTGTTTTGTTGTTGCTGTGTGCCAATTCACAAAACCCAGCATATCTAATCTCACCGTGGTAGAGCTCCACATCCGGGTGGCAGCATTTATAAACAAATAAATGAACAGAAATATTTTTAATTGAGCTTACTCTGCAATATAATTTTTGCAGGTGCAATGCTTAATTTTTGGACTACAGTAAGATTATTAATGAACTAAGAGCTTCTTCAAATATGTACCTTATGAAGTGCGAGTCGGCACCTAGCAGGTGCATGGCGAAGCCAATTCTTTATTGCTGCCTTGATGGTGAATTCATTAGTGTTGTGCACAGTCCTCACGGCCGCTTCAAGAACAGGCAGCTAACTATTGCATTATAAAACTACTTTTTTAACAATGAAAAGTTTAGCATGACTTGGTTCCGGTGGAGCAGATTTACATGGCGCACTTGTGAAAACATAAGCTGCAGGTACAGTGTTTATTTATATGCATGCAACTTTTAGGCTTACGTACCAACAGTGCACTGGAACATATGAATGCTACTAAAGGGATGCTTTCCTTGCTTTCCACGCCAAGAGAACAGTGAAGCCAAGCTGTAGTTTATGATAGCCCCCAGGATCCGACGCGTGCGTGCTTCTGGAGAGGGACCTCAGATTTCAGAAAGCTGGAGAATCTATTGGCGGCGAGGAGTTACGGAGTCGCCATCTATCGGAAGCGCCTGGCTGGCGTAGTATGAGGGATCACGTGGCGCGCTCCTCATAGGTTTTGCTGTCAGCGCTCACTGAAAACACCACGCACGAGCTCTCCCGGACATTTCTGTAAGTACTTTCGAAACGAGGGAAGTTTGTTACTGTCTAAATAATAATCATGGGCAAAGTGAAAGCACAGAATCGCGTTTACAGACGCTATCTCTTTACCGAATACGTACAGTGAACGCCACTGCGCGCGGTCGCCGCGATGGAGTCTCCCGAACCGGCTTCTTGCGTGAAAGATAGGTAAACGCTGAGAGCAAACTATGTGATATATGTTCTTATAGTGTTTGTATAACTGAATGGAGCGTAATAGAATGAAGCCTCAATGCAGCGATCGCACAGATTCGCAGCGACCGACTGCGCGTCTGCATGCTTGTCCGCGCACTTTTTCGCTTTCACCGCGTGCGCGTTTTCGCACCGTGCCACGAGCTTTAGGCTGTAGAATATGAGCATTTGACAATATACATGCAACCATTGTTGCGTGGGCGCTATCAGAGTTGTTCAAAAATAATTTCATTGTAAAGACTTCGACGGGGACTGGGATGTGCCGTCGCGACGATTCAATCTTTTTTTTTCCTCTTATAAATTCTTGGACGTTTCAATATTATTTCACGAGTTGCATCGCACTGTATGTTTATCGGTGTTCTCAGCGTGCGATTTCCCGTTGCTTCTTTTTTGTAATCCACTGCATTAATTCATAACACAAACATGACCATATGCCATCATTTTTTTAATGTGCTTCTTACCGCTCCCTTTCCACTCCAGTGAACTTGCCAGCATCTATAGCGTCGACAAGTTCATAGACCAAACCGTCATGACATTAGCCGGGCAGCGGACTCGGGCGAGCGTCTCAGTGCGCGTTTTCCGAACATATATCACAGACCCGGCGCCGTAGCAGAAATCTTCCTCGCGCCTGTGCTTGCTGCATACCTGAGTTGTAGCCGATGGCTGTTTGCCGGTTTTATGTTTCGCGAGCCAAGCATCACGCAGCTTCTTGTCCTGCGGCTACGTGTGAATAATGCTGACCCCGTGCTCCGTTGCGTACGTCCGGCACTGCGGCACCGAGCAGTAGCCTACCATGTTGCGCGCCTTCAAAGGCAGCCACTACCTATTGTGGTGCTTTCAAGCGTTGTAAAGGAGACACTCGAAGCGGGAGAATCTCGCCACTAAACGAGGACCGCAGCGTACGAGGGAATTTAAACTCTCGTTTTCAGCTCGCTTCGGCGCTACCGAAGCAGCCGACGCGGACGCTATGTCCACGTGATCCCTAATAGCACGTCACGCCGACGGTGGCGCCAGCTTTTCCAGTGGTGGAGCTCGAGGCCAATAGAACACAAGGTATATCTTTCTCAGCATAAATTCCAGTAATACTTGCTATATTTACCGAAACCACTCTTAATATTCTGAAGTTTCTGCGAAAATAAACTAACGTGTCCTTATTGCAGAAATGCACAAGGATCATTGCTGATAAGAGGAATGAAAATAGCTGCATGTATGGCATAGTTTCTCAAAAAAATTGTACATGTGACTGTACAAATTCTTCAAAGACACTGACAACAAACTTATTGGCATTATGTTGCAATCTGAAAAATCTCCTTAGTGTTATATCTAGCACAAAAATCACCATAAGCAACATCTGCGAATTTGGTGAAAGTAGAAGCTAAAAAAAGTCATAATACGATCAAGCCTGCTCGAAAAGAACTTGCCACAGCAGCCAATGTTTCAACAAGGGAATTTGTCAAGGCGTGTTTTCTTGTGGAAGGGCTGAATCCAATGACATCTCTTGTTGACCACAATTGATAATTCCAAGTACCCAGCTTCCTGTTAACATCTGTCCAGTTCGGACCGTCGTCATACAGTGCGACTTAATTGCATTCCCACTAATTTGGGCTCACCCTATTCAAGAAGTCCCTTTGCTGGGTATTGGGAGCGTAAGTTTCGGTATTTTAATAGAAACACTAACAAAAAATAATGTGTGACACATAAAATTGTTGCACTTTTCAGTTCATTTATTGAAGAGACACACACCACTTCGATGACAAATTGCAATGTCCAAGTAGACCTTTATTTTAGAATACTGCCAGTCTCTGGTTAAGACTTGAGCAGTTGGGCAATACATTTGTCAGGTTTTGAAAGCTATAGTATAATTCTTCGCAGCAGCTCTGCACACAGTATAATTACCAAAACAATTCCACAGTAAAAAAAGGTGAAAGTTCAAAAAAGTACAGTTAAAAACAGTTAAAAAAAGGTGAAATAAATTAGTGCAAAGAAGTTTCAGAAAGCACATACAGGTTTAAATGCAAAACATGATCACAATATAATGTCTACTGTTTAGAGCTGACAGAATGACCTCATCACTAGTGTTTAAAATGTGCCCTCTAGTTGGGAACAAAAAAATTGGAAATATGCGTCCAGGTAGTTCCATTCTCGTGTTAATAGCGCGAAAAAAGAGTGTTTAAAGGTGTCACTATGATATAACACTCACTTAGGGCTTACGCGTATATTAAAAAGATTCACTGAACTTTTTAGCAGATTTTGAAGGCCCATATTTTAAATTGGCGCCAGCTTTACGAACCGAACACGTACCCCAAGGTTATCAGCACAGATTTTTTTTTGCAGTAGTAATGTACGCCTGTTCAGGTTATCGCCTCATCAGGCCAAATTCCAATATATGATTCATGTGATTTAATATTTGTTCTAAAAAAGAGACACCCCGTGTACATATGGGCTTTTGAAATATCAGAGTATTAAATCTGACCCCCCCCCCCCCCCCCCATAGCGGCCATAAAACAAAACAGTTACTCCCCCTCCCCTTTTCAGCCACCACTCGTCTAAGTTTCAGCATGTTTCAATTTGTACCCAGGATTTATTAAAAGTTGTGATATAGCGGATTTATTTAAAAGGAATGTTCTGGTAAAACAAAAGCAATAACCACAGCTTCCTTAAGTGCTCCTCTGATTTAGCGTCAAAGGGTTGCATGGCAGACAAATCGCTAAATTGAGCCTTGATGAGAATGTCTTCCATAACGATTTTCTCCCTACTGAGGCTGCTAATGATACCCAAAAATAGATCACCCTGCTGCTGTTGTACGATCCGAAGGGCAGCTTAGCGCCTCATAACCTCTTGTTGAAATTATACATATGTTAAGGCAAGTGATTATTCCTTTCAAGGAAAAGAGGGGACCGGGACAAAAAACATTAGGTGGAAAATGATGATGTTGCCACAGGCTGGTTCAGTTGTTCGGTGCAGATTGCCGCTATATAGCAGCCACGCAGAAGATGTTTTCCAGACAAGAACAGCCGCGACCTTGATCAAAAAGCAATGCGCGTTGCTATGCATGCTGCCAGTCCTGCCGCTGCCATGCTAACAGATACGAAGCGGCATCAGGTTGTCTTTTATACAGTTCGGTGAGATGACGTACGCTGATGCCACCATAGAGTCGTCCCAGGGATCGCAGCAGTGAAAGTCGGCGATCCGTTGGTGACGTAGCAGTTGGTAGAAAATGATGATGTTGCCACAGGCTGGTTCAGTTGTTCGGTGCAGATTGCCGCTATATAGCAGCCACATGCAGAAGATGTTTTCCAGACAAGAACAGCCGCGACCGTGATCAAAAAGCAATGCGCGTTGCTATGAATGTTGCCAGTCCGTCCGCTGCCATGCTCACAGATGCGAAGCGGCATCAGGTTGTCTTTTATACAGTTCGGTGAGGTGACGTAAGCTGCTGCCACATTAGAGTCGTCCGAGGGGGTCGTAGCAGTGAAAGTCGGCGATCCGTTGGCGATGTAGAAGTTGGTGGAAAATGATGATGTTGCCAGAGGCAGGTTTAGCTGCTCGGTGCAGATTGCCGCTGGATAGCAGCCACAAGGAGAATACGTTTTCGAGACGAGAACAGACGCGACCATGACCATAAAGCAATATGTGGTCCTCATCATATTACAAGTCCTGCCGCTGCAATGATCACAGACGCGAAGGTGCATCAGCTTGTCTTTTATAGAGTGCGGTGATATGACGTTAGGTGACACCACATTAGAGTCGTCCCAGGGAGGTCTAGTGGTGAAAGTCGGCGAAACGTTGGTGATGTAGCAGTTGGTACAAAAGAATGATGTTGCCACAGGCAGGTTTAGCTGCTCGGTCCATATTGCCACTGGATAGCGGCCACACGTAGAAGACGTTTTCCAGACGAGAACAGCCGCGACCGTGATCAAAAAGCAATGCGCGTTGCTATGTATGTTGCCAGTCCTGCCGCTGCAGTGCTCACAGATGTGAAGCGGCATCAGGTTGTCTTTTATACAGTTCGGTGAGGTGACGTAAGCTGATGCCACTTTAGAGTCGTCCCAGGGGGTCGTAGCAGTAAATGTCGGCGAAGCGTTGGTGATGTAGCAGTTGGTGGAAAATGATGTTGTTGACACAGGCCGGTTCAGCTGCTCGGAGCAGGTTGCCGCTTTATAGCAGCCACACGGAGAAGGCGTTTTCAGACGAGCACAGCCGCGTCCTTTATCAAAAGGCAAAACTGGTTGCTGAGCATGCTGCAAGTCCTGCCTTTGCCATGCTCACAGATGCGAAGTGGCATCAGCTTGCTTTTTATACAGTTTGGTGAGGTGACGTAAGCTTATCCCCCCAAAAAATTATGGGGTTTTACGTGCCAAAACCACTTTCTGATTATGAGGCACGCCGTAGTGGAGGACTCTGGAAATTTCGACCGCCTGGGGTTCTTTAACGTGCACCTAAATCTAAGTACACGGGTGTTTTCGCATTTCGCCCCCATCGAAATGCGGCCGCCGTGGCCGGGATTCGATCCCGCGACCTCGTGCTCAGCAGCCCAACACCACAGCCACTGAGCAACCACGGCGGGTAGCTTATCCCAACTTAATGTTGTCCCAGGGGGTCGTAGGAGTGAAGGTCGGCGATTAGTTGGTGATGTAGCGGTTGGTGGAAAATGGTCATTTTGCCTGAGGCCGGTATATCTTCTTGGTGCCAATTGCCGCGGGATAGGAGCCACACGCTGAAGACGTTTTCCAGACGAGAACAGCCGCGACCTTGAAGTAAAGGCACTGAGGGTTGATACGCAGGTTTCCAGTGCTGCCGCTGCCATACCCACAGATGCGAAGCGGCATCAGCTTGTCTTTTACAGTGTGGTGAGGTGACGTAGGCTGATTGCACTTTAGAGTCGTCCCAAGGAGTCGTAGCAGCGAAAGTCGGCGATTGGTTTGTGATGTAGCAGTTGGTCGTAAAGGATGATGTTGCCATAGGCTGGTTTAGCTGCTCAATTCGGATTGCCTTTAGATAGCAGCCACACGCAAAAGAAGTTTTCGAGACGGGAACAGCTACGCCCTTGATCAAAAACAATGCTAATTGCTTAGCATGTTGCCAGTCCTGCCGCTGCCATGCTCCCAGATGCGAAGCAGCATGAGGTTGCCTTTTTACAGTTCCGTGAGGCGACGTATGTTGACGCAACTTTAGAGTGTTCCAAGAGGCCCGTAGTGGTGAAAGTCGGCGATCCGTTGGTTATGTAGCAGTAGGTGGAAAATGATGTTGCCACAGACCGGTTTAGTAGCTCGGTGCAAATTTCGACTGGATAGAAACACACGAAGAAGACGTTTTCCAGACGGGAACAGCTGCGACCTTGATCAAAAAGCAATATGCGTTGCTAGGCATGTTGCCAATCCTGCCAATCCAATTCTCACAGATGCGAAGAGGCATCAGCTTGTCTTTTGTACAGTTCACTGAGGTGACGTAAGGTGACCCCACTTTAAAGTGGTGCTTGGGGGGCGTAGCAGTGAAAGTCGGCGACCCTTTGGTGATGAAGCATTTGGTGGAAAACGATGATTTTGCCACAGCCAGGTTTAGCTGCTCAGTTCAGATTGCCGCTGGATAGCAGCCACACGGAAAAGACGTTTTCCAGACGAGAACAGCCGCGACCTTCCTTTAAAAAGCAATGCTCATTGCTCAGCATGTTGCCAGACTTTCCACTGCCATGCTCAAAGATGCGAAGTGGCATAAAGTTGTCTTTCATAGCGTTCAGTGAGGTGACGTAAGGTGATGCCACTTTAGAGTGGTCCCTGGGGGTCGTAGCAGCGAAAGTGGGTGATCCGTTGGTGATGTAGCAGTTGGTGGAAAATGATATTGTGGCCGCAGGCCGGTATATCTCCTCGGTAAAGATTGCCGGTGGATAGCAGCCATGCACAAAAGAAGTTTTCCTGACGAGAACAGCCGCAACCTTGATAAAAAAGCAGTACTGTATGCTCAACATGTTGCCAGTCCTGCCGCTGCCATCAGGCTGTCTTTTATAGATTGCGGTGAGGTGAAGTAAGCTGATGACACTTTAGAGTGGTCCCAGGGAGTCGTTGCAGTGAATGTCGGCGATCCGTTGGTGATGTAGCAATTGGTGGAAAATGATGATATTGCCACAGGCCGGTTTAGTAGCTCGCTGGAGATTGCAGCTGGATAGCAGTAACACCCAGAAGGCATTTTCCAGGGGAGAATAGCTGCCTTCTTGATCAAAAGCAAAACGTGTTGCTGAGCCTGTTGCCAGTCCTGGCTTTACAATGCCCACATAGGCGAAGCGGCCTCAGCTTGTCTTTCATACAGTTTGATGAGGTGACGTAAGCTGATGCCACTTTAGAGTCCTCTCAGCGGGTCGTAGTAGCTAAAGTCGGCGATTTGTTGCTGATGTAGCAGTTGGTGGAAAAGGATGATGTTGCCACAGGCCGGTTTAGCTGCTCGATGCAGATTGCCGCTTGTAGCAGCCACATGCAAAAGACGTTTTCCAGACGAGAACAGCCATGACCTTGTTGAAAAAGCAATATTCATTGCTCAGCATGATGATAGTCCTGCCGCTGCCATGCTCACAGATGCGAAGCGGCATCAGTTTGTCTTTTACAGTGCGGTGAGTTGACGTAAGGTGATGCCGCTTTAGAATGGTCCCAGGGGGTCGTAGCAGCGAAAGTGGGCGATCCGTTGGTGATGTAGCAGTTGGTGGAAAATGATGTTGCCGCAGGTAGGTTTAACCGCTCGGTGCAGATTCCCGCTGGATAGCAGCCCCACGCAGAAGAGGTTTTCCAGGCGAGAACAGCTGTGACCATGATCAAAAAGGAATATGGGTTCCTCAGCATATTACCAGTCCTGTCGCTGACATGCTCACGTCTACGAAGGTGCTTCGGCTTGTCTTTTATTAGGTGCGGTAAGGTGACGGAAAGTGACGCCACTTTAGAGTCGTCCCTAGGAAGTGTAGTGGTGAAAGTTGGCGATCCGTTGTTGATGTTGCAGTTGGTGGAAAATGATAGTGTTGCCGCAGGCCGGTATATCTTGTCGGTGCAGATTGCCGCTTGATAGTAGCCAAGCGCAAAATATGTTTTCCTGACGAAAACAGCCGCGAACTTGATAAAAAGCAGTACGGTTTGCTCAACATGTTGCCAGTCCTGCCGCTGCCATGCTCACAGATGCAAAGTGGCATCAGCTTGTGTTTATAGAAATAGCTTAGGTGACTCAAAATGACGCCACTTAGGAGTGCTGCGAGGGGGCCCATGCAGTGAAAGTCGGCGACCCTTTGGTGATGAAGCACTTGGTGGAAAATGATGATGTTGCCACAGGCAGGTTTAGCTGCTCGGTGCAGATTGCCGATTGATAGCAGCCACACGCAAAAGATGTTTTCCAGACGAGAACATCCACGACCTTGATGAAAAAGCAATGCTTATTGCTCAGCACGTTGGCAATCTTGCCGTTGCCATGCTCACAGATGCGACGCGGCATCAGGTTGTCTTTTATACAGTTCAGTGAGGCGACGTAAGGTGATGCCACTTTAGAGTGGTCCCTGGGGGTCGTAGCAGCAAAAGTGGGCGATCCGTTGGTGATGTAGCAGTTAGCGGAAAATGATGATTTTGCCAGAGGCAGGTCTAGCTGCTCAGTGCAGATTGCCGCTGGATAGCAGCCACACGCACAATACGTTTTCCAGAAGAGGACAGCCGCGACCCTGTTGAAAAAGCAATGCTCATTGCTCAGCCTGATAGTCCTGCCGCTGCCATGCTCACAGATGCGAAGCGGCATCAGCTTGCATTTTATACTGCTTGGTGAGGTGACGTAATCTGATGCCACGTGAGAGTGGTCCCAGGGACTCGTTGCAGTGAATGTCGGCGATCCGTTGGTGATGTAGCAATTGGGGGATAATAATGCTGTTGCCACAGGCCGGTTTAGTAGCTCAGTGCAGATTGCCGCTGGATAGCATTGACACCCAGAAGGCATTTTCCAGGGGAGAATGGGCGCGTTCTTGATCAAAAAGCAAAACGTGTTGCTGAGCATGTTGGCAGTCCGGCCTTTGGAATGCTCACAGAGGCGAAGTGGCGTCAGCTTGTCTTTTATACTGTTTGGTCAGGTGACGTAAGCTGATGCCACTTTAGAGTCGTCCCAGCGGGTCGTAGTAGGTAAAGTCGGCATTTGCACTCTGCGGCAGCAGCGGCGTGGCGCTAGTTCTGTGGCTACGTTCCTAACCGGGGAATTCTTTCTGTAAACGCAGGTCCCTACGTCTGCGCATCTCTGCCAGGCGTACAGTTTTTTTTTTTGCCTTCTGCAAGCTGAATTGCATCACTGCCACGTGCCTTGACTACCTTCGCGGTGCCTGCGGTTGAGCGGGACTATCTACTGGTGCGCCGTACGTACCTGCTGTGAAGTGCATCGCCTGTCCGCGGAGCAGCTGCCACTCGGGAACCAGTATATGAAGCCACGTCGACTGAAGACCGACTGCATTTGCACTCTGCGGCAGCAGCGGCGTGGCGCTAGTCCTGTGGCTACGTTCCTAACCGGGGAATTCTGTCTGTAAACGCAGGTCAGTATACACCACAACTTGAGCCTCCTCCGCTGCCGCGAGTGTTCTTGTTGCATGTGTACAAATTTTCTGCAATGGCCGATACTGCTCAGTGTGCTTCATGTAGCCTAACCTTTCCCGACGATGCACCGTCCATTTTATGCGTCAGTTGTGGTTGCAGGTATCACTTAGGAAGTTGTTCGGGGGAGGACGAAATAACCATGACTCGAAAAAGGAAAAAAAAGTGGAACTGTGAAGCCTGCAAACCTAAAGCAACGATTGATCCTGACAGCTCAGCAGATGCACGCTCTATCACTGATGTGTTCAATGAGCTAGCTGCCATAAATCAAAAGCTGCTAGAAGTAAACGTAATAAAGAAAAACGCAGAGTTGTTACTGAATCTGAAGGCCACTGTGGATGGCATCGAGTCCTTGGTGACACTTGTTTCCGAGAAGTATGATACGCTACTGGATAAGATGACAGCTCAGGAAAACAAAATTGGCACGTTAGAGAAAAGAGTTGCCGTCATTGAAGCGTCAGGGGACTGTGAAGAAACGAAAAAACTCAGAAATGACCGTAATCAACTTGAGCAGTATGGACGACGACACAATATGGAAATACACGGCATAAGGTTCACCGAGAATGAGGACTTTCTCAGCAAGGTTAACATCCTTGCTAGTGAACTCGGTCTGTAGTCTGTAACTACAAGGGAACTCGATGCTGTTCATAGACTTCCGGCGAAACAAGGAAAGACACAGCCAATACTACTGAGGTTTCAGTCTCGAACTACTAAGGAAGAATGGCTCAAAAAGAGAGCTGTCTTGAGGGAGAAGAAATCAACTGTGGGTTTGCGTGAGAACCTTACAGCTACGAACAAGCGACTATTTTGGCTAATGAAAGCAAAGGCAACTGAAAAGGATTACATGTTTACATGGATAAAGGAAGGAAAGCTGTTCGTCAGGAAACGTCATGGGGAACGCGCAATTAGAATTCAATCAGAAGATGACTTGTCCAGGATAGAATAGAAGCTGACAATGTCAGTAACACTGATATAAAATGGCAGAACTACTTAGCCAAAGAGACAACCAATACTATAGTCAAGCAACGTTCCGAGTAGATGTGGGCAACTATGTTCATAACAAGCAATGCTTCTCAGTTTTTCACATGAATGCTAGAAGCCTCAGGAACAAATTTGACGAAGTTAACATGCTTCTTGACTCTCTGCACTATAGTTTCAATGTCTTGGCTGTTACAGAAACCTGGTACAGTTCTAATGATTTTATTCCCGAACTTGAAGGTTACAGCTGTGTCTATTTCGCGATGTAAACGACGAGGTGGTGGCGTTGCAATCTATTTTCGCAATGACGTATTGTACAACGAGTTAACAGAGTACAGTATGGTTAACGATGATTGCGATTCACTTGTGGTTGAGTGCGATGGCCTGCTTCTTGCTGTCCTGTACCGTCCGCCTGCAGGTAGTGTGAATATTTTTTTGCAAGTTGTTGAAAGGATCCTGGAGCACAGCTTATTGTTGAAAGTGCCCGTGTTACTCACTGTTGACTTTAATATTGACCTCCTTAATGAGAACTCTATTAAATATGATCTACTAGATGTTATTCACTCTTATGGCTGTCGGAATTTAATCGAAGCACCAACAAGAATTAATGTCGAAACAAGTACACTGTTAGACTTGTGTATAACGAATCATTTAAGTGACGAAATGGTCTCAGGCATAATATCTAGCGGCATCAGTGACCACTTACCACTCTTTTGCATTATACCACGCTCTAACTATCGTAGTGTTTCGCAGAATGGGAAAGAAGCGAGAGCAAGTAGAAAAATAAGTGACAATAACATTACGAAGTTCCAGGAGCTTGTAACTAACACCGATTGGAGTGTAATAGAGAGAGAAAAAAATGTTGACCAGGCTTACAGTAAGTATATAGCACTCTTTAAAGAAATTTACGACACTTGTTTCCCACTAGAAATGCGCAAAACGCACCGAAAAATTAGAAAGCCTTGGGTCTCCTACGAACTATATAAAGAAATTGAACGCCGCAAAAAGCTATTTGAAACATTCATTAAATCGAAAGATCCACACGTCCTGAAAACCTACAAGCAGCTTCGAAATAAAACAAACTCTAAAATGAAGAAGGCTAAACGCGAGTACTATCAGAACAAGTTCACCGCAGCTGCAAACAATCCTTCACTGCTTTGGAGAACATTTCGAGAATTATTGACGGGCAACAAAACGAACTGTCCTCAGTCAATAGTTATCGACGGGATAACATTATCAGGGGAATGCCTAGCCAACAAGTTTAACTCGCATTTCCAGGTTTCTGCTGCGCAGTGTAGCGATGCTCCTGTGGGCCGATGTGAAGCATACAAAAGATGTTCTGATATGCCCACTATATTCCTGTACCCAACAAGCCCAGCAGAGATAGCAGACGTCATATCTACACTAAAGAATAACTGCGCATGCGGAGCGGACGAAATAAGTACAAAGCCTATAAAGAGTGTAGCGCAAGTAATATGTCACCCGCTTTCGCATATCTGCAACCTCGTCTTATCGACTGGTGAATTTCCCGTGCTCATGAAAATTGCGAGAGTAGTGGCACTGCATAAGGGGGGTGCGTTAGATAACCTCAATAATTTCAGACCCATCTCAGTTCTTCCTATCTTTTCTAAAATCCCTGAACGCATTTTAAATAAAAGAATAGTTGGGCACTTGAGAAAACACAAAGCAATAGTACCAGCACAATTCGGGTTTCAGAAACAAAAGTCTACTGAGCAAGCGCTTTTGCATGCGAAAGACCACTTAATTAAGAACTTTGAAAAACAGACTTACACTATTGGAGTGTTTTTGGATTTCCGAAAGGCTTTTGACTCTATTAATCACGATATTTTGCTTCGAAAGTTACCCTGGTATGGCATAAGAGGTGTAGCATATACTTTAATTAAGAACTATCTCAGCTCCCGTAAACAGTTTGTTAGCCTAAAAGATTCTAAGTCCCAACTTCTTGATTTAAACTGCGGTGTTCCTCAGGGCTCAATCCTAGGCCCAACTTTGTTTCTTCTCTATATCAATGATATTGTTAACATCCCAAACACACCGTGCATAACTTTGTATGCAGATGACACCAGCGTTTTCTTCTCTGATCATAACATTCAAGAAGCATTTAACGTAGCCAATAGATGGATGGGGGACCTCAACTGTTGGCTAAATTCAAATAGAATACAACTGAACTGCGAAAAAACAAAGTACGTCATATTTAGACCAAAAGGAAAGCAGCTGATGGGTCACTACGAGTTAAATTTTGGGGGGCGCATTATAGAAAATACGAAGTGCGTAAAATTTTTAGGCGTATGGTTTAACGGAAACCTGTATTGGTCCATTCATGTGGAGACCCTCAGAGCCGACATTCGTAGAGCGACGGGAATGGTTAACATGTTAAAGCATCTTATTCCAATGAATTTAAAGAAACAGCTATATTACACACTAATGAGAGAGAGAGAGAAAAAAACTTTATTGCTGCTATCAAGGGGTTTAGCGGTGAGCCGTCTTGCGCTTGCTGCCTGGCTCTTCAGCACGGGTGTGCCCCTATTCCAGGGCTCCACTGAGCCTGGCCACTTCGCACGCGTGCTGCACCATTGCCCTTTGGGCGGTGAGCTCGCTGCTGGTGAGCAGGCCCTCCCTTTGCTCCGCACTCGGGTTTTTATGTTTATGGAATGTGTAGTTGTGCTTACATTCCCATGTTATGTGGTAAAGAGTTGGTATTTCTCCGCACCATGGGCAGGAGTTTCTGTATTGTGTCGGGTACATTTTACTTAGTATGTGTAGATTATAGAAAGTTCCGGTTTGTAGCCTTCTCCAGTCGGCTGCTTCCTGTTGTGTAAGTAGTGTGTGTGGCGGAGGATATTTGATTCTCTGCCCTCTATAGTAGTTTAATATTTCCGCACACGTCGGCTCCACCGTTGTAGGGTTCTCGAGAGGCTCTATCTGTCCAGCTCGGTATGTCATCTCGCGAACTAGACTGTCTGCTCTCACGTTCCCTTCT
Organism: Dermacentor andersoni; assembly: GCF_023375885.2. Lineage (NCBI taxonomy): Eukaryota > Metazoa > Arthropoda > Arachnida > Ixodida > Ixodidae > Dermacentor > Dermacentor andersoni. The sequence goes on from NC_092820.1 coordinate 13,509,548, forward strand.
ATCCCGGTATGGGCCGGTATCCAGAAAATTTTGTGTTTAACTTTATTTCCGAGGGTTCCTGCTCCGAGGAGGATTCGCAGGGCCTCTTTACAGACTCTCCCCTGCATGTAATGCCTGCATGCAGCTTTGGAGTCTGTTAATATGGTTAGTGATCTGTTACTTCGGTAGCCTTCGGTAGCTGCAAGCGCTATGGCGACCTCTTCCCCCTCCGCTACCGTGCAATTCCTTATGGTTGCGCAGCTGATTGTCTCTCCCATGTAGTCTACTACAGCCGTAGCTACTCTGTGTGTTCTAGTGTGCTTGTCCCACGGGTATAGCCCTGCATCCGTGTACACCGTGTTTTCCTGTGTTGCCAGGTGGCCTTTCACGTAATCTGCCCTTGCCTGCCTTCTGGCTGCGTGTAGGTTCGCATCCATGTTGCGTGGAATTGGACTTATTCTGAGGGTTTGTCTGACGTTGTCTGGGATGTCTGCCTCTCTATCTATTGCCCCTTTCGTATCGTATCCTAGTCTCTTTAGGAGCATTCTTCCTGTAGCCGACTGCCAAAGTCTCGCTATTTGTGTGTTTAGTTGAGCTTCTGCCAGCTCGCTGAACGTGTTGTGTATTCCTAGCTGCAGTAGCTTGTCGTTTGAAGTATTCCTCGGTAGGTGTAGTGCCGTTTTGTACGCCTTCCTTAGTATGGTTTCTGCTTGTTCTCTTTCTAGCTTGTTCATCAAGTGGTAAGGTAGCGAGTATGTGACTCTGCTGACCACTAAACTTTTAACCAACTTGATCGTGTCTGCCTCTTTCATGCCATGTCTTCTATTTGAAACTCTCGTAATCATCCTGCTTACTTGATCTGTCGATTTTTGGAGTAAGCTAATTGTGTGACTGCATTTTCCGCTGCTTTGCAGCCACATTCCTAGAATTCTTATCATGTTCTTTTCCGCTATAAGCTGGCCCTCTAAGTTTATTTCGATTTCGGCCTTGGTGGGGTTCTTTCCAATTCTGAGTATTTCCGATTTCTCTGTGGAGCAAGCCAGGCCTCTTGCCTTAACATTGTTTTCTACGCGGTTTGCTGCCTCTTGCAGTTTCTCTTGCTTTTGTCTTAGCGTTCCTTGGTTGGCCCATATTGTGATATCGTCCGCATACATTGCATGTCGTATGCCCTCGATTTCGCCTAGTTCCCTGGCCAGGCCAAGCATCGCAATGTTAAACAGTATGGGTGAAATGACTGAGCCCTGTGGGGTACCTTTGCTTGGGGTGACAAAGGTATCGCTTCTTATATCCCCTAGTCCTATTGTGGCCGTTCTTTTTGCTAGGAAGGCTCTCACGTAGTCATGAGTCCTCTTCCCAGAATTTATGTTTTGAAGCCCTTCCATTATTGCCGCGTGGCTGACATTATCGAAGGCTCCCTTGATGTCTAGTGCCATTATGATGTTTTCTCCTGTCTTGGGTGCTTTGCTTAGGACCTCTTCCTTAATCTGTAGGAGGACATCCTGTGTTGATAGCTTTGCTCCGAAGCCAAACATACTGTGCGGATACAGTTCCTTGCCTTCCATGAGTTGCTGTATTCTCTTTGTGATTATTCTTTCGTATAACTTTCCCAAGCACGAGGTGAGGGAGATTGGTCTTAGGTTTTCTATCTGTAGTTTCTTTCCTGGCTTCGGGATCATTACGACCTCGGCGTGTTTCCATTCCTCCGGGATCGTTCCCTCGTTCCACAATTTGTTTAAGTAGATTGTTAATTGATCTATCGCCTCGTCGCTTAGGTTGCGAATGAGGGAGTTGTTAATTTTGTCTGCTCCCGCTGCTGTGTTTTTGGTTAGGGACCCCAGAGCTGCGTTCACTTCTTCTCGTGTGATTGGCCTGTCCATATCTGCCTTTTCTTCCCCCTGGTATTCCCCTTTATATTCTTCGGGTCTTTCCTGTCCGTAGCATTTGTTTTTCAAGGCCTCCATTAGCTGCTCTTCGGTACCATCGTACTGGTGAATCAGCCTCTGGATTGCCTTGTTGCTCTCTGCCTTTGTTTTCCCTGGGTCCATTAATGCTTTCAGAATGCGCCACGTTTTGGCCGTGTTGAGCGTACCTTGTAGCGAACTGCTAAACTGTTGCCAGATTTGCCTGACCAGTTGCGTTGCATATTCCTCTGCTTTTGCTGTGATTTCTGCTATTTTCTTTTTGAGTTTCTTGTTAAGCTTTTGTCTTTTCCATCTTTTAGTGAGCCCACGTCTCGCTTCCCATAGCCCAAGCAGACGTTTGACCACCTCCGGTACTTGCTCCGTCCTATCTATTTCATGCGTATATGTTTCCTGTATTTGTTTGAGCTGCCGACACCATTCCTTGATGGATGTGATCTCTCCCTTTAGTTGTTGACTTCCTTGTCTGAACGCGTCCCAATCTGTTAAATGGGCCAATCCTATCTTTCTCTTGACTGTTCCTGCTTCTATTGACGTTCTTATGATGTAGTGATCGCTGCCTAGGTTTTCTAGCGTGTTCTCCCATTCGACCTGGCTTGCTCCTTTCACAAAGGTTAGATCTGGGCAGGTATCTGGGCTTACGCTATTCCCTAGTCGCGTAGGTTGGTTTTCGTCTGTGAGTAGCTCACATCTTATCGTTTCCGCCGCGTCACTTATCTTTTGTCCTTTTCGTTCTGCCTTCTGGTAGCCCCAGTTCGGACTTTTGGCATTAAAGTCCCCTGCTATGATGAGTGTGTTCGATCTGGCTAGTTTGTCTGCCTCGGCAAACAGCTTCTCGAAATCTCCATCTTTTTGTCTAGGGGGGCTGTGTAGGTTTATTACGAACGTGCTTCTCCCTTTATATTTCTTTTTGGGTATGATTTCTGTGATCACGTGTTCGATTTTTGTCCCCTCAATCTCCTTGTGTGCTATGGTTACTATCTTATTGCTAATGAGGGTTGCGGTCCTTCCGCTCTCTTGGCACGTGTATCCCCTTAGCGTGGGTGTTATGTTGGTTTCCTGTAGCATGATTATGTCTGGTTGTGCTCCTTTAGTGTTAATAAACTGCTCTAAGAGGCCCTGCTTCCTCCGATACCCTCTACAGTTCCATTGCCATACGTTTAATTGGTTTTGTCCTGCCATGTTGTGTTGTTATTGTTTGCACTTTGGCTTTCAGGTCCGAAACGCCTCTCATTGTAGAGTCTATCTCTGGCGTCGTTAGTGGTTCTTTGGGTATTTTGGTTTTTAACGTAGGTGCGGAAGCTCTGTTCCTGCAACGCTTGCTTTTGCTGCATTTCGTGCATCTGCTTCTGTACTGTTATCATGAAACCTTTGATCTCGTCTCTGAAGTTTTGCTCTTCTGTCTGTTGCGTGTCCCCAACTGATGGAGCCGACGTGTTTGTCACGTTCCTCCCCTGTCTCTGCCACTGCAACTCTTTGATGAGCTCGTCTAGTTTTCTTTTAAGTTGCCTAGTCTCTTCGCGACATTGCTCTAACTCCTTTCTTAATGCCTTGTTTTCCTCCTCTAGTTTCTTTTCATTGTTTGTCTGTGTAGTGTTGGTATCCGAGTGCGGAAAAAGTGATTTGGGAGGGCCTGCTCTCCAGCTCACCTTAACGCCACCGTTCGTCTGCTGTTGTTTTGGTCCGGGCCCGTTCTGCTTCCCCAGTGGCGGGTAGGACTCGTCCCGGCGTCCGTCCTGGCTCGTGCTTCTTCCTCGGCTCCGGCTCCTTGACTTGCTTCTGCTTTGGTCCCGGGAGTCGTCTTCTTCTCCGAACCACCTTGGTCTTTTTCCTCGGCTACGGCTCCTGCTCCGGCTCCGCCATTGCTGGCCCTTTTGGGCGGATCTGCCGCGCAGCTCCTCCGCTGTCTTTAGCCGTTGTTTGCAGTCCCTTGTGCCCGTCTTGTGGTCGCCCCCGCAGACTAGGCATTTGGGTGTGCATTGATGCTCTGTAATTGGGTCTTGCTCTCCGCATTGCTTGCAGGCCTTGATGTTCGGGTTTGGGCAAACGTCCGATCGGTGTCCTTGCTGGCAACATTTGTAGCATATCGGTCTGCTCGGCCTGTAGGGGTAGCACCACATTTCTCCCCCGTAGTATAAAACTTGCTTGGGGAGAATGGGGCCTTCGAAAGTAATGAGAGCCGTGCTCGATCGGCCTAGTATTCTGGCTGCCAGTATCTTCACTCCCTGCGTTCGGGTTCGTAGGTTCGCCTTGAGCTCTTCCGGCGAGGTCCCCGCGTCCACCCCGTGGATGACCCCCCGCAACGTGCCCTCCGGCGCCGCCACGTGTGCGTTGATGGCGTAGCTGCTGTTCCCGAACGTTAGCTGCGTGATGCGCCGTATACGTTGGGCCGCCTCTTCGTTGTCGGTGCTTACTATTATGATGTTGGAGCCATTGCGCAGCCTGATGATCAAGTCTTCCGCCTTGCAACCGGATCCGGTGGCCGCGACCACCGCTCGCGCAACCTGGTGTGTCTGCAAGCTCTTGACTGCGAGTCCCCTCGGCCTGAGCACTATCTTTAAATCGTCCTTGGGGAGCGGAGGCAGTCTCCTCCGCGGCACCCCCTCTCCTCCTCCTCGCTTCGGCGCAGCTGGAGCGCCGTCTGTGTTCTTTGCGTCGCCTAGGGAATTTCTGTTCCCTAGCGCCGTTCCCGCCAAAACTTGGCTGCTCGATCCTTTGCCGTCTCGCTGGCGCCTCTTCTGTCTCCTGGACATGGCGATCTCCCATTCCGGGTCCGCGTCGTTATTGCTATCTGCCTGTGGTCTTCCTGTCATTGGGGTGCTGCCTCTGGGGGCTTTGGTGCCTGCCGCGGGCCCGCTTCGATCTTGCACGAGGACGGGCTCGGTGGCGTCGTGAAAATCTTCCTCCATGGTTTCCTGGGCTCGTCTGCACTATTCTCTTCTGGTCTGGGGAACTACTACCAAAACTAACCTTATGTCACTATATAGGCTGCAAAAAAGAGCCGTAAGGGCAGTTTGTAACCTACCTGTTCTTGCACACACTAAACCGTTTTTTGATAAGCTTGGCATACTCCATATAGACCACCTATTTTTGCATAAGCTATCGCTCGAGGCGTTCCGTCTCCGTCAGGCTGATCACATACAGTTTAATCAGACCTTCGCCACCAAAGAAACTCCGTATAACTTCAGACATGACCCAATCTCTATACCGCTTACTCGCACGAACTACGGGAAACAGGCATTACACTTTCAAATATCAACCTTACTAAACAATAATCCCACAATTCTGGAACAATTACAAACCACGAGATCAAGCTTGAGGTTCAAGAAATCTGTTAAAACGTATTTTCTTCGCTGCTTCATTGTATAACTTCCTTATGTACTGCAATGTTACTGTTTTGTTTTCCTTTTTAACATGTTCTGATCGAGATTCGAATTGTTAATCGTTTTTTATATGTTATCATATTTCGAAAATTGTAACACTTGTTGTGCTGTTGTTTGCTTCAGAGTGTCAACATGCTTTGGGTGCTGCAGCCTTTGTCAGGCAAGAATATTGCCTTTTGCTGCAGCCCCTGAGACAGCTGTATGTCTCAAACAACAAATAAATGAAATGAAATAAAATGAAAATGAAATTTGTTGGTGATGTTGCAGTTGGTCGAAAAGGATGATGTTGCCACAGGCTGGTTTAGCTGCTCGATGCAGATTGCCGCTTGATAGCAGCCAAATGCAAAAGACGTTTTCCAGACAAGAACAGCCGAGACCTTGATCTAAAAGCAGTGCGCGTTTCTATACATGTCACCAGTGCTGCCGCTGCGATGCTCGTAGATTCGAAGCGGCATCAGCTTGTATTTTATGTAGTTATGTGAGGTGACCCAATATGACGCCACTTCAGAGTGGTCCCAGGGGGCAATAGCGGTCCAAGTCGGCGATTCGTTGGTGATGTAGCAGCTGGTGGAAATTATGATGTTGCTACAGGCCGGTTCAGCTGCTCGGTGCAGAGTACCGCTGGATAGTAGCCACCCGCAGGAGATGTTTCCCAGATGAGAACAGCTGCGACCTTGAAGAAAAGAGAATGAGGATTGATCCGCAGGTTGCCAGTCCTGCCGCTGCCATGCTCACAGATGCGAAGCGGCATCAGTTGGTCTTTTACAGTGCGGTGAGGCGACGTAAGGTGATGCCGCTTTAGAATGGTCCCAGGGGGTCGTAACAGCGAAAGTGGGCGATCCGTTGGTGATGTAGCAGTTGGTGGAAAATGATGATGTTGCCACAGGCAGGTTTTGTTGCTCGGTACAGATATCCGCTGGATAGCAGCCAAATCCAAGAGATGTTTTCCAGACGAGAACAGCTGCGACTATGGTCAAAAAGCAATATGGGATCCTCAGGATAATCCTAGTCCTGTCGCTCACGGATACGAAGGTGCATCAGCTTGTCTTTTATAGGGTGCGGTGAGGTGACGAAAGGTGACGCCACTTTAGAGTCGTCCCACGGAGGTTTAGTGGTTAAAGTCGGCGATCCGTTATTGATTTTGCAGTTGGTGGAAAATGACAATGTTTCCGCAGGCCGGTATATCTGGCCTATGCAGATTGCTGCATGATAGCAGCCACACGCAAAATATGTTTTGCTGACGAAAACAGCCGCGACCTTGATAAAACAACAGTACGGGTTGCTCTACATGCTACCAGTCCTGCCGCTGCATGTACCCAGATGCGAAGCGGTTTCAGGTTATCCAGTATAGAGTGCGGTGAGGTAACGTAAATTGACGCCACTTTAGAGTGTTCCAAGAGACCCATAGCGGTTAAAGTCGGCGATCCGTTAGTCATGTAGCAGTTGGTCGAACGTGATGTTGTTGCCACAGGCCTGTTTAGTAGCTTGGTGCAGATTGCCGCCGGATAGCAGTCACACCCAGAAGGCCTTTTCCAAGGGAAGAATAGCCGCGTCCTTGACCAAAAAGGAAAACGCGTTGCTGAGCATGTTGCCAGTCCTGCCTTTGTAATGCTCGCAGAGGCGAAGTGGCATCAGCTTATCTTTTATACGGTTTGATGAGGTGACGTAAGCTGATGCCACTTTAGAGTTGCCCCAGCGGGTCGTAGTAGCTAAAGTCGGCGATTTGTTGGTGATGTAGCAGTTGGTGGAAAAGGATGATGTTGCCACAGGCCGGTTTAGCTGCTCGATGCAGATTGCCGCTTGATAGCAGCCACATGCAAAAAACGTTTTCCAGACGAGAACGGCCGCGACCTTGATCTAAAAGCAATACGCGTTGCTATACATGTTACCAATGCTGCCGCTGCCATGCTCGCACATTCGAAGCGGCATCAGCTTGTCTTTTATGCACTTATGTGAGGTGACCAAAAATGACGCCACTTAAGAGTGGTCCCAGGGGGCGATAGCGGTCCAAACCGGCGATTCGTTGGTGATGTAGCAGTTGGTGGGAATTATGCCGTTGCTACAGGTCGGTTTAGCTGCTCGGTGCAGATTGCAGCTGGATAGTAGCCACCCGCAGGAGACGTTTTCCAGACGAGAACAGCTGCGACCTTGAAGAAAAAGCAATGAGGATTGATCCGCAGGTGCGCAGTCCTGCCGGTGCCATGCTCACAGATGCGAAGCGGCACCGGCTTGTATTTTATACTGTTTGGTGAGGTGACGTAAGCTGATGCCACGTTAGAGTGGTCCCAGGGAGTCGTTGCAGTGAATGTCGGCGATCCGTTGGTGATGTAGCAATGGACCATTTCTGAAAGTTGAGCGCGCCCCCTACGCGACCGCCGCAAATCAGGCTGGGAATTGTGAGCGATCTTGGCGGGCAGGATCCGGCGCCGGAGCGGTACGACATGGACGTCGCGCAACAGCAGGTAAAAAAAAAAAACTTTTTTTTGAGTGCTAGTAATACTTTTGTTGCATGTTTGCGCCGCGCAAGTGATCTTTACATTGCCGTCCAACTTTCTTGTGATTATGCAGCCGACGCTACGAGCGCGAAGCGAGTATTTTCGCCCGTGAAGCGCGCACATGTGCCAGTGTCTCGCGCTCGGAGCTTGCGTTGCATAGCAACACCTTTGTCAGCGTTTTATAGCTATGCTACTGAAGGCACGAGCGCGATCCTACGGCTAGCAGGCGTGTTTTGCTGGTGAGGACGCGCTAACAGTGCATTTATTTACTAGTCGCCCGTCGGAAACCTCCGAAGTTTGTGCGGCTGTTCCGGCGGCAGGCGTAGTACGTAGCGTACAGTACATTCATGTTTGTTGCAACAGTGCGACACCCTCTTGTGAGAATGTATGCGCTGCATTTCAGCAAAATACCTCGTTATCGAGCACTGCCCATTCAGTCTTTTGGTTACGGCGTGCTATTTAATCTACGGACAAGTCTGAAAAAAGTATATCGTCGAAAGGAACGGACAGCGCATACGTTCAATAATGTACATCTTGCAAGAAATAAGTAAGCAATGACAATTTCGATAGCGTGACTTTCATAGCGCATGCCTGAGTGCTTCCACGTGATCTATGTCTGCTTGACGCTGATGGTTTAGAAACAGTCTGGTTGTGAGAATAACCATTGTTGCTAGTAGCGCTGTGTGTTGTCTTTGTTATGTGCCTCCTAGTGTCCGAGTTATGTTTTGCTCTGTACCACTATTCCTGTAAAACGTGCACTGGACTGTCAGTTTCATATATGCAAGTACATTTGATACAGCAGGTAAAGAAAAGAAAAGATATCAGACCACGCGCTTCCTTGTTGCTTCATTTGTTGATATCTCGGCATCAAATTCTTCGAATGACTCGATGTCCTCGAATGGTTTTTGGACCACATACTTTACGGGCCCAACTTTCAAAGGGGCACTGCATAGCTGTTGTGCAATGGCATCACGTTGGCGCCCTTGGTGCTCAACTGTCATTAAAATTGTTTGCAAGGTCTTGAAAGCGAGGTGTTCAAAACCTACTAAGATTGAGGTAACAATAACAATGTAATAAAAAATCTGCAGCTTACTTACATATTCGAAAAGAAATGTATGTAATCATTGTATTCTGCTAGCATTAGGCTATGGAGCTAGAACTTCGGTAACTAAGAAAACTAAAAAAAAGCCAATCATGCAATGAGCAATGAACCAAAAAAAATATATGCACATGCAGGAGGTAGGCAAATGACATTCTAGTTTAGAATAAGGGGAAGTGAAACTGGAAAGGTTGTCTCATGCATGTAATGGGTAGACCAGATGAATGGTGATATATAAAAGGAAGAGCAGGCAGTGAGGGCAGCAGAGAATTATGCAGACAGAGTGATGAGATCAAGAAATCCGCAGGCATAGGTTAGGTTTGGCAGATGAAGCATACAGTCAATTTGAGATGCAAGGTAGAGGCCATCCACCTGTAGTAGACGAGGCAAGCTGACAATGAAAACTCGGACGATGCACACTCGTAGTTTCTTGTCTATTTCACATCGACAGCAAAAATACATGCGCATAAAATTCTTAAATTTTAGAGTGGTTGCTTGGGCTAGTTGGTAATTCATGATGAAAAATAATGTACAGCGCGAAGCACAAGGACTGCAAGAGATGACATAGCGCTGGCTAGGACTGCGAGAGACGACATACGCAGCGCTGTGTATATCGTCTCTCGCAGTCCTTGTCCTTCACGCAGTACGTTATTTTTTATCGTAAATTTTGTCCAGGGTGTCACACTCAACTGTGGTTTTGGATGCTAACCATTATTTTAAAAAAGCCCAAGGAATTCGGGCATGCATTATGCACAGGCAGAATACGTAGCACCAGAAAACATCTCAAATTTGAACACCAGTTTAACAGAATGTAGTTTTGTTTACCAGATGGCGCATTCACGGTTGAAACCGGCCTGCTTGTGGGCCTTGAGGTAGGTGCTGCAAGTTATTTAGCCATTGGGAGTGCATTTCCCGCACAAATTTCTTTGCCAACGAAATGTCCATCAATTGCAAAAGAAGGTTTTCTAGTTCACAAGTTTGCAGTTGCATAACGTGCTAATGTCGAGGTTGCATTATGAATGTAATCAAATTTTGCAAGCTCATTCAGCAGTATTGCCTATTTAAATTGCAACGGATTCTACTCTCTATTGTACCAGAAAACAATACACATAGTCATGCCCTTTTTTATGACAGAGCATGGCTGAACTTAGCATTCAAATTATCGCCTAATATCAACTAAAAGTAATATGCACTTACTAGACAGTACATCAGCAGTGGGAAATGAAGCCCTGCTTATCCCATATGATCCTGCAAGTTATGCCAAGAGAAGTAACAGCAGTGCAATCAATATACTTAGTCTTACCTGATTGTCAGATGTCATTTCTTGGCTGAGAGGCAGCCGTAAGAGGTGAGCGGGCATGGGTGCTAGTTTTCTGGCGTCTCTCCGACCCTATTCGCAAAGACAAGTCTCGATGCAACAAAGGGAATAAATTGGCATGCCATGGTACTAGAACATGATGTACTCAATCTACCTAAATGCTCATGCTCAAATGGCTGGCTCCAACAGTGGTAATGGCCTTCAGAAAACAGCACAAATATAGTATTGGAGCTGATTTTTATAGCCATGCATACCTTACCTGAGCTTGCTGTCGCCGTTTGACTAACACACGGACACAAGCCTGGCAAGTCACTCTGAGCGTTGTCTGCAATGTCACCAAAATAGAAGCAATAAACTGCAGTTTTGAATAAGATTATTACACTGACAAAATGTGTGCGTTTTAGAGCAGTCTTCAAATTCAAATCTACCTCCTCCACAGGGCGATGAGATGCAACTCAAACTGCTGCTTTCTGCAATGTAGCATGAATTTAGTGTTGGACTCATAATGAGCAATTTCGCAAACTCAATATAAATGGCTCAGTCAGCTGCACCCAACTGTTTGTAGCAAAGGAAAGCTGCCATTAAATGTGAGAACGTGTGCTGAATGTAGGTAGGTTGTATTCGTTTACTCAAAGTGTCGAAATATGTACACAGACAGTGAGCATACGGTAGCATAAGTAGCAACCTTCAGGTGACCACTCAGACCACACTGAAGCCATGCAGCCATCATATTAAATTTTTGTGCAGCTGGTCCCTTGTGTAAGGAGGCTTGTGGATTTTTGAGTAAATGAAAATGCTGAGATATCCAACAAAGATTTAAAGATTTGCCTCGTTGGCAGCTGCATGACACATAACTTGTTTTGCTTTGTGTTGATTTTTGATTTTTTCAGTTAAATCAGCAACACAATATGTATTAGTCGATGATGGACAAAGATTTAAAAAATAATTGTACAGAATACACAAGGTTAAACTGTTCAGCCACTTCAAGATAAACTAGAGGTCTTACCATCATATTCAGGACGCCGTGGAAAGCTCCGTCGCAGTGGCTCCCTTCAGAACACTCAGGACTACCACACATTCTTTCTGCACAAGAACCCAAGGCATGACTTCAGCTGTGCCCAATTGCTTGTAATTCTTAATTTAATTTTATTTAATTTACAATTCCTAATTGTAATTGCTTCTAATTTATAACTAAATGCCAGAACATGCAGTAAATGTTTGTAGGTTGTATTAATTTACGCAAAGTGTCAAAATATGTAAACAACGTGAAGAAGCGGGGTTAACTGAGGGGCCCCGATAATAATGAGAAGCCCACAAACAAAGACACGAAGGAAAACATGGGGAAAAGTACTTGTATTTACTAACGGAATTAAAAAAATGATTAATTAACGGAAATGAAGGTGGATGAAAAAAAAAACAACTTGCCACAGGTGGGGAACGATCCCAGGTCTTCGGATAATGCGTGCGACGCTCTAACCAATGAAGCTACCGCAGTGCCGTTTCCTTATCCACTTTCTTGGGTAACCTTGGGAGTGTAGCCAGCGCCGCCACTCACAAACCTTGTCGGCGCATGCGGAACATCCTTTCTGCTTCAGGCGTCACCAGTACGTGATCTTTTTAGGTAAAGGCAACTGGTCAATAAACCCCCGCATGCTACCTGAAGTCATCAATCTTGCCATATTCGAGACCCTCAAGTGGTCAATAAACCCATGCATGCTACCTGAAAGCATCGATGTTGCCGGATTCCAGACCCTCGTCGAGGGTCTGGAATCCGGCTACATTGATGCTTTCAGGTGGCATGGAATGTCTCGAATCTGGCAACATTGATGCCTTCAGGTAGCACGCGTGGGTTTATTGACCAGTTGCCTTCACCAAAAAAAAAAAAATCACGTACTCGTGACGCCTGCGGCAGAAAGGATGTTCCAATCAGTCGCAAGGTTTGCGAGTGGTAGCACTTGCTAACACTCCCAAGGTTACTTGTAGTAGTAAAACAAATACTCAAGAAAGTGGATGGGGAAACGGCACCGCGCTAGCTCAATTGGCTAGAGCATCGCATGCGTAATGCGAAGACTTGGGATCATTCGGCACCTGCGGCAGGTTGTTTTTTCATCCACCTTCATTGCCAATAATTTATCCTTTCTTTAATTCAATTAGTACATACAAGTAATTTCCGCTACGTTGTCCTTGGAGTCTTTGTTTGTTGGCTTCTCAAAATATGTAAACAGGCACCTTACAGACACGTTCTCATTTATGTTGTACCAAGATAATTTTTCTAACTATAACGAACGTGACACAACGTGAGATGCTTTACAGAAGTCAAGAAATGTACAGTCAACAGAATGTCCTATATCCCGTGCGCTCGTTAAGTGATGAATGAATTCTATAATTAGTAAAGGCAAGGCGCAGAAGAACAGGACTCAAGAAGAACACACACGACAGGACCTGCGCCAGTCCTGTCGTGTGTGTTCTTCTTGAGTCCTGTTCTGCGCCTTGCCTTTACTAATTCAAGCATGAACCAACTACCCCAAGCAAGAGTTTTACTTGAATTCTGTAAGCTGGGTGCCACACGAGTAACCGCTGCGAAAACCATGCTGATGGGTATTTAACAATTAGCATGCACTAAGATGACTCATATTGGTATAAAGCTTGTGCTCTAAAACTGTCACGCTGGTCAAAGACACTGGTCAATATTCTGAAACAATCTTTAAAGTCCAGGTTTAAGTATGGGCACAACGTTTGCAAGTTTTCATTCATCAGGTAAAGATCAGTCCTGTAATGACTTGGTGAAGAAAATCTGCAGCTACTTTGAAAAAAAAAGCACAAGAAGAGAGCAGGATCGTGGGTAAACCGTCTGGTGTAGTAGCACTCTTTTCGTTAAAGCATTTTAAGAATGACACGATTCCTCGCTCTTCAAATAGAACATCTGCCAGGGGTTCGGTAAGTCAGGTTGATAGTCGGCCGGGCAAATGTTGCTTTTAGCAGTAGAAAATACCAAGCTTAAAAACGCCTTCAGGCAGTTCACTTTCTCCAGATTATAGAGAACAATAATTCCGTCACGATCAAGTGGTGGGAAGGACAGCCCACCCTTTCTATTTTTTAAAATATAGACTGCCAAAATCCTTTAGGGTGATCCTGAATGTGCAGGTCAAAGGACTGGAAGTAGGCAAATTTGACTTTTTTAACCAAACTGTTCATATCTTTTGTAATCTTTCTGAACTGATTCTAGCTTTCTTGCAATTATTTTCTTTTGAGGCATGCGTATAGATGTCTCTCTTCAACGCATCTGCACACCTCTTTTGTAAACCATGGCTTGCTTTTGCTGCGACGTTTCGTCATCACCCATGACGTCACATATCGTTCACGCAGATAGAAAAGTTTATCTTTCAGTGTGCTGAAACACAAGCTAACCCAACGCAAGCTAATGGTCTTACCATTATATGCAGAGTGCTGTGGAAAGTTCCACGAGTGCAGTGGCTCCTTTGCAGACCGCTTTGCAGTACCATGCGTTCTTTCTGCACAAGAACATAAGATACAACTTGGAAAGAATTCTGCTCGTTGCAATCACAACAGCAGTACTTGTTAATAGTATAAAGATATTTTGTAATGCTAATGTTTCAGGTTTAATATATAGACCCGTTAGGTGCACAGACAGCTACATAAACGTTAGTGGGCTTGATGTCCCTGCAGCCAGTGATGTTAAAATTTGCTACATGCTGTGATACAAGCTCTCGGTGATGACAGTTGTGAATGCAGATGTTACACAATAACAAATACGAACATGCAGAAAACGAGCAAATGACATGCCACAACTCTTTCAAGCAACAAGTAAAACCGAAATGTTGTTCACTTGCCTGCACATAACATAATTGCACCTGCATAGCAAAACAAGTGAAGTAAAAATTACCAGATTTAGTTGCAGTTACCAAAAATTGTGGCAATGCAATCAGGAGCTTCTTTTGAGTTAAGCAACGAGATGTTCAAACTGCATTATGAAATTGGCAACTTCATTTATGCACCATAAATACATGCAACAAACCATACCATTATATGCCGAGTGCTGTGAAACAGTCAAAATACTTGACGGTTCCATCGCTGCAGATCTTTCTGTAATACCATGTGTTGCTCCTGCATGAGAACACGACAAAATTCCATGAGCACTCTAGGTGTAACAGATTATTAGAGAAAGGGAGGGGGGACACGTGCCTAGTGTGCCACCCCCTGGCTATACCTCCACTGCCAATATAGAGCACCGCTGATGACTGTCATGCATAGCAGACTGGTAGACAGTATTTCACAAATCTAGTAACCCTCCAATATGGAGACCATGGCATCTTTGTCACCTCTTTACAGATAGCTGAAAAAAGTGCATACGTTTCTGCATAGACTGGTGGCTGCGGGAGTGGAATCTCGTCTTCATCGCTGTAATGCCTTCTTTTCTTTTTCCTTTTTCCTCTGCCACGTTCACTTGTACTTGCGATGTCTGAGTTGTCTTCAGCTTTCTGAGGCCCCGTACAGCATCATCGTAATTGGCTGAAATTGGCAATATTATTCTGCAATGGCTTTAAAAATACAGGACATCACTGGAACTTCAAACGTATTCAAACTGCATATGTATTCAAAAAGCTTACTTGCCACAAGCAGCAGTTACCTTTTTGTTCATTTTCATGTCCATTTACTGCATTGTTTGTACACTTCAAATAACTATAATTTCACCTATGCCCTCTCTTGCTTAATTGATTTTTACATGAGTAGGAAATTAAGGCAAAAATGAAAGACAAGTATACGGCATAAGTATTAATAAATGGGCAGCATTAATTTGCAAATTTTATTTGCACGCAAGAATTAAAATACAAGCACCGTTTAACACAAGATCACTGCAATTAAAGCCTCATCTAACTAAGGAGTTCATTGTGGTCCCACATTGTCAATAATCTGCTTTGACCTATAAAAGCATTTCACCCCAACTTCTCCGTATTGGTACCAATGGAATACGGGAAATATTGCCGGTATTCCTTGCTCTGTAAGCAACATAGTCTAGTGCTGTATGGAACTAGCATGCTAAACTATTATTGCAATGATCAACTTGGCCTACTTTGCTGGTGCAAAGACGTCAGAAATAACATTTTCTATGTGAATAAAGATGCTCCTATTCTTTTTATAAGAAAATTCAGCAACAGAAACGTTTAGTCTGCTATGGTTAAACGCAGTACAACCACATGCCCCAACCAGTCTGGGCACTCACTTGTGCAGTTGTACACATAGAGGTCCCTACAACCTAAAACTATTCCACTATGTTTTTATTCCAAATTGGTCATTAGCCCTCTCTGATAGGTCAGAATGGTTCGGGTTCAGCCCATACGGGTGGGCGCCACGCCAATATGGCCAAATCCCGAACCATTTTGACCTATCACAGAGGGCTAATGGTCAATTTGGAATAAAAACAGATTGGAATAGTTTTCAGTTATAGCTACCATAGTTTGTTTCAAGACTTTTTATTAAAATTATCTGAACAAGTATGTACAAGACGCTTAAAAAACAGCACGTTCTCCCTGAAGACATAGTGGCAGACATTTAATTTGCAAGCTCAACATTCAGCTTGCACTCGCTTGATCTGAAGCTTTGGTATAACCTATAGGTTCTATCATGAACAAGTGGGGCTTCAGAATAGAATGCAACATAGTGCAAGCTGCATGCAGAATTAGTTAATTTACATGTTAATTAAGCACACAAGCAAAGTCTACATGTTCGAATAGCACACAATCATTGCAATACGGCTGCAGCCTGCCTATATAAAATGGACAAAATAATAAATATTACCAAATGCCTCAACCACTTCACAAGGCGACTCCTCCAGTCATTTCCAGACAGGACCCCAGCTTTTAACAAGCCTTTTCTGTATTTTGTCTGTGGTGGCCACATGCAGCTGTTGCCACCAACCCAGTTTTTATGTATAATGGCAACAGCACTATCATCTTCTGGAAACTTCTTTACTATGCGGAGGCCACCTTGCAAAAAAAAGAAAGAAAGCTAGTTTATTTCCAAAAGCAGTCACACTAATGAGGACAAATGAAATTGCAACATCTGTACAGCAACGTGACAACTATCGCGGAACAACAGCATGCAAAAGTGGTAAAATAATATTTTCTCTCTTGAACAACACTGTCAGACATTTCTGAACTATACTCCAAACTGGCCAGGACCGCGAGCCAGAAAGTTGAGATACAATGCAAATCCCAAGCATTCTTGATTGACAAAGTTTCGTATACAAGTCTCTGCTTTGGAGGAACTCTCTTCCTATCACAAAGGGTGTTCATGACTTGTCATGCACAAAGTTCTCCAGAATAATATTTGTTCCATTATTTAGTGTGCAGCAGCTGTTGTTCTTACCTGCTGCCAGTGCAACATTGCCAGGTAATGTGGCCTTTTTAAACTGTGTGCCTTGGAACAGCAGAATCAATGGACCGCAGTTATGCTCTACAGAAAATAGACCCTCTGATGGTACCAAATTTCTTTTTGGAACATTTCTTTGCTATGACAATCTTTTGCAGAGCTGCTCAAGGGGATGTTCAGGTTTTCGTATCATTCTCTTGATGTTTGACATCCAGCTTTAAAATGGAAACGCACTCCAAGCATCCAGGGAACCTAAGTGTAACACATCAGATGCAATGTGGCTAAAGCCATGCACATTGTGCGACACTTGCTCTTGTCCATAAATGTTGATGAAGTTTCGAAGAACAATGTTTAACAAGTCACCTGCATAACTAACTTCACTTGCAGTTGAATTAGTTGAGGCTGCTAGTATTGTAATGGCCGCATGCAGTGTAAGAAAATTCTCATACATGTGGGAAGGGATTGTAGAAGACAACACTAAAGGCCCTCCGTATAGTAAGAAGAAGCGAAGTTCAGTTGCCTTCCAGCGATCTAGCTCCACAAGACTTCGCGGCTTCCTATTAAAATCAGAAGGAATGAACTCTGCAAGTTTAATGTTCCTCTCGGAGATTTCACTTCGAACTTTAGACCCAAGTCTCACTTCTTTCGGCCCGCGAACCCACAGAACAAGGAGTTTTTGCATGACACCTAAGCAGACAAGATGTATGTACTGCAAAGGCACATCCTTTATCATATCTATTGGGAGTTCCTCCAAAATTCTGCGGCCTGTGCGGTGTTGTTCCTGACTCTGGTTGCGAAAACTGTTATCATTACGGAGGGTGTTAGCAAAAGTCGGGAAACAAACTCTTCCTTTTCAATACATTCCTTTGACGGTGCATTTTGTGCAGCTGAAATATTTTGTGTGGCTCCTGATATAAAGGACAAAGGCTTTAGCAGGTGCATCACAAATTATACTCTGCAGCTTCACAGAAACTGACGCATCATGAACAGAAAGGCCTTCCACCAGCAGTTCTTTGGTTTCCTCAACAAAGCACTGAAAGAACTCATTTGCATCTTGTGGTTTGGTTTTGCCGAAAAAAAAACGGACAAAAAATGGTTCTCCATCTTCAAAATTTCGGATGCGACCGAGGATGATCCAGAATTGGTCTATCGAACTCTTGGATAGTGGCAGACCATCAATGTTAAAGCTAAGACTAAGCTCGGCCGGCAAGTGCTCACGGCCAAGAAGTGTTTCCCGCAGTCCTGCCTCTAGGCCAAAATGGTGAAATTTCCTTCCTCCTAGCTTTTTGATGTTAAGGACCCTTTTTAGAGTTTGCAGAAGAGCTCTAGGAGACGATAGTTGTGACGAAAGGTAACTCTGGCTTTGCAGAAATGCCAATAGTGACGTGACCGCGGCCTGAGGGCAGCGCGATTTAAAGCCGAAGCAAGCAATATCAGCCGTACTGTCAACACATTGCTGTCGCCACTATCACATTCAGAGTCCTGCGTGCTTTGTGCATCACTGCTTTGGAGTTGGCGTTGTTCGTGTTGCAACAAAATGGTCGAAGGCCATTATCTGATGTCGCCATCAGATAAAGCACCACTGACTAGGTCACCCACTAACTCAGTGTCCACTACGCCATGCTGACACACCACTTGCACATCGTCATGAACAAAACGTGCTAGCTCTCTACTCAACTCGGGAGATTGCGCTATCTCCTTATCATCGAAATTCATTTCACGCTGATTCTCCACGCGACCAGTCATCCGCGCCGGACACGAAAGACAGCGCCTGTGTGGGCTCCGTTGCATGTGAGGCGCTGCACGCCGGCGCTGCGAAGTCATTGTGAACGTCCCTTAGGAAATGAACACACGCATCAACGCGCCGTTTTCGCTTCCGGCGAAACTGTCGTTCACTGCTTTCCTCCATCACGAGCACAACAAACAACACCACAGTTTTCAGAAGGCTGAACAGCACTCACCGGCATTCACATCTGGCTCCAGGTCATTTTCTGCTGTCATGACATCAACATCAGCGACCGCTTCGCAATGCGCCATCTTTTTGATTGAGCGCCCTGCCAGAATGGGAGGCTCTGGCTTAGCTTGACTTCATCCCAGGGTTGCCAGCGGCAAACAGAAAAAAAAAACGCAGGGGCGGCTATTTTGAACAAAATTTTATTCTTTACAACGCCTATTACTTTCTTTTTGCCGAGCAGTCCATAAGGGAGACGGCTAAGGAAAACAGCTCATTTACCAAAATTGCATTCACGACTTGCTTATGGCGGTGTTCTTTCAGTTTAGGCAAAACGTCATAATTGGGTTATCATCGTAACTTCATAGCCTTTTATACATAGCCAAATTATTTTTAATTGTAGTTCGTAATAAATCAACACTTAAACAGCATTTATTTCACAACTAGCAGCTTTACAAGTGATTAACAGATTTGTTATCCTGAACACGTCCTTTTGAGGACAACTCTAGGATAATCCTGCAACTGATATCCTCAGGACATCTTCAGAACGGCGCAGAACGGACGACGACGCCTGTACCTTTTCATGACGTCCTCACGACATCCTCAGAACGACACAGAACGGACGAGGACGTTTGTATCTTTTGAGGACATACTCAGGATGTCGCGTGTTGTCTGGGTAAGCTTATCGACGGGTTAAATAACTCGCCATCTCCCGGCTTCGACGGTATTAACACCAAATTTTTGAAAAACACTAGTGCCTACTGTTCTATTGTATTAACAAAAATGTTCCAAGAATCTTTGGAGACGGGCACGCTACGCAAACAATGAAAGATAGGGAAGGTGATTCCAATCTTCAAATCCGGCAGTAAAAACTTCCCTTGTAATTATCGCCCAATTTCTCTCACAAGTAACTGTTGCAGAATACTGCAACATGCAATCTACAGTACCTTGGTAAACTTTCTGGAATCAAACTCATTTTATAGCGCGGCTGAACACGGCTTTCGCAAAGCACATTGATGTCAAACGCAACTTTACTCACGCATTCGCATTTCGCGTGCGATGCTCTACCAATTGAACTACCGCGGCGCTGTTTCCCCATCCACTTTCTTGGGTATTTATGTGTACGCGAAATGCGAAGGTTGTGGGTTCGGTTCCCACCTGCGGCAAGTTGTTTTTTCA
The DNA here is from genome assembly GCF_023375885.2 of Dermacentor andersoni. Classification (NCBI taxonomy): domain Eukaryota; kingdom Metazoa; phylum Arthropoda; class Arachnida; order Ixodida; family Ixodidae; genus Dermacentor; species Dermacentor andersoni. Next base: position 13,529,261 of record NC_092820.1, read on the forward strand.
TCCACTTTAATTTCCAATAATTTATCGTTTCTTCATTCCATTTATTAAGTAATTTCCCCTATGTTGTCCTTGGTGTCAGTGTTTGTTGGCTTCTCATGATAAGACTAATAAAAATCGGGCCCCTCGGTTAAAACCCCCTTTCTTCTCGTTTATTACATAACGAGGGCCTCGAGTACGGCAATATTGATGCTTTCAGGTAGCATAAGTGATTTTATTGACCAGTTGCCTTCACCCAAAAAGATCACATTCGCGTGACGTCTGCGGCAAAAAGGACATTCCACGTCCGCCGCCAAGGTCTGTGAGTGGTGGCGCTGGCTAACGCTCCCAGGGTTCTACTAGTACCCAAGAAAGTGGATCGGGAAACAGCGTGGCGGTAGCTCAATTGGTACAGCATCTCACGCGAAATGCGAATGTTGTGGGTTCGGTTTCCGCCTGCGGCAAGTTGTTTTTTCATCCACTTTAATTTCCATTAGTTTATCGTTTCTTCACTCCATTTATTAAGCACAAGTAATTTCCCCTATGTTGTCCTTGGTGTCAGTGTTTGTCGGCTTCTCATGATACTTCTATTTACAGGTGACAAATGTGAGCTCAAGCAAAATTAGGAACAAGGTACACTGTCTGCAGATTCATCAGCCGGTGGAACTGCCTAAGCCAGCTCCCTGAATCATGAAGTGACCAATGTGTGATATTATATTCACAAAGCAAATCTCTACAAGGTGCCTTAGGGACATTTTGCTTATGTAGCTGTGTTATTGATTTGATTTATTAAAAACTGTTTGAAACCTTTGGCCACTTGAGCACTTCATTTGTGTGATTAATCATTCTTTATGTTAAGCGCGGCTTTAACATGTGTTGACAGTATTGTGGCCTTGCGAATATTTCAGTGGTGCTATGGTGGGCTGTAAGAAACGGGCCATAGGCATTGGTTCTGTTGGTGCAGCCAAACTTTTCAATATTGCGAGGATTAGAAACATCCCCATTGATTTGTCCAGTTAGCGTGTCAGGAGCCACTCAATTCCTTTATAATTAATGTTATAGTGGAGGGTGTATTGTGTTCCTAAATTCATGTGCGTGCCAAACATTAATGTAAGAAAAACTTCTGTGATAGTTGTATAACTGAATTTTATCGCCAAGAGACAACTTAAAACGCCACCTTCGTTCTGGTGCTTTCCCTCACAATAGTGTTCCCACTGTAAATTCAGAAGTTTGGTAGATCTTGCTGTCATTTTTTTCAACTACACCGTAGCCCATTGACGAAGTGGTATTTTTCAATACAATTTTAAGGTGCTGATGCTTGCAATGAATCTTGAACATTCGTGACTAGAAGTACCACCACTTTAATATTTAACGAGCTTTGAATGCTTTGTTCGTTCGTTACCTTGGGGCCTTAATCATCATCATCAGCCTGGTTATGCCCACTGCAGGGCAAAGGCCTCTCCCATACTTCTCCAACTACCCCGGTCATGCACTTATTGTGGCCATGTTGTCCCTGCAAACTTCTTAATCTCATCCGCCCACCTAACTTTCTGCCGCCCTCTGCTACGCTTTCCTTCCCTTGGATTCCATTCCGTAACTCTTAATGCCCAGCGGTTATCTTCCCTCCTCATTACGTGTCCTGCCCATGCCCATTTCTTTTTCTTGATTTCAACTAAGATATCATTAACTCACGTTTGTTCCCTCACCCAATCTGCTCTTTTCTTATCTCTTAACGTCACACCTATCCTTCTTCTTTCCATAGCTCGTTGCGTCGTCCTCAATTTAAGTAGAACCCTTTTCGTAAGCCTCCAGGTTTCTGCCCCGTACTTGAGTACTGGTAAGACACAGCTGTTATAAACTTTTCTCTTGAGGGATAATGGCAACCTGCTGTTCATGATCTGAGAAGGCCTGATGAGGGCCTTAAATGACCTGTCAACTAATTGCTTTACTAGGTTACAGGGCTACGTTACACAAATATTGACTAGAAGGTAACGTACCTTGCTCGTCGTCTTTAGTCTGTTGGGAAAACATTTTGAGGACGGTTACGCAACGTCTCGCAAAATTTCCTACGGGCGTTTTTAAAACGGCTATAAGACGTGTTGCAATGCATCTCATAACCATTTCTAAAGCAATTACAAGACGTCTTGCAAAACGTCTTATAGCTATTTTTAGAACGGCTGCAATATGTCTTGCAAAACATCTTATATTCCTTTTTTGGTGGTGCATTAGATGGTCTTCACGACGGCTACAAGACGTTTTAGCACATCCGACAAAGTTTTTGGAAGACATCTTCAAGGAGCCATAAATATCTTGCCAAGACGTCTGTAAATGTTTTAAGTGATTTTCAAGACGTCTTGGTGGTCTCGCCAAGACGTCTTGGCGAGACCACCAAATTGCTTGAGCTGATCATGCTCAGGCGTGCGACGGACTATCCCACGTTCGAGCTAGACAGCGGTCCCGCCTATCAACAAGGGGAAGCGCAGTTCGGTGGTTGGTAGAGGTGGCAAAAGGAGGGGTTGCTATACCTCTCCGAGTGGAATCAAAATGACGAGGAGTTATACAGATATTTGGGTGTAAAATCACGCTAGAGGGAGTAGAAACCATTTAATTCATGCTAGACTCTGCAAAAAAATTCACTAGACTGCCTTCAGGTATTCAAGCTATCATTCATATAGCCCCCACAAGAGCTATCTATAATGAGAGGAGTTTTCGTACAGCTAGTTACATCTTTGAAAAGCGCAAGACGTGCCTAGAGGCAAAGTGGTCTGCAATATTTTGCTGTCGCAAAAAAAGAAATCGGCACCTTGTTACACTTCTGCAACAAGTGAAGGCGAAAGCCTGCTACACACTTGGTAATGTGCCGCCACGCGTCATCACATTGCTGCTTTCGCAGTTTGCGGCTTCGTGCGCTCGCATAGCGGGGTCAAATTCACACCACCGACGTTTCTCTTCGACTTAACTTTCCATCCTTTCAGCAGGTGACTGAAGCGTACGCTGTTCTATGTATTGTATGGGCGATTTCTATGAATGTATGCACTGTTCCCTTCATTTAGCCTTGTAGCCTCTGCATTACGACAGGGTTGAACCATTGCACTTATTGCTTGCTTAGCCTCAGGTTTTAGGGACGTATGAACCATTGCATTACGGAGATTTGAGCCATTGGGAAGATGACGTGTTTTTAAACCACTCGGCTGGGGATCCGGCTGCAAGGGGGCCAACTCAGCGGAGTTGTTCCATATGAGCTCCCGATTCAACCTGAACTTCCTGCGGACTGCCATCCGGAAGCGCCAGACGGTCTGCACCATTCGACACAGCTCGAGAAGCGGCATTCAGAGAGACCATCCGCAGCGCCGTGAGTTCATTTTTCACAGATTTGCACTCTTTGACAACAGCCAGGCAGCGACAGCCCAGCTAAGCCTACGGAGGATTGCCAAGCTTTGCTCTCCGAGGGCACGCGCCTCGCGCCTCACCCACGCGCCTCCTACCCATGCCCGAGCTTTCAGACGGAACTTCTCGCCTCGTCAACCACCTGCCCGCCGCGTGCCGGCCCTTTGAAGGTGAGGTACGCTTAATTTCTTACTCAAGATGAAGTACCAAGAGGAGGGGGAAGAGATCTCCCCGGAAGAGGTTACTCAAGATCAAGATCAAGAAGAGTTGGCGCCAAAACGCGCACGGCTGACACTAAAGCGCCATCGCAGCAGCCGGCAGCGCGCCGCGGCAAATCAGGTGGTGCTTCTCTAAAATCCAAGGTGCTACGAGCAGGAAGGATGTCGTCACTACCTCGAGATGATATCAAGATTGTGATCAGGCCGCGAGGTGGACTCAATATCTCCAAAATTGGCGCTGTTACGCTGGCTGACACAATACTCGCCACCGCTGGCATCAGCCAGGAAGATCTATGCCAAGATACTCTATGCCTGAGTGTACAGCAAAATATCGTGGTCGCCACTACTCCCAAGAGCGAGAATGCGAACCGCTACGTCCGGATGAGCCAAATGCTCATCTCGGTCAAGGTATATGAGCTCAGTGCCTACGAGACGGCCCCACATCCACGTGCGAGAGGGGGATCCGCAACATGCCCCTTCAAGACGGCTCCAACGTCATGGATGCCAAGATTGTTAACACCAATAACCCACTCGCCTTAGCAGCGAAGAGAACAGCCCAAACCAGCACAGTCATTGTCGCGTTCGACGGGCATCGTGTACCGAACTTTGTCAGGTATGGACCGTTACTCACGCAGTGCTCGCTTTACCGCAAGAAAATTGTGTGCTATACGTGCGGCCTTCTCGGCCAATCACGCCGACGTGTGCCCCACTCCCGGTGACGCGATTTGCCGTGGCTGTGGTGCCCCTAGTCCCGATGAGCAGCGTCAGTGTACCCCTAAGTGTAAACTCTGTGGTGGCCAGCATCTCACGGCTATTAAGGACTGTGCTCAAAGGTTCGAAATCTCCCACATCGCGCGTCGTCGTCGCCGTGAGGGTGCCAAGAAAGCCGGTGCTGCGTCATCGTCCCCTCAGCGGCGCTCCGACACTGCGGAACTCGTCCAGGCTTCGTCCACTTTGGGTGCTCAACGCAGAGGACGTTCCCGTTCCAGGGGCCACTCGAGAGTCCATTTTGCATCCAGGGGCCACTCTGTCTCCAGGGGACGTTCCGGCTCCCGCAGTGGGTCGAGAGGATGGGCCTGTTCCCGGGGGCGCTCCGGTTCTCGGCCCCGCTCCAGCTCCATGCCAGGACACGACATACCGCGGGGGACCTGGTCCTGCTCCCGCATGCCCACCGCCTTTAGAAGCAAGAAGTTGATGCTCTCCTGGGCCGACAAGGTTCGAGGGGGACGTGAGGACCCAAGAGGTGACGAACTGCCTCGCGATTCGAACCAAGCAAACGAGCTCGAGGAGTTCCGGCGAGTCAACGAGCAGTTGAGGAAAGAAAACGCGCAGGTTAAGCAAGAAATGAGCAGGCTAGCTGCGGAGATGGCCCAGATTAGGAAGCTCGCACTTTCACCCTCCTCGCCGCAACCCGCCTTGGCCCCGTGGATGTCCGAGACACGCCTGGGATGTCCGAGACATCCCACGCGTCTCGTGCGCCTTAGCGTCGAGCGGTAGAGAACGGACAGGAAGACGAGACAATAAAATTACTTTCGGAACTGAAGAATGCCTTCGCCAGCATACAGGATAGCTTAGTAAAGGTCCAGGAAGCTATAGCGCGCCCAAAAATGGGCTTAAGTGCACTAACTGAACGTATAAGCAAATAGGTGATGATCGACGCCAGGAGATAACTCAGCCCGGCTCCTTCGCAGGTCGCAGCAAGACGTCATGTACTAGCACCACCGACGGAGGGCGTGATTCTCAGGTCCACTCAACCCTCCTCTCAGCCTAGACATGGATAGTGCGGACGAGAACTTTCGTATCTGGCAATGGAACTGCGGAGGGTTTCTAAACAAGAAGCCGCTTCTGCAGCAATATTTAACTCTCGCAGCTAAGCCCGAAATCATAGCTGTTCAGGAAGTTGGAAGTAGTACCCCTATCAAACTTGCAGGTTATCTGGTAATATCATCCCATTCAGGGGGTAGGGAAGTTGCTACCCTCGTCCGCAAAGGTTTAATTGCCTCTCTCGCGACCTCGGCGCAGTTGGTGATGGCATCGAGTACGTGATGACCGAAATCCTCATGAACCCACCCCGAAAGGGGCTCAGAAGAAACAGTCTCTTTATCCTGAACGTATACTGAAGCCCCAGCTATCGCACAGCGATGGTGAACTCTCTCCTCAAGAGGGCCGTCAGCCTGGCCGGTAGGCACCCCCTTGTCGTCGTCGGGGATTTCAACGACACACATAGTGTGTAGGGGTACACCCATGACACGCCCAAGGGACGCGAGCTGTGGCAGACTGCGATGAAAGTAGACTTGACCCTTATCACCGATAAGGATTTACCCGCTAGGAGAGGCAACTCCACAAGCCGGAACACTACCCCAGATTTCTCTTTTGTCAAGAACGTAGGGGAGGTCAAGGGGGTCAACACGGCTCTAGGCCTCGGAAGTGACCACTACGTCATCGAAGTCTGGCTCGCGATTGCCCGCTGTAAGACGAGGAAATTGAAGATGATCGACTTGGACGTTTACCGCAAGATCAGAGCCGAGCGCGGACCGACGACCGAGACAGATTTGGAACGTTGGTGCAAGGGATCAGGGATGACGCCTCGGGGGCTACCAAGGAGGTCGTCATTGACCTCGACGTTGACAAGATGGACAGCAGGTTGGCGCACATGCTGGAAGCCAAGCAAGCCCTCCTCACGAGATGGAAGGGGCAGATGCACAACAGGCGGCTTCGCGAGAAGGTTTGCGAGGTTAACAGGGAGATCAAACAGCACTGCACGAACCTGCGTAAACAACAATGGGATGAGCTCTGCAAATCCATCGAGGGTCAGATCAGGTCAGGAAAGAGCTGAGGTCTGCTCAAACACCTTCTCGATGAGGGTAGCACCAGATCCAACCAGAGACGATCCCTCGCGCGAGCCATCCACCTCGCTACGGACTCTACCCCGGACGAGTTGATTGTCAACAGGATCATAGACAAGTACCTGCTAGTCGCGGATAGCTCAGCCCGTACCCAGTTCCCGGTCTACGCGGGGTGTGCGGTACCGGAGTTGGACCAGGACTTTACTGCGGCCGAGATCCGAGATGTCCTCTTCTCACTCAACGTCAGATCTGACCCTGGCCCAGATGGCGTCACTAACAGGATGCTCAGGAATCTCGATGGTGAGTCGATCGACTTCCTCACTGAAAAGATTAATCAAGTCTGGTGTATTGGGCAGGTCCCCACACAGTGGAAGGCGGCCTGCACGGTACTCATCCCCAAACCCGGTAAACCACCAGGAATCGAGAACCTAAGAACAATTTCCCTGGCATCCTGTGTCGGTAAGGTTGCAGAGCATGCCCTGCTCAACCGGCTCAAGGTGCACATCGAGGCCAATGACATGTACACCCACAATATCATTGGTTTCAGAGCCGGCCTCCCGACACAGGACGCCATGAAGTTCATAAAGCATTAGATCATCGACCAGAGTACCGCAGATACCTGGGCCATCCTTGGATTAGACCTGCAGAAGGCCTTCGACAATATCTCACACAAATTCATTCTGCAGCCTATTGCCGACCTCGGGCTCGGGAAGAGAGCCTACGACTTCGTCCGATCCTTTCTTAGCCAGAGAACTGCCATGCTCAAGATGGAAGGATACCTCTCGCAAGAGATCACCCTCGGCTCACGTGGCACGTCTCAGGGCTCAGTCATCTCGCCAACACTATTTACCATCGCAATGATCGGGCTTTCCAAGGAGTTCGCGAAGTTTCAAGGAATCAGTCATACCATCTACGCAGATGACATCACCATCTGGTGCATCGGCGGGAGCGACGGCCAAGTTGAGGCCGCCATGCTGAGCGCCATCGATGCGACCGAGCGCATCCTCCGCCCCTCTGGGCTCAGATGTTTTCCTTCAAAATCTGAGCTACTTCTCTATAAGAAAAGACCCAGAGGCGGCGGCCATCGTAATTGGAAACCGGCGTCCCAAAGCGAGATGCGGCTTTTCACTGGTGACGGGTTCCCGTGCCCAGAGTGGACCCGCTCCGAATATTGGGGATGTATATCGAGTCTAACGGTGCCAATGGAACCGCACTCAGAAAGATCACCGCCAAGACAGAGAGTGCTCTCGTCCTCATTCGGAGGATTGCCAGCAGGCACCGGGGAATCAAGGAAGACAATCTTATCCGCATTATACATGCTTTTGTTCTCTGACACCTCTCATACTTGGCGGCCATGTATGATTGGCATGTTGCAGAGAGGAACAAGCTCAATTCCCTCATCAGAAAGGTATTTAAGCTTGCCCTCGGCTTACCTGTAAGCACCCACACCGAAAACCTGCTCAAGCTCGCAGTCCACAACACGCTCGAAGAAGTTATCAAGGCACAAGAGCGCTCACAACTGTTCAGGCTATCCGGCACCCCTGAGGGCCGCAAGATAGTCGACGAGATGGGCCTTAGTCCTGTCGACCAGTGCCCCGACGTCGCGCGGATGCCCAGTGACACCAGGTCTCAACTGCACATCGCGCCCTTGCCCGCAATATGCACCCCGCAAACAACGTCGGCAGACGTCGGGCCAGGGGTACAGCTCTGCTCGAGCATGTACGCAATAACCACATTGAAGCAAGCTTCATGGATGCTGTGGCATATGTCCAACAAGAGGCATTCGCAGTCTCCATCGTCGACTCCAATTCCAGGCTCGCTTGCTACGCTACAGTATGCACTTCGAGGCCCGTGGTAGCCGAACAGGTTGCAATCGCTCTGGCTGTGCTTGATGGTCGCAGAGAGGCAATATATAGCGATTCCAAGGCAGCCATTAAGGCCTACAAAAAGGGATGGCCTCCCCTCAGGCCCTCCGCATTCTCGAAAGTGCGAAAAGTATCTCCGAATTCTCTTACTTGGTTTCCCGCTCACTTGGGGTCGAGTGAGGGCTCTCCGTCTAACCCTAACGAGGGCGCGCACGAGGCCGCGCGAGGACTCACTGACCGCGCCACCTCAGCAGTCCTCCTGCCCCACGGGAAACCCTTGCTCACGTTGTCAGGATTGGGGTCTCAATCCCATCGCTCGTAACCCGTTGTCAAGATTGGAGTCTGGCATGAATTAGAAGGTAGCTGGCCCATGCCGTCGTCCAACTTATCCACGCTGAGGACGTTGATCCAGAGAAGGACTGCTTCTCATCGAGAACAAGGAATATGGGTTTATTTACAGTATTTACATGCAGTTCATCAGTCTAGCATGACTGCGAGAGAAAGTAAGTCAGTCTAACACGACTGCTTGAGAGAGTATCTCAGTCTAACATGACTGCGTAAGAATGTGTATCGAGCATCCGCACAACAGCCGTTTATAAACACTCGGTCCTCCCCCGATTCCAAGGTGGCGGAAACGTTCGTCCAGTCATCGTAAACACGCCGCCTCTTCGCGGGACGGTTTACACGCACACAAACTCACACACACACACACACACACACGCACGCACACACACACACACACACACACACACACACACACACACACACACACACACACACACACACACACACACACACGCACGCACGCACGCACGCACGCACGCACACACACACACACACACACGCACGCACGTACGCACACACACACACACACAAACACACACACACACACACACACGCACGCACGCACACACACACACACACACGCACACACATACACAGGTTCTCGGTCTGAAACCGACATCACACGAATTTCGTAGAACTCGGAGCGGACCCTCGCAGTGCGCCCGGGTAGCCATTGTCTTGCGTCTTGGTCGGCGCGTGGAAAGAGGTCTCCGACAACGTTCCCGCGGCAACTCCTCCACTCATAGCAGATGAGGTCCACGTTGGTGGGTTTGGTAACAATAGGTGGCCCGCCGAACTCACTCAGTCACAACGGCGACGAGGCTAAAGCGTAACGGTGGCGGTTTCAGCACAAAGCCTGCTTCGTCAAACGCATCCTAGCTGAAGCGATGGAGAGTGGAGGACGCGCGTATTGTTCCCGACACAAAGTCGACTTAGTCACCCCATGGCTAGAGGTTGGCGGCGGCGCTCCAGGAAAGTGGCGGCCACTGTCGCAACTGGCCGGCAAAACTTGCACTGCAGCTGGTTGTTCTTAACAGCGACTCCATGGTCCGAAAAATCTCGACTGTCTAGCGCAAAAAACCGCTGGGCAGTAAGAGAACGGCTGGTGGCCATGGGGTGATGGCTTGGCTCGCAGCGACCACTTGTGCAATGATGTTACCACCCCAAAACATCCAACAAGGACAGGTAACTGTAAAATGAACCCCACAACACGGCTCTGCGCCGAGATGACGTACCTTGGCTCTCAGTTTAGACCCGCTAGGCTTCCAAGAAAACATAAGTGCAGAAACAAAAATGCTGAATTTCGTTATGCCAACTTCTGAAAGAATTTCGTGCCGACAAATTCAGCACTCATGGAGGGAATCCTGCTAAATGAGAGGGAATTTTCTTGGCTAAACAAAATTAACACTAGTAACCCTAAAATTTAGGCGGTACCCTCATACGCACAATTCAAATTAGTCTGCTCAAACCATCCGCATTCCTATGCAACTTTCCCTTCTTATATCTAACGGAGAAGTTGTACTATTGGAGAGTGAGACTCCATCGGAGCAAGCGGCCATTTTTGTGTGACATTTGATGGAGCCACGTCAGAAGACAGTGGCCGGTCTCGAAGATGAACTTCGCTCCGTACAAGTAACACGACAACTTCTGGGCGGCCCAAACTAAACAAGTGCATTGCTTCTCTGAAGCGCTGTAGGCTTCCTCTCTTACATTTAGTTTACGGCTGGCATAGAGGATAGGATGCTCCTCGATATCGTCGCCGACCTGACTAAGCACCACGGCCATTCCTCTGTCGCTTGCGTCGCATTGAACTATGAATTTCTTTGTGTAGTCTGGCGCGCGAAGCACAGGACGAGAAACCAATAGCGCTTTGAAACATTGGAAAGCGGTCTCTTTGTCCTTATCCCAGTGTACGCTACTCGGTGCCCCTTTCGGAGGGCGTCCGTTAATGGACTTGCCATTTGCGAGTAATTCGGAATGTACCGTCGATAGTACCGCACAAGTCCCAAAAATGAACGAAGGTCTGTTTTCGTGCGCGGTTGAGAAAATTCTCCCAATCGTAGCTAATTTCAGCTCGGCCGGCCGTCTCGTGCCCTGGCCGACAACATGGCCCAGATAAGTAACCTGTGAAAAACCAAATCTACACTTTTTCGCTTTCATTGTTAAGCCGGCTTCCCTCAACCGTAAGAACACCTGTTTGAGGTGCGATACGTGTTGTTCCCAGCTGTCAGAAAAAATTGCTACATCATCAAGATAGGGCAAGGCGAACTCCTGCAAACCTTTTAGGACAATATCCATTAACTTAGAGAAGCTAAACGAGGTGTTCTTCAGCCCGAAGCTGAGTGCCAGAGGGCGAAAAGTGCCTACAGGTGAGATGAATTCGGCATAGCGGCTGGCACTTTCTGAAAGGGGAACTTGCCAGTACCCCCGCGCGAGATCTATAGTTGAAATGTATTTAGCAGCGCTAACTCTTTCAATTCGTTCTTCAATGTTGGGTATCGGGTACAGCTGATCCCTAGTGATGGCGTTTAACTTCCTGTAGTCTACACACGGACGAGGATCCTTGTTAATGGTTTCTACCAGTATTAGCGGTGACGTGTAGTCAATCTCAGCGGGCTCAATAACTCCCAACTCTAGCATGCGCTGTATCTCTGCCTCCATAATCTCTCTCTCTGTCTTGGAGACACCCTGTAAGGCTTTGACCTTACGAGTTCGGTAAATGTCAGCTCTATTTCATGCGTTATTAGTTCGGTTCTACCTGGCAGATCGCTGAACCTGTCGATATATTCCCCTTACGCCTCTTTTAGGTCCTTTAGCTGCTCGGATCTAAGAGCGTGCGAGCTTACGGAATGTTTTACTACTTCTCCTAGGCCGATTTCAGAGTTGGAGGTCTCCCTATGCTCCTTAAACTTGGTACTAGTGCCATCGTGCTCTTTGATGGTATAGTTAACGACTCCGCTTCGCTCTATATACAGCTTCATCAAACTGCAGTCATATATCCTCACCTACATCCTGCGACTGGGCATTTTCAGAGCATAGTTAGTATCTGAAAGTTTGTGCAATACTTTAACAGGCCCGTCCCAGTGAACTTCAAGCTTGTTCTTTCTTGAAGGTTTGAGGATCATTACCTGGTCTCCGGCGTTAAACGTACTAAGCCTCGCGTTCTTGTCGTAATAGAATTTGGCGTTCTTTTGAGCTACTCCCATGTTCATTTCGACTAGTTCTTGGGTTGCGCTTAGCCGTTGAAGCAGATTTAGCACGTATTCAACCGCTGTTTGACTCTCCCCTTTTTCCTCCCACGTTTCTCTTAACATTCTCAGTGGAGAACGGAGTGTCCTCCCATACACTAGTTCTGCTGGCGAGAACCCTGTCGCTTCACGCGGAACTGTTCGCAAAGCAAACAACGTTGCCGGCAGACAGTTCTCCCAGTCCTCCTTGTACTCGCAACAGAGCGCACGCAAAACTCGCTTAAGCACTGAATGCCACCTCTCTACACTGTTTGACTGAGGGTGACAGACAGAACTGTGTATTAACTTTACCCCGCACTTTTGCAAGAATGTGGAAGTCAGTGCGCTCGTGAATACTGAGCCTTGATCCGCCTGAATTTCGGCTGGAAACCCAACTCGTGCAAACACTGTCAAAAGCGCGTCTACTACTTCGGTGGAGCTGAGCTCTTTCAGAGGGGATTGCTTCTGGGAACATTGTAGCGGGACGCAGCATGGTGAACAAGTACCTGTAACCTGATTTTGGTAGAGGCCCTACCAGGTCTATTACAAGTCGTCTGAAAGGTTCTGTTATTGAGGGACCTTTAGTGGAGCTTTCCATGTCTCTCCTGGTTTACCCGAGCGCTGGCAGGCGTCGCATGATCTTACACAGTTTTCTGCGTCTTTGAAACAACCAGGCCAGTAGTATTCCATAAGCAATCTTTCCTTTGATTTTTCTATGTCTAGGTGGCCGGACCACCCATTTCCATGACAGAGATTCAAAAGGTCCTCCCTGTACTTTGTAGGTACGATTAACTGATCTAAAATCCTACCCTTTCGATCTCTGTAGTGCCGATACAACAATCCTACTCTCTCATGTATCATCACGTTGCGCGTAGCAATGCCTTCTTTAGCTCTATGAGGTAATTTAGCAAAGCTCTCATCATTCTTTTGCTCGGCTGCCAGTGACTCTCTATCCACACGTAAGAGCTGATCAAAGTTTTTTGAGGCCGGCGATAATAACGACCCTGTCTCGCTTGCGATTGCGTCAGCTTGCTCTTCCTGCAGGCTTGAACTTTCACACTCTAGTGATACGCTCTCATTGAGCTGGTCAGCTGGCAGGCTCTCCTCCACTGATTTGTTGTCCCTGTGGCCTATCTGAGATTCGGGTATTGAAGTTTTACCTTTTTCTGCTTCCGCTGGAGCAGCTTGTGCATTTTCAGCCGAAAGCGACGCGATTTTACGAGCTTGGCCGCGGGTCAATGCCTGTACCATGCCCTCTCCCAGTTTAAGCCCCTTTTCACGCAGTAACTGATTAGAACGATTCGAAAAAATGTAAGGGTACTGCAGTGACAAAAATTTGGAAACTGCAGCCTCGGTCACTAGCTCCCCGAATGGTCCAATGATTTTGACTTTGGCCATGGGCAGACATACGCTGTGTTCTTCTACAACCTGTTTGATCCATGCTACTTCTCCGGTGAAGTCTTCTACCGTCACGTAAGACGGATGGACAATGTCCATCGTGCCGGCACTGTCTACTAGCACTCGGCATGGTTTACCATTTACTTGCAGGTCGTGAAGATATGGGCTTAAAAGTTCCATATTCTCGTCTTTTTCCTCCACTTAGGAGAAAACTAGGCTCCGCAGTTTACAGCTATATGTCCAAGTTTGTGGCATTTATAACAGCGGATCGGCCTAAAAGATTCGAATTTTCTTTTCTGTTCCTTTTGTGCGGTTTCCCCGTTAAGTTTCGCCTCGCTCTTTTCTGCGGGATTTTCCTCCACGTCTACAGGCTCCGATCGTCTAGTCTGCGAACCCTTTTTGAACGGAGGGTTTCCGCGGTCCATTTCGACCGTCCCAATTTCCGTACTCGGCGTTCAACTTTCTACGGATTGCATACTCTTCGGCTAATTCAGCCGCCGTTTCCACAGTGTTTACATTCCCTCTGTCTTGCACCCACAGTTTCACAGCTGGGGGGATGGTTTTGTAAAACTGCTCTAGACACATGCATTCAATGATCATGTCTCTGCTGTTGTACGCTTCCGCGCTTTTCAGCCACTCGACTAGGTTGGCCTTTAAGCCGTATGCAAACTCCGGATACCCCTCGCTATCTTTCTTGCCTGTGCTTCTAAACCTTTGCCGAAACGCTTCGGCTGAAAGGCGGCATTTCTTCAGAACACTGGCCTTGACCATCGCCTAATCATATGCATCTTCCGCATTGAGTTTGGTGATTACCTCTGCAGCCTCACACGGCAACATAGACAGCAACCACTGTGGCCATGTACTCGGAGCAAAGTTCATCTTCTCGGAAGTCCTTTCAAAATTGCTTAGGAACAAGCCTATGTCGGTCCCTACCTCAAATGGCTTTATTAGCCTGTCCATGCGGTATGATTCTGCCTCACTTGATCGTCCCAGAGCCCCTTCACTTCCTTGAGACAACTCTAAACGTTTGCTTTCAAGTTCACGTTGCATTTTTCTTAACTCGCGATCTTTATCGCGTTCCTCTCTCTCTTGTTCTTTTCTCTCTCGTTCTTCTCTCTTTTTCAGAAGTTCAAACCCCATTTCAATTTCTTCCTCACTGGCCTGTTCGGAAATCAGCTACAATTCCGATTTTAGCATTTCCTTGCGTACAACTAGGCCCAGTTCCTCACCAACAATTAACAACTCGTCTCTCAGCAGTGTCCTTAACTGCATGATTGCTGCTTTACTCCTTGGTCCTGCTCGTTAAATCTAGCTAGGAAAACACAACCTAGCTAACACTGAACAATCTAGCTTCCCTACTGTTCTAAACAGAACAACCACAAAATGAAGCCTAGAGAGTCGAAGCAAGAACCAAGCACTCACCGCAGACGCAGCATCACGTCTCAAAGTCCATCTCACCGCTGTCAGCCAGTTGTCAGGATTGGGGGCTCAATCCCATCGCTCGTAACCCGTTGTCAAGATTGGAGTACGATGCCCGGTTTCCCGTAACCATGATAATGGTTACGGTGATAATGGTGATAATGATAATGGTGAAAAATCTGAATCTTTTAGTTTTTAATGGGGTGTTTTTAACGGCGGTGTTTTGTGTATCGCGTAACCATTAATATTTATGGTCATTTGGCCCTATACACCACGTGTCATTGTCACGAACGTCATCTTTACAATCGTTTTGTCGCCTTTTGCCTGGTTACCATGTGATTTTCGACAACGTGTGAGTTGCGTCGCGAGATTTGCGTATATATATTGTGTGTTTCCGTCAATAAAGCATCAGTTGTTAGTAAGCGCTCGTGCGTGTCTCTTCTTGTGTCGTCTGTTTGGCGCTTTAGTACATCAATAATATGCACCAACTAGCCCAACAAAAAGTTCTGCTAGAATTCTCAGGCTCTCCATTATCGGTATCGTGGTGCCTTCTACTGTGACCACAATGCCCTGCCTTTCCCTAATGCTGTTTCGACCCCGGCATGTGGGTCTATAGAGCAGAAGTTCTGATTTTTGCGAGGAGCACCTCAGTCCCCTGAAGAGTACTAAATTTTTTTCCTTGCTCTTAAATTTAGAAAGTGGTTGTATGTCCCCAGGACGACCCTTGCCGCGACGGATTCAATTTTTCCTAGTGCACTATTACGTACACCAGAAAACGGATCCCACATAGGACAAGCCCACTCCAAAGTTTATAAAACATGTTTATACGCGGTTTGTTTTACGGTAATGCTTACGTGTTCTAAACGTTGTTGTGCTGGCGTTTCCAGCACTCGTTCTGCTCGGACGTGCTTTTCCGTAGCTTTGGATTTTCGCCACGTTTGCTGTTTTTTTCCCGCTGCTCGAACCCTGTTGTTTATGGACCACTTTGGCTAGACGCGTGCCGCTCCGGGCCACGAAGCTTCGAAGCTGCTGTTCGTGGCGCCGGGGGAGGCGGAACATTACCTATGCAACTGCCATCCAAGCCAGGAGCATCTTCTTCGTGGGGATGAGTGCAACGTGCAAAGGCGGTACCCTGAGGACATGGGCATATATCACCCGCATGGAGCACAAGAGCCCTGCTGTCACGGCGCACACCTCGGCCAAGAGAATGTAAGAAGCTACAGGCCTTACATCGCATGAAAAAGTAGCTCTAGCAGCGCCAAAATACACCTGGCTCATCACAAGGCCTGCCTACACGACCGACACATAGGTCTCCGGTGTCGCCAACGACATCGTGGTACGAAGTGCTTATCAAACCTCGTGCTAGATATGGCATGTCCACTCTGCCCAACCTTATCAATCAAGCGGCCCTGGACGCCACCTCGAGACTTCCCGATTCCCCCCCCCCCCCACACTCCCCAATGTTTCGCTCTACATAAACCTACCAATACGGTTTCAGTGTGGATGTCTTCTATGGCACTAGTTTATAAGCTCGATGAACTGCAACAAATACAAGTCTCAGAACAATGTGTCCTTCCAGTCAAGGCGTACCTCGACAGTGGTACTGATTTAAGGCGCTATGTGGTTAATGGCGTTGGCCATGAGGAAGATCCCAAATAGCTCCGGCAGGAACTATCGTGTCCCGCACACAAGGTCGTGGCTGCTCGCTACCTAGGCAGCGGTCGCACATGCCCAATCACGCTTCAAGCTCCTAATTCCCCGCCCTAACGTATCCTATATTGCGACTGCGTACTGCGCCCGCATCTGTTCAAGTCCTCTGTTGTGTACTGATACTCTTGCCTTACACAGGGACAGATGAAGTCATCCTGCCCCTACCCACACAAGGACGACACCATGGAGCTTGGACCATCAGCATCGTTTAGATGCGGCTTATGTCAAACAAACGATCATGACATCACTTCCAGACGTGCCCTACGAAGTTGAAGGCCACTAATAAAGCTCTACAACGCCGTTCTCGTCAGCCAGCAAGAATCTCTCGAGATCCGTCAATTAAACAAGTCCCTATGTACAACCATTACGCCGTTCTGGCCTTGCTGGTAGAGTAGCTAGCCAAGTGACAATAGCAAGTACAGTGACAAGTGATGTTGCCACTCCTACATTTAGCGCAGCTGTTAGGTCGTCCACTTCACAACCACAACGGGCATCACAATCGATAGAAGACACGCCGCTTCCCTTGGCAAACGAAGAGTTCGAGATCAACGCTCGTCTATACACCCTTGAAATGGAAATCCAGCGTCTCAAGGAACGCCGTACAGTGCTCCGGCTTCGTCATGACGGAGCGTGGTTGCTGCATTCGTCGTCGACGCCTATTCCTGCTCATATGGCCAACCCAGCATCTATGTCGAAACCTCTCTCACCCCAAGAACTATTGCGCTTCGTTGCGCAGCAGTTCCAGCATCTCATCTCGGTTATGCTGGCTAACCTTAACCTTTGATCGCTGCTACGTTTTCAAGTGTGCCAGGAGGCATTTTACCGTGGAACTGCCGTGGCATCGCTGGGAAGATCGGAGAGCTGCGCCAGTGTCTCAGATATATATAGGAAGCTACGTGGTTGTGCACTAGTGCTTCAAGAATCCAGCGGCCTCCCACATATTTCAGGATTTGTGGCATGCTCGTCACTTTCAATGTTGTCCCCTAGGAGTGCAACGCCCGGTTTCCCTCCAGGAAAGGCTGCAGCTTATGTAAGATTCACTCTTCATCAGACTGTGTTGATCTTTCACGGTAGTGCGGTTTATGACAAGAAGTCGGGGCCGTATTGGTTCGTCTTCAACGCGCGGATGTTATCATGGTTTCGTACTATACCAGCCCCTACAGCGGTCGTGCCGTTTTGTCTCGGCTGGTTGGCGCACCTGCGACAGAAACATCCTAGTTGCCTCATTATGGTAGCAGGAAATTTTAAGACACCCCACACCACATGGGGTTACGCCATTTCCAGTGCGCGTGGTACGTGTGTGCTAGACACTTTTATGGACGCCCAATTCATGCTGCTCAAAAATTTGTAGGACGCTCAAGCTTCGCCTTTAAGTGTGGAACGCGATAGCCATTAAAGACCCCTTACTGCTTTTAATGCTTCCGGCAACAGCAGCTTATGCAACCGTAAGGTTTACCGGGAAACGCTGGTGGCGAACACTATGCACGAAGGCGAGCTTTCAGGTAGAAACGCAGCCTCTTGCGTGGGTCCATCTCCGGTTATTGTTGCGCACTTTCAATACTTCAGTTTGAGAAGAGCTAACATAAAGGATGTGCGCTGTCGATGTTTGTTTTTTCATTACATTTTTTGTTAACTGCCGTTCTCAATATGCGGAGGAATGAATTTGTAAAGAATGAAACACAAAGTATGGGCAAAATTGGTGGTAGAAGAGTGGTTGGGTATCCCTGTTTCGGACTTTGGTTCGCAGTTCTAGAAGACGCAAGACGCTGACGATGGATTTTTTGCGGCACGGGCCCCTTAACGCTATCGCGTTAATGATGTTTCAGTGCCTGCCCGTCGGCATGACCACCCTCGCGCGCCGCCACACTCGCCGGACTTATCTTGATGGCTAGGAAGGACGACTGTTTCGTGGTGATGTGAACACGACTGCTGGGGCAGCGACCATCATCCGACTCGCCTTGGTTTATCGTCGGGCGGAACAGGCCGCCTCCGCCGACTTTTCCATTAGTGGACTGGGGTCGATACAGGGCGGTATCAGATAGCAATGTATCTAACTCCATGTGGGACCCGTTCCATGGTCTTCGTGCAGCATTAGTTGAGGCAACACGCACGTCGGGCGTTGATGAATCGCGAACCACTCCAAGTTTGCAACTTCTGCGTCCAAGCAGAACTTGGATCAGAGCGTAACCCTGCATCATATATCCTTCCGTTAGAGGCCCAACGCCTTACTACAGTAGCTCGGCGCCATGAACACCACTTAAAACGTGGCCGCTGGTGCTCTTCTGTCGGTCCTTCGTCGCCCAATGCCTCTATTTGGTGCACTTTCCGAGTAATGGAACGTGGTCGGCGCCCTCCAGAATCCGTAGCCTGCCTCCTGTTAGCATCGCAGCCAGGCACGAGTAGCATTCGCGGTAACTGTCGCCCACACCGTTTTAAAGCGAAGCTTTCTTGCCTGTTCCTTCGACTTTCCCACTGCTGCTGCTGCTGCTGCTGCTGCTGCTGTCGCGCACATCGTGTCGGGGGGTGGTTCAGAGCGTGTATATAGAGGACAGGGGCGAGTAAGAGAGGCAAGGCGACGGAAGAAACTTATTTTCACGCCAGCGCGTCGAATGGGCACAATACCTTCTGGAGCTCTCTGGTCGTCGCCACTTTAGCCGCTTGACAGCTGTAATCATCCGTGACTCCCCAGACTAGCATTGCAGAAACTTCAGCGCTTCCCTTTCTACTAACGTGCGAGGCCAGAGGGGACGCAGATTGAACTGTAGAGAGGACAAGAAGGACAAGGAGGAGAAGAGGCAGTTCCCACGTGAGAAGGCAAGGCAACCCCACTACTATCGACAGTGGTTCCGGGGACACAGGATAAGCTTAAGTTTAGGGTACCGTACAGTACGTTGCTGCTATTTCTGAAAAAAAAAACGCCATGAAAATATATCAAGCGGGAAGCTTATGCAGGGCGCGCAGAAGCAGAGCCGCATTATTAAAGTGCACCGCAGGGTCCAGAAGGCACTACGGAAGTGGTCGACCGTCAAATCAACACTTCTGTGGCCGGTGCGTTAACTTTGCGGCAATGGCATTGCTAGAGGTCGTGGATTTGATCCCAATCGCGGCAGCCGCATTTCAATAGGGCGAAATAGAAAACGCACGAGCACTTACATTTTGGCACACATTAAAGAACATCACCGTGACAAAATTAATCCGGAGTCCGCCGCTACGGCTTGCCTCCTAATCCTAGTGTGTTATTGGAACGCACAGCACCACAATCCAATTCAAGTTTAATACTTCTGCCACAATGCGATGTGCCATGTGAGGAATTGAGAATGCTCAACCCCCTCAGAAGTTATAAAATATGGCGCACAACAACGCCTCAGGCAAACACCTCTCCCTGTGTGTTCTGTGTACTACGCAGTTAAACAGCAGTGGTGCACGCAAGGTAATGTTTAACATCAGCTTACCACTCTCGTCTTAGCCTAAGCGTTGAAGAAATTAAGCTTTAGCCGAACACATCACCACTAATTATGATGAATCAAAGCATCCAGCATGGAAAGCTTTTCTTACATCGATTTCCACAGTGTATGGGATCTGCATATTTTTCCTGCTTTGGACACAGCACCCCATCCTTGCGTTGTTCAAAACTGCCTTTCCGCGGACGCAGGCACGCCGCCTACACTCTTCGATATCGAAGGTATAAAAGCTGTCTTCAATATAGCGGAATTTTTAGCGGCAATAGACCTGTCGAAGCCATGCAAGGCACCAGCCCCGGATGGCATACCGTATGAACTTCACAAAAACGAGGAAGGCAAGGTTCTCGATGTGCTTGGATCTGTGCTCGCACCAGTGCTTTTCGACGTTGCCCTCCTTCCACTAGCTTGGAAGCTAGGGAGAACACATAAGGCACAGAGCATAATGTAGGCAGATGACATCACTGTTTGGTCAGTTCATTCTGAAATCTGCCGCCAAGAACAAGCGCTCCAAGGGTTCCTTAATGTGACCCGCAACTGGTATGCTCAGATAGGGGTTAAAATTTCCGAGGACAAAACGCCCTACATGTCTGTAGCGAACAAGTATGGGCGCCGTCGACTGGTACTCCAGCCTCTCCAGTTAATTCAGCAGGCTCTACACAAGGCTTCAACTCTTCGTGTACTCGGTCTTGAAATTGAATCCTCCGGATCTGGGGGACCATGGGTCAAGAATGCAAAGCAAAAGGTGGCAGAAACAATAAAGTTGATACGTCAGATTGCGAAGAAATCTGGCGGAGCGAGCACCAGCATGGCTCGCCCTCTTGTCCGTTCTGTATTGCAACCACGACTCGTCTACAGAGCACATTTTCATCATCTCATGAAGGCAGAAAGCTTGCTTTGAGGCCAATAATCACGAAGCCATGCAGACCATCACGGGACTAATGCGTCTCACTCCGCTGCGAACACTACAGGCCCAGTCCCAATTTAACAAACTCGTGCACCAACGTTGATGCGCGCGCGCCCTAAAGACACCAAACTTCTGCTCGGCTGCTTCACTGGCCTGGTACATGGGACATGAAATAGACGATCCAGCTTCTACGAGACCCGATGTAGCACCGTGTAACAGGATGCAATTAGGTGACCACAAGCCTCTTGGCCCTCTGTATAAACCGTTTCCTCTCTAGGCAAATGGCCAAGTTTCCCACCTTCGTCGCGCCGATGATAATCATAACGACACGACTCTTGTAGCATACATTGATGCCAATGTTAATGGCACCATGATTCACACAGCTCTCGTGCGCCCATTGATACCAGAGGCAGGCCAGACGTGCTCGTATGTTGCCGATCCTGCCCCACTGGTCTATCTTGCCGATCTTGGCGCCATACGAGGCGGCTTGGCCGCGTTACTCCTTTCTGCTCGAGCTGCTAGATATTCTCAGCTCATCATTCACACGCACTCTACTCAAGCCATCCAAGACATACGTAGGGTATCTCGGTACACTCTCAGGTGGCATTCACCGTCTTGCTACCACTACGAATATCCTGATACGCGCCCAGTGGGTGCCTCGAGCAGCCCTGCCGGGTTGCCTTGAAGGAGATTTGGTAACCCACCCACAGATTACAACTTACCCACTTTCGCATTTTCCCGAAGACGCCTGCTGACGATTGATCCAGAAAAAAAGAAGGCTTCCAACGTACCACATGAGCTCTTATACCTCCGTTTGGGTCAGACCTCCGTGATGGGTTAACCCGCCGAGAGGAGGTTACGTTAAGGAGGCTACGTGCCGGGGTCGCGCTCACCCCTTCTGCAACCGCTATCTGGCCACAACCGTACCATGTTCCTTATGGCGCATCGTGCCTATATTGTGGCACAAAAACCCAAATTGTGACAGTGTCGCACATACTATGGATGAGTCCAGGACTTCATCTAAGCCGTCTCTGCCCCCCGCCGGGCAGCAGGCCATCGGCCTGGTCGCCCTCCCGATTTTGAACTTTGGATTCATGGGCCTTATCATAGTTCACTTCTAGATTTTTGCACCAGTCAAATATATTCATGTAGTTTTAACAGGATTTGTTTTATGCCGAAGGGCAAGCTATCGAATTAAAAAAAAAAACGTTGTTGCAAGAAGCCAAGGTCACGCCCTGCACTTCTACCTACGGTATTAACGTGTTACGATCAAGGGCCATCCTCTGACAGCATAACACCTAAATGTTTGTCTGACGAATTATTATATTTGTTTTTTGGCTCTCTAACACCTCTTTATATCTTATTTTGTTATATTTTTGTAGTGAAGCTGATGCGTATACATTAATTGTGTTCAGGGACATTGTATTAGTGATACACCCCTTTTCTGCGCGCTTCAGGTCGGCCGCGAATCGAAAACAATGTCTCATTGGATGTCCGTCCACACAGGGCACAACCTTCCGCGAAAATTTTGTCTCGGTTTCCATTACATCGCAAAATATCATGAATAAAAACAAGAAAGAGAATCAGCCTCAACACGGAGCCCTGTGGTACACCAGACGTAGCAGCAACATTATCTTAGCAACTCCCATTCAACATAGCTCTTCGACGTACTGACTTTGTAACACTGCGTTAGAGCCTGTGTATTCATAAAAGTATTTACGCGCTTGATATTACAACTTGTCTGACTTGGTCGACCTACATCAACACCAGTAAGAATGCAATAAAACGAAGAAAAAGAATCGAACTTTAGGTCATTTGCTTCGCTACGTTTCTAATGCCACCATCCTCTCTCAAATTAGTACTATAAAACACAAATACGAAAAACATTAAGGTATGAATCTGCTTTATGGGATTTCGTTACCTTTATTAGCTGATTAGAGTTTCTCTAAATTGTTCCGCTTGTTTTATATTTTCAACTTATGTTCCAATAGCTACTCTAACCACAAATAAAACTACCATTGAATTTTTTTACTCTTAACTGATATCTCCATCGCAACATATATCGAATCCTATTGATTAACCGTATAAAGGAGGCGTCATATCTAGTCACATTACCTTTCTCTAGTTGTCTTGGCCTTGAATGGATCGGCCTGCCTAAAGAAATCGTAAAGAGTACTAATAAACGCAAGTTTCATGCAACTTGAGCTTTCGTACGTTGTGTAATCTTAACTTGCTAATTAGCGATTGTAGCACTTATAATTCTTTGCAATGTCAGGTAATATTGTGTAACTGTAACGATGCCTTCCCGGTTCACAGGGATTTTTTCCCATTTACCATCAGAAAAAAATGTATGTTTAAATATTTACGTCTTATTCATTGCACTATTTCTTTATCCTTCTCCACCCACTCCTTTCTGTATTGCTTTCGAGCGCTATTAAAATGTAAAAGCTATTTTTTGTATGAAGAGCGGTCACCTCCAGTGATGTATCATCATCATCATCATCATTATCATTATAATCATCATCATCAGCAGCAGCAGAAGCAGCAGCAACCGCTAACTAATCAGTTGTCGCTATTAGACCCTTATTTTGTCTGTGCGTGAAATATTTCCGTCTTTATTACTGAAATGACAACCTAAGCAAGGAGATCTTGAAACTTCTATCGCAATTGCGGATTATCTCCGAAAACAAACTGCTTATGTATTTCTGGACTCACGCGCTCAAATAAAATTTAAAAAATGTGCGACGTTTTATAAATGCAGTGCATGAAATGTGCTGCGAAAAGAGAAAGCCGTGCAAGATATTTTAAATTTTCATTTCACACCTATAACCAGGAAGTTTATGCGAACAAACGCTTGTTTATTATGACGTTCCCAATCGCCTACGGTATTTTCCCTACATGTGGAGAAACTGGTTGAACTTTGAATTGATTAACAATTCGGCTTAGTTATGTTTCCACCATATATATGATGGAGGGTATGATCAATAGGAACACATGTTGAAGGACGAAATTCTCATGAACTTTTGCAAAATGTAAATGTGTTTAACATGTGAACAGCACATTTTACCCTCAAATAGATAAGAAATTGAAATGAATGACATGCATCGAAGTTTGCCTTGAGATTATTGTGAAGTACACTTTCAGTTTTATTTTATGTAATTTATGATATATGACATTTGATGTGACTCTGACATCAGTTTCTTCTTTTAAGTATAGGCTACTTGCACTGTACAAACTATTTTTCGTCATACTACGGTAAACAGACAGTAGAGTTCGTCTCATCAACATATCGGGACAATGAGGTGTAATTTGCTACTCAGTTTCTCGGCACAGGCAATATAGGAGCCCCTATATCGTAAGTATGACTTGGTTCATAACGCGTGTGTTAAAAGCGGACTGATTTCCACTTTCTGTGCAGCCACAGAAGTGTTTGTGAAAAAAATTCCCTCTTTAAAGGCCTTTCGACGACGTGCGCCAGAAATATACAGAAAGAACGCGCTCATTCGGCACTTCAACGGTGGAACCGTGTTGGAATTACCCTTCTACGGGTTAGTCGCGTCCGCTCGCCGTTACGCAACATCTTGCGACCTGTGTCAACGCCACAAGAAACCTGCGGCTCAAGTTGCTGGTGTCCTTCAGCCAATTGACGTTTCAACCGAGCCGCTTTATCGGGTGGGCCTGGACTTGCTCGGCCCTTTTCCAATTTTCACGAGACGCAACAAATAGATTGCAGTCGGTACCGATTATACCGCGCGATATGCACTTACGCGAGCGTTGCCACTCAGCTGCGCACGAATGTTTCCTACTGTGCGCCGTGATCCTCCAACATGATGCTCCACGTCACCTACTCACAGATCGTGGTCAATACTTTCTGTCTCGTGTAGTGAACGATCTACTTCGATCATGTCCCACTCATCACAACTTTACCAGCTCATATCACCCTCAAAGCAATGGACGCCTAAACCATACGCTGACCGAATTGCTTTCTGTGTACGGCTCTGATGATCGCTATGATAGGGACTTTGCCCATCCGTTCGTCGCATTTGCATTCAACTCATCGCGTCATGACGCTGCCGGCTACTCACCCTTCTTTCTTCTTTTTGACCGCCATCCCTTTGGCACTTTGCTCCGTTCTGATCCGGCGCCCACGTCTCCCTATGCGCAAGATGCCATCACGTGCGCGCTCGTCGCGCGCACAGTAGCCCGCGCTCGGCTTTCGTCTTCGCAGACCGCACAAAAGTCCATTCACGATCGCCGACACCGGGATACTGCTTTTCCACCGGGCTCAGTCGTTCTTATTTGGCTCCTATCTCGTCGTGTTGGCCTCTGTGAAAAGTTAATGTCGCCTTACGTCGGGCCCTACCACGTGCGGCGCCAGGTGGCTCCTGTCGCCTATGAGATAACTCCCATGGCATCCACTTCATCGACGACCACACCACGAAGTGACATCGTGCTTGTTTCCCGCCTCAAGCGTTAACTATGTTAAACCATTTTGACCACAACCAGCACCGGGACGGTGCTTCAACAGCCGGGGATAATGTCACGAATAGTGGCAAAGACAAAGACGTTGTCGTGGGGCTGGGTCAGACTCTGTCCTGTCGTACTGAAGGAGCTGCTAATGCTTGTGTGCCCTGTGCAGTCTTGACTAGCCAAGTGCTAGCCCTTTACTGTTGAGTGAATACTCCCCGTAACAATGCCGAGAAGTTCAAGATCACGCACTTTGCGTGGGTTAGTCGTACCAGTACCCCTGTGATCACCGTCGAAGACATTAATGTGGACATTTCAAAACCAAACAACAAACGGAATGGTTCACTTAGTTTGTGTTTGAATAGTTGGGCTTGAAGTGGTACGCCAATCCAAGTCACTCAACTACTGAACAACGGTCATGCATAGATTTAAATTTGGCCCAGAATCTGTCTAAGTTTTAACCGTAACAATCAGCTTGTATCACAGTAACCACAAATATATTGTCACTGCCATTACCAAATCATTAAAATAAATACATGTACAATTGTCTAACCCTGTGGGATATGCTACAGCTCAGCGGGTTACACCTTTACACAGTAAAATGGCCCCTCATCTTTTTCGTTACACACCTACTAATCTTTGACCACTTACGTGGCACAGAGGAAACCACAAGCACGTCATACGTTGAAGCTACCTTCTTCACGTTATGTGCCACTGACGGTACGGTGACAGTGCGACAGACTTCTCGTTTGAGAATCAGTTGTTTTTTTGACCTTGCAGAAGAGCGCTTCAAGAGCACTAAAGACTTTTCTTGAAGGCATCGCCATTGTTGGCCGTTATTAACGCTTTCATTGTTCCGTTCATTGTAATGTCACTGTATGTATGTATGTATGTATGTATGTATGTATGTATGTATGTATGTATGTATGTATGTATGTATGTATGTATGTATGTATGTATGTATGTATGTATGTATGTATGTATGTATGTATGTATGTATGTATGTATGTATGTATGTATGTATGTATGTATGTATGTATGTATGCATGTATGTATGTATGTATGTATGTATGTATGTATGTATGTACGTACGTATGTGTTTCTGGGTTATGTTATGTTGACTGTTCTGTTAAGAAAATATGGGATAATGCATTTGCACGATGTATGTACCACCCGCTGACTAGAGACTGTTATTAGGCGACAGTATTGTTTGTATTTTTGAGACTTTTTCTACATAACTATGGAGACATTTAACTTGTATATTGTATGTACCATGTATTTCTTACATCGTAGCGCAACTGTGAAAATGTTGCATGACAATTCCTGGTTCTTGTGTGGAAAGGTTATTTGATATGGTTATCTTGAACCCTGTATGTGGTAAGTTAAAACCATTCAAAAGCTAAGGAGTAGTCGTCGCCTTAAATTATGCGGGATCTCCTTATGTCATATGAACAATAAAAAAAACGAACAAGCGCTAACTCGCCACTAAATTTTATTTTGAAAACTTCGCCTACTTAAGTAGACAGCAGACGAGGATCGCGCAAGCGCACTGCCCATCAAGCCAACCAACGCATGATTCAAGAAGTGCATAGGTTACAGCATAATTTCTAAAAACTGCTTGTCTTTGCTGCGGAAAACTACCGAGGTATCGCTAATACAGACACTTTTTTTTCTCTCTAATATGATATGCCTCGATAATTTCTCTGGCCAAACATTGCCACTCCGTCCTAGAACTAGAATACCGAAAAGAGAACAGACTGGCGGTCTAGTTGGTACTGCATAACTTGAGGCAAAGCACGAAAAAAACGCGGACAAGAGAAGGAAGCGCTGTGTCTTCGTTTCCTTCTCTTGTCCTTTGTTTTGCTTTTTTTGCGATTTGCCTGAAGTTATACTGAAAAGGATTGGCTCACAGGGACAGGACCTACAGTGCGTAGGTAAATGAAAAGAAGCTTTGTTAGCTACAGAGCGCTCATGTTCTCGCGCTCGTTCGTGGAAGATTGTTGACCTGCGAGCCAATTATTTCCGGTATTCGAATTCTAGGCCGGAGTGGCGATGCTTTGGCCAGAGTAATTATCGAGGCACATCATATTAGAGAGAAAGAAGTGTCTGTATTAGCGATACCTCTTTAGTTTTGCGTTGCAAAGAAAAGCAGTTTTTAGAAATGCTGCTTTTATCTAAGCGCTTCTTGAGATGATGCATTGGTTGGCTTGATGGGCAGTGCGCTTGTGCGATCCTGGACTGCTGCGTACTTAAGTATGCGAATTCTTAAGAATAAAATTTAGTTGCGAGTTATCGTTTGTCCTGTTCTTGTGTGTCTGTTATCAGTCCCGTCTTGGAATTGCGCTTGCCAGTATCCAGTTGTTAATCATCGTTTTTGAGCCATTTGTTTTGCTTGCCGCATCACCTCTCTTTACGCTTTTGCCACATGGTTGGTTATGTGTTGCAATTTATTTACACTCTTGTGTGCCTGTGTTTTCTTCTTGTTTCTTTAATTCACTTTGGATGTGTGTTTGTTTACACATGCGCTTGATTACTTGCACGGCATTAGCGAGGAGTTCAACACGCTTCAACAAGATGTAACAATTTTATCTAATATCAAAAGAAAGCACTAGTCTGTGTCCATTGACCTCTCGTCCTTGTCTGCGCTGCGCATCTTACTCTTCCAAAGCATTTTTACGGACATTTAGCAGCCGTAAAAAGTGGCCCAAGCACTTGTAGTGCCTTTAGCCATGTACCCACAGTACAATACACATAGTGTCTTAAATAAACTCAACAATAACAACAGCAACCATTTTGCCTAGAATTGGTTTTGCCTCAGCGCTTGAGCGTGAATAATTGCTTACTCTCCGCTATCCCAAATTCACACATGTACCTTCTGTTGGTTATTATTTCGCTTTTAATCAGTTCTGCGTTGTATGGCAAAGGGCAGCAGGCCGTACTG
This sequence comes from Dermacentor andersoni, assembly GCF_023375885.2. Classification (NCBI taxonomy): domain Eukaryota; kingdom Metazoa; phylum Arthropoda; class Arachnida; order Ixodida; family Ixodidae; genus Dermacentor; species Dermacentor andersoni. Next base: position 13,557,425 of record NC_092820.1, read on the forward strand.
CATAAATAAAAAAATATCAGGCGACAGTGCGCTTACATAGGTTAAATATTGATCTTTCGAAGAGAGAGGCATTGTTGGGCACTTTTTATACTGTCACAGTCTATGATAGGGGATATTATGGCTGCTCACACTGTCGCTTTCAGACTTTGTTTGCAACAACGTTGGGTTGTTTTGACTGCTACGTGATAAGGTTGTTGTGTGGGAATCACTTGTTTTGCTCTATCTCCTACAAACTACATGCAAGAGTTACAAAACTACGTATGCAAGATGTGTGTGTGTATCTATGAATGCAACTATATGTGTACAAAACTATATGCGGAACATAACCGATGCCTAGCTGTCGCCGTATTCGGGCGCTACCACTCCTTTCTGTCATCTCAACAAATAAAGGACAGAACTGCTCTCGCCTTGCAAATGCTCAATGACACGTCAGTTCGGGGTCTGTTGGCTGTTCGGCGAAATCAGCTGCGCTCATTGTTCCTCGAACGTGTCGCCTGGCGGCGGTGGATAAAAAGGTAAGAAAGACAGAAGGGCTGTGACAGAATGGCCAGGCGCCGTCTTCTTTAATTAACCAATGCGTTCTAATTAGTGTTTGTCGGATCTTAGGTACGAAAAACAGCGCTTGTAGTAGGAGTAGACCATGGAACTACGTCTGTTAAGAGCTTGGAAGGCTTAATGTCGATTCAAGAACGCAAGCCGCGACGTGTGCGTCGGAGAATCCAGATTTACTTGCACTGTGGTTCCCTTGGTGATTGTTGAGGCGCATGTAAGTCAAGAAAACGAAAAGAAGTTGGTGTGAGTAGTTTTTTATTGGGATGGAAGTTATGCAGGCACTCTAATCGCGTTCACGCCGTCGTGGCGCTGTGACGGCATCGATGCGCGTGCGAGGCTTAAGGCCCCCAGAGACGCGCAGTGCGCAAAGCAAGGCAGCCAAGTTGACACACTGTCAGCTCTCTGCCGGGGCATCGTGCGTGCCCGCTGCTGGCATTGTGCGCCGAAACAGCGGGGCTGACGAGAGGCCATGCACGCGTGCCACGCTGTTGTGCATGCCCGAGTCGGACGAGCAGCTCACACGTGAGGCTACAAAGAAAAGTCAGGGCAGAAACTCCCCGCGAGGAAATTGCCATACAGTGCTGAGAGTCATTACTTGTGAAGCTTGTAAGGACTTTTCTTATACTCTAACCTTGAAACCAAGGCTGCCAAATTTTAAGACCAAGACTGCCGAATTTTTTTTTTAAACTCTAGTCGCTATCACGCACACTTTGATGATCTCCCTGGTAAACTCGCTTTTACCACCAGTATTCTGTTTGGTAAATAAAAAAAGTCTTGTTGTAGTGCTCTTATTTTTAGAATAATTTGCCCACCAACGCCCATGCCTATGTTCCAACGCCTCCTCTTCAGAAGCTTCTCACTGTTGTTGCAGATGCATTCCTCTCGTTGCTTGCGTCTTCCCCGCGTACCTTGTCCACGGAAGCGATCGCCTGCGTTCTCGCAGCGCCTACCTAAGGGCTGCGTTTTCTATACATTTCCTCGCAGCATTCTGAAGTCTACTTTCCTCGTCACTGAAGACGGCATAGTCACAGAATTTTCGTATTGAAAGTAGCACAAGCAGTGAACTGACCCAGTTGTTCTCTTCAGGCCTACAATGCGACGCAGGTCCCCCGATATCGAGTGCGCCGGTCGCGTATCGTGAAAATTCTAAGAATAGCTTATTGTGCCATGGAATTTCCTAGTATAGCTCTTCATATGAACCTTTATGGTACGGGTTTGGGCAGATGTCTCTCAGCACCTGGTGGCTGTCCGACAAAATATGGCACTGGATGCTTGTGCCCCCACAAGTTGATGGCGGTAAGCGTACTTCACCATCATCATCATGAGCCCATTTATGTTCACTGCAGGCCTCTCCCTGCAATCTCCAATTACCACTGTCCTGCGCCAACTGATTCTAAATTGCGCCTGCAAATTTCCTAATTTCATCACCCCACCTACACTGGGCATGGCATGGCAAGAACCTTATTATGGTCCAGAGAAACTAGGGCCCGAGGGTAGAAGCCCCAGGTTAAGTCGGTGGCTCCGCCTACGTAGGCACCGATAGGTAAAAGGCTTTTCCAATGTTGTGAGCTCTCCGGACGGCCAGGAGTTGATCTTGGAGGACTTTGCTGGATATGCACCAACTCCAGTCCTCCCCACTGTGGAGATCCGAAGCCCTTTGGTTGGGACACAGCCAGAACATATGATCAAATAGACACGGAGTGTGTCCACAACTTTTGCATTTCGCGAGAAAATCCTGGTCAATGTTGTTAAGCACAAAAGGTGTGGGATAAGATTTAGTTTGAATCATTCTTAATGTGACTGCCTGAGCTCATTTGGTTGGGGCACAGCCAGAACATATGATCAAATAGACACGGAGTGTGTCCACAACTTTTGCATTTCGCGAGAAAATCCTGGTCAATGTTGTTAAGCACGAAAGGTGTGGGATAAGATTTAGTTTGACTCATTCTTAATGTGACTGCCTGAGCTCATTTGGTTGGGGCACAACCAGAACATATTGTCACCTGGTCGTGACGGCAAAGAACACAGTAGCAATACTGTGAAAGGCAAAACTAGCTTTTATTGGGCGAACCTGTGCCCACAAAACAGGCTACACTTAAAGCACAACGAGAGCGGCGAACACAGTCGGCGATCGTCAAAAATCTGATCAGCGGGTCAAGCGCGTCGGCTTTTATACAACAGTCGTCGAATGTTCCAGACTAATAGGGTGCTTTTGGTCCATGTACCGGACGCCCCCGACAAGCCGTGATCCAAGCCCGGACCGTAAAGAGAGCACCAACGTAGTCACGGACCATCGAGTAAGCTGTCGTCTACAACAGCTGCCCCCGGAACACGGACTTCTACCTGAGAAGACCAAGAAGATCGTGGCCAAGACAACCCCAATGGCTGCCCCAGCGACCCCCGTTGTCCTGTAACAACCTCGGGACCCACCGACCTTCCATGGAGCAGCAACTGAAGACCCGGAATCCTGGCTGGAGACGTACGAGCGAATCGCGACTTTCAACAACTGGGACTCCGACGACAAGTTGCGGCATGTATACTTCGCTCCAGAAGACGCCGCCAGGACGTGGTTCGAGAATCGGGAAGCCACCTTAACGACGTGGGACCTGTTCCGAAGCGGCTTCTTGCACACGTTTACAAGCGTCGTGTGAAAAGAGCGAGCCCAAGCTCTACTAGAAACCAGAGTGCAGCTGCGAAACGAGACGATCGCGATCTTCACGGAGGAGATGGCCCGTCTTTTCCGGCACGCCGACCCGGAAATGTCGGCGGAGAAAAAAGTTCGCTTCCTGATGCGCGGCGTCAAGCAAGACCTTTTCACCGGACTTATTCGTAACCATGCACCGAAGACTGTGGCTGAGTGTTCTGCAGAGGCATCGATGATCGAGAAAATTCTGGAGATGCGCACCCGGCAATATAACCGCCAGGGGCACACGCCGCAGTATGCCATCCAAGGACTGGGTTCGGACGACCTTCAAGAGACCATCAGGGCCATTGTGCGCGAAGAACTGCGCAAGGTCCTGCCTTCGTCGCAGCCTCAAGTAGCATCGATCGCTGACATCGTGAAAGATGAGGTTCAGCCATCGCTTGGGGTTCCTGAGGTGCAACCTCAATTACCGCAGCCCCAGCCAGAAGCGATGACCTACGCCGCCGTCGCACGCCGTCAAGGTCTCCCTCCGCGACCACGCCAGGGCCCTGCAACGACGCAATTCCGTCGTCCGCCGCCGCCGCCGCCAGCACGCCCACCCGTCACCCAGCGCACCCTCGCGAGGAAGACGGACATTTGGCGAGCCCCCGACCACCGTCCGCTCTGCTATCACTGCGGAGAAGCCGGCCATGTGTATCGCCGATGCCCATACCGTGAGATGGGACTGCGAGTTTTCGCCGTCAATGCTCCGCGCCCGCAGCGAGGTGAACGCCCTCGCGATATCGCCGACTACCTCGCCGCTACTCAGTGGAGCTCTCGACGACCGTCGCGTTCGCCATCACCAGGCCGCTACCTGTCGCCGCAGCGCCGACCATACACTGGCCCAGCCCGGGGCCGGTCTGCGAGCCCATATCCGGAAAACTAAAAGCAGCAACCGATGGAGGTGCGGTTGCTGTTCGTCGAACTGACGAAGATCCTCCGCCGCCGACGAAGACGACGAAGAGACCACCTCGACGACATAATAACGACCCGCCGCCGTCCCGACGAAGTCAGGAAGCCAAGACTACACCGACGAAAGACGACTTGACGACGCGACGTTCCAGTTTCAGTTCAACACGACGCAGCCGTGATCCGACGCCAAGACCTAACTGCAACGCCAGACAAAGAACCACCGACCTCGACGTGCTTCTCGACGGCCACGCAGTTACCGCCTTAGTGGACACAGGTGCTGATTACTCCGTCATGAGTGGACACATCGCCGCCCAGTTGAAGAAGGTTAAGACCGCATGGGAAGGCCCTCAAATTCGGACCGCTGGAGGACACCTCATCACGCCGACAGGAATATGCACGGCAAGAATAACCATTCATGACCGGACTTACCCAGCACCTCCACCGGATGTCACGTGGTCGTGACGGCAAAGAACACAGTAGCAATACTGTGAAAGGCAAAACTAGCTTTTATTGGGCGAACCTGTGCCCACAAAACAGGCTACACTTAAAGCACAACGAGAGCGGCGAACACAGTCGGCGATCGTCATCTGATCAGCGGGTCAAGCGCGTCGGCTTTTATACAACAGTCGTAGAATGTTCCAGACTAATCGTTGGGACCCGCATGCCTTCCACAAAGTTCTACAACATTCGAGTCACGCGATGAAATCAGATAACACAATGTTCGGCGACAACAGACAGCCGGGTAGAAGCATCGATAACTTTCCAGAAACGTCGGATACATGCAGGCGCGTTCCTCGCTGTGCGATTACAGTTGTTAAGCGGCGAAACGTGGTCGGCCGATAAAGATAAGCACACGTGTCAATATGATGAAATAGACACGGAGTGTGTCCACAACTTTTACGTTTCGCGGGAAAATCCTGGTCAATGTTGTTAAGCACAAAAGGTGTGGGATAAGATTTAGTTTGAATCATTCTTAATGTGACTGCCTGGGCTCATTTGGTTGGGGCACAATCAGAACATATGATGAAATAGACACGGAGTGTGTCCACAACTTTTACGTTTCGCGGGAAAATCCTGGTCAATGTTGTTAAGCACAAAAGGTGTGGGATAAGATTTAGTTTGAATCATTCTTAATGTGACTGCCTGAGCTCAGTTGGTTGGGCCACAAGCAGAACATATGATGAAATAGACACGGAGTGTGTCCACAACTTTTACGTTTCGCGGGAAAATCCTGGTCAATTTTGTTAAGCACAAAAGGTGTGGGATAAGATTTAGTTTGAATCATTCTTAATGTGACTGCCTGAGCTCATTTGGTTGGGGCACAACCAGAACATATGATCAAATAGACACGGAGTGTTTCCACAACTTTTACGTTTCGCGGGAAAATGCTGGCCAATTTTGTTAAGCACAAAAGGTGTGGGATAAGATGTAGTTTGAATCATTCTTAATGTGACTGCCTGAGCTCATTTGGTTGGGCCACAACCAGAACATATGATGAAATAGACACGGAGTGTGTCCACAACTTTTACGTTTCGCGGGAAAATCCTGGTCAATTTTGTTAAGCACAAAAGGTGTGGGATAAGATTTAGTTTGAATCATTCTTAATGTGACTGCCTGAGCTCATTTGGTTGGGCCACAACCAGAACATATGATGAAATAGACACGGAGTGTGTCCACAACTTTTACGTTTCGCGGGAAAATCCTGGTCAATGTTGTTAAGCACAAAAGGTGTGGGATAAGATTTAGTTTGAATCATTCTTAATGTGACTGCCTGAGCTCATTTGGTTGGGCCACAACCAGAACATATGATGAAATAGACACGGAGTGTGTCCACAACTTTTACGTTTCGCGGGAAAATCCTGGTCAATTTTGTTAAGCACAAAAGGTGTGGGATAAGATTTAGTTTGAATCATTCTTAATGTGACTGCCTGAGCTCATTTGGTTGGGGCACAACCAGAACATATGATCAAATAGACACGGAGTGTTTCCACAACTTTTACGTTTCGCGGGAAAATGCTGGCCAATTTTGTTAAGCACTAAAGGTGTGGGATAAGATTTAGTTTGAATCATTCTTAATGTGACTGCCTGAGCAGGGTTCTGATGGGGGGAGGAAAAAACATCCTACCATCCCTACCCTTACAAAAATGACTTTAGACTCTCTACAGAAAGTCTATAGACATTTTATAGACGACCTTGCCTTTCTATAGATTTGGACTTTTGTTGATACAAACTCTATAGACTGTCTATAGCCGAAAGCCGATAAAGTGTCTATTTCTTTTTGTCTATTCGCAGTCTATAGACGGTCTATAGAAAAAAGTAGATAAAGTACTTGTTTCTTTTTTGTCTACTTCCCTTCTATAGACCACCTATAGACGAAAGTCGATACAGTCTCTATTTATTTTTGTCTATTATTTGTCTATAGACTTTCTATAGGCGGTCTATAGAAAAAAGTCGACATGGTGTTTGTTTCTTTTTTGTCTGCTTCCCCACAACAGACACCTATAGACGAAAGTCGATACAGTCTCTATTTATTTTTGTCTAGTATTTTTCTATAGACTTCTTATGGAAGAAAGTCGATAAGATTTCTATTTCTTTTTGTGTATTTGCAGTCTATAGACAGTCTATAGAAAAAAGTCGATACAGTTTCTATTTATTGCTGTTCATTCTTCGTCTTTAGATGGTCTATAGACGAGAGTCCATAAGGTTATATTTCTTCTTGTCTATTCATACTCTACGTAGGTCTTCACAAACACGCACATGCACATATTCAAGTACACACATACACAAAGATATATATATATATATATATATATATATATATATATATATATAGTCGCATTGCGTGTAATCACGGGTTTCTTCGCACTCGGAAAAACAGTTTTATGGAGCACGTGTTGAGCAGCAGAAAGCTGTATGGAGAGTTTCTGCTGTTGCTCTACAATTTTATCATTGGGAATTTTCATCGGATTAAAATAACTAAGAAATAAATTAGCACCAATTATCTAATCAGGGGAATTCAAACAAAATAATCTGTGCATCTTCAAGCGATGACAAACATTATCTTGGTTCTCTCCAGCTACGTAGCATTTGCATATGTTAAAGTCTGGCTCAAATTAAGTGAAACACCCCGTATACTTTGCAATTCGAATTATTTTCCACGGTTTCCGGTATCACCGCCGGTGAAGGCCATAGGATGGGACGTCACCAAAGGTCATGTTAACTTCTGCGAACAGCCCGTATATCGATTGTGGTAAGGCGTGGGATGAAGTAGAAAACAGCCCATACCGTAAAATTTTTATTGCTTCAGGTTTACATGCCGTCTATAGATTGGCCAAAAACAAGAATCGTTAATCTGCGCTGTACGCTGTAACCAAGCGCAGGTACCGGTGGATAATACGGAGCTGCGTTTGATATAAGCCACTGAAGTTGTATACTGTTGAGATTGCTGTAGAGCGTATTTGTAGACATTAGTATAGACATAGTGTATACCTCTGCGTTAGTTGACCACATGATATGATCTACTTAGTCGCTCTCGGCAATCCCAAGACAGTCTTCACAGTTGTAATAGCATGACTTTTGCGGCAGTAGAATAAAGAAAGCAATACGCCCATCTAATTGTGATAATAGATGTTGTGAACGCGAATTTTAGCTACAAGTAGATTCCAAACAGGCATCAAGCTAACAGCACACAGAGACTCGTAACATTTGTAGCTGACTACGCGGACTTTGTGAGTGTGCGATGAACCGATGCCGCGCATGTGGTGTGCGCGTTGTGTGTCGTCCGATTCTCAGACACTTCTAACATTGTCTTCATATCTCGGCTGCATCACTAACATCGGGCGGTTTTTCGTTGACTGATATTCTGCACTATAACCTCATCAGTGTCTCATTCCCTTAAAATATGTTCCAATTTCTCTGAGCCCACCCAGTATTTCGCAGGCGGTATGCCTGCGCGGCCACGCATATGAGTACCTCACTGCTGTGCTGATTGCTTTGACCTATCATCGGAACGGAAAATTTGCACTAACATACGTACGGGCATAACATTTGGCAGTACGCAGGAAGATATAATACAAATGTGCTGTATTACTCATCGTCGCTGGCGATAATGCAAACGCTTGAAGGGCCCTGTTACGGCTCTTGTAAACAGCGCATTCATCCATGTGTGCGTTCCAGTCTCATACGATAGCCCACGGCATTTGTAATACAACCTGCCAGCGTGTTTCCTTCGTTCATGAAAAAAGGATGAAAAATAGAAAAGCAAAGCAACCCGTTCCGGCGCGCATGGTGCGTGGAGAGAGAGAGAAAAAGAGACAAAAGAAAAAGGCGCACAGACTTCTCGGAGCGCGTGCGCCCTGGCGCGTGGAGATGGATGGATGGATTGATGGATGGATGTTATGAGCGTCCCCTTTGGAACGGAGTGGTGGGTTGCGCCACCAAGATCTTGCTATTATACTGCCTAATGTCCTACCTAGGTTAAACAATGAAAAAAGAACAAAAAACACTATGAACTATCATGCTCAAATTTTCTGATCCCCTATTGCGAACTGTGCTTTTGTTCGTCTCCGTCTTTTGTCGTTTCCCTACTTTTCTTCCACCAATCCACCAATCGCGTCTTACTATAGCCTATTGCCGACATGTTTATTTTTCCACTGCTCTCGCTGAATCCAAGTGCTTTAAGGAGGCCAGTGGCGCTTAAATCGACGGCTGGGTAGACTTCGTCACATTCTTATAAAACATGCTCCATAGTCTCCCTAGCTTTACCGCAGCAAGCACATGCTTCTTCTTCCGTCTTATATCTTACTTTATAGGTGCGTGTTCTAAGGCATCCCGATCTCGCTTCGAAAAGTAATGAGCTTCCCTTTGAGTTATCATAAATTGTTTCTTTCCTGATTTCGTTTTTTTCTCTTAAGTAGTTACTCATGGCAGGTTTCTTTTCCATTGCCGCCACCCATCAGACTATTTCAGCCTCTACGACTTTCCGCTTGACCTTCTTTGTTGCTGTGTTGCCCAGCCTACAGGCCGCATACTTGCTGGTAACCTTCCTAGTTCCTTACTCCACTGTGAATCAATGTTTTTCCTGTACAGATACCTGAACACTCTTCCAGCCCTACACTTTCTTCCATATTCCTGCTCCTGCGCAATGAGAGCCGTCTGTCCGCGTCAATTTGAATTCTCAACGAATGCGCCAGGCACGTAAACGCTTGTAGCGGTGTGCGGTGTCTGCCTGTCGTCTGTGTATACGTGTCTTCTTTGTGGCATCACACGTCAACTACACTAACCGGTAAGCTGTAGCGAAGATATTTTGCGTCAATAGCTCATGATTAGTAAGCGCATTTCGTAGCGCAAACCGGCTGCATGTAGCGCAGGCGGCTCGGGCATAGTATCGGTTTATCCTTTTCATGATTTCTTAACGCGCTCTTGTTCTCACTTTTACTAAACGGAATGTTTTACGGCAAGCGATCGCGCACGCTTGTTGATTTTTGCGTCATTGTTGATGTGCGTAACAAAGAAAGTACCCCATGTTTTAACTTGATACTGAGCTGCCACTAAGCGGATTGTGTGCGTTGAGCAGCCAGTGTGGTAGATCAAATTTTGTGGCGCTGGATCCGGCCGCGATTAATGCTGCGTTGCATGTGCAGTGAAATTCTCGTGACACGCTTTACGTATATATCTCGAAATTGTGTTACTATGAAGAATTTTCAAACAGACACGTATAGTTGAATAACTGCTAGCGTACTCGGATGAAATGCCATGTTTGCGGGGCATGCATCAGCAGTGTGTGCGCTGCCGTTTTCGTATAGTTTAATAGCAGCCGTATTTTTAAAGTTCCTGGAAACCAATCTGAATAATTTTGGGAAGTTACCGCAAGCAAAACGCAAGACTTGAAAAAATATCTAGATTCACCCAATCTAAACATGTGCAACCACAAACGCTTTTTGAGCGTGAAACCTGCGATAAGCGCCGTCACTCGCAGCTTTGCAACTAAGGCGAAAGAGTTAGAGAACAATAAATTAGACGCCCCGGGAAGCACCTTTACACGTTTCAAACTGAAGACACTTGAGAGTAGATGGGAGATTTTTTTTTCTCTTTTTATAAACAGTTTAGCAGCAGAAGTTATCTTTAGGGCTATTTGAAAAGCGTTAAGCACCTTTCGATGCCTCGGCGTTATGCAGTTTACGTGCTGTTAATAACTAGGCAGCTGCTGGCGCATATTCGCATTGTGACAATCGTGCATGGTGTGAAGCACTTGTCATGCGTAATAGGTGTTCCGGTTTTCATTACTGTTGCATTTAGTGCCGTCGTCTTGGACAGATTGTATATGATATGCGTTGTACAAAAAAAAGAACCAGATTATCCATTTGCTGGCCTTTTCTTAGAAGATAACGCGAAGATTATTCAAATAATTTGGTGGACATTACACTTGTTCTACCCTTATCAACACACCTAAAAGATCGTAACATGTTTTAGTTGATAAGTAACCTTATCAATACACCCCCATTCATGTGCATTCTACGGAAAGTGTGGCAAATGTATTCATCTCGAAGTATGAGAAAAGAAACATTGCAGACTGTTCTAAGCAGAAATAAATTGCAATTCTTAACGTGATTGTTCAAAACGGCAGTCACTATGCTGAGCATGTTCGTTCGGCATGGGCATATTGCATTAACACCTGAAAAATGTGCACAGTCCAGCTGCGTCTTTGTTTCAGCAATTATTATTATAGGGATCGTTTGGGATTCTCGCATTTCTTTTATTTTTATAAGTACACTGTGTGTCACATGAACCTGTCTTGAAACGAAATGTATCGTTGACGTAGTAGACCCGCAAGGTGGAGAGAAGCAATGAATAAAGAGAAAATCAGACACCCACCCGTTCGTAGCAATTGCTACAAAGGAAACCCGTACGGGTTTGCTTTGTAGGAACGGGTGGATGTCTGATTTTCTCTTTATTCTTCGAAACGTACCATTGCTGGCACAGGCGACCTTTGCGGTATTCTAACTGCTAATCATACTGTAACATAACGAAACATCATAATGGCACTGATTCATATTGCCATGCAGCCTATAGTCAGAGGAAAACAAAGTTAACTAGAGGCAAAAGTGATGAGAGCAAGTTATATAGAAAACTACTATGGAACCCTAAAAATAACTCATTCAATAGTTTTCCGTCATGCTGTTGCATTTGCTTTACTTGTGTGTCTCTGTGTTCTTGTCTTCCGTGTTATACTCGTGTGCCCATCAATTACGAACTTGCCCAAGCCCTTGTCAGCTTTATTAAACAAGCGATTCAATTCAGTTGAATCCAATACTGCATATCAAGTGACTGATGTGTTCTTCGTTTTATCTAAATATTATGGACTGGCTGTACCTGGCAAGCATTACACCACAATATTTTTTGTTGCACTTAAGATGCAGATGTAATAGATTGCCAGAAAACTTTCATGAAAACATCAAAATATCGGGGAATTTTAAGATGACCACATAGGCATGCTGTCTTGTTATATGTCATACAAAGTTTGCAGATAATCTCTCTGTTAAATATATTTTTAAAAAGTTTCACCTCATAAAATGTTGAGAAAAATTGGTCCTATTTATTGAAAAAAAATAATGAAAGTCATGCATACTGACATGGCATTTCTTACTCAATTTGTTTTGTTTTTTTGCGTCAACTAAAAGTCCTGAACCTCTAAAGCCTACACAAATGTTTGATCTTTGAGACCACCTTAAATAATTTACTGTGATAGCATTCATTCGAACTATAGTATCAGTTTTCTTTCTTAGGAAGTGCATATCTGTCGCCCCATGACACAAAGTGCTCGCGTGGTATTTCGGGTGCTCATGTGGTATACCTAACTTGGAAAGCTGTTAGCGTGCCCAAGAGGCCTCATTATCCGTAAGAAAGTGAGTGACCACATCAATACAATCAATCCATCTGCCTTCTGTTGACGTTATGGCCAATGACCCATTCATTTAGGAGTATGAGAAAGACTTTTAAGTGTGTAATAATTAAAATAAATTACAATCTTTCGCATGACAATGTGAATACTCCAGTCACATCTTCTGAGCATATCCCTCTGCACAGGCACATTTAACTACCAGTCAAAAAAAAAAAATGTACAGACAGTCCAACTGGGTAACATTTCAGCAATAAATTTAAATATCATTTGGGATAAATACAATAATGCATCATATATGAACTTGTCATAAAAGGGAACACACTGTTGCTGGCACGAGCAGCAGTTGTGACTGTACCATAAAATAAAACATTCTATAATCGTACTGATTTGTAGTGACAAGCAGCCATTAGTCATAGCTAAACCGCATTAAGTATTTTGCTTAGATGGTTTGAGCACATATATTAAGCTGCTTAATGAACATACAAACAATACACACTTATTTTTGCCTCATATTGCTGCATCTACTTATTTGCAGCATACACCTGCATCACCTTTGTGTCTAATGACACAAAGGTCAAGGCCAGCCTGGCAACCATGCTTGCCAAGGGGAAGTAGTGTAAATATTTAGTCTCTTTCCATAATAGCATAAGACATGTATTTTAAGAATTTCAGCTATTATATCGGGCAATAAAAACAGCTAGTGAATTGCCGGTGCATCTGTATTATTTTTTGCACTGCATGAATCAGCACTTAATTCTGTCTGTTTATTCAACATATATGAGAGTATAGCTGGTTCAGGAGCATTATTAATCTACTAACTTTAATGCATAAGTGCAGATGAAAAGCAACAGGTGCACATGCATAAATACATTTCAAATTTTTTGCTACCACATCTAAACAAAAATGTAAACTAACTGTAGATAGCAGATAGCTATGGACTTGTGGCCTTATACACTCTTCGTAGACTTGTCTATAAAATTTATGTGTCTTTAGAATGTCTATAGATTAATGAACATTCTTGTTTGTTGAAAAATGTCTACAGAACGCGATAGAAAAAAATGTATAGGAAAATATAGTTCTGTTCTTGTAGACTGAAGTCTATAGAATGTCTATAGCCAAACGTCTATACCAATTTGTATAGACATTTGGTTATAGACATTTTATAGACAAGAAGGTAAGAAGCAGGCTGGAGACAAGTCAGTGGGTGAATATGGCATAGGCACTAGGAATAGCAGGGGAGAACTATTAGTAGACTTTGCAGAGCAGAACAATATACGGATAATGAAAACCTTCCTCCATGCGACATAGCCGAAAGTGGACGTGGAGGAGCCCGAATGACGAGACTAGAAATGATATAGACTTCATACTCTGCGCTAACCCTGGCATCATACAATATGTGGACGTGCTCGGCAAGGTGCCCTGAAGTGACCATAGGGTGGTAAGAACTCGAATTAGCCTAGACTTGAGAAGGGAACGGAAGAAACTGGTACACAAGAAGCCGATCAATGAGTTAGCGGTAAGAAGGAAAATAGAGGAATTCCGGATCAAGCTACAGAACAGGTATTCGGCTTTAACTCAGGAAGAGGACCTTAGGGTTGAAGATATGAACGATAATCTTGTGTACATCATTAAGGAGTGTGCAATAGAAGTCGGCGGTAACTCCGTTAGACAGGATGCCAGTAAGCTATCGCACGAGACGAAAGATCTGATCAAGGAACGCCAATGTACGAAATCATCTAACCCTACAGCTAGAATAGAACTGGCAGAAGTTTCCAAGTTAATCAACAAGCGTAAGACAGCTGACATAAGGAAGTACAATATGGATAGAATTGAACATGCTCTAAGGGACGGAGCAAGCCTAAAAGCAGTGAAGAAGCTAGGAATAGGCAAGAATCAGATGTAAGCGTTAAGAGACAAACCGGGCAATATCATTGCTAATATGCATGAGATAGTTCAAGTGGCTGAGGAGTTCTATAGAGAGTTATGCAGTACCAGTGGCACCCGCGACGATAATGGAAGAGAGAATAGTCTAGAGGAATTTGAAATCCCACAAGTAACGCCGTAAGAAGTAAAGAAAGCATTGGGAGCTATGCAAAGGGGGAAGGCAGCTGGGGAGGATCAGGTAACATCAGATTTGTTGAAGGATGGTGGGCAAATTGTTCTAGAAAAACTAGCCACCCTGTATGCGCAATGCCTCATGACCTGGAGCGCACTGGAATCTTGGAAGAACGCTAACATAATCCTAATCCATAAGAAAGGGCTTGAAAGACTTGAAAAAAGACTTGATCCAAAGACTTGAAAAAATATAGAGCGATCAGCTTACTGTCCGTTGCCTACAAAGTATTTACTAAGATAATCGCAAATATAATCAGGAACACCTTAGACTTATGTCAATCAAAGGACCAAGCAGCATTCCGTAAAGGCTACTCAACAATAGACCACATTCACACTATCAATCAGGTGATAGAGAAAGGTGTGGAATATAACCAACCGTTATATTGTAACCAACAGTTACGACAGCCGTTTCTACGAAAACTAATTTATTCTGGGCGAACCTGTGCCCGTCAACAAAAACCGACTGAATACTCAACAACAACAATAACGTCCCTCGAGCTTCGCTTCTTCGAACGTCGTTCTCCTCTTCGCCGCGTGCCAATCATTCGATTCTCGCGCACGAGCCGCCGGTCTGTCAGCACCGGCCCAGCGTTGCGTTGCGGTGCTTTGCTTGACGTTCGCGGTGTGGCGGCTCGTTGAAACGCAGTTGGGATGTGTCGATCGTCTTTTTCTTCTCGCAATGCTGGCGGCATTAGCCCCCTCCGAAGAAGCATTGCCCCATGCGTAGAAAATGTCTAGAGAGGGCAACTGCTTTGAAAGGACAGTAGTCAGATGATGGCTGTTGCTAGGCTTGATCGTACGTGCAACTTCTGTTAATGCCTTTCGTGGTGTGGTTTCAGCCGTACTACGTGTATGACCTCTGGGCGAGTCCTGCGTCGTGTGGAGCCGACTTGGCCTTCAGGAGTTACCTCGTAATTTAAGGGACTTAACCGGCGAAGTACTCTGTAGGGGCCATAGTAACGGCGCAGTAACTTCTCCGAAAGACCGGGCGTTCGTACAGGCCTCCATACCCACACTTTGTCTCCGGGGTTGTACTGTACCTCTCTGCGCCCTAGGTTGTGCGGCATAATCGTTGCTGTCTTATCGTGTTTAGTTCTTGCCATGCCACGGCCCTTGATGCGATGCCCTGCGCATGCGTGACAGGCACACATATGTATATATACTACGGAGCAATAAAGGCGGGGGTTCATTCCCGTTCATGTTCAAGACGGTGTCGTTCGACGCGGAAACACGACATGGTGTCAGAAGTAGCCTTCGCAAAGTGGGTGGAACCACGGGTGACGTGAGAAGATACAGGTACGGCCGACCTTCATCGTTGGCGTCCTCGGCTCGGACACGATAACGAAACAAGAGCTTCGAGCCATGGCGCGTGAGGAAAGTGGTATTTCGCGCCAGCTCTTTCCAGTACAGCCACCAACGAGCTTCAACTTTGACAATAGGTCAGAGTGGCCAGCGTGGGTGCAAGAATTCAATGATTATCGATTTGCTTCCGGCCTTAATGAGCGAACTCAAGAGACTCAGGTACGCACGCTGCTGTATACCATGGGGCGGCAGGCACGCAACGTATTCAAGACCTTTGAGCTGTCGGAAGAACAGTCAAAGGACTATGAAGTGGTGAAAAAACGTTTCGACGCCTACTTCATTGCCATGCGCAATTTGGTGTACGAAAGTGCGTGTTTTCATCGTCGCCACCAAGCTTCAGGCGAATGGATGGACCAGTATGTATCGGCCCTACATACTTTGGCAGATAAATGTGACTATGGCGTGATGAAAGAACGGATGATCCTCGACCGTTTCGTGGTTGGACTACGTGACACAAAGTTGTCCGAGGCCCTACATATGGACGCTGCACTAACTCTGAAAACGGCACTGACAAAGGCAAGGATGAAGGAAGCGGTACAGCAACAACAACAGGAACTTCACAGCAGTCCATACCACCAACCAGCCAGCGTAGAGGTCGACGGAATTCATCAACGAGCAAGCCGGGGACGTCCAGGGGACCAATGGGCCAAAGAAGACGTCCGAAAGTGCGCGGCTTGCGGCAGGGCCCGTCATTTAACGTCATCGTGCCCTGCAAGGGGGGCAATCTGCTACAGGTGCCAAGGACGGGGACATTTCGCCGCGGTCTGCCCACAAAAGCAGAACTTCATGATCGCCGAAGCAAGCGCATCCGAGGTAGATTTGTGCAGTGTTCCCCGGACAGCTACATTGAGTGAGCAAACAGAGTGTGCCATCTATTTTGTTGGGACTTTAGCTGGCACAATTGCAAGAGCACGTTTTGTTCAGGTCGCTATTAATGGGGTCACAGTGTCTGCTAAGATTGACACAGGAGCAGAGGAAAACGTTGTTCCAGCATCATTTCCTGGCGTACCCAAGACTCTACAGCGTTCCAACGTAATTTTAAAAGGGCCAGGCAATGAAGTGTTAGATCTGAAAGGACAGTTCACTGCAGACATTCTGTGGAAACGATGTTTGGTTAGGCAGGACGTTTTCGTCATTAACTCGGAGAGTAATGTCATTTTAGGCTTGCCAGCAATAGAAGCTTTGGGAATAGTGAAATTTGTAGACGAAGTTTCGATCCACCAAGCTGTGCAAACGTGCTTCCCCTCTTTGTTCTGCGGTTTGGGTACCATGAAAGGAGAATACTGTATTAATCTCAAAGCAGACGCGGTGCCCTATGCCATTTACACCGCTCGTCGTATACCCATCCCGCTGAGGGACGGCGTGAAACGCGAGCTAGAAGAAATGGAAAAGAACGGGGTCATTCGTAAAGTCGAAGGGCCAACCGAGTGGTGTGCTGGCATAGTGCCCGTCTTGAAGCCGTCCGGGCAAGTGCAAATATGTGTTGACCTAACCCAACTCAATAAGTGGGTAAAACGTGAGCGATTTGTGCTCCCCACTGTTGATGAGACACTCGGGTTACTAAGCGGAGCAGCTGTGTTTTCTAAACTTGACGCGAGCTCGGGATTCCATCAGGTAAAGCTAAGCAAGGATTGTCAGCTATTGACCACGTTTATTACCCCCATCGGACGTTATTGCTTTGAACGCCTGCCGTTTGGCATAACCTCTGCTCCTGAATATTTTCAAAGGCAAATGTGTGAAATTCTTGATGGAATGCCGGGGGTCGTAAACTTAATGGACGATGTGTTAGTCTTTGGTTCTTCACAGAAAGAGCATGATGAGAGATTGTTTCAGACTTTAGGACGCTTGACGGAAGCCGGCATCACTTTGAATCGTGAAAAATGTCAGTTCAGTGTAAAAGAGCTATGTTTTTTGGGATGCCGAGTGAGCAAAGATGGCATACTGCCAGATCCTGCAAAAGTTGTAGCGATCACTGATATGAAGCCACCAGAAAATGTTGCCGATATGCGGAGGTTCCTTGGTCTCGCAAATCATTGCTCGCGGTTTATTCCAGACTTAGCTGAGACGTCTGCGCCGTTACGTCAGTTGCTGCACAAGCACAGGGAGTGGATTTGGGCAACGCCTCAGCAGATGGCGTTTGACAGCATAAAACGCGCTATCTGTTCTGATAGGTGTATGGCAAAGTTTGATCCACGGAATCAAACCATTCTTTCTGCAGACGCGTCGTCGTACGGTTTATGTGCAGTTTTACTTCAGGTACAACCAAACAAAGAAAGACGGCCAGTTATATTTGTTTCAAGATCACTGACTCGAACAGAAATGCGCTACGCGCAAATTGAAAAGGAGACCCTAGCTCTAACATGGGCGACTGAGCGTCTCGAGGGTTATGTGCGTGGACTACACATAAGGCTGGAGACGGATCACAAACCGCTAGTGACTTTGCTAGGAAAGACTCCTCTAGATTTGGTACCACCGCGCATTCAGAGATTCCGAATGCGTCTGATGCGATTCAGTTTTGATGTAGTATACGTTCCTGGGAAAAAATTGGAAATTGCTGATGCACTTTCTAGAGCGCCAGTGCGAGGGCAAAAAAACCAAGAACTTCCTTTCTGTGGATGAAGTAAACTCGTTTGTTACTGGTGCGTTATCCGAGTTGGGTGAATCGGATCACTTTAGACTGGTCGCTGAAGAGCAGGCAAAGGATGAGACCTGCCGTACGTTGTGCCGTTACCTTCGTGAAGGCTGGCCGGGCCCAACTTCGGTATCAAGCGTTGTGAGGCCATATTGGCAGTATCGCGCAACATTGAGCGTGTGTAAAGGGGTTCTCATGCATGGCACTCGCCTCGTTGTGCCCCTCTCGCTCCAGAATAGAATGTTAAGTCTGCTTCACGAAGGTCATCAAGGTATTGTGAGATGCAGGGCGAGAGCAAGGGAGTCTGTTTGGTGGCCGGGCTTGAGCTCTCAACTAGCTTCTTTGGTTGTCAATTGCCGCGTGTGTTCGCAGTTCCGAGAACAGCCGAGTGAACCAATGATCCCAACCCAGACACCTATCCGACCTTGGCAAAGGGTCGCAGCAGATATCTTCCATCTCAACGGCCGTAACTACTTGCTCTTAGTGGATTTTCTATCTCGATTTCCAGAATTGTGTTTACTGGAATCGCTCACCAGCACTTGTGTTGTTGGTCATGTCAAAGATGTCTTCGCTAGGCACGGCATACCCGAAGTGCTTGTCACGGATAACGGAGCTCAATTTGTCAGTGAAGAATTTAAGCAGTTCGCGAAGGCCTATGGATTCAAAGGTGTGACGTGTAGCCCTAGGTAACCGCAGGCAAACGGAGAGGTAGAACGAATGGTGAAAACGGTAAAAGGGCTACTGCTAAAGTCTCATGATCCCTATTTGGCTCTGTTAGCGTACAGGGACACCCCGGGACCACTAGGCAAGACGCCAGCGGAGCTGCTCATGGGGCGGCGGCTTCGTACAACCCTGCCTCTCCATCCGAACAGGCTGGTACCAAAGACACCCAACCTGAAAGAGGTACGGAAGAAGGATGCAGTTGTCCGGGAAAAGCAGCGGCAAAATTATGACCGCCGTCATGCGGCCCGACACCTTGTCCCATTGGCACCCGGTGATTCTGTCTGGGTCAAGGACTGCAGGCGGGAAGGCGTCATCTGTCAGCGGGCTAAACGGCCGCGGTCGTATGTCGTCGCGTTAGAGAGCGGCATCCAGATCGAACGCAACAGGAAATTTCTAGTCAAGCAAGCGCCAAGCAGAATTCCAGACTCGTACAACGAGACATACGAGTTTCCCCCAAGCCTGGAAAATGCAGAAGTTAGCGATCAGCCTAACTTCCAAGCCCTCCTAAGGGACCCCATACAGGATCGGGGTAATGTTTCGCTGCAGGTACCAGGCGAATACGTTACACGATTCGGCAGAGCTGTAAGAAAACCAGACCGTTACGGGATTTCTGAATGTAAAGCAGTACCTTTCTTTTGACTGTGTTTATCATTATTTAGTTGGTTGTTTTTTTGTTGGAAAAGGGGAGATGTGGCATAATCGTTGCTGTGTTATCGTGTTTAGTTCTTGCCATGCCACGGTCCTTGATGCGATGCCCTGCGCATGCGTGACATGCACACATATGTATATATACTACGGAGAAATAAAGGCGGGGGTTCGTTCCCGTTCATGCTCAAGACGGTGTCGTTCGACGCGGAAACACGACAGGTTGTACCAGTTTGCGTCGACTTATTGCTGTTGTACGATAAGGTGCCTTGCTAACTGCCGTGCTTCTTCTGCCTTTTCTATGTACTCACTAACGTTAGGGTCGTCTTCGGTGATGTTGTTTACAGCTAACATCGCGTCTAGTGTCGTTGTTACTGTCTGACCGTAAACAAGCTCAAATGGCGTAAAATGTGTCGTCTCTTGTACTGCAGTATTATACGCAAAGGTGACATATCGTAGAATACTGTCGCATGTCGATGCTCGACGTCCACGTACATTGAGATCATGTCAGCGAGCGTTCTATTGAGCCGTTCAGTCAGGCCGTTTGTTTGCGGATGGTACGCTGTGGTTTTCCGATGAGCAGTATGTGGTAGTTTCATAACAGACTGCATCAAACGGGCCACAAAAGCTGTTCCTTTGTATGTTATGAGTACCTTAGGTGCACCATGTCGTAACCCTATGTGTGTGACAAAAAACTGAGTCACTTCAATGGCGGTTCCTTTTGTAAAAGAAGAGGTCTCAGCATACCGGGTCAGATAATCGGTTGCCACAACAATCCAGCGCTTTCCTGGGGTTGAAACGGCAAATGGTGCGAGTAAATCCATTCCTATTTGTTCAAACGACGCTGCTGGTTGCTGTATCGGTTGCAGAAAACCTGCTGGTTTGAGTGGCGGTGTTTTGCGTCTTTGACAATCTCGGCACGACTTGACATAGTGCTGCACTGAATTTATCAACTTCGGACAGTAATATTTCTGGCGGATTCTCGCTAGAGTCCTACTAACGCCTAAGTGGCCCGCTGCAGGGTCATCATGGCAAGCTTCTAAGATTTCAGCTCGCAGCGATAATGGTACGAGAAGTAGAAACGTCTCACCACTGTGCTCGAAGTTTCGTCTGTAGAGGACCTTGTTCCGGAGTACGTACAAACACAATCCGCGGACGAAAGCTCGAGGCACTTTCACTTTTCGACCCTCCCGGTACTCGATGAGCAGGAGTGATTCCGGATCAGTACGCTGATGATGAGCCATTTCCGTCGTATTCACAGCCCCAAGAAATGGGAAATCGTGCTCGTATTGAGGCGACCTAACCTCGATTGGTGGGCGTGATAAGCAATCAGTATCATTGTGTTTGAGACCGGACTTGTAAACGACCGTGATGTCATACTCCTGTAGACGCAAATTCCATCTAGCGAGTTTTCCAGAAGGGTCCTTGAGGTTCGCCAGCCAGCACAATGAATGATGGTCGCTTATGGTTCGAAACGGTCTGCGATATAAGTATGGCCGGAACTTACTGATGGCCCACATAACCACCAGGCATTCCTTTTCTGTAGCTGAGTAATTTGTCTCGGCTTTCGATAAGGTACGGCTGGCGTACGCAATGACTTTTTCTTCTCCATTCTGCCACTGAATAAGTATGGCACCGAGACCAACGTTACTCGCGTCGGCATGGATGTCCGTTTCAGCAGTTTCATCAAGATGGGCAAGTATAGGAGGATTCTGCAAACGCCGTCGTAGCTAAGAGAAGGCGTCTTCTTGTTCTTTCTCCCACACAAAAGGCACATCTTCTTTTGTCAGTTGCGTGAGTGGTTCGGCAATTTTAGAAAAATTTTCTACGAAACACCTGTAATCAACACAAAATCGTAGGGTGTTATCCTTCTTTTTGACCAGGACTACCGGAGATGCCCACGGGCTATTGGATGGCTGTGTTACATCGTCCTTGAGCATTTCCTGTACTTGATTCTTATCGATTCTCGTTCCTTGGGAGCCACTCGGTACGGGTAATGGCGCACATGCGGTGTTTTGCGATGGGAGTACGACGGACTTTCGATGCAGTCGAAAAGCAATCTGCAAACTCTGTGACCAAGTTCACAATCTTATCTCTTTGTAGTGATGACAGCTCTCAGTCAATGTCGCTAGAGGTAAGGACACTGTCTAAAGTTACAGAAGCTGGTGATGCTGCATCGAGGGTTGACACATCCGCAAGTTGTGCATAGTCATGAAGAGACGCTATGGCTGCTCCCTTCGCCACGTGTTGTGCCTCATTGCCAAAGTTAGTCAATAGGACGTCCGCACATCCGTTACGCAGGTGAACTAGGCCTCTTGCCACGCATATTTGCTTTTCCAGTAGCAGCCCGATATTTCCGTCTGCAAGTCCCTCATAGTCACGAAATACGTCGCTCCTTACAACGACAGTCACACTGCACCGTGCCGACACCTTCACGTGTTCATCCACAATACGGAGAGAGGAAATATGTGGCTCTTCTGTATCAGAAATGGTAACAACACTTTCTGTGGAAAACAACACGCGTGATTCTTGCATGTCAATAATTGCGCCATTTGTTTACAAAAAGTCCGTGCCCAGTATCAGATCACGGAAACACTCAGGGAGAACAATAAAGCTGCTGACGTATGTAAAGCCTCTAATTCCGATTCTTGCGGTGCACACTCCTACGGGGTCGACTAAGTGTCCCCCCGCTGTACGCATTAGAGATCTGGTCCAGTGGGTGAATACCTGTTTCAATTTTCTGGCGAGTACACTGCTAATAACTGAATTGTCCGCACCAGTGTCTATCAACGCAGTCACTTCGAAGTCATCGATGATGACGCGCAACTCGGAAGTAACGGCGTCATCGATGCACTTGTCGTCGTTTCGTCACTGCCGTCGTCTTGTCGGATTGGCGATGGAGGGCCTTCGGTGTTCCGGGCGTCAGCGGCCTTGCCTCCACAGGTCGCTGGCTCTAGTTTTCCTGTCGCGGACTTTGTGAGCGACGCCTCGGTGAAATGGAAGAGGGTCGCGGACTGGGCGACCTATGACGCATAGGCGCTGCCGATCGAGGTTCATGTTGCTGGCGGTTCCGAATAGTTTGGCGCGTAGATAAAAGAGCTTCAATTTCAGAAGGGCGCTCACCGTTTCGAGGGCAAGGCGCATTCACAGAGAAGCCACGCAGTCCTACTCGGCGATACTGGCATTCCCCGTATAGGTGACCAGCCTCTCCACAGTGGTAGTAGAGGGGACGCCGGTCTGCAGTGTCCCATACATCGCTTTTACGTGGGCTTCTTTCTGGCATGGGCGGTCTATTGCGAGGAAGTACCTGGGGTAATGTGGGCGTTCGTCCAAAGTCGCACGCACGTCCTAGGTCCTGACGTAAAGCTTGGACGTACGATATCCGCGGCTGACGCTCTGGCTGTGCGCGGGGCCATACCTGAGGCTTTGACTCCCAAATTACTTGCCGGACTTCTTCGCGTATGACATCAGCAATTGAGGACACCGTAGGAGGGCCTTGGGCCAGCTGCAGTTTCTGCAGCTCTTCCCTTAAGACGGACCTCACCATTTCGCATAGGATGTCCATGTTGTTGGGGAGGGCTCCTGACCCAACGCCAAATGATGCGACGCTTACATCTCTGTTGTACTGCCTCGCACGGTGCTGCAGCGTCTTCTCCATGTTTGTCGCCTCTGATCGAAATTAGGCTACAGTGCGGAGCGGATTACGATGCAGGCCGGCAAAGAGTTCCTGTTTCACACCGCACATTAGGTGCTGCAATTTCTTGTCCTCAGCCATGTTTGGGTCGGCTCGGAGGAAGAGGTGGGTCATGTCCTCAATGTACATAGTCACACTTTCGTTGTTCCGCTGGTTCCTCGCCTGAAGAGCGGCTTCTGCCCGCTCTCTGCTGTCCGTGCTCGGGTACGTAGCAAGCAGCTCTCGTCAGAAGTCGTTGCACGACGATAACGACACTTCGTGATTTTGAAACCACGTGCGTGCAGATTCCTCCAGCGCGAAGTACAGATACCGGAGTTTATTTGTCTCGTCCCAACCGTTACACCGGGCGACGCGCTTGAAATTTGAGCCAGTCCTCGGCATCCTCGAATGTGTCTCTGTGAAAGGAATCTGGCGTCGGGGGTGAGTCAACGACGACGTGAGGAGGGGTTACTTGAGTAGCCATCCCACTGGTACCTAGGCTGACTGCCGCCGCTGCCCTTGGTGAATCGGCAAGAGGACCAAACTCGGGGCCCTCACCTCGTACCTTTCATTGATTTCATTGCTTTCGTAGCTTTCATAGCTTGCATTGAATACAAGAAAGTGTTTGATTCAGTCGAAACCTCAGCAGTCATGGAGGCATTACGGAATCAGGGTGTAGACGACGTATGAAAAAATACTGAAAGATATCTATAGCGGCTCTACAGCCACCGTAGTCCTCGATAAAGAACAACAAAATCCCAATAAAGAAAGGAGTCAGGCAGGAAGATACGATCTCTCCAATGCTATTAACAGCATGTTTACAGGATGTATTCAGAGACCTGGATTGAGAAGAATTCGGGATAAGAGTTAATGGAGAATACCTTAGTAAGTTGCGATTCGCTGTTGATATTGCCCTGATTAGTAACTCAGGGGACCAATTGCAATGCATGCTCACTGATCTGGAGAGGCAAAGCAGAAGCGTGGGTCTAAAAATTAATCTGCAGAAAACTGAAGTAATGTTTAACCGTCTCGGTAGAGAACAGCAGTTTACGATAGGTAGCGAGGCACTGGAAGTGGTAAGGGAATACTTCTACTTGGGCAGGTAGTGACCGCGGATCCGGATCATGAAACTGAAATAATCAGAAGAACAAAAATGGGCTGGGGTGCGTTTGGCAGAAAAGTGTATAACAGCTGTGTCTTACCAGTACTCACGTACGGGGCAGAAACCTGGAGGCTTACGAAAAGTTCTACTTAAATTGAGGACGACGCAACGAGCTATGGAAAGAAGAATGATGGGTGTAGCGTTAAGGGATAAAAAAAGAGCAGATTGGGTGAGGGAAGAAACGCGAGTTAATGACATCTTAGTTGAAATCAAGAAAAAGAAATCGGCATGGGCAGGACATGTAATGAGGCAGGAAGATAACCGATGGTCATTAAGGGTTACGGACTGGATTCCAAGGGAAGGGAAGCGTAGCAGGGGGTGGCAGAAAGTTAGGTGGGCGGATGAGATTAAGAAGTTTGCAGGGGCGACATGGCCACAATTAGTACTTGACCGGGGTAGTTGGAGAAGTATGGGAGAGGCCTTTGCCCTGCAGTGGGTGTAACCAGGCTGATGATGATGATGATGATTTTATAGACCAGTCTACAAAAGCAGAACTGTATATAGTTCTATTTTTGTAGACTGAAGTCTAATAAATGTCTATAGATAGTCTATAGACGTTTGTATAGACTCTATAGACAGTCTACAGGCTCAGAGTTTTATAGACTAGTCTATAAAAAGTGTATGGCCATAAGTCTATAGACTGTCTATAGGCTCAGACTTTTTATAGACCAGTCTATGAAAAGTGTATGGCCATAAGTCTATAGATTGTCTATAGACTGGTCTATAGGAATAATGTATAGATAGTCTATAGACATTCTATAGACTTCAGCCTACAAATGTAGAACTGTAAGCTTATACACTTGTCTATAGACATTATGCAGACAATTGTCCACAAACATGAATTTTCATTATTCTACAGACAGCAGATAGACAGTCTATAAACTCGGACTTTTCATAGACTAGTCTATAAAAAGTGTATAGCCGTAAGTCTATAGACTGTCTATAGACCAGTCTAAAGAAATGTCTATAGACAGTCTATAGATTTCATAGATGTCTATAGACTATCTATAAAAAATTTTCTAAGGGTATAGTGTGAGCTGATCTCGTGAAAAGTAGTAAGTGGGTCTTTGTAGGAGCCGAAGTCATCCTGGAGCAGTTCGTGATATGATGCGCGGCATGTGTGATCTCGCACAGCAGTGTGAGCTTGCTCGTTAGGATTTCAGCCATTGTGGCTGACCGAGTGGCACTGATGAGCCGGAAACCAGACTAGATGTGAGCTTTCTAGTTGCTCGTAATTATGAGTATTAAGACTATGTATAAGTAACTTGCTTGCTTCCATTGTGACGAGGCCGGTTGAGTATTTCCTAATAGCTGTAAGGGAATCGGAGAAAATCTTGGAGCTTCTCCTCACTGTAATTGCAAGTACTATGCTTGCTTCTTCAGCTGCATGAATTGAGATCGTTCCTAGTATGGTATGGTATAAAGAACTTTATTTGGTCCTGAAGGTCAACTCTAGGTTGACGCGGGCCGCTCCTACGTTGGGACTATCAGGCCGAGCCCTTCAGACACATCACGGGCCTTATGGACTGCCCGTAATTGGTCAGAGAGTGATTCGCTGTGTAGCATTTGTCGCCACCATTCTTGTTCCTTGTCACAGTCTGTGAAGACCGAGGTGCACTGCCAAAGCATATGGTCAAGAGTAATGATGCCATTGCACTTATTACAGTTGGTTTCAGTTTACCTCTCCGGATAGATCCTGCTAATAAAATCTGGACTTGGGTAGGTTCTTATCTGTAGCAAACGTAATGTGACCGTTTGGGCTCTGCAAAGCTTACCGTGTGGCAATTCCTTTTGCTTAAATAATAATGCTTCGTTATTTCGTTGTATATTAACAATCGATCCCTGTGTTAGCCGGGTGAAGTGTTAGTTGCTCGGTCTTGAAGAGCACGGCTAGAAAGCCCTCGTGCTGCTTCATTTGCCACCTCATTGAGGTTTCTCCGAGCTCCGTCCACCACCCCCGGATGTGCAGGAAACCTGCGGATTTCAATCCTTTCACTGTTGACCTTCTCTAATAATTTTGTTGCTATCCGTGTCATATATCCGTTGGTAAAGTTGCGTATGGCTGTTCTAGAGTCGCTGTAAATATGTGTCCACCGATTAGCCCGGATGGCTAAGGCGATTGCTACTTGTTCTGCTACTGTTGGGTCCTTGGTACAGACGGTGATGGCATCCCGTATATTACCTTGAGTGTCTACAACAACGGAGGTATACGCATCCTTATTTTAACCCAGGTAGCGTGAGCGAACACCGCCTGTTGCTTATGTTGATCTATGTCTTGAAGGAGTGCCTTCGCCCTTGCCTTCCGTCTCTCGAGGTTATGTGTCGGGTGCATGTTCCTAGGGATCGGGGTCGTCTTTATTGTTTCTCGTGGTCCCGCTTGTAATTGTGTTAATAATTCTCCTTCGTTAATGTGGTTGTTAATTTCCACGCCAATTTCTTCAAGTAGCGCCCTCCCAAGTCGTTTCCCCATTAGTCTCTCCTGGTGGGCCACCTGTTGAGCCTTAGCTAGCTCTTCTAGTGTGTTATGCAGCCCTCGGCGCAATAAGCTATCATTGGCCGTGCTGATGGGAAGTCCTAGTGCAGTCTTTATAAGTCGTCTGATTAAAGCGTTTAGCTTGTTCTTATCAGCCTGTGCCCATTGTAGCATGCCAGCCACCTACGAGAAGTGGTAAAAGGCGAATGCATGTACCAATCTTATGGCACTGTCTTCTCCTAGCCCCTTATGCTTGTTGGTAACTCTACACAGAAGCCTAATGACTTCTTCTGACTTGTTAGAGATGTGTTGTATCATCCTGCAATTAGATCCATTCGCTTGTAGGAGACGTCCTCGCACTCTAATAGCCTCCACCTGCCTGATTGGTTCTCCATTCTTTGCGTATATGTCAATGCGGGGTTCTTCCTCTGGGATATATCCGTTCGGCTTGCGCCCATGCTTACTGCTCCGTAGTACCAATAGTTCTGATTTTTTAGTAGAGCAGTTCAGTCCCATACCCTCAAGTGTTGTTGCCACCACATAAACGCTTTCCTGTAGTTTTGTCTCTGTTTGTCCCATATTACCTTCGGCACTCCAGATTGTTTGATCATCTGCATATATAGCAAAGTGGATACCCTCAATCTGCGCGAGACCTCGAGCCATTTTTGACATTGCCAAATTAAATAACATGGGAGATAGGACAGACCCTTGTGGTTTCCCACGATTCCGAAGTTTGAGCGTTGTCGATTGGAGTTCGCCTAACCTGAGACAAGCAGAACGGCCACCGAGAAAGGCTTTGACTATATTGTGCAATCGTTTACCCAATCCCATCTCGGAGAGGATATCCAATATGGCCCTGTGCTTGATGCGATCAAAGGCCTTTTCTACATCTAGGCTTAGAAGAGCTCTCATATGTAGCGGGCTAGAAAGAATAAGGTGATGTTTGATTAAAAGCATTGCATATTGAGTTGAAAGTCCAGGACGGAAACCGATCAGGTTACGCGGAAGAACATTTCTGTTTTCTACTACTTAGTCTATTGAGTATGACACGCTCCATGGTTTTGCCCAGACATGATGTTAACGATATGGGTCTTAGGTTATCTAGATTGAGTTGCTTGCCTGGTTTGGGAATAAGAATTGTGGTAGCAATTCTCCATTCCTTCGGATAATCACCGTTATTCCAGAATTCGTTGAAATACTCTGTTAAATATTTATAGAATCATCGCCCAAATTTTTCAACAGCCTATTGGAAATGCCATCTGGACCGGCAGCAGATCTACTGTTGAGGTCGTACAGGGCTGCGCGAACTTCGCTTTCTGTGAAGTCTTGATTCGTAGGCTCACAGTCTTCCCCTGTATATTCAGGCAGGTATGTACTCTCATTGCTATCCTTAAGTGGTAAATACCTAGCTGCGAGCCGATCCAGAATGGGCTCCTCCGTTGTGTCCTGACTCTCACGATGGATGAGTCGCGCTACTGCAGTTCTCCTATTAGATTTCGTGTCGTCCTCATGAAGCAAATGTCTAAGTAAGTTCCGATTTCCATCACGTCCGATTCGAGCATCTACGGAATTACAAAGCTCATCCCATTGTTGTTTCTGTAAATTTCTGGAGTGTTCTTCAATCTCCCCCTTCAACAATGCTATGCGCTGCCTGAGTCTCCTGTTCAGCCGTTGCGTTTTCCATGTTTTTAACATAGATTGTTTGGCTTCAATCAAGTGCGCCAGCCTACTGTCCATAATTTCGATATTCTCCTCTGTGGTAATATCCTTCGTTGCCGCCTTTACATCTTCCCTCAGCTGAGTGGTCCAAGTTTGGAGTGTTTTCTTTTCTCCTGTCTCTGTCTCAGCTCTGCTTTTCCTTGCTTTCCGAAAAAGATCCCAGTCAATGTAGTTAAAAGTGCTTTATCTCATTACTTTGTGTTTCCAATAGTATTTGTAATATGTAATGATCACAACCCAGGTCAATATTGGAGTTATTACAGCCAGCGTTCGCTAAATTTGATACAAAAGTATGGTCTGGGGTGGAGTCCCTGCATGTAGATGTACCACACCTAGTGGGATAAGCTGGGTGTGTGATGAAAGAGAGATTAAGATCTGTAGCTAGGTGCCAGAGTCCATCCCCTTTCTTAGTATTCCAGCGATATCCCCAGGTTTGATGTGGGGCGTTGAAATCTGTTTAAGAAATGCCCTGAAACTCTGTTTCATGTCGCTAGGGCTGCTATAAACATTAAGACAAAAGAGGCTTTGTGGTTTTATTCTATTCCTTTTCAAAATTATTTCCACAAGTTAGTATTCTAATTTGTTTAGTCCAAGGCGCAAATCATGTTTTATGTAAGGTATTTTCTTATCTACGAGCGTGGCTAGCCCCCAACCCGGCACTTTGCCCCTGCATGTCCGCTTTGTATCCGGATAGGCTGATCTTATCCGCGAAGGTTTCCTGCAGCATAATCATTTTCGGTTTGTCTGGAGAGGTTTTTATTATTTGCATGAGAGGTGCCTTTTTGTGATAAAATCCTGGGCAATTCCAATGCCACACGGTAAAGCTCCCCCTGCTTGATTCCCATTGCTTATAGAACCCGCCTTACTGCTACCCGCTAGAGTACGCTTCCTAGAACCCCCCGGCGCGCCAGGGAGCGATCTGACGCTTTCTGCTTCTGAGGGTAGGTATTCGTCGTCCTCGCGTTGCGCTTCTACTTCGGTAAGCCTCTTTTCAGCAGTCAGTCTCCATTTCCACAACTTATCAACTTTGAAGGTAGTTTTATCTATGGCATCTCTAAGTTGTTTAATCGCCTCCTTGATCTCTTCCAAAGCACAGCACACTGTCGTTTCTACTGGGCTTATTGCCCGCTTCTTTGGAGCTGGTGGTTTTCTTCATCTTGACTGTTGTCATTATTCACCGGTTTGGCTGTTGCTACTTTCGTGGAGCTACTCTGCGAGTTTTTGCGAAGTTCTACAACCTGCTTAGTAAGTTCTTCATTTGCCTTTCTCAGATACGTTACTTCTTTAATTAGCTGTTCTACCCTGGCATCATTATCTCCGACCGGCCGCCCCGCACCGCTCTCCGCAGCCCTCATAGTACCTTTCACTTTGTCGCCTCAGGTTGTTCCAGATGTCCTCTTGTCGCCAGGCGTTTGCCCTCCTCCTTCGAAGCGCACCGGCACTTCACGTGATATGGAGCGGCTTCTGCCCTTCGACGGCGAACGGCGTCTTGAGCGTGTGGGGCTGCTTAAGCGCGTGTTTGGGCATCCCATTGCAGCTGAGATGATGTCGCCGCCGATGCAGATCTGTTGCGTTCTCGTCGTCGAATTCGCACCACGTATGGACTTTGGTACCGCTGTCGGCAAGTCTTGTCTACAGTTGGGTGGTTCCCTCCACAGAATTTGCAGTTAGGCACACACATGTGATTGTCCTCAGGGTTTTGAGTTCCACATCTTCTGCACTGTACCACGTCCGATGATGGACATACATCTGATCGATGTCCAATCTTTCCGCAAGCATAGCAGTCATCAAACTGCTTCCTATACAGGTAGCACCTTACAAGGGTCGACCCGTATCTGACATAATAGGGTACCTTGAGCCCATCAAACAGAGGTATAACTGAACCCGTGGATTTAATACGTTTGGCTGCCAATGCCAGTGGGTTAAATTCATGCACAATGTTGTTCGTTTTCGCGGCCTGATTGTCCCTGAGGTCAACTCTCCGAATCACCCCTTTACACGTGGTATGCGGAGCTGTCTCGTAGGCGTTCACTTCATATTCGGTTTCCACTATAACTATTGACCTGATTCACACATACCTGGCAGCATGACTGGGATCTGGTGTACTAACCACCCCAATGTTTTGCGCGAAGTTAGGGCAAACGACATCCTCTCGGGCTTGTTGCGGAGTCAGGCCCGATGCTTCAATAATCGCCACGCCTATCGCTGTGGTGCTCACTTTGCTCAAGTTGAGACCTCCTCATGGGCGGATGATGATTTTGCTGTGCTCCTCGGGCAATTGGGCATCCTTGATGCCTTGACAATCCGGTTTTTGAACATAGTGGTTGTAGGTCCCTTGTTCTTGCTGCTGTTGCTTTGCTCTTGCTGGCTCTGCGGTGATGTTTTCCCATCGCCAGCAATCCTTGTGGTGGAGCGAAATTTTCGGCTTGTCACAATTTGCCAACCAAGATCTTCCTCATTCTCTTCTAATCCGGTAGCGTCTTCATCTTCCATGCGCGTTTCCGCCATCGTGGCCCGGCCGGGCCAGTAGGCCTGCTTGGCCTACGTACTGCATCGCGCTGCATTTTACTGCATCGTACGTACCATTCTTACAGATCGTTCTTAGTGACGCCGCGCTTATTAGTTTACCGTTCTCATCGACCACGGCAATAGCGTAGCGGTTGCCCGATCCATAACTAGTTGCATCGAGAAAAAGAGCTAAGCTGTGTTATTAGTGCAGTTTACCCAGAATGCATTTGGACCTGGTGTCCCTTTTGCCCTTGTTGTGGACAGGATGAATATTTCTAGGTATGGGGTCCACAAGTAATTGTGTCGCCACCTCCTCGGGTATTTTGAACTTAGAGACGTCTCCTCCTCGAGGCAGCAGTCCTACTTCATCTAGAATTTTGCACCCTGGCTTAGTGTTGGAGAGTCTTGCAATCTGTGATATCGAATGCGCCTCAATGAGCTCATCTATAAGGTTATGAAGTCCTAACTTGTTGAGGAGTTCGGTACTCGTTCCGCGCGAAAGTCCCAGAGCTCTTTTGAGCCCGGAGCGTATAAGTGCGTTCAGGTTAGCCTTCTCGGTAAAAAAAAAATTCTTCAGTTTGCGGTGAGTGAGTGAGTGAGTGAAACAACTTTATTTGGTCCACTATAGTCGTAAGCAAACTCAACGTCACCTGGCTAGGCCCACTCGGGGACCATCAGGTGAAACCTGACGGCCCTCTCGCGAGCCTTCTGGACTGCCAGGATTTGAGAGGTCTGATCCTGGGCTCTAATTAGCCTCATCATTTCCTCTTGGGTGAAAGGGGGACCGGCAGAGGCGCAGCCCCACAGGACATGTTGCAAGTCCGCATAATCACCCCACAAAGTACAGTCCGGGCTTGGAAACCATTCGGGGTGCATTGTGTGCAGCGCCGCGGGGCTCGGGTAAGTGCTTGTTTGCAGAAGTCTGAGAGTGACTGCCTGGGCCTTGCACAGCGAGAAGTGCGGCAAAGGCAGGAGTCTTCTTGACAGATAATTATGTTTGCAAATTTAGTTGTACGAGCAGCAGTGAAAAATGAGGGCGAAGCGTTGCCAGACACTTTTCAGTAGATGTAAGGCGGGGTTTCCGTAGTACGCAGAGACCATAAAAATAAGTTCCGTTAAATGAAAAACGGTGAGCCCCGTCACGACATTGACTGTATTTTGCCAATAAAAAAGAAGGGTGAGTTCCGCAAAACGCAAATTGTATAAATTGAGCTCCGTACTTGTGATTTCAGTGCATGCCGGTACTTTGGTAATAAAAAAACGAGGACCTAAAAAAACGGACAGGCCGTGGTAAGAAAAGGTGTGCACATTAAATACACAAAAAAAGACCAAAAGAAAACGGAAACACCATTCTTTTCATTCTTCTTGTGCCCATGTTTTGTGTGCTTGCATTTCCGTACCTAGAATCCATACGAACTTGCCCAACTTTATGTTGCTTCGTATCGACAAGTGCAAATTCTGTTTGCAAAATTTGTCTATTTCGCGAACTAATGTTGTTGTCTTTTCCTGTAAATTTCTTTTATTGTTTTGTTTTGAATTTGCATTGTACCCACCGCCTCTGTAGCGCCCTCTGTGTCATGAGGGTGTACGAATAAATAAATAAATAAATAAATAAATAAATAAATAAATAAATAAATGCTCTGATGTACAGGTCCAGCCAAATTGTTGGTTCATTGAAATAAGTTATTTTTGGCGATAAACCAACCAAGTTCGGCACAACAACGTTGATAACTGGCAACATATAATGTATAACTGGGAACGTGGCAGGGATCAAATCATATCGGACATACACCACACTGAGCGTGCTGTGTTTGCACCTTTCCTCCCAGTGTCATTGTCTTCTTCAACGCTTATTCTTCGTGTCAGTATTGTCAAGTTGCACTTTGGTTCTGTACACATATAGAAAGCATACATACAGATTCGTGTCCAAGAAACAACA
The DNA here is from genome assembly GCF_023375885.2 of Dermacentor andersoni. Classification (NCBI taxonomy): domain Eukaryota; kingdom Metazoa; phylum Arthropoda; class Arachnida; order Ixodida; family Ixodidae; genus Dermacentor; species Dermacentor andersoni. The sequence goes on from NC_092820.1 coordinate 13,590,423, forward strand.
AGCCACTTGAATCTGAACAAACTTGTGTTTATTGTGCTTTACTGACAAAAGAATTTGAATTACTACACGTTCGAAATGGTCTCACTAGAGCAAGGATTGGTTGATAATTGGAATGACTGGCTGCTTGCAGATGCCTTCTGCGTTGCCTGAAAAGAAACACCGATCAATTAAGCTACTTGAATTATTATTACCACCAGAACCAATATTACTGAGATAAAGAAGAAACTATTTCTAATTCGCAACTGTCATCAAAAGTGCTCTTGTCAGAAGAAATGGTTCAGACTCAGCCATGTTGGTATACGTTGCGTTCATTCATAGCTTTATAACATAAAACGCTTCACATGGCAGTGACCCAAGTCAGTTGCCGGTTTGCTTTGAACAGGCAAAGATGTCACGTGCACATTATGAGATTCAAAGATTATATTTCCGCATTTAGGTAGAGCTGCCATGACCACATACTGTGGACCATAGCTTTAAACTTTCACTGTTCGAATAAGCAACCTTGCAGATTTTACTGTTTCTCAACACAATGAAGCACTCTTGAAAGAAGCTCAAACCACACATGCTCTAAATTCCGGTGCTGAACAAACAAGCCAATTACACTATCCAGCTAAACAATCTGATAGAATAGCAACAATACAAAGAAGCCATGCTTGAACCACAACGTGTGGCTGTCAGCCCCTTTCAGACATGGTTTGTTGTGTCACGAAACAAGTATGAATGTGCAATATTCTTTTTACTCAAGCAGAGAAAATGGAGAGTTATGGTCGCATATGCATTAACATACTCTTCCCATCTTCTTAAAAAGTTGTCATATTGCACTGTGTTCACCCAAAAAGTTGCCCTTTTGTTAATGTGTACTTTTCAAAACAACCTGTAGCATTCTCGTCACGTAAAAGAACCGGCAAGCATGCCTGGACCCCATGCGTGGCTCCTGCAGGTAGTACTGTTTCTTCTGTCTGTCCCTTGACTTGCAATTCCACAACGAAACGAATAATCCAACATGTTTTTTTCTGATTGCGTTACTTCATGTGAATGCGCTTAATTTGGGAATTTTCCAAAAGAATAAAGCCTCTCATAAAAAAATTTAGAGTAACTAATTAACGTGCCCCGAAATGAGCACTTCCCGTTGATTTTGAAAGCCAATGAGGACACAACTATTTGACCCAAATTTCTACGACTTTCATGGCAACAGGATGGCGAAAAAGAGAAACAAACTGGCTGATATGTGCAATGCTGCGTTTCCAAATTTTTTCGTCATATTGAAGCGGGGATACTCTGTGGTAATTAGTTCGAATTGATTCTATTCGCCTGTAGTCTAGGACAAAATGTTTTTAGAGCCGTTTCCATAGCACCTTTTCTTTGGGATCTAACCACAATGGACATTTTGTAAAATACAAGGCTTTGCTTCTAATTGAACAGGTGATTCTATATTTTCTTGCAAAGACTTCTGTTCTTCTCGCAAAGCTAAGGTTGATTTAATTGTCGTCAGGGTCAGGAAATAAAATAGATTTTTTATGGAAATTAAAGATAGTCGCGAGACATGTCCAGTTGAATTTATCTGAACATGCCCTACTGTCTGCAGTGCACATGTTGCCACTTTAGAGGCGTGCAAGAAGGCATCAGTTATGTTTTCTAGCGCAAGCAGGCAATGGACTAGGTTGCTTAAAGCAATTAGTCACAGGGGTCCTGGATCAGTAGAAGAAAATTTAAAGGCTAAAAATTTATGGTACACTTATGGTACACACTGCTGAGTCGCGATCTGCAGCGTATCATTATTGTCGAAAAGTAACTTATTGCGTTGCCCTAAAACTAACCTAAGAGGCTCGAACCCACAGCGATAAAAATGAAGCTTGAGAAGTGGCGCTTTGCTCAACAAGCAATGGAACGACAAAAAATGATAGGCGTGATAATGAAAAATGCTGTTGAAGGTCGCATAGAACTAGGCACCATGACGAAATTTGTAAATCTGCCGGCAAAGGATGGCGTCAGTTGACGCAAGCAGATGTATTTGCAAATTGCTAGGAAAGGCCTTCGTCCCGAAGTGGACGTAATGCATGTGAAAGAACGCTGGACCTTTTTGGTTATGCAGTCCCGGAGTTTCCGCAAACCGTTGGCGGCTTCCGGTCCGACTGACAGAAGGAGGCGTCACGTCACGTGATGCAGCTGTCGGGGACTACCCGAAGTTTGAAAGCACCGTGATCGGAAATCGCTCTCCGGGCTGCCGTCGTCTGTTCTCCGCTGCTCGTAGGTGGCGCCCTGAGATGCATGGCCTCCAAAGGGTGCAGTCTAAGGGGCCACGACACAACCCCTTGCGCAAATGGAATCGCAGCCTGAACACATCGCACGTGTTCGTAGAGCTCAGTTTGAGTCTCGCTCTCGCTCTTCGGGACCTTTTAAGCGCTGTATTTAAGCCAGCTCATTGCCTGCCAAATTTAGGCGGCATTGCCACATGAAAATAAGCAAACTCGCGGTTGTGCCATATTTCTGTTCACTCACAAAGTACACGCAAATATCCTCAAAGCTGGTGAAACCGTCTACTAAAGGCCTGATGTGTGTCTAGGACAGAGCGTGTGCACAGTGTACTAATCCTGCACGTCCAAAAGCAAACGCTTGAACTTGGTAATAGAAGGGATCAACATATAAGTCAACAGCAATCGGCGAAGCTTCGATTATACAATGTGTCCCACCTAACTTGAAGCAAAGATCAAAATATGCAAATGCCACGTAGCTAGACAGAACCAAGGTAATGTTGTTTACCGTCACTTGGATAAACTCAAATTATTATTTTTATCATTCCGCCCAATTAGGCAATTAGCGTTAATTGATTAATCAGCTTCTCAAATATTATAATAAGATAAATGGTGTCGATGAGAAAATTGTATGCCGACATGAAAAACTCTCGATGCAGCTTTCTTCTGCTGAACACGCGCTGCATGAAAGCGTACTTCCGAGCCTGAAAGAAGCCCGCGAATACACGCAAAATTGCCACACAATTGGCCCTTCAAGGAGCTTTGCGTGCATTGACAGGCTTCTTTCACACTCGGATAAGTAATTTTATTAGCACGTATTGAGCAACAGAAAGCTGTATTGGGAGTTTTTCATGTTTTTCATGCCGACAAATAGATAACGCTCAGCGCAACCGTCTCATATCTCGATCTTGTCTAACGAATACTAACCTTACTCAATTTAAACTAAACAAGAATTTTATTCTTCTCGAGGTACGCACAAATAATGGTAAGCAGAGTATCCATTTTTCGTCCGTTTCCTTCTGGACATTACCTCCTATTATTAAGTCATGTAAGTCATTTCAATATAAACGAGCACTAAAAAAACATTTTATCATCTTCAATCACTTAGTTATGTCTTTTTTTTTCCTTTTCTCCCTTCCAAATGGACATTTTGGTAATACTTAAGCTACACAAATAAAAGTTTGGTTAGTTGGCGCATTGTGGTGTCGTCACCCTTATCTCCTTGTTCGCTGGCGCTAAATATGGTTTCCAATTCAGTTTACCGACACGCCCACCAAATGGCAATGGTTGGTTATGTCTCGTTATCCATTTACTTTCATAATGGCATAATAGTTAGTTCTACTTCTGTAGTTAGTCGAATGTAATAATAAATATTATACTTTGTTACTTGCATGTCTGTAGCTAATTTGTATTAATTCAAATTCTTTATTTCTGCCTTGTACAAATACAGACAGCGGAGGCGCAGAAAAAGCTGTCAGAAACAGCTTGACAAAGCCGCAGCCCCCTTTCGCTTGGCAGAGGCTTCACAGCAAGGCTTTTAAAACAAAGGAAATTGCAGTCTAATAACACTTATACATAATGAACAAATACAAAAGAAAACATAACAAAATTATACAATATTTAGACAATATTCACCACAAAGAAGAACAGAACCTACATGGTAACATACATAGTACGCAAAGCACCGTTTGACGCACTGAAAAGATCAAAATTATTATGTACATATGCATTTAAGAGGGAAGGAAGAGTGAATAGTACAGCTAAACATGAACCAACACTGTGTTTGCTATTATTTTTAATCTTTGACATTATTTGTTGTAACTGTTGTTTATATCTTTACTTATACGCTATACAGGAAGGCTCATTAGTCTTTGACTTCGGGACCTCCACCTGTGTAATATTCTTTTGTTACCGTATCCTGTCTATTTATAATAAACCTCATCGAATGACACTTACCAAAGAAAACACTGTGATCAAGAAATGAAAGATCACTGTCTAGTGGTAATTTTTCCCATACATGAACTCATCTAGCAGTGCATAGAAGACCACAAACAAATCACTTTACATGTTAAGTAGCCTTACTTCACTTAAGATAGAGTAGAAAGTTTCCAATGAAGCAGAATACATTTACTATGCTGGTTCTCACAGTAGCAAGTGTTTTACGATTAGTTCACTCGGCTGTGAGAAGTCGCCAAGAAAGGTTACTAAAGGGGTTGACCAACTTTTTAATGTCTGCCTACACGCTGCCAGGCACGTTCAACTAAGCAGAACTACTACTGAACGGCAAGTTCCACTATCTTGGACTGAGGAAAAACACCTTTGAGTGCGTGGCATAGCTCCAGCTCGATGCTCGCCATAGGAAGTCTTCAGGCCCAGATAGTGGAGCTTCGTGCTGTAAAAGCAAACATTGCACCTGGTTGTGGAAGCTGTCCTTTACTTCGAGGTGGTACCAAGTGTTAAGAGTGCTCTCTGGTGTTCATGTAGCCACAGCATGCTTCAGTGTTCAAGCGCGATAATAGGAAAAGCCAAAACACATTTGAGTGCGTGGCATAGCTCCAGCACGATGCCCGCCATAGAAAGTCCTCAGGCCCAGATAGTGGAGCTTGCCCTTCAGTAGTAGTTTTGCTTAGTTGAACGTGCCTGGCAGCGTGTAGGCAAACATTAAAAAGTTGCTCAACCCCTTTAGTAGCCTTACTTGGCGACTACGCAAACAAATCACTTTACATGTTAAGTAGCCTTACTTCACTTAAGATAGAGTAGACAGTTTCCAATGAAGCAGAATACATTTACTACGCTGGTTCTCACAGTAGCAAGTGTTTTACGATTAGTTCACTCGTCTGTGAGAAGTCGCCAAGAAAGGTTACTAAAGGGGTTGACCAACTTTTTAATGTCTGCCTACACGCTGCCAGGCACGTTCAACTAAGCAGAACTACTACTGAACGGCAAGTTCCACTATCTTGGACTGAGGAAAAACACCTTTGAGTCACCATAGTCATCGACGCTGATATCGCCTACGCGTCTCAATGCGCTCTATATGCAATCATCACAACAATTGCTACACTATTCATCAAAAGACTCACAACGTCGCGGCTTTATCAACCCTCATGGCCAAGCAGGAATGTCGTTGCGGGGCGTGCTCACACAACACAATTGAGCCTGTCACTGGCCACCGCGGTGCAATTCGCACGCGCGACATGCACAAACAACGAGAAAAGGACACTTAATCGCTCACCTGTATAGAAATCCATCGTCGATTCCTTCCCATTCTCAGAGTGAAATCCCAAATGCAACAGGTATACGAACTCCGCACACCGTCATTTGCAGCCGCTGTCCACTTGGTACTGTTGTGCCGGAGAAATACGACCCATCGTGTAGGAGCGATAAACAGATGGATGGATGTTATGAGTGACCCCTTTGCGTCACCAAGCTCTTGCAATTATACTGCCTAGTGTCCTACCAAATTTTCTGGCCCCCTATTGCGAATTTTTCTTTTGTACGTCTCCGTTTTTTGTCCTTTCCCTACTTTTCTTACACCAATCTTCCAATAGCCTCTTACTAATGCCTATTGCGGACATGTTTACTTTATCACTGCTCCCGCTGAACCCAAGGGCTTCAAGGAGGCCAGTGGTGCCTAAACCGGCCGCTGGGCAGACGTCATCACATTCTAGTAAGACATACTCCATCGTTTCCCTAGCTTTACTGCAGCAAGTACATGCTTCTTCTTCGTTCTTATAGCTCGCTTTATAGGTTCGTGTTCTAAGGCATCCGATCTCGCTTCGAAAAGTAATGAGCTTCTTTTTGAGTTATTATCAATTGTTTCTTTCCTGATTTCGTTTTTTCCTCGTAAGTAGTTACTCATGGCAGGTTTGTTTCCTTTGCCGCGACCCATGAGATCATTTCAGCCTCTCTGAATTTCCGCGTTACGTTCTTTGTTGCTGTGTTGCCCACCCTACAGGCCGGATACTTGCTGGTAAGCTTCCTAGTTCTTTTCCTCCACTGTGAATGAATGTTTTTCCAGTACAGATACCTCAACACTCTCCCAGCACATTTACTTTCTTCCATACTACTGAGTCCTTCTTCATAATCAATTTTACTGCGAGCATCCCTCACTTCAAAACTAGTCCAGCCCATATCACCCTGCACAGCTTCATTTGTAGTCTTCCCGTGAGCGCCCAATGCGAGGCGTCCCACTAACCTTTAGTTCCCATCGAGTCCTGATTGTACCCCTGATTTAAAGAAAACAACCGAATTTCCAAACGTAAGTCCTGGAACCTTTACACCTTTCCACATACCCCGGAGGAGCTCGTATCTATTGTATCCCCATAACGCTCTGTTCTTCTCTATGGCTTCCTTTCTCTTTCCCTTTACTGTTATGGTTTTTTCCTGTGTTTCCATGTATCTATTGCCTTCGTTTATTCATATACCAAGGTATTTGTGTTCTCTCACCCGAGGTATTTCCTGGCGCTGTATTGCCACTTTCTGTTCACGGCTTTCATTGAATACCATAGCACCTGATTTTCTAACACTAAATTCCAAACCTAAATTGTTGCCTTCCTGCCCACAGATATTAGGCAGACGTTCCAAATGACTTTGCTTATTAGCTAGCAGCACAATGTCTTCCGCATAAGATAAACCTGGAAGCCACTACTTTACTACTGTACCCGCCTGTTTGTATGAGAGATTAAACCTGATATTACTTCCTTCTATAGCGCCCTCTCCATCCTCACCATGTACGTCATAAACAGCAGTGGGGATGGAGGGCACCCCTACCTCAGTCTCTTGTTGATATCAACTCTCTCCTCATCCCTTCACGTTCAACGGAAACGGTATTTTCTAGGTTAATCTCTCTCAAAAATTGTAGACAATCGTCACCTAAGCCTTCCCCTCCCAGAATTCCAACGAAATGTTGCGGTCTACGTGATGGTACGCTCCTGTAATGTCTGAAAAGCTACATATAACGGTCTGCTTTCTACTCTTGATATTTCAATATGCTGAGTAAGAAAAAATATTCTATCATCCAAACGCCTACCTATTCATAAGCCATTCTGAAGCTCTCCCAAAATGCCATTATTCTCTGCTCATGCTTGAAGCTTTAATTTGATTGCCGGCAATGGTAGCCTGTCTATTGCCGATGTAATGGTCAGCGGTCTATATGAGTGAATTTTATCTTGCTCTCCCTTACCTTTATAAGTTATATCATTCTACTTTGTCGCCAACTGTCTGGTATTTGTGTATCTTTTAAAGTTTTTCCCACTTTTTTCACCATAGCTTCCTTACTTTTTGGTCCTAGTTCATTAATCAGCCTAACGCGAACCTCGTCTAGCCCCATGGCTGTGCGCTTGGGAATGTTCTATTCCGCTTTCTTCCAGTTGAAATTTGTCAGCACCAGCTTACCACCGATGAAAGATGGCAAGTAGCGCTACCGCTAATGCCTCTTTTACGTGTGTCTGTGTGTTTTACGATTCGCCCGTGAATGATGCTCAAACAGCGTTATCTATGGTGATATTATGTAACTGCCGGGGAGAGTAGACAGTGATTTTCTTTATATTTTTTGCGTGTAGGTTTTTCGCTCTTATCATGTTCAATTGCCCTCCACAAGAAATTACGTACGGCTCTCCTTATTTCAAAAACAGAGCTCACGTCCGATTTTTTACGTAGAATGCCGGCGTTTTTCATAAAACGGAAAGGTCTCAGTAATTTTTACTTAAGGTCTGACCGTAAACTCACAGACAATTTTTACACTGTAGTTCTTTTGCCGTCCTCGACGGCGCTTCCCTTCTCTTGTCATCGATTCTGTACGTCTAATGGCCCAACAGTTATCCATCCTACGCGTTGCTTGGTCTGGGCTCCATTTATCCGTCTTAATGTCCTTCAGAATATCGGCTAGCCCCATTTTCTCTCCGATTCACATCGCTCTCTTCCTGTCTCTTATGGTTACGCCTAAGATATTTCGTTCCATCGCGCTTTGCGCCATCCTTGTTCTCGAGCTTCTTTTTCAAGCTCCAAGTGTGCACACAAACGTGCACAGGAGTGCATGCGACACCAAACGGAAGGAGGACGGAGTGCAACACGGCCGCCAGCACAGGCGAGCGCCGTCGGTCGAGCAGCAAAGCTGTGCGACGCCATCCTCAAGGCGCCCGCATGGCCGGGCGGTGTCCCTGCGGCGCAGCAGCACTTTCATCGCGTGCACTGTCGCGCAATATTGCTCGAGGAGTGTTGTTAAAGGACTTTGCTGGGAGGTCAAGCTCGGAGGTGGACCTTTCTGTCGCTTTCAATGGTTCGCCTTCCAGTTAAAATGTCAGCTTTTTGTTATGAGTAACTAAATCACTACATTACTTGAAAATCACTGGCCCAGTGATTAGCAAAATAAGATGTTCATTAGCCTTCCGAGATGTGGGCGGGTATAGACAACGCTTCTTACGCCAGCATTATTCGTAAGAGTAAATCCGAACCAATTCTGAGGCTGGTCATATCACAAGGCGGCCGGCCAGTGGCAAAGAACACTTGCCATTGAATGCAGTCGTTTCGTGGGAACGATGGGAAAGTGAGAGCAATGTCTACGTTAGAGTGCATTTTATTGCCATTCCATGCACCTTCTTTCTTACCCTATTCTGTCTGTGCAAGATAAAAAGTTAAATTCCAGTGTTTACGTGCCCAACACCTATGTGACTACGAGGCGCGCTGTTGCGGGGGGTAGCCTTGGTTAACTCTAAGCTCCTTAACGAGCACCGAATGCAAGGGGGCATTTTTGCATTTCGCCCTCGTCAAAATGCGGTCGCTGAAGATGAGATTTCCTCTCGCGCCCTCGGGTTTAGGAGCGCAATGACAGTATGCCACCACGGCGGGTGCCTGTGAGAGATAAAGTGCCCGGTGCCAATGTCTGTGCGACATCCCTTATTCTTTTTGTGTTATATTAAGTTGCTCGTTTTAATGTCAGCGTTATCAGTTAAAAACACTGTTGGCGTTCGCTGGTGTCTTGAATATGCTTACGGTGGCGCGAATTAAAGACAGGACAAGATGCGTTGCCAAGAAGCCAGCATTGAAACCCTCGTTCGCTGGCAGTCAGCGCGATGTAGCTTCAGAAGCATGACAAACCTATTTTCCCGTTTTAACGTCATCGCACTCATAAAGATTACAGCAGAGGCTTCATTACGGAAAATTGTTTATCATTCACATTTAAAATACATTGGCGATTTGAGTTACATTTATTTTGTTTTGGTTTCACCCGCCGTGGTTGCTCAGTGGTTATGGTGTTAGGCTGCTGAGCACGAGGTCGCGGTATCGAATCCCGGCCACGGCGGCCGCATTTCGATGGGGGCGAAAACACTCGTGTACTTAGATTTAGGTGTACGCTATAGAACCCCAGGGGGTCGGAATTTCCGGAATCCTCCACTACGGCGTGCCTCGTAATCAGAAAGGGGTTTTGGCACGTAAAACCCCATCGTTTTTTATGCGAAGCATATTACTAAAGCTCAACCCAGCTCCTCAGGCGCGGCGGTGTCGCCTTCAATACCACGTGACACCGTGACGTCACGACAGAGGAGAAACGGGGCTCCACAACTCGCGCCGTCGCTCGCGGCGTCATATAAGCAGCTGCGCTTGTTTCTAGGTGGCTTTGGCTCAACTCTTGCAAGATGGGCTGGGTGGGAATCGAACCAGGGTCTCCGGAGTGTGAAACGGAGACGCTACCACTGAGCCACGAGTACGATGCTTCAAAGCGGTACAAAAGCGCCTCTAGTGAATGCGGTGTTACCTTAGAAACGAGCTGTTTCTAAGGCTCAGGCGTGCGTCGCTTGCTCAGGCGCACATTTCGTTGCCGCGCCGAACGCTGCGTTGCTCGACGCTCACCGCGTCCAATACGGGGCGCGTAGTCGCTGCGCCGTAGCCCATTGTCTTACACCCCTTGGCGGGTCGACGGGAACGCTGTCGCGTTCCACTCTTGAAGGCGAAGCAGAGTAACGCATGAGTTATTTCTTCGTCTAGCCGAACCAAATATAGCCAAGCAACAGCAGTTCACCAGGCTAAACAGTGGTTCAACAACTAAAATAAAGGCTAGTATGCTTCGCATCCTGGGCTTAACCTTAGCTAAGCCACAGCCATTTTTTTTGTGTCGGTTTGTTTAATCAAGAATGTACTTGTGGTATCTCCGATATAACATCACAATTACTTCGAACATATATTTGCGATGTAAAGCACCAGTATCCAAGGGTAAGCAAAATTAAAAGAAAAGCTGAAAGCACAATGTCTGGACCACTGTGGCGAAATCAGATAGGAAACTTATGCGGCACCGGCATCCTTAGTCGCACGAACGTGGTCGTACCAAACAGACAGAGGGCAAGAGAGCTGACGTTCGTTGTCCGTGTGCTTAATGTGTTGCTTGGCTTTTTTTCGCAAATTCAGACAAGCGGCGAAAAAAATAAATCACTGGCGACAAAGCATGCGGTAGATGCGAAACTGCTCCGAGTTCGGCACAAGTGGCGCTTTTGACGCGCGCCGCCGCCAAGCTTACACTGCGCCGCCAGAAAACTCACGCCTGTCTGCGCTCGAGCAGTACTTTAATAATCAGCGGCGGTTTTTTTTTTTCATTCGAGGAACTCGCGTCATTTAACTAGCTCAAGCCAAACGAACCCCGTCATGAAAGGAAAAGGCTGCTCTACCGCTGTTGCTGCCCCGTCGCCCGAAATAAGAGTGTTAAGTACAACTGGCACACTGATGCGGCAAAAATACACAAGCCAAGCTGTCGCACAGGCATCTCTCGCCAAATGAGGCAGCGCGTTCATGCACGTCAAAGCTGACAGTCTGGGCGGCGCGGTCGCAAAAGGCTGCACGCGATAGGAAACGCACTCTGAGCGGAGGCACGCAACGGCGGCCGCTCGGCCCCCTGACACTGCGCGACGCTCGGGCAGTGAAAGGAGGAAAAGGAGCCCACCTCGGCATCGAGCTCAGCCGTGTGATTAACGGCCTCTGCGCATGCTCTCTGTGCAAGGCTACGCGATGAAACGGCGTCTCCCTTCGGGGCTCCGCTGCCTGGACCAGCTGCTGCTCCTCTGGGCCGTTTGCTTCTCTCAGGTGGGACCAATGTGACTGGCGCAGTCGCAGCCTTCGGTAATTTAACCATTACGCCTGCCAGCAAAGCACAGTGCCAGAGTGAACCAGCAGCGCATGCTGAATACAGCTGTCTCCGCTTGGTGTTGCGCTTCTCCGTCTTGAGGTGATGCGTTTCCAGGCCAGCATGTTTACGTATTACTGTTCGAAGCATGCACTGTGCGGCAGGCGATAGCATTGTTTTGTGGCGCTTGTTGTTGACAGAATCACAACCGATACGAAAGAATCACCAAGAATATATGTCAACAATTAAATCGGTATGAATGGAAATGGCAAAGGCACCCGTTGAGAATGCAAATAGCGCAAATCTTTGCTGTGTAGTTTGGAACAGCACAATAACAATTGACTCTTGGAGCCCATTGTTATGGACTCTTTGGAGCCCAACTCGACAGCTTGGCAGGTTGTCGAGTTATTTTCTTTTCGGTGTTGACCGTATTGAGGAAACGTGTTTTTTCTTCTTGTTCGCTATAATATTGCGTAACAACGTGCTGCTGTGCCCATTTTTCTACATCGCTATTTTGTTCTGTCTTCACTCTCTACAATGAGTTCACTCTCTACTCACTTCACTCTCTCAGTTTCCATGAAAGACACAGACTGAATCTCGCAACCTTAATCAGAGGTACACATTTTATTTTTTCTGCTGACTTCTAAAACAGGGCCCCCGCCGTCACCTTGTGTATTGCAAATTCTACTAAAGGTGCCCCCTAATTTTTCAAGATTACGATTTTACTGCTGTTGTAGGGGTTACTCGGAAACTTCTGAGTCACACGTATACATGCAGTGTAGGGTGTATCAAAAGTATCACAGACACTCACATGCAGTAAACGTGTACAATGCCATTTTCAGCAATCTGCAAGCAACGAACTGCGGTCACAAGAGGTGTATGAATATACAAAAATTTCGAGTGAGGAACCAAATGTATTTCTACTCAATTCCGTGCTTGAATGTCAATATTCGAAGCATCGAATGTTAATTGAGATACTGTAATGCAGATAGATTTGAAATAAATAGCGCAAGCAAGAAAGCACTCGAAAAACAAAAACCACGAAGAACGGCGGGCTCATTGTTCTGGCTTCCGTCTCTGGATTGCCGAAATCTGACGCGTATAGCAAGCTTTTAAACCATTGTGGACTCAGTATTGGTTTGGGGACGATGCTGCTGCTTTATTGCTCGTATGGCCCTGATCCTGACGTCCTAACAATTTGATATTATCCAGAACAATATCGACGCGTGCGTCTATTCTTCTATGCAGACGACAACGAAGATAGGGACATTAACGGATTTCGTCTAGTGGGTCAGTGGGATTCGGCGAGGACGAAGAAGACGTGTCTCTGGCCTGTTCTGTATTTGAACAAGTTGTCCTACGGCTCTTGAACGTCTCCCTTTTTACAGTCCGCGTTGTACTGCGACACTGGTGTAGGTGCTGGGTACTGACCGCGCCTGATGCTCGGGAGTCCTTCTGGGAATCGTTCCTCTAGCCCGGACGCGTTATCACCAGTTTAAACACCCGTGCATCGCTTTAGTAGTCGACTGCTAGGCCTTGCCCCGGAGTTCTCCCCTCTTCGACCACCTCTCTCTAGGAGCTCCACACATCTCGCAATGGCCGAAACCAGCCCAACGCAAGCACCCCAAAGCAGCCGGTTTTCCAGTCCACAGCAAGTAACCGTTCTGCATCCTCTGGTTCCCGATCGCTATCGCGGAGCAGTCTTCGAAGACATTGAAGACTGGCTTGACAAATATGAATGCGTCGCACAGATTAATCAGTGGACTGAGCAGCAAAAGCTCTCCCACGTCTATTTCGCCCTTGACGACAGCGGCCGTACTTGGTACGAAAACCGCGAAGCTAGCCTAACGACATGGTATGACTTTCGTCAGAAAATCACAGATATTTTTGCGAGTGCCGACCGACGCGACCGTGCCCAGCAGATGTTGGAGCTACGCGTACAATAACCTAATGAGTCGGTAACAATGTTCGCCGAGGACATGGCCCGCCTCTTTCGTAGAGCCGACCCGAACATGACTGACGAAAGAAAGTTGCTCTACCTCATGCGAGGTGTAAAAGAGCAGTTGTTCGCGGAACTTGTGCGGAATCCACCAGTCACCGTCACCGACTTTATCAAAGAGGCTACGGCTATTGAGCGGGCCCTTCATCAGAGATGCAGACAGTACGATCGACTGTCCACCAGCCCCACAATCAATGCCGCCGTACTGACCGGCGAGTATCAGAACCCCTTGCGAGAACTGATCAGAGAACTCGTCAGAGAAGAACTTCAAAAAATTCTGACACCGACAGTGGATAGACCTGTAGCGTCAATCGCCGAAGTGGTGCGTGACGAAATCAGGCAGGTGTTACCGGCAGCCGATCTGCAAGATCCCCAGCGTCCCATGACCTACGCAGCCACTGTCCGATGTTCACCACCCGTTACAACCACACCGCCGTACCACCAGCCTCCGACAGTCGCGCCTTGGTCGCCGCCGCAAGAGGGGGCTTCGAGGCGCGCACCCGTCACGCAGCTACAGTCGTACCACCAGCCGCCGTTCACAGCACTTTGTCCAACGCCGCGAACCGACACTACGGGACGGCCGCAATTTCGGAGAACCGACGCATGGCGCACCGTCGATAGGCGCCCACTCTCTTTTCACTGCGGAGGCGTCGGCCACATTTCGCGTCATTGCTGGCATCGCGACACATCATTTCGACCTTTTCGCCCGTGGTCCTATGGTCGACGTGCAACTGATGACTCCATGCTACGTCGCGACGAAACTGCTTTTCAGGGACCTCCAATAGCGCACCCGAATGACGAATCTGTGCAGCATGTTCAGTCCGATTTCGGCCGTCGGTCGCGCTCGCCAACCCCTCCACGTCAGATGCCTTCCCCTACTGGACATACTTTTGCTGACCTCCGAGGACGAAGGTCGCCCAGCCCACGCCGGGGAAACTGAAGGCGGCGACCTCTGGGGGTAAGGTTGCAGGCCCACCGCAAGACAATAAAAAGCCCCCGACACTCTCGCCGCAGAACGACGTGAAGCCGATAAACCCCGACATCGAAGAAATTGTGAGCGCCGACATTCATGTTTTGGTGGATGGACATCCCGTGACAGCGTTAGTCGACAGTGGTGCCGACTTCTCTATAATGAGTCAGGAACTCGTCCTCCGTTTGAAGAAAGTAAAGACGCCATGGATGGGACCCCACATAAGGACGGCAGGCGGGCAATTACTGATGCCTATTGAAAGATGTACTGCTAGAATTAGCATCCGGGATTCCTCTTTCGTGGCCACTTTCATCGTTCTTCCTGTGTGGTGTAAGGATTTGATTATTGGAATGGATTTCCTTAAAGAATACGGCGCCGTAATTAACATTCCGGACCGCATGGTGACGTTTTATAAGAGCCCTGGTTTAGTTCATTGCTTATCGCCGCAACGCAACTCCTTTCGTCTAGCAGAAGACGACGTCGTCATCCCACCTCGATCATGCACCCTTGTTACGGTGGCATGTGACACACCGTTTCATTGCGAGGGAGTTGCCGACCAAATAACCACGTTGTTGCTTACTCACGGTATTTCGGTCGCACGAGGAATCGTAAATGTTAACCGACGGGCGCACTAACTTGTTACTAACCAATTTTAGCACAGAGCGACGGTACCTTCCAAAAGGCACGGCTGTGGCTTATTTTGATGGTTTTGCGGATGTTCGAGGCTGCTGTTCGCTACTCGAAGAAGCACCTACGCAAGGCCCAGCTTCTGCACTCGGCGTCAGCACTGCTTTGTCGCAGCACGAATGAGAGCGGCTTCTCACGCTATTGTCGAAGTTCAATGACTGCTTTGCGTCGACGTCCAGCGTCGGACGGACGCCTCTAACGAAGCATCGGATAATTACAGAGGGATACGGCAAGACCAATTCACCAAAATCCTTATCGTGTGGCTCCCAGAGAACGTGAAGCCATACAACAACAAGTGACAAAAATGCTGGAAGACGACGTGATTCAACCATCAACGAGTCCCTGGGCATCTCCTGTAGTTCCAGTTAAGAAGAAAGACGGCAGCTTGCGTTTTTGCGTGGACTACCGAAAACTAAATCAAGTGACAAAGAAAGACGCGTACCCGCTTCCCCGTATAGATGATTCACTCGACAGGCTTCGTCACGCGCGTTACTTCTCTTCAATGGACTTAAAAAGCGGATATTGGCAAATCGAGGTAGATCCGAGAGACCGTGAAAAAACTGCTTTTGTGACGCCAGACGGCCTATACGAATTTAAAGTCTTGCCTTTCGGCATGTGCTCTGCCCCTGCTACATTCCAACGCCTCATGGACACTGTGCTTTCGGGTCTGAAGTCGAAAACCTGCTTAGTGTACCTGGACGACGTCATCGTGTTCTCCGCAACTTTTGAAGAACACCTCCAACGGCTTGAAGCGGTTCTGCAGTTCATCCGGTCCGCCGGCCTCACCCTTAAGCCGGAGAAGTGCCACTTTGGCTTCGGGGAACTACAGTTTCTCGGTCACGTCGTCAGCCACGCAGGTGTTCGCCCAGATCCTGAGAAAATTGCGGCCGTAGCACAGTTTCCAGTACCAACCGATAAAAAGGCTGTCAGGCGCTTTCTGGGCCTCTGGGCCTATTACCGCCGGTTTATTGCGGACTTTGCTCGCATTGCGTCGCCATTAACTCGCCTGACGAGAGACGACGTTGCTTTTTTATGGGGCGACGAAGAGCAAGGTGCATTCACTGACTTGCGGGAACGTCTCCAGACACCTCCAGTGCTTGCTCACTTTGATGAGACCGCTCCTACATTGCTCCACACTGATGCCAGCAATGTTGGCTTGGGAGCTGTTCTTGTGCAGTGGCAGGAGGGCACAGAAAGAGTACTTGCCTATGCAAGCAGAACACTCTCACGCACAGAGGCCAATTACTCCACAACTGAGAAAGAATGCCTCGCTGTAGTATGGGCTGTTATGAAATTTCGCCCATATTTGTATGGCCGCCACTTCACAGTTATCAGCGACCACCATTCACTGTGTTGGTTGACAAACCTTAAAGACCCTTCGGGACGACTGGCGCGTTGGAGCCTACGGCTGCAAGAGTTTGACATGACTGTCAAGTACAAGTCGGGGAAACGACACAGGGGATGCTGACTGCCTGTCTCGATCGCCGATAGAGTCGTCTGCTCCACCCGAAGAAGACTCGGCATTTCTTTGTGTCCTGGACACATCCACCATCGCCCAACAACAACGGGACGACCCTGAGTTGCTTGAGCTCATCAATTACTTAGAGGGCAGATCTGCGAAACCACCTAGAGTTTTCGCAAGAGGCCTGTTGTCGTTTTGTTTGCGGGCCAAAGTCCTCTACAAAAGACACTTTTCTTCGACCGGGTCCCCCTGTCTGCTTGTCATTCCTGCAGCTCTTCGTACGGAAGTACTTCAAGCCTGCCACAATGAGGTGACTTCTGGTCACTTAGGCTACACGAGAACGTTGGCCAGAGTGAAGCAGAGGTACTACTGGCCGAGACTTACCACCGCCGTGAAACATCACGTTCGAACTTGTCTCGACTGCCAGAGGCGCAAGTCGCCTCCGACGAAACCGGCCGGCTTCCTACAACCCGTCCAGGTTCCTCGAAGACCATTTGATCAAATCGGAATGGATATTTTGGGCCCACTTCCTACTTCTACTGCAGGCAATCGCTTTGTTATCGTAGCAACCGACTATCTCACACGTTACGCTGAAACAAAGGCAATCCAGAGAAGCACAGCGGAAGAAGTGGCGCGCTTTTTCATTGAGCACATTGTGTTACGACACGGCGCACCAACCGTCGTAATAAGAGACCGAGGAACCGCATTCACTGCTGCGCTTTTAGATCACGTTTTGCTGCTAAGTGGAACGGCGCATCGGAAATCAACCGCCTACCATCCACAAACCAACGGATTAACAGAACGCCTAAACAAAACAATTGAAGACATGCTCTCCATGTACGTGGACGTTGAACATACAAACTGGGACGACATCCTACCGTATATCACCTTTGCATATAACACGGCGAAAGAAGAGACGACGCGCATGACTCCGTTCACCCTTGTTCATGGGCGGGATGTACAAACGATGTTGGATGCTATGCTTCCACATGACTTTGACGACACTGATACGGACGCCGTTGTGTTTACGCAACGCGCCGAAGAGGCTCGGCAAATCGCGCGCTTGCGGATCTGCCAGCAGGAAGACTATGATGCCGGGCGCTATGACCTTCACCGTCGAATAGTAATCTATGACGTCGGCGACAGAGTGTGGGTTTGGACACCCATACGAAAACGAGGCCTCTCCGAGAAGCTGTTAAGGCGATACTTCGGACCATATCGAGTATTGCGCCGACTCAGTGACGTCACGTACGAGGTCGTCCCCGATAGTCCCAATTGTACGCGGCGCCGCACGCACCGTCCTGAACTTGTGCACGTTGTCCGCATGAAGCCGTATGTGAGCGAATAACTGTGCGAGAGACCCTTAATTCCGGAAGTGACACTTCTGGTCTAGCATCGGGACGATGCTCTCTTAGGGGGAGACAAATGACGCGTGCGTCTATTCTTCTATGCAGACCACAACGAAGATAGGGACATTAACGGATTTCGTATAGTGGGTCAGTGGGATTCGGCGAGGACGAAGAAGACGTGTCTCTGGCCTGTTCTGTATTTGAACAAGTTGTCCTACGGCTCTTGAACGTCTCCCTGTCTACAGTCCGCGTTGTACTGCGACAATATTATCATATTATTAGGGCTTATCTATCGTATTCGATCAGAGAGCTCTCTGGTGACCTTGCTGTCGACAGCATTGATGTTCGCGCTTCTCTCGTGAAGCTGCCGTTTTTCTGAACGTTGCGTTTAATTCCCGAACTTTACTTTAGAAATGGTGCTGAAATAGCCCCTTGAATACTACAGTGTTGCAGCTATATAGTTGCACCACTAGTGTACAGACTACTGGCCCAATTTATTGCGGTTGAAATTGCTAGATGCTTCAAAGTTTGCAGAATTCAATCACTAATAAAAGAAGTATTATTCGGCAGCTATATCCATAAATTAATCAGTTCGTATTCCATATCGCTATGTCATTCTCACGGGATTTCCTTTTTAATATCACTACTCCCTCGCCCCTAATATAATTTGGGAAAGAGTGCCTAAGTGGTCGATAAATGGCGCGAAAATTCCTAAGAGATAGCTTGATTTGCGGAGCAGGCTCTTGTCGCATGTACAGGCAGAGGAAGTTACCATACATAGCAGAACATCTGTTTGGAACACAGGCCGACAAACTATAAATCATTGTGGCACAGTCAGCTTGCACAGTGAGTTCTTTCAAGATTGCACGTGCAGCAACGTGAAGTTCCAGCTACTTCCAAATGCAACCTTTTGCCATAAGGCTGGTGTAGTATAAGTGTAAGGCCTGTTAGAAAGCCCATACACTTCCAAAAGAGCTTCTTGGGCAAGTTCGTGCTTAGATTTCCTAGGTATACCATGTGGCGCAAAATACATTTCTTGAAAAGGGACAGAAGAAAGGAAGACAGTGAAGCGCCGAACTACCAACTGTTTGGCGCTTCACGGTCTTCTTTCTTCTGTGCCTTTTCAAAAAATGTATACTGCCTCACAAAGTATATCTACGAAACATATACACTTCCTGCAGTACAGCGTGAACTTGCTCGTAATTTCATTAAATAAATATAAGAAAGGGCAACATCGCTTAGCTCATACAAACCACGCTAGTCGTGTCACACTCTCGCCGTTCGTATCTTAACAATGTTCATTTTCTTTGCCAAGACACAATTCCCTTAAAGACTGCTTTATTGGCGAGAGGGAGCGTAGCCTTGCGACAGCGCGCCGTGCGGCTCCCCTCCTTGCACTGCTGTGCGCGGATCACCGTTTTTCGCAGCGGCATAGCTTGGAGCGGTGTCATTGGAATTAGTGCCATTCTAACGTGGTTCGTCTAAGACTGCTGTGATGTCGCATGACTCAACGTAAACTAGCTGCCACTGTGATGTCATCATCATCATCGGCCTGGTTACGCCCACTGCAGGGCAAAGGCCTCTCCCATACTTCTCCAACAACCCCCGCCATGTACTAATTGTGGCCATGTCGTCCCTGCAAACTTCTTCATCTCATCCACCCACCTAACCTTCTGCCGTCCCCTGCCACGCTTCCCTTCCCTTGGAATCCAGTCCGTAACCCTTAGTGGCCATCGGTTATCTTCCCTCTTCATTACACGTCCTGCCCATGCCCCTTTCGTTTTCTTGATTTCAACTAAGATGTCATTAACTCGCGTTTGTTCCCTCACCTAATCTGCTCTTTTCTTATCCCTTAACGTTACACCTATCATTCTTCTTTCCATAGCTCATTGCGTCGTCCTCAATTTAAGTAGCACCCTTTTCGTAAGCCTCCAGATTTCTGCCCGGTACGTGAGTGCTGGTAAGACACAGCCGCTATACACTTTTCTCTTGAGGGATAATGGCAACCTGCAGTTCATGATCTAAGAATGCCTGCCAAACGCACCCCAGCTCGTTCTTATTCTTATTATTATTTCAGTCTCATGATCCGGATCTGCGGTCGCTACCTGTCCTAAGTAGATGTATTCCCTTACCACTTCCACTGCCTCGCTACCTATCGTAAACTGCTGTTCTCTTCCGAGACTGTTAAACATTAGTTTTCTGCAGATTAATTTTTAGACCTACCCGTCTGCTTTGCCTCTCCAGGTGAATGAGCATGAATTGCAATTGGTCCCCTGACTTACTAAGCAAGGCAATATCATCAGCGAATCGGAAGTTACTAAGGTATTCTCCATTAAATCTTATCATCAATTCATTCTAATCCAAGTCTCTGAATACCTCCTCTAAACACGCTGTGAACAGCATTAGAGA
This sequence comes from Dermacentor andersoni, assembly GCF_023375885.2. Lineage (NCBI taxonomy): Eukaryota > Metazoa > Arthropoda > Arachnida > Ixodida > Ixodidae > Dermacentor > Dermacentor andersoni. The sequence goes on from NC_092820.1 coordinate 13,610,660, forward strand.
GATCGTATCTCCCTGCCTGTTTTTATTGGGATTTTGTTGCTTTCTTTATGGAGGACTACGGTGGCTGTGGAGCCGCGATAGATATCTTTCAGTATTTTTACATACGGCTCGTCTACACCCTGATTCCGTAATGCCTCCATGACTGCTGAGGTTTCCACAGAATCAAACGCTTTCTCGTAATCAATGAAAGCGTTATATAAGGGTTGGTTATATTCCGCACATTTCTCGATTACCTGGTTGATAGTGTGAATGTGATCTATTGTTAAGTAGCCTTTATGGAATCCTGCCTGCTTAGGCATTACAGCGTGGCCAGTTTTTCTAGAACAATCTGCCCGCCATCCTTCAACAAATCTACTGTTACCGGATCCTCCCCACCTGCCTTCGCACTTTGCATCACTCCGAAGGCTTTCTTTACTTCTTCCGGCGTTACTTGTCAGATGTCAAATTCCTCTTGATTATTCCCTCTTCCACAATCGTCGTGAGTGCCACTGGTACTGTATAAATCTCTATAGAACTCCTCAGGCACTTGAACTATCTTATGCATATTAGTAATGATATCGCCGGTTTTGTCTCTTAACGCATACATCTGATTCTTGCCTATTCCTAGTTTCTTCTTCAGTGCTTTGAGGCTTTCTCCGTTCCTGAGAGCATGCTCAATTCTATCCATATTATAATTCCTTGTGTCAGCTATATTACGCTTGTTGATAAACTTGGAAATGTCTGCCAGTTCTATTCGAGCTGTAGGGTTAGAGGCTGTCATACATTGGCGTCTCTTAAGCAGATCTTTCGTCTCCTGCGATAGCTTACCGATATCCTGTCTAACGACGTTACCACCAACTTTTATTGCACACTGCTTAATAATGCCCATATGGTTGTCGTTCATTGCTTCAACACTATGGTCCTCTTCCTGAGTTAAAGCCCAATACCTGTTCTCTAGCTTGATCCGGAATTCTTCTATCTTCCCTCTTTCCGCTAACTCATTGATCGCCTCTTATGTACCAGTTTCTTCAGTTCCCTCCTCAAGTCCAAGCTAATTCGAGATCTTGCCATCCTACGGTCACTGCAGCGCACCTTGCCGAGCACGTCCACATATTGTAAGATGCCCCCCCCCCCCCCCCCCCCGGGTTAGCGCAGAGTATGAAATCTATTTCATTTCTGGCCTCGCCATTCGGGCTCCTCCACGTCCACTTTCGGTTATCCCGCTTGCGGATGAAGGTATTCACTATCTGTACATTATTCCGTTCTGGAAACTCTGCTAATAACTCTTCCCTGCTATTCCTATAACCTATGCCATGTTCCCCCATTGACTTGTCTCCAGCCTGCTTCTTGCGTACTCTGGCATTGAAGTCGCCCATCAGTATAGCGTATTTTGTTTTGACTTTACCCATCGCCGATTCCTCGTCTTCATAGAAGCTTTCGACTTGCTGGTCATCATGACTGGATGTAGGGGCGTAGACCTGTACGACATTCAGTTTGTGCCTCTTATTAAGTTTCACATCAAGACCTGCCACCCTCTCGTTAGTGCTATATAATTCCTGCATGTTACAAGCTATATCCTTATTAATCACGAATCCGACTCCTAGCTCTCGTCTCTCCGCTAAGCCACGGTAGCACAGGACGTGCCCGCTTTTTAGCACTGTATATGCTTCATTTGTGCTCCTAACCTCACTGAGCCTTGTTATATCACATTTAATGCCCGCTAATTCCTCCAATAGCACTGCTCGACTCGCCTAACTCTCCTCATGATATTATACATAGATAAAAATGACCACATAGAAGAGTTAGCTAAGCGCCATGCATAAGTAAAGGATGTTTGTTAAATTTTGACAACGAACCAAAATGAGATGGACTAGATATGGAAAATTTGTAAAGACAATTTAACTAAATTTAAATGAAATGTGACAAATTCGGCAGGCTATCCCAATTAATATCTATTGTAGGTGTAGTTTCTTCATGGATACATAAATACGTACGTTACGGAAGAGGATATCAGTATCTGATGCTAGGCGCGCGTCAAAAGAAGGTATTAAATTGACTCGAAAGCTCTTGTTTATGTTTTCCCCCTTAGAGCTGCTCGTTTTTCGCGTTAGGTGCTTATATTGCACCTAACGAAGCTTGTTCCCTATCACTGAATTACAGATAATACTGACGCATTCCTCTGGGAAGAATACTTTAGAAATTGTACGCTACAGAACATACTCAGGCTATCATGTTCTTATACGAACTGTTTTGCTTTTAGACTGCAGCTGCATAAAAATGAAGGTTCTGTGTTTACTGATGACGCCTCGAAATGCCTCTACTGAGTCATCCAAAGCGTAAGGTATATTTAGTACACTGATATTTATTACCTCAAATTTCTGATGGCTAGATTGGCAATCCTATTGGGAAAATCATAGTAGCATTGTTCACTGGCTGGAGCGAAGTTTTAGTTGTTTGTAGCTAAGCAAAACAATTCATTTAATTGCTGTGGCTAATTGTTCTATAACTCAAATTATATGTCATCTATTTTAGTAAGAATGCATTCTATAAGTGCATAAATAAAGGTTATTGAGTTCTTCTTACCTTAATATGGAACGTTGTTTCGGATTTCATGTGCAAGGCACTCTTTAACCGTCACGAATACCTCAAAAGCGGTCGAACGAAAACGGCTTGTCATAAAAAAAAAAACAAGTTGCCAGCAGGTCTTACAAGTGCTAAGATTTGTGAAAAGCTGCGGTGAAGTTGTTTGGCCGGGCTGTATTCAGGAAAAATACGAAACAGCTGCTTCGGGTGCCACACAGGCTCCCTTTCATATTTCCAACTGCATGTACAAGATACGCGAGGTGAATAGTAGGCTCCCAGGACTACAGTAAAACGCCAGGCTGTGATTTGAAGATAGAATAAGAGCCACGGTAAATACATCAATTTTGGCTGCTTTTGATGAACTATTAGATACGAATAAAACAATTGTGACATGATTATGATTGTTGAGGTAGAGAGTGGATACTGGATAGTTTCCCTTTCTGAAAATTTGTGATTTTCTTCAATTTTTATTAAAATAACGGTCAACGTAAGGCGTCTACTTGCTACAGTAACCAGAATATACATTTTCTATTTCACTGTAATAACTCTCATCCAAGTCGGTGCAGCGGCTGTCGGGAAAAACGATTTTTCTTTCCCATGTATTCAGGTAGGACCCCTCGAGCTAAAGTTCCCCTTAGGAGCTTCCTAAACTCAAAATATTTGCTTGCAGTAATCAGCTTATTTTACTTGTTACGTTGCTCTCAGGTGCGTGGAGCAGAAACGTGTGCATTGGTAGTATGGTGGAGACGCCATCTGCTAGCCGTCTCGTTAGCTGAGATGGTAGAGCGGCTGGCCCGGAAAGTCTCGGGCCCGAGTACCTGACCAGGACGAATTTTTCTTCAATTACGAGGCTTTCGAGCAACCCCTATCGGTTTCCTTTGTAGCAATTACTACGACTGCGTCTCAGTTTTCCTTTATTAATCGCTTCTCTCCACCTTACAGGTTTCCGCAGAACTGTTACGTCAAAAGAACGTTATATATACTTCGCTGAGTAGTTAATTTTTTGTTTTGATTTCCATTTATCTAGGCCTGTTAGGGAGGGGGAGGGAAGTACAATAAATTGGATTAGTAAGACCTTGATGAGGGCTAGTTGGTTCATATTTAGAACTGAGATTAAAGTGACACTAAAGGTTACCATGAAATCAAGTTAAAGTGATAAAGCAATGCTCTAGAACGTCTAGGGCGTCAATATAATCTCGAACAGAGCTTCAGTAACCGAGAAACTGAGGTACATGCATGACACGATTTGAGACCTACCAGCGACATTCCGGTACTAGCCCGATGACGAAGGCACTGCTCATCATAATTTATGTCACTAGTACTCAACTACTCGTATTAAAAATATCATTTGATTAGGTGATAAGATGGAAGAAAATACTCCTTGTCTACTTCTGTTCGATTCTAAGAAAAAATAACATTTTGACGTTACCCTTCAGTAGGGTCGAAAGGTTTCGTTTTCGCTCGACTCTGCGCGCTCGACTCTGCACCCCACCCCAGTGTTAGTGAAACATGTGTACCCAAAAGAATATGTGAGTTATGTGTGCCGCGTATGCCAGTCGGAGACGGCCACCCTGACGCACATCCTAGGGGATCGCACCAAGTTCCCCAACGAAGCTTCGACAAGTACGATTCCGCCGCGACTCGCGGCTGGGGCGAAATTCTGCAACCACGAAATCCAAACCTGGCCCGTCCTGCAGGTCTCGGCGGCTCTTGAAAGACACAGGCCGAGCGAAACCGACGGCACGTTGCCCCTCAGGGCGACCGACCGCGGGAGTAACACGCGCTGGAGTTGAGTAGAGACCACCCCCTGAGAAGACGTCAGGGCCCGCGTCTCGACACCACTTTGTCATGGTGTCGTTCTGCAGACGACTGAATAAAGTTGGTTCGTTCTCTCTCTCTCTCACTCTGCGCCGCGCGCGCTTTGGAGTTTCAGTTGTTTCGTTATCGCGTCGTGCTGCGCTGGTTCTGCTGGCTCGCGAAACTTGCATTTGGAACAAGCAGCGAGAATGAAACGTCCATGTTATGTCGTGGGATGCGCGAACGGTCCGCGGAGCTTGGCCAAGTGCAGTTGCAGCGGCGACTACAACGTTGCTTATCAATGTGTGCCAACGAGTGAACCTCTCCGTTCGAAGTGGTTAAGTGCCGTACCTCTGCCACAGCGCGTTGGCAAAGAGACGAAAAATCGCATAGTGTGCTCGCTGCACTTTCGTCCAGAGCATTACGAGTTCAACGCCGACTTACTTAAGTCGTGTGGAGTGCCTTTCAAAGCAATGCTTTCCCGTAGCGCTGTTCCGTCGGTCTTGCCTGCATTCTCCGAAGCGCAAGAACTGCAGGTCGAAGACGGGGCGGTGAGTGCGGCATTTGGTTTTCACGAAGGAAAAGCTACAAATGCGCGAATATGTACAGCCATGACATACAGTTGCCGTCGTAGTAGTACGCAACGACGCCGGCAGCGCAAACCCTCAGCAGCAGGTCACGTTCATCAGTGCTTAAATCGCCGAAGTCGAGGCCAGCATCGCGAGCCAACGTGTCGTTGTCAGGGTTGTCCATTGCAACGAGCGTCAAAGTTGGCGTCATAAAATAAAGAACCAGCTTATCGTCGCGCGCTTTCCCTGCCGCCAGCCACAATAGTTCCGCTTTCGCGCTGCTGTCGGCTCTGTCTTGGCTCTGTTTCGGGCCGCACGTTTGCGTTTTGCGCAGAAAAGCCGTAGTGCCGTCTGCGGGTGCCGTTTTACTCACCGACGGCGCAACGTTACTATGAGACCATGACGTCGCCATTCCTCGATCGGAGGGCGGGCGATTTGAACTGCGCTAGAGGTATGCGGACGCTTCACAACGCATTTTCTCTTAAAATAAGTCTCTTCTTCGCATGAAAGAAGCGTTTCGAGGTTTCTGGGATGGTATTTCAACAGTCCACGTTGACTTAATATTAACCTTTAGTGTCCCTTTGAGCAGCGCGAATAATACAAGGACACAGAGCAACGAATACCACAGAGAAGCGCTGACTGCCAACTGGAAGTTTATTTGAAATTCTCGAGCCATTTTACACCTTTTTTCAGCATAGGCATGCGTATCCTAGTCGCAAATACATGTGCGAAATCATATTTCATGCGAAAAAGTTATTTCTTTTTCCGACACGGCAAGAGCGGGAGCACTCGCACATTTATCTGCTTCCTTTCTAATGTAATAAGCCTCTATTGTTATTCCTTTCCCTCTCACGTTTTCATTGCCCTATGAATTTTATTTTTTCAGATGTGAGAGTGCAGGGACACTTGTTACAATGTCCTGCTAAAGGACTCCCATAGCTATTGTTGAGCTTACTGCTGTGATTACGAACTCTGTCATTGAAAAAAAAAACGTCCCGTTCGCCCTGTATAAGTTTTCCACAACTCAGCAGGATTAATAAATAACGTTACGCCTGCAGTCAGTGAAACGAGATTTATGATCTGTGGTGCACAGGGGCCTTTCAGGCATTTTCATAAGATTGCATATCAAGGAAAGCTTGCATGAGGCACGGAAAGGCAAATTAAAGTTATGTCTATTGGAAACTTCAATTAGATTCTGTGACAACTTGCGCAAGTATGGCACCACGTGCGCTGGTCTCTTGTCTTTATTCTTTTCTTTGTGTGCTGGTTCCGAACTTATCTTTTTCTTTCTGCAGGATGGCTTCGCATACTGAAATGATGACAGAAAGGGAAAAACTCGCGTTCTGTAATCATGCTATCTGGCTTACAAACGTTATGAACCAAAACTCCAAGCAAGCTATAACGAAGAACGTCAAAGTGGTTCGTTTCGAACCGATCAAGCATGAGAGGGCCGCCATGAAGCTACTCAAAGACTTGCACAAGGATTCCTTATAGCAGCTTATGAACAAAACTGATACAGAGTTTCTTCAAGTTTTCTTCACTCGCAAAACACACAGGCCTGACTACCCTTTCAGCGTTATTGTGTCATAGAAGATGTAATGGCAGAGACATGTAGGAAAAGTCCTACAAGGCAATCGAAGAAGTTGCAAATACATGACCCTTTTCGGGTAATAATCTCGGAAGAAGCTCTCTTGGCGATAAATGAAGACTAAGGGACTGCACTAACCACATTTTCAATAGATGTAGAGGACTTATATTATCCTGTGCCACATGATGGTTCGATCTCTGCTGTGCGTGAGAGGATCGAAGATTTGGGAGAACTGAATTTTCAGAATTCTGCCGGCGCTAACAGCGACACTTTTTTAACGCTTTTAGATTTTTGTCTTCCCTCAACTGTCATTAATTATGATGGCCAGTTTTACGTCTCTATGGGATCAGGAATAGCTTCCATTTCGTGCGACATTTTTTTATCCCCGGTTGACAATGTAATTTTTGCTAAGTTGGTGGACATGGCTGTAACGTGAGTCTTTAGGCACGTTGACGATTACTTAACTGTTATGAAGAAAGAGATCTGTATGACGCGGTTAAAAAATTTTGGACATGTTCATCAACTTATCGGGAGGACTTAAGTTCACGTCCGAATTGCCAATTAACAACAGCATTCAGTGTCTGGATATTAATCTGTTTTTCTTTGAATGAGCATGTATGCTCGGCAAATCACCCCAGATATAAGAAAGCTTTGTTTCGCTACTTTGTTTCGCTAACTCTAAATTGATTAAGAGATGCATAGAAAACACGTGCACTAAGGCAGCATTAAGTAACTCTTGTAAGCATGAGTGCAAGCAAAGTTCTTTAAATCACATAGGATGATTACAGAACGCAGGTTTTCCCTTTGTGTCATCACTTCATATGCGAAGCCACCTAGCAGAAAGGAAAAAAGAATAGGTTGGGAGCCAGCACAGAAAGAAATGAATAAAGACAAGAGACAAGCGCACGTGGGGCCGTACTTGCCCAAGCTGTCACACAATTTAAAGAAAGGCTTTAATAGACATAATATTAATTTGCTTTTCAGTGAATATGATGACCAGTTTGCACGCTTTCCTCAATGTGCAAATGCATGAGAAGGCTCGAAAGGCCCCTTTGTCATAAATAGCGATTGTGTGACGAAGAATGACGAAGAAGGATTGACATATTCGAAGGTGGTATGGCGACGACGGCACGATGGCATGGGATACTCGAGTAGCGAACATCTTAAACGACAGCGTGCGGACGACGGCGTGACTGCTGCAACCGTGGTGTGTGGACGACGGCGTCGCGACCACAGTTTGACAGTGACTGCATGGCGAAGCGACGGCACGAGAACAGAGTGACGACGATGTTACGACAGTGCAATCACGACCACGGCATGACGAGAGTCGGCTGACGAAGCTGGCGTAACGGCACGACAGCACGACGATGGCGGAATTACATTGGATGCATGATACTGGCTGTTTGACAACGACGCGATTTCACCACGATGGCATAAACAACGGCGAAAAAGTTACAACTCAGTGACGACCGCATGGTTACGATAGAATAACGGAGAAGGACTCAAGTCGATGGAGCGACGAAGCCGATATTACGACGACGGTATGAACACAATGGGATGGCGTTACTAAAATGATGACTAAGGCAAAATGGTAGCCCGATGACGACGGCCTGAGGACAATGGTGTGACCACGACTGTGTGACGACGATGGCGTGATGACGACGGCGTGGTGAATGTCGGACGAAGAAGTTAGAACGACGACGTGGACCGTGACGACATCACGATGACGGCATGACAACGACGCAAGGACGACGAGGCCACGGCAACGATATGAGGACAAGGGGATGAAGACGAGCGTATGCCGTCCATGGTGCGATGACGACTGTACCTCGAAGACTGCATGACGGCGACGGCGCGACGACGGCTGCATGACGACAGTCGTATGATGAAGCTGGATTGGCGACGATGGAACGACTACAGCGGTATCGTGATCGTGGTGTCACAACGAATACATGACAACTCTAAAACGGCAACGACGACTTGACGAAGGTGGCACTACGAGAGTCGCATGAAAAAGCTGTTGCCACAAGAAAGGAGTATCTGGTACACTACCCCTATTCTGGAGTATCAAGCACATTGACAGGCTCGTCCCATGCAGAATAGGAGTAGTGTACCAGGTACCAGATACTCCTTTCTTGTGGCAACAGCTACACAGGGCAGACGGGGTGGTGTCTAAACGTCAGACTGCAGGCGCACCGCGCAGGGGTAGAAGCATTGGCGGGGGGTGGCAAACTGGCTGACCGTTGTCGCCACTGTCGTAATTGCACGCCTAGGTTCCGCGACACTAAAGTTTTGAAGATGTTCGCGTCATAATTGAGCCGCGAAATCTATGAAGCTTACTGTATAAAATGCAATCTGGCAGCTGCGTAAGCTGCTCTTCAGTGTCACTGAGCGATAAAGAGTTCAATTATTTACTTGCAAACTTGTGCCACTCAAGCCCGCATGCCAATGACGAGTGATGGTTGTCCGATGATTATCAAGTGTGATTATGATACACGTATAAATGTGGGCTTTCCCGCAGTAAATCTCAGTTGAAGTTCCGCGCCTATCCTGTGTGTTTCTTTCCTCGTCCGTTGTCGTTTGCGCGGTTACATGATGCATTCCTCTGTGAAAGGCCGGCCGTCTAAGTGTCCCAAAGCTGTACGAAGGGCACTCCTCTCATCTTCGTACGTAGGGCAGTCACACAGATGTTTCGTCATTTCTTCGACATCACATGTGCTTCAATTGGGACTCTCCGCCATTGCAATTAGGAATAAGCTCCTACTCGCATGCGGCACAATGACGTTGCTTCTCGTCGGTTATAACCAGGTAAAGGTTGTAATGTCGTATGCGGGTCTATGGTATATAGGTGCCGGTTAGTGAGCTTCGGCGTGTTCCATTTCCTTAGGGTAATAATAAATGCAAGGGCACTGAGGTGCCGCACTGCATCCGTTCTCGACAATGGTATCGAGGTGCTTTCGCATTCACCATGAGCCTCACGGGCAGCGTTTAGGCACTTTCATTGTCAGTGATGTTGCAGTGACCAGGTAGGTAGTGAAATACAATGTCGTGGCCTCTGTCCACCGCTTGATGGTAGCGTAATCGTATCTCTACTACCAATTTTTCATGTGGGTTGCTGTGCAGAGGAGTAATTGCAGGGCTGCCTTTGAGTCACAGAATACAGCCGAGTGACCTTATGAATGCTGCGCACATATAGCAGGGTGGACCCCGCCGATGTTGTTATGTGGCTGATCTTGAACTTCTTGCAGATTGACATCGACGGACTGACTACCGCACCAGTAGAGCTGGTTAGAGTCCAAAATCCATGTGTATGAATGTGAACTCAATTGGAGTATGAATCACGCTGTAGATGTAGAGCGGCTTGATTCAGGGCACACGTTGGCAAGCTGGACTTATTTCCAACCCCTGGAATGGAAAGCCGCACTTGTGGCTGCCGGAGACGCCACAAAGGACAGGTGGATCTTGCTGCCAGCGTGAGATTGGACGGAAGAAAGGATCGCTACGAGGCTATAATGCCGGGAATAGTTGTCTCTGGTATACTTTGCGAGAGGGAAGGAAGGCGTTCAGACTGTAGTCGGGAAAGATGACGGAGATGATTTTAAGGGCGTCTGTGGCGATATAGGTGCTTATGGGATGTTCCCTTGCGATGGAAATTGTTGCGACTGTTGAAGCGCATCGTGGTCCAGAACCAGACATGTAAGCGCTTGAGCTTGCATGGTGTCAAGCACTAAGCGGTTTGTGCTGCAGGTGCTTGCTTGACAGCACTGGAGTGCTGTAATGCAAGGAGCCCATGAAGAGCGCTTTGTACAGTTGAAGCAAAGAACACACCGATGGTCCCCATGCTTTTATAGTGGCGACCCCTGGAAAGGAGTGTCTTTTTTAGGTAGAGTACATGGGGGCTCCAGGAGAGCTTGCGATCGACAATGATCCCTAAAAATTAATGGGTTCTCTGTGCAAAATAGGCTGGCCTTTTCTAACCCTGCACGAACTTGGGGGCGAGCGCTTTCATTATAATTCACCGATCTAGTTTTCAGTAGAATTAGCCAACACTTGACTTCAAACAACTAAAAGAAGTGGCTGGGTTCAGGAAGGGGTATTCTGCAATGGATCACGTCCATGACATCAGTCAAGAAATTGATAACTCTTTAAGGAAATTCATTTGACTCAGTAGGAGTACCAGCCGTCATGAAGTCATGGCGTAATCAACAAAGCATACGTGTGTATCTTGGCAAATATCTACAAAGACTTCATGGGTAGCAAACCGGTTAGGCTAAACTGGTTAACCTCCCTGCCTTCCTTCTCCACTTTTTCCTTCCTTCCTTCCTACAAAGACTTCATAGGTAACATAATCCTCCACGAGAAAAGGAGAGAAACAGCCATTCGCCGTGGCAGCATAGTGGCTTTGGCGTTGCGCTGCTAGGGCGCTGGGTCGAATCTCGGGAACGGCAGCTGAATTTCGGTGGCAACAAAGTGCAAAAAAAAAAGAATCACTCGTGTACTGTGCATTAGGTGCACGTTAAGAACCCCAGGTGGACAAAATTATTACTGAGCTCCCAACTAAGGCCTGCCTCAGAATCACATGGTTATGGATCGTAAACATCCACAGTTTCAGTAATACGTACCATCGCGGTGAAAAATACGCGGCCCACGGTATAGTGGCTAGAACGGGTCAGTGTGCCGAGCGACGTATTTGCGCCGTGCGAGGGAGAGGCGCGATGAAATTTCCGGGCGCTGCTGGGGGCGCTGAAGTGCCCTGGTGTGCAAGGACAAGCGGCGGCGCGGCCTTTGCCAGTGTAGCGTCAGCGAGGTCTGCCGGGCAAGCGTAGGCGGGTAGACCGCACTTGTTTGCACGTGGATCGTTTTCACTAAGAAGCTGGCAAGCGTCGCACATGTGCCACTGTGATTATTCTGACGTGCCTAGCGCGTGATATTCTGCTGTTCCTGTATTATGTATTAGATGACGTGGTGGTGCACTCATGGCGTCGAAAGCGCAAACATGCTTTTGCACCCGCGTGCAGAAGCGAGTACAGAACGTGCAAAGCCAAGGCCTCCCTTTTCACACCGCCTAAGACGCAGCTCGGTGTGAATTGTGGTCTCAAAAAAACATCAAACTTGCTCACAAGGAGTTGACAACAGAGTGTGTTGTTTGCGAACGGCACTTCCAACTGAAGTACATCGAAAGCGCCTTTCGACAGATGACAGCATGATGACGAAAGGACGAGAATAGCTGAGATGCTCCGCGTTGATCGCGCACGTGTCTACATGACGCTCGCCTTATTCAGGCAAATATGTCACGCGGCCTGAGTTCGGTCATCGTGGTACTGAGATTATTAAATTGTGAAGCTACACAAGCTGCACACGGCAGTCGACTGGGTACACGCCAGCACACAAGTCGTATGCACTTGAGGAGCTCAAACGAGTTGTTGAATGGGCAGCTGCACAGTGTTGCACACACGCAAGCGCATCGCCTTTGGCGTGTACCGGCGAAACCTTAACCGCTGCTCTTTCATGCAAGCAAAGTGTCTTCAGAAAGCCAAATAAAGAATCTGACCGATGCAATATCAATAGCTTGCGAAGCAGGTTCATCAGGGCAAGCCGCGATAGTGTTTTTGCCTACGAATACAATGCATGGCCGTGGACGACATAACACTCAAGCAAAGCTCTGGCATGTATATATACATCGTGTACATTACGTATACGTTATTGGCGAAACAAAGAATTGTGATTTTTGTGTTAGTATTCGACACTAAAAGGAATTTGTCCACCAAAGTAGCCTCAAAAGCCTTCTTCTAACAGGAAGTAGCCAGTCCACCCGAAGCAACAAAACAAGTGCGCAGTTACGTGCCGAAAAAGCACAAAAAACACCTGCTTCTGCCAGTTTCATAGCGTTCCGTCATCGCTCCTAGCACAGCAAACAGTATTCGATGCTTCAATACAGTAAACATTTATGCACAAACACCTAAACAACAATTTTATTGTCTCATCTCGTGTAACTCTATGGGTGGTTTCCGAGCGAGCGACCAAACTGTGAGGGCGAGCTTCGAGAGAAAGAGCGAGCTGCAAGAAGGCCAGGAGAAGGAGAGGCTGGGCGAGGAGGAATGTCGCTACCTTTTTCTTTCATTCGGGGACCTTAGATTGGGCTAAAGCCTCTTTAGGGGTGCCTCGAGGCCAGCGCCGCGTTTCAGTGTTGGCACAGCCTTTGAACCGCCCGGCCCTGCCGCTGTGGCAGTTCTTTCGCGCAGGCTGCAGAGCTGAATGGATGCGCGCTCCGTTTGCTTTCTTTGTGGCCTTGCGGTGCGAGAGCTCGTGTTTTGTGTAGTCCCTTATGGTGTTCGTTCTTGTTAACGAAACATGGCGGGCTATTGTGTCCCTCTCTGCACTGTATGAGCGCAAGAAGGTGATATGGTTTCGTCAAACCGTTCCGTTGGGCGGGCGTTAGATCTCTCCAGCACACGGCAGTCAGTCACTCTATGCAGTGTACAACAGGGTTCAGAATAACATTCATTTGGGCTAGAAGCTGCGTACTTGAATTAGGAAGGAGCGGCGCCAACTTAAACGATCACGAGAGGGAGAAATTTTTGACCACGATTGTACCTATCAATGAAAGGGTCAGGGAAGCAGACAGAATATGTCCAATGCTATTCACTGCATGCTTAGAAGAAAATGTTCGCGCTATTAGACTAGGAAGAATTGGGAGTGAGGATCAACAGCGTTAAAACGGATTTTTGGGCGAGTTGGTAAGCCATATTTGAAACAGAACAGCGTGGTTTTGACGGGGAGAAGCAGAGAGAAACGACACGGACGAGCGCTGACTTGCAACTGAAGTTCATTGCTTGGAACTAAGAATATATGAGAGCTCCAACCAACAGTAGAAACCAAAAAAATATACATATATTCACAGCCTATCATACATGCCGCACTGAACAAGGGAGATAGCTGTAATCATATCCCCCGCTAAAGATGCCAGTTCTTTGGACGTAATCGATAAGGAGGGGCTGCTCACGCATGCGTCTTTTGACCAGGCGATGTGCGCTGCTTCGATGATTTCACGCGTTAGTTGGTTACTGTGTTTACTTAAAACTTGTGTTCGAGCGAAGCAGGGTGGCAAGCCTTGCTGTCGCAGTCTCTACAGTGGATGCCAAGACGCCCTTTTGCAGTATTATGCACAATGTTGTTGTGCTCCTTCAGGCTTTCATTAAGGTATCTCCCCGTTTGACCGAGATAAAGCCTGCCACATGACAACAGAATGGCGTAAACTCCGTCTTTACAAGAGACGAATTGATTTTCATGTTTGATGTCGCACTCTCTTGGAACGAAATCAGTATTAATCATTTTGCACATCTTCCCAAGCTTATCCGGCGTCGAGAAAACTACTTTGACACATGCTCTGTTAGCTATCTTTTTTATTCTATGGGAGACATGATGAATATAAGGCACTACAGTCGTTTTTACTTTTCCTTTCCTGTCATCGAATCTACCCGTTGTTCTTTTCTGTTTTTGATCAAATTACTCAGGATAGTTTCTGACACTGACACTGCAGCTGCTTGGGATAACCAGCCTTTGCCAGACGATCTGTTTGATGATTGATGCATCATTTGTTAAGCGCTTTGTGATAGGATGATTTGACCACTGCTCGTTTAACCAGCTTAGGATGAGATGACGTAAAAGGTAGCAATGTCTTATTGCTTCGTGGTTCGTAAGACCAGCACGTGTGATGTTGCATTAATCTGAGTTTGATATCCAAAAATCTGATGACATCGTTTTCGGTCACTTCAGTAGTTAATATGAGCGGGTGAAGGCTTCAAGCCATCCGCACGCCGGCCTGTCTCTGAAGCCCGAAAAATGTCACTTGGGCTACGAGGAGCCTAACGTTCTAGGTCATATTGTCAGCAGCACCGGTGCGCGCCCGGTGCAGTTGCTTTGGCAGTTGCTTTGTTCCCGATACCGATGACAAAGCAGGGTGTCGGCCAATTTTTAATGCTTTGTGCGTATTACCGCCGTTTTCTGCCGAATTTTTGCGAGACTGGCGAACATTTGGAACGACTCATCAAGAACGTCACATTTGCTTGGGGCCCGGCACAATCCGACGCCTTCCATGACCTTCAGCGACGTCTACAGACACCACCGATACTTGATCCCTTTGACACCGAGGCCGACACAGAAGTCCATACTTATGCTAGTAAAGTTGGTCCCGGAGTGACACTCGTACAGTTTCAAGTTGGTGTTGAACGCTTTATTGCGTATGTCAGCCGAACATTGTCTGCTGCTGAAAAAAACTACTCAGCACCTGAAAAGGAATATCTGGCAGACGTATGGGCTGTCCAGAAGTTCCGGCCATACTTGTACGGACGCCCTTTCCGCGTCGTCTGCAACCACCACTCTCTCTGCTGGCTGGTGAATCTCAAGGATCCTTCAGGCCATCTCGCAAGATGGAGCTTTCGGTTGCAGGAATTTCATGTGACGACCGTCTACAGGTCTGGCCAGAAACACACGGACGCCGACGGTCTCCCCCGCGCCCCCGTCGAACCCGCACCCCTAGGTACTGACGAGGACTCTGGTTTTCTTTGTACTCTTCCGTCTTTAAACCTAGCTCAACAGCAACGCCAAGATTCCGAGCTCCAGCCCTTGATTGAATACCTTGAAGGAAGCCACCCACAACCACTGCAGCAGTTCGCGCATCACTTGTCCTCTTTCTGCCTACGCGCCGACATCCTATACAAGCGGAACTTTCACCCTAAGGCAACCGTTTTCCTGCTCGTTGTTCCCGCTCCTCTGCGCGACGACGTTCTACGTGCATGCCATCACGAACCAGCGTTCGGGAATCTTGATTTCACGCGTACTCTGGCAAGGATCAAGCAGAAGTACTACTGGCGAAAACTCACAAAAACCGTGAAGCAGTACGTCAGAAGTTGTCGAGATTGCCAGCGTCGCAAAGTTCCACCACTGAAACCAGCCGGTCTGCTTCAGCCTGTACGACCTCCTTGCTCGCCTTTTGAGCAAGTCGGGATGGATTTACAAGGCCCATCTCCCAAGCGTTCGGCTGATAGCCGATGGATCGTTGTAGCCACCGATTACCTCACTCGGTACTGCGAAATACAAGCTGTTCAGCGAACTACTGCATCAGATGTAGCCAACTTCTTTGTAAAAAATATTGTCCTTTGGCACGGTGCTCCCGCTGTCGTCATCACAGACCGTGGTATGTCCTGCGCCGCCCAGTTTGGCCTAGATATTCTGAAGCTGAGTGGAACAACGCAACGTAAGGATATGCTTTCTATATATGTTCCCACGGATAATAAAAATTGGGATGAACTGCTCCCGTATGTGACATTCGCGTATAACACTGCGCTTCAAGAAACCACCGGGTTTCCTCCTTTTCGTCTGGTTTACGGAAGCGATGTCACCACTATGCTCGACGTGATGCTCCTACCAACTTCGCCTCAACCTACCACACCAGATACAGACGCCTTTCTTCAGAGTGCCGAAGCAGCACGGCACCTTGCACGGCAACGAATTCTATCCAGACAAAGTCAAGATGCTCGTCAATACAACATACGCCATCGATACATCACATACAACCTGGGAGATCTCGTATGGGTTTGGACCTCTATACGTCGACGAGGCCGTTCAGAAAAATTATTGCGGCGATACTTTGGACCCTACATAGTTTTGTATCGTCTAAGTAATGTCAACTACGAAGTTATTTCAGCCAAAACTTCGCACCACTCTCGTAGGCCACGTTCCTCTGGCATTGTTCACGTTACCAGGATGAAGCCCTACCACTCGCGCTGACTTTCGTCCACAAACTTGGCGGTGCCGCCCCTGTCGTCACGTCCGTTGTGTTTCTAATTTCTCTTATTTTCTCCTTGTGGCATTTAACATCTCCCCAACTTTACTTTCTTTTTTTTTTTGGGAGGGGGGGGGGGAGGTGGCGTACTTTCGTGTAGTCGCATGGAGAAGTAGTCTCTCTTCTTCTTGTTTTTTGTTTTTTGGAGGGAGGGGTAATGGCACATGCTAGTTGCGGTAGATGCCGAGGATGAAGCAGTGTGTGTGGTAGCTGCTGCAGAAACGAACAGTAAAGGGCTGTTCGCTTGGAATGGACTGCTTGCCTTTTCCTCTCCCGACAATATTCAAATTGACATCAAGAGACAATAACGGAGCTGGGCAGGTAATGTGATGCGCCGATTAGGTAACACTTGGACCATTAGGGTTACAGAATGGGTACCAAGAGAAATAAAACCCAATCAAGGACGAGAGAAGACTATGTGGAGCGATGAATTGAGGAAATTTGCGAGCGCTAGTTGGAATCTGTTGGCGCAGGACAGGGGTAATTGGAGATCGCAGGGAAAGGCCTTCGTCCTGCATAGGACATAAAACAGGCTGATGATCATGATAATAATGATGATGATGATGACTTAACTTTGCCCTGTCTATAGCTTCTACATCTTGCCCTATGCTGGAATCGCCCGAAAATATTTTTATTTATTTAGTTATTTATTTATAGAATACTGTCAATCCCCCATGGGGATATTTACAGGGGTGAGCAACAAGTCACATCAAAAAACACTACTAAAGCATTCAATAAATGAGTACATAATGATTGGAGACTATTCAAGAATAGCAGTAGTACATTCATACATAATGATACGCACAACGAAACCAATGTACATCAACCAGCAGGAAAAAAAAATGCAGTGTAGAAGGCATCATTCAAATACAGAATGCACAGAACAAAAAGTGTAGGCAAGTGCTTTCCTAGCACAAACTGAATCGGGATGGATTGCATGACCAAAGCAATTTGGTTACTTATATTAACAACATATTAGGCTCATGCAGCATGCTCAATTAAATCCATAAACTTTGCTAGTGTTGGCTGCTGTTTTGTGACTACATCCAGTGCATTCCATTCACGAATTGAGCGTGGGAAGAAAGAATAACGGAACGTATTATTAATAAACGGATATTCTACAAGTTCCCATGCCTACCGTCTTCTGGTCGGTCTGGTATCACGAAATTTAAAGTAAGAGTCGGGGTTTATACGGAATGATCTATCCAATAGTTGGTACACAAGTTTGACCCGAAGAAGCTTTGCTCGACTTTCAAGGGTAGCTAGACCAGCATGCTGTAACAGAGTAGTAGGTGAATCAAGGCGTCCGTATCTGTTAAAGATAAAACGCACCGCTTTCCGCTGCACCCTTTCCAAAATGGCGATATCGTTCGCAGTGTGAGGGAACCAGACAATACTGGCGTATTCCAAGACTGGGCGGACAAAAGTGACGTATGCAAGAAGCTTTGTTTCATGTGTAGAATATGACAAGGCCCGTTTAATGAAGAACAGTTTATTTAATGCTTTATTTGACACTTGACGCACGTGCTCCGTCCAGCTGAGATTAGACGATATTATGAGACCTAGATATTTATACTGGTTTACACTTCGAAGTGGCACATCGTTGAAGTGATATGGAAAATCAAGCTTAGACGCTTTATTTGTAATGGACATGAATACGGTTTTATCAATGTTTATTGTCATTTGCCAGTCTATGCACCATTGAGCTATTTTATTCAAGGCAATATTTAATTTCACCTGGTCATTGCGGCGTCGTACTTCATTATAGAGCATGCAGTCATCAGCAAAGAGCCTGAGTTTCACGTCAGCATTGTTAGTTATGTCATTTATGAATATTAAAAACAAAACTGGAGCTAATACAGATCCCTGCGGAACGCCTGATAACACTGGAGCAAGGTCGGAGGAGTGAGAGCCGTACTGTACAAATTGGTAGCGGCCAGTTAAGTAATTAGTAATCAAAAAAATGAAATTAATTCCATTTCTTGTTTCCCCATTAGGGCATTTCAGGGTCCACTTTCTGTGGCTACGATTCCTGAAAGAGGTGTTAATTATTCTCAGCTTATTCTTTTCTGCGAATTCTACCAGCGTCTCTGCTCTAGCGTTTCCAGAATCGACGCAGTAGTGGCCTATTGCCTCTTCACCCGCCTGCTTTTTCCGCAGTTTTGCATTGAAGTCACCCATTACTTCTATATATCGAGTTTACACTTTTCTCATCGCTAATTCAGCATCTTCATAAAAGTGATCTTACAAGGGTTTGGGTGCGAACTAGTTGGTGCGGATCATTCATATCTAAAGCGCGCCAAAGAACACGCACAAGGGACGACACAAGACGAGCGCTTGTCCCTTGTCCGTGTTTTTTGGCGCTGTTTTAAATATGACTGATGTACTTCTTCATCGTCGTTTCTGGATATTGGAGCGTAGGCTTGCACTACCTTTAATCTATACCTCTTATTAAGTTTGGTTACGACTGCTGCTATCCTCTCATAATGCTGTAGAATTCGTCAATGTTGCCCGCTATGTCCTTATGAATTAGGACTCCTACACCGCATAGCTTCTTATCACCGAGACCTCTCCAGCTGAGGAGATGGCCGTTATTTAGCAATGTATAAGCCTCACCAGTTCTTCTAATCTCACTAAGGCCGATAATATCCCAAACAACGCCTGACAGTTCCTCAAAGAGTCCTGATAAGCTACCGTCACTCGACAGAGTTCGACTGTTAAAGGTTGGCAGGGTCAGTTTATATTGGCGGCCTGTCCGGCCCAGAGATTTTTAGCACCCTCTGCTGCGTTACAGGTCTGACCGCCGCCTTGGTCAGGTGCTCCGCAGCTGCTGGGGACTGAGGGTTATTGGTTAATTGTAGATATCATCAGGGAGGTTGTGGCCGAATACTCCACCAGCGAGGCCAATTCCTGTCCTGGTGGTAGTGTCTTTGTTCAAGCTTAGTGGGCCTTCCTAATTTGGTTCTACCTAGATTAATATAGCCCCACTCGCTCTCGGCCTTTTTCGCCGGTGTCAGGCGGCACTCCAAGCCTGCAGATGTAGTGCACCGGAGAATGTCAAATTCAGATACACCATCGTCAAAAAAAAAAAAAAGGGAAACCAAAACGGGGGAGCGGGGGGCGATTTAAAGTTCCGACTACCGCAACCGAACATTCTACATAGCTCAGTAAGATAACCCAGCATGCGCCTAGGCTACTTTGTCGCCGAAAAGTACGGCCCAGAGGATCGCACTTGCCGAAGAGATTTGCTGATTTGTCCGCCCTTTGCGGGTTTTGCTGATCGTCATAGGTTGCACGATATAGTGTCAATGTTACGTGGTGCTAACCTCACTTTTCCCGAATCTCACGCATGCACGCTGTCTTGAACGCGCCTAGGTACACGATATCTTTTCGCTGAACATGAACGGCACTTAACACTTGTGTGTAAAAATAAAAAAGGGAAAAGTTTTCAGAACTTACCGAGAGGCCCCGAGTCCCGTATCATGCGCTCGTCGCGTCTGCTTGTCCCTTGGCGTCCGAAGACTAGCGCACCCGGGTAGCTACCTAGAATAGCGAGTCGTGCCGCCGAATCGGTACCGCTCTGAGCTTCGTGCAAGGCAGGCGACCTTGACAGCTCCCGGTAGTGTCTTCAGCCTTTCTAAAGCTTTGGACACCGGTTATACTACAGCTAATGAGAAGGAGGAAATGAGGGGGGGGGGGGGGACCATACCCCGTAGTTTTTCTGGGAACGCTGTGGGCCTAAACGCTAGGGAGTTGGGAATTGAATGCCTCATTTAACCTACAGTGGTGCCTTCTTCGATTAGTCAGACATGGTTTGCACATATCGCGCTAGTAAGCGATTGACGGCTGAGCTACCACCGCGGTCGCAGTACAATTCTCGAGAATACAAATGAAAATAAGCAAGAAAGAATAATTGTAGATGGAGACGAAAGGAATGGACGCATGTAAAATCTTTCTGACGGGCTGAAAATGTATGTGTTAACTTTGCCGGAAGGTGTTGTTGCTACTTGCTTTTCCTTATTCCTTGCGCAAATACTGTAAAAAAAAAAAAAAAAAAAAAAAACTTCCCGTCATTTTCCTCTGTTCCTTTCGTGCGGAAATTTCGCATCCTCAAAGAAAGTCCGTTTTGGCAGCGCGCCTCGTAAGTTGCCGTGGATAAGTTCTTGAACATTTGTAGTGTTATGGAGTGTGCAGTACCCACATCTATTCGCGTATTATAAGCTAGCTTCTATGTATTGTGGCCTTGTAGAGAAGGAATCCCGGCAAGTGCAAATGTTCTGAATTGGCCTCCGTTATATGTTACGGGGATCTTGGGAGTATAGAATGACTGCATTTACAATATATATACAAAATGAGTCAGATTAGATAAGATGGCTGACCACCAACAACACGCAGCAGCCAGCGTCCCGCGACCTTCTTCTTCCTCTCTACTTTCATCCTTCCGTAACAGGACCCCGGGTGGTGAAGCGCTGCCTCGGCGCATAGTAGGCGAAGAATTGCAAGCGAAGTGTGGCTTCAGCCGCGAAACATGGACGTCAACAGGCGTAGCACTTGAGGACTTATCAAATTGTAGCGGCGCAATCTCGTAATTTACGTCGTTAACATGATGTAGCACTTCAAAGGCTCTGTGTTTCTAGTGTTGTCACCAGAAAGTATCTGCAAGGTATGTCGGTTGTGTATTTGCAAAGCCCTTTTCGTAAATATTTCGTGTTGCACGATATAGTGTCAATTCTCCGTGATGTTAACCTTGTTTTTACCGAATCTGGTTACTTGAGTAATGGTTACAATATTGTTTCTAATTTATTTGTTTCTAATATACAATTTGATTCTAATATACGCCTTTATTAAAGGTTATTTGAGCAAACGCTACGATGTAACTTCTATATACAGGTGCACAAATTTGTAACAATATGCCACTTGATTAAACGTTACGGGGCTAAGAATTATACTCAAGCCGACCATGGTTTTTTGGGCTTCTGATCGCAATCACGACGGGTAACATACACCCTCATCGGAAACCCTAGAGCCCACACCGCGACAACACTTTCGCTCTCCTGGAAACGCCTCCCCTAACGCGGATGGTTCGGGGTTTTAGTGCGCCGCTTAGCTGGAATGTAGGGCTTAGGCTTGAGCGCCGGCCGACGTCCCGGTAGAGCCTTCTGTAGAGGCTCGTCATTCCGTGTATTCAGATAATTTTCCTCTTGCTGATCCAACTCATCGCCAAGCCTCATAGCAGGCGTGCTACTTGACGTAAACATGACGGTGTCGAAAGTATCCTGTTGTTCTCCGGTCGTCATTTCTGCAGAAGTGCAAGTTTACTCGGCGTGTTTTTCTCTATCTGTGTCGAGTTCTTTGGTTCCGGCGTGTCATCCCACTGGTCTTTCTAGGCGTCAAATGACTTTGTTTCATCAGCAGGCGTGGATTTATTCAGGAGCCGAAGGCTCGACATCGCTCCCTTCACCGACGGCTTCCATGCGTCTACCGGGTCCATCAGCTGGCATGTCATCCTTGAATGTCAAGCGCCTGATTTTCGTTCGCACGCACTGTGCCTCGTCGTGGCCGTAACGAGCCCACAGCGTTGCACGCGGCACTCGCGTCGTGTGCGCCCGATGTCACTGGAGGCAGAGGGAGATGGGATGGGCACGAGCTCAACGTCTACCGTTACTCCCAGCCCTATAGTGGCACCCGCTTTCAGCTTCAATGTCGCAGAACGGGTTGTTGACCTTTCGTCAACGCATCCTGGCGCGTGGCACTCATCCATCATGATTTCAGTCACCTTTCCAAACGGTGACCAAGCAGGGCGAACGTCGTCGTCAGGTGCTCCGTGAAGTAGCTAGTGGAGCTTGATTCGGACGCCGCAGTCACACAGATCGATGACCACACATGGGAGGTCCTTGATATCGAACGCGCCCACAGCGAGAATCTTTTTCTTTCTTCATCATCTTTTCATGTCCCCGACCACCGACACTTCGTCTAATATTGACATGTGTACTTTCATATCGCTTTCAGGTGACCGCTTTTCACCGTCTAAAAAAGGTTATAGTTCAGCACGGGATGCGCCCGCATTTATCGGAAGTTTCTCAAATGTTATCGACGGTTCTTGCTGCTGTCTGTTGTCACGGAAGCTAGTGTAATCTGACTGCATGTGCGATGCGTATTGTGTAGAACTTTCTGGAAGACACGCGGGCACCAGCGACTACTCTGGAATCTAAATGTCAGTTATGCGGCGAGGACCATCCGACCGCAGACAAGACGTGCAAAGCCAAATTCAAGAAGCTGTTCATCGTTAAACAGAGACAATGGCACAGACTGCAACGAGAACGACAAGAAGAACATGAAGACGCTACATCAAGAGAAGACAGGGCAGAGTCTCGTGGAACGCCTGGCCTCTCAAACGCCAGGGAACGACGCTCCTGGTCGAGGACAAGGTCTCGATCCACCACCAGATCCTTATCCCGGTCCGGCTCCAGGACACCGGGGACATGACCCGGATCCAGATCCAGGTCCAGAACTAGACCATCCTCTTCAGCAAACCAGACAACCACGGTGCGCTGGGCAACGTAGCCGATGGCGTGCGCATAGGGGCTGGCGGGGAGACTGTCATTAATAACGAGATAACGCAACTAAAACACGAGAACGTGCAGTTGAGGATTTTGGTAGCACGTGTGTAATGAGGAGGGAAGATAACCGATGGTCATTAAGGGTTACGGACTGGATTCCAAGGGAAGGGAAGCGTAGCAGGGGTTGGCAGAAAGTTAGGTGGGCGGATGAGATTAAGAAGTTTGCAGGGACGACATGGCTACAATTAGTATATCACCGGGGTAGTTGGAGAAGTATGGGAGAGGCCTTTGCCCTGCACTGGGCGTAACCAGGCTGACGATGATGATGATGATGATTATGATGAGCGATGAAATAAAAATTCTCAAGGAAGAAAAAAACCAAATAAATCTGGTAACTCCCGCTCCACACGCGAGCACGAAAGAGCCATCTGAAATCTTGGACAATAAGATAGACGAAGGGGATGACCCCCTCCACTCAAACGCAAGGCCCAAACCAGAAGTGATAAACAAGATAACACAGTGGTAGATAAATCATCAGCCGATATTCAAAAGGCCCTAGTAGAGATGCAAAAGTGAAATGAAAAACGGGACGAAATGATGAACGAAATGGCAAAGGCAATAGCAGCAATGTTAAGTAGATTAGACATCCTAGCGGCAAACCAGTCACCAGGTAATGGACTCCCCTCCGTTGCACCGGAAGCACCACAATGCTTAGCCACTTCACAACAACTCACCCTATTTAATTAAGATCAGCTTCTCTCTAACCTCCCGTCTCCCTCCCATGGTCGCACCCGAAATGAGGTGTGGTAAGAAGGGTTCAGGATATGGAAATAGAAATGTAGAAGTTACGAAAGCAAAAAGTCAGTTTTTCAGCAGTACTTAAAAGACAAGGATACACTGGACGTCATAATTCTGCAGGAAACACACGGGATATCGCAAAGTTAGCAGCATAGAGGTCATTTGGCTATGCCGAAGGGGAGACCAGGGCATTAACCTAGCTTGTCAAAAGAAACATAGCTTGCGTGCAACACAACACAGGCATAACACACATTGACAATATTCTATTGGAACTCATCCCACAAAAGAACACAGGACGTAGCTTATTTATTCTCGACATGTATAGCAACCCCACGCTACGTAAACACAAATTCAAGAACCTATTCCAGAAAACACTCAGATTTGATGGAGAATATCCGGTAGTTATAGGAGGAGACTTTAATGCCCCACAGACCACGTGGGGATATTTATATACCAGAGCAAAAGAAAGGGACTTGTGGAACGACTCGCAAGAATTAGGCCTCACGCTCGCCACAGACCCGCCACTCCAACGAGAGTAGGCGCGGTGCTAAACAGGGACACAACCCCAGACCTAACCTTTACCAAGAATATTGAAAAGGTGACGTGGCACAACACACTGGAAGATTTTCGTAGCGACCAGCGCATATCGGAGTTGACACATCAGAGAAGGGCTTAATAGACCAAAGAAACAACAGATCAAATTAGTAGACTGGGATCTATTTCGTAGAACGCGAGAGTCGACGCAGCAGCGACCAATCGCTGACATAAAGCAATGGATGAATGAGCTCAGCGATGACGTCAAAGCCGCCACAAAATAGCACCACCTGAATCTAACTTGGAGAAATGCGACAGCAGACTAATCCACAGTCTTTTCTGAAGCAGTCGCTTCAGAATAGACTTAGCGGTCAGAAGCATAACAGAAAGTTAAGAACGCGCATAGCGCTCCTCAACAAAAGAATAGAAGAACGTGCTGAGCAATTGACAAAACAACAATGGGAGGAGATATGCAATTCCACTGACGGACAATTAGGCACCGGCAAAACCTGGTACATGCTCAGGTTCCTGCTTGACCATGAGAATAACAAGAAAAACCACATGCAAGCCATTAATAAGTTAATAAACGCATATGAGAGTACAGAAGATGAATTGCTCAATGAATTAGAGCAGTAATATTTAACACAGGTACCCCTTACAGCTATACTAGCTACTACAGGAATAAAAACGCAAAATTAGACGAGGAACTCACGAAGGCAAAAATCAGCGCGGCCCTACAAAAGTTAAACACCAGATCAGCCCCAGGCCCAGACGGTGTAACCAACAAGACTCTCAAGAACCTCGATGATGAATCGATCGCCAAGCTAACAGAATACATAAACGAGTATTGGGTAAAGGGAGAAATGCCAGTTCAATGGAAGAAAGCGGCAATAAGGCTCATTCCAAAACCTGGTAACAAGCTTGAGATCGACAACCTCAGAACAATGTGCCTAACGTCCTACGTCGGAAAATTATAGGAACATGTGATTTTAAATAGTGTAGAGAACTTCCTAGAGGATAATAACATGTACCCAGATACAATGGTACGATTTCGCAAAAATCTTCCGACACAAGAAGCGCTGCTTCAACTTAAGCAACAGATAATCGATTATAAAATGCGCTCTACAAGGGCCATCTTGAGCCTTGATCTCAAAAAGGCTTTCGATAATGCCAACCACGCAACCATATTGAAAAACATCGTATGAATAGGACTAGGGCAACGGACGTATAACTACATCAAGCGCTTCCTATCAGATAGGAAAGCAGTCATCTTCGTCGGAGGGGTCACGTCGCCCGAGATCGACCGACATAGGGGAAGGGGGGGGGGGGGGCGGCACGCCGCAAGGCGCTTTCGTTTTCGTCTCCCCGATGCTGTTTAATCTCGTCTTGATGTGACTCCCCGAAAAATTAAATCACATAAGGTCGCTGAATCGCACAATCTACGCGGACAATATTACTATCTGTACCTGTGATGGCAGCAACGGATCAACAGAACAACGATTCCAGACTGCAATTAACACAGTAGAGGAACACCTCATAGGAACAGGCCTCACATGCTCTGCAGAGAAATCTGAATTTCTCTTGTAACCCTCCACGCTTAGGGGCAGGCCTCCCAAGGATACGGCTGAAACAAGGCTCATGAGGAAATCAAGCTACATACTAAGGACGGGTGGAAATCCCAATAGCTAACCAGCTCAAGGTGCTGGCTCTAGTAATCGAGAACAAATGCACAAATAAGGAAACCATAAAGTTAGACACAAAGGTAACAAACACCATAAAATTAATCAAACGAATTACTAAAAAGCACCATGGTATGAATGAAGAAAGTATCATACTTTCGTATATAAAACAGCGCCAAAAAAAAAAAGAAAAAACACGGACAAGGGAGGACACAGGACGAGCGCTGACTGCCAACACCTTTATTGGAGTATACACTTGCGCAGGCTCCAATAAAGGTGTTGTCGGCAGTCAGCGCTCGTCCTGTGTCCTCCCTTGTACGTGTTTTTTTTTTTTTGGCGCTGTTTTAAACATGAATGATCGGTACCAAATAGCTCGCACCCAAACCATTCTAAGTATCATACGGCTGATACAATCATTCGTAATCCGTCAGATCACATACACAGCAGCCTTACACAATTGGTTTGCAGCTGAAAAGACTAAAATTAACAACCGGATAAAAAAGGCATACAAACTAGCACTAGGGATTCCCATCAGTACGAGCACGAATCTCTTGCTAAAGTTAGGACTTCACAACATGCTGGACGAACTCATAGAAGCACAGCAAACATCTCAGGCAGAATGACCAACCAAAACCAAAATGGGACGGCATGTACTAAGCAAACAGGAATGATTTACCACAAAGTATACCGGGAAAAGAGGAGGATAACGAGAGAAATTTGTGACATACTCTTAGTAGCAAATATACCCAAGAACATGCATCCAGGTTGCAATGACGGCAGAGGCAAGAGTAGAGCAGAGAAAATGATCCGAAGCTTTCGGTCAGACAACAGAGCAACCTTCGTAGACGCGGCTGAATAGCCACACAGGAATAGCTACGTAGCAGTAATCGTAGATCACACCCAAAAACCCCTTACAAGCGTATAAGTTAATACCAAACATTCCGAGACACCAGACGAGGCAGCCATTGCACTTGCATTCGCCTCCATGAATGCTCAGTACATCATTAGCCATTCTAGCGGCCATTAGCGTCATTAGCGGTCATTAGAAATTATGCAAAAGGTAGGATCTCTCATGAGGCATGGCACATCGTCAGAGTCAATGAAGCAAAATTCTCCGACTCGAAAGAACGGCAGGAGTGGTATGCTCTGGTTACCAGCGCATACGACTCCAGGTATTCCCGCAATCAACCTCAACGAGGTAGCATACCGCGAAGCTCGAGGTGTTACTCGCCGAGCTGAGCAAAGAGTGACTTCCATCGGTCAGGAGAACGCGGAGGAGGAGATCTGGACACAAAAGGATAGATTAACAAGATTTAGCGATATTACCAAACTCTATCAAAACCAGAGGCGAGTATTACCACCGCCTCACATTAAACTGAACAGAGCTGAGTTCGTTACTTGGAGGCGATTACAAACAGAAACTTGTACAAGTCCCGTGCAACTAAAAGCTTTCTATCCTGATATATACGAGAGCGATATGTGCAAGCTGTGCCAGTCTGTTAGAGCCATCCTTCAACACATGTGTTGGGGATGTGAAATATATCAACATAAAATGGCAGTCTCCCCGGAAAATCTACGGGCGCGGTGGTCGGCCGTGCTGCTGAGCTCATAACTCCGAGACCAACTTTGGGCCGTCCAGCGAGCGATGGAGGCCGCACGGGAGCAGCAGCTCCAAGTGGCCATCTAGGCGGCCCCAGGCCCGGGCCTCCCAATCGCCGGATTCCAAATAAAGTTATCACATCACATAGACCTCAGACTCTGCCCAGGCGGCGCTGCGGAAAAACCCGTCACCAGCGCCCCCATCGCAGCCTTGGCGCGAACTGAGTAGTGCAAGAAGAGCCGTCCGCAAGCAACGGTGCACAGGCCACAATGGATCCCTCTCTTTCGTTTGTGTTGAGGCACGGTTTCCTGAAAATCAAGGACCTGGAAAGCTTTTTCCGCCCATCCACGCTTCGGAAAGGAAGCTGAGCAGGGCGAAGTACGTGTACAATATAAAATAAAGTCTCAAGCGTTCTTTCGGCGTGCTGCAACTCGCAAGTACAGATAGTATCAGGTTTGTCTATAGGCATATCGGCATAAAAATCTAAGCATTTCAAATTGGTTCATATTGAATATGTCCTGAACACAAGACTTAAGTATCTGCTATATTTTTATGTATTTGATCGTAATGTTTTGTCTCCCAATTACTTACAGAGTAAATCATTTCATAGCCATTTCCAGGGCAGCAAACAGAAAACGTTTTCCAAGGCAGCAAACAGCGTGCGATCATAACGAAAGTAAGCTTCCTACGGTGCCTACGCGCTGCATCTTTCTTTCTCGAAGGAGCTACAGCATCGCTCAGTACTTTAATTTGAACTTTTCGCAGACGCTTCGAGCAACAAGCGCACACAAATAAATGTGAATAAACGCGACATTTTTTCTTTACACAGGCGCGTTACTTCGCAATTACTCATCCAGTGATCCTGCCGCAACTTTATTTCTCACACCTGAAAAACGCAGTCGAGCAGGCTCAGCCCATTGCGAAGCGTGCTTGTTGTATCGGCGCAGGACTTACAAAATACCGAAAGTAGAAATGAGCTCGCGATACAACGATGCTCTAGAACCGGATTTTGAATTCATAAACGAGCCAAAATGTTTGGTTAAGCGCACCTGCCAAATCTCTCCGTTCCACTTGTTGAGTCAAGTGGAGACGGACGTCTGTTAAAAGGTGGAGATATCGATGGCACATAAGCAGGATGGTTCGCAACGTTGTTTTTTCTGTTGCCAACGAAGTGGCGGCTGCAGATTGAGTTTTCGCTTGGTTACGACGGTCCTCCGTCAGGGCTATGCAACACAATTACAGAAGAACAAAATTGTCGCACTTTCTCATGCGAGCCGCTGTGTTGTGGTTCCGGAATGCAAGTAATTCGACTACCCAACAGGTTGAACGGCCCGTATCCAGTGCTCTCTCCTTTCCCCTTCATACTATCGCGATGGAAATCGGTGAAACTGAACGTTGCTATTCCGTCCTTCACGCTCATGGCAATTTACAACACAAAAGTAGCGTCGATTGCGGCGTTTCTTCGTAGCGCGCGGAGCTATCGCGGCTGCCGTCGTTTCCGCCATCAGTCTGAAGAGTGAGCCAGTAAGCGCTTTATGGCAGTTCGGCGGCGCGACCGACTAGCGTAGAAATTCATAGCTCTCTGTCTGGGGTTAAATGCGCAAAACACTCGCAATATGGACCAAAATCTAGTTAAATCGTTGTTTCGCAGTCGCAAGCTGGATAGGCAACTTAGCAAGGGAGCAGGGCTTCGCACTACTCAATTACTGCCTCTTCGCACCGGCAGGTAGCGCTACGCGTCTTGCAAAACTCCAGAGTCTGACGTCCATTGACCGGGAGAAGAGATTTTCGACGATCGCCGACTGTGTTCGCCAGTGTCGCTGTTTTTTGAGCGTAGCCCGTTTTTGAGGGCACAAGTTCGCCAAAAAAAGCTAGTTTCGTCATTCCCAGTTTTGCTGCTTTCTCCACCGTCACTTCTACGTGATATCTGGGGGAGGTGCTAGTGCGTACATGCACCGAACGCCCCCGCAAAGCCGCGATCCAAGCACGAAGCCCGAGGACAAGACCGACGTCGCCCAAGACCAGCGAGCTAGCCGCAGAGTGCAAGGACTGCCCCCAGAGCACGGACTTCTTCCTGATACGATCAGGAAGACCGTGGCCAGCTCAACAACCACAATGGCAGCCCCAGCGTCACCCATCGTGCTCCAACATCCCAAAGAGCCCCCTACCTTCTGTTAGCTACGTCGGATAATCCGGTAGCCGGGCTCGAAGCCTTCAAAACGATCTCGTCCTTCGACAACTGAACCTCTGAGGATAAGCTACGACATGTGTTCTTCTCCTTGAAACATGCCCCGGGGACTTGGTTCGAGAACCAGGAGTCCGCGCTTACAACGTGGGACCTGTTCCGAAGTAACTTCCTGAGGACGTTCACGAGCGTTGTCCAAAACGAAAGGGCCGAAGTTCTGCTTGAAACCCGAGGGCAACTACCCGATGAGACCATGGCCAACTTCACGGATGAGATGAGCCGTCTTTTCCGGCACGCCGACGCGGAAATGCCAAAAAGAAGTCCGCTTCTTTAGGAGAGGCGTAAAGCAAGAACTTTTCGCGGGAGTGATCCGCAAAACACCGAAGACCGTAACTGAGTTCTTGACAGAGGCAACGACGATCGAGCAAACTATAGAAGTGCGCACTAGAGAATGTAACCGCCAAGTGCTCACGCCGCAATGCCCTATCCAAGCACTGGGCTCCGGTGACCTCCAAGAGATCATCAGGGCCATTGCGCGCGAACTGCGCAATATGTTTCCTTCGTCGCAACCTCAGGTGTCCTGAGTCACTCACATCGTCAAGGACGAACTTCGACGACCACTGGGCGTTTCCGAAGTGCACCCCGAATCTCCGCTTCCCGTGCCAGAATCGGATACCTACGCCGCCGTCGCCCGCTGTCAAAGTCCCCCTCTGCGCTCTCGCCAAGGCCCTGTAACGCCGCCGTTCCGTCGTTCACCGCCGCCACCGCGAGCACGCCCACCCGTCGCCCAGCGCAGCTACGCGAGGAAGACGGATATTTGGCGAGCCCCCGACCACCGCCCGCTCTGCTATCACTGCGGAGAAGCCGGCCATGAGTACCGCCGATGCCCATACCGCGACTTGGGACAGAGGGGGTTCGCCGTCAACGCGCCACGTCCACAGCCTAGGCTGCGCCCTCGTGATATCGCAGACTACATCGGCGCTACTCAATGGAGCCACCGACGACCGTCCCGTTCGCCGTCACCAGGCCGCTACCTGTCGCCGGAGCGCGTTCCATACACTGGCCCAGCCTCACGCCGGTCATTCAGCCCATAACCGGAAAAGTGAAAGCAGCAACAGATAGAGGGGTGGTTGCTTGTTGTTCGTCGAACTGACGAAGATCCTCCGCCACCGACGAACGCGCCGAAGAGACTTTCTCTACGACATAACAACGACACACCGCCTTCCCGACGATGTCTAGAAGCAAAGAATACGGCGACGAAAGATCACCTGACAACGCTATGTACCAGCCACAGGTCAACGCGAAGCAAGCCGTGATCCGACGCCAAGGCCTAACTGTAGCGCAATACTAAACAACATTGACCTCGACGTGCTTCTCGGCAGCCAAGCAGTCACCACCTCAGTAGACAAAGGAGCCGATTACTCTGTCATGAGTGAACCTATCGCCCCTCAGTTGAAGAAAATTAAGACTACATTCGAAGGCCCTCAGATTTGGACAGCTGGATGACACCTCATAGCGCCGACTGGAAAATGCACGGCAAGACTTACCGCTCATGACCATACTTACCCTGCCACCTTCATTATCCTCCAACAGTGTTCACGAGTGGTCATTCTCGGCATGGAATTCCCGAACCAACATGCCGTAATCATGACCTTAAGTCGAAGCTGATATCGATGTCGGAAGATCAAGCGATACCGCCGGAGAGCTCTCGTAGTCACTACGCCTTGAGCGTGCTCGAAGATTCTTATTCTTATTATTATTTCAGTCTCATGATCCGGATCCGCAGTCACTACCTGTTCTAAGTAGGTATGTTGCCTTACCACTTCCAGTGCCTCACTACCTATTGTAAACTGCTGTTCCCTTCCGAGACTGTTAAACATTAATTTATTTTCTGCAGATTAATTTTTTAGACGCACCCTTCTGCTTTGCCTCTCCAAGTCAGTGAGCATGCATTGCAATTGGTCTCCTGAGTTACTAAGCAAGGCAATATCATCAGCGACTCGCAAGTTACTAAGGTATTCTCCATTAACTCCTATCCCCAATTCTTCCCAATCCAGGTCTCTGAATACCTCCTGTAAACACGCTGTGAATAGCATCGGAGTGATCGTATCTCCCTGCCTGACGCCTATCTTTATTGGGATTTTGTTGCTTTCTTTATGGAGGACTACGGTGGCTGTGGAGCCACTATAGATATATTTCAGTATTTTTACATACGGCTCGTCTACACCCTGATTACGCAATGCCTCCATGACTGCTGAGGTTTCGACTGAATCAAACGCTTTCTCGTAATCAATGAAAGCTGTATATAATGGTTGGTTATACTCCGCACATTTTTCTATCACTTGATTGATAGTTTGAATATGGTCTATTGTTGAGTAGCCTTTACGGAATCCTGCCTTGTCTTTTGGTTGACGGAAGTCTAAGGTGTTCCTGATTCTATTTGCAATTACCTTAGTAAATACTTTGTAGGCAACGAACAGTAAACTGATCGGTCTATAATTTTTCAAGTCTTTGGCGTCCCCTTTCTTATGGATTAGGATTATGTTAGCGTTTTTCCAAGATTCCGGTACGATCGAAGTCATGAGGCATTGCGTATACAGGGTGGCCAGTTTCTCTAGAACAATCTGCCCACCATCCTTCAACAAATATGCTGTTACCTGATCCTCCCCAGCTGCCTTCCCCCTTTGCATAGCTCCCAAGGCTTTCTTTACTTGTTCCGGTGTTACCTGTGGGATTTCGAATTCCTCTAGACTATTCTCTCTTCCATTATCGTCGTGGGTGCCACTGGTACTGTATAAATCTCTATAGAACTCCTCAGCCACTTGAACTATCTCATCCATATTAGTAATGATATTGCCGGCTTTGTCTCTTAACGCATACATCTGATTCTTGCCTAGTTCCTAGTTTCTTCTTCACTGCTTTTAGGCTTCCTCCGTTCCTGAGAGCATGTTTAATTCAATCCATATTATAATTCCTTATGTCAGCGGTCTTACACTTGTTGATTAACTTCGAATTCTGCCAGTTCTATTCTAGCTGTAGGGTTTGAGGCTTTCATACATTGGCGTTTCTTGATCAGATCTTTGGTCTCCTACGATAGCTTACTGGTATTCTGTCTAACGCAGTTACCACCGACTTCTATTGCACACTCCTTAATGATGCCCACAAGATTGCCGTTCATTGCTTCAAGACTAAGGTCCTCTTCCTGAGTTAAAGCCGAATATCTGTTCTGTAGCTTGATCTGAAATTCCTCTATTTTCCCTCTTACCGCTAACTGATTGATCGACTTCTTATGTACCAGTTGCTTCCGTTCCCTCCTCAGGTCTTGGCTAATCCGAGTTCTTACCATCCTATGGTCACTGCAGCGCACCTTGCTGAGCACGTCCACATCTTGTATGATGCCAGGGTTAGCGCAGAGTATGAGGTCTATTTCATTTCTAGTCTCGCCGTTCGGGCTCCACCACGTCCACTTTCGGCTATCTCGCTTGTGGAAGATGGTATTCATTATCCGCATGTTATTCTGTTCCGCAAACTCTACTAATAACTCTCCCCTGCTATTCCTAGTGCCTAAGCCATATTCCCTCACTGCCTTGTCTCCAGCCTGCTTCTTGCCTACCTTGGCATTGAAGTCGCCCATCAGTATGCTGTATTTTGTTTTGACTTTACGCAATGCCGATTCCACGTCTTCATAGAAGCTTTCGACTTCCTGGTCATCATGACTGGATGTAGGGGTGTAGACCTGTACAACCTTCATTTTGTACCTCTTAATAAGTTTCACAACAATACCTGCCACTCTCTCGTTAATGCTATAGAATTCCTGTATGTTACCAGCTATATCCTTATTAATCAGGAATCCGACTCCTAGTTCTCGTCTCTCCGCTAAGCCCCGGTAGCACAGGACGTGCCCGCTTTTTAGCAATGTATATGCTTCTTTTGGCCTCCTAATTTCACTGATCCCTATTATATCCCATTTACTGCCCTCTAATTGATCCAATAGCACTGCCAGACTCGCCTCACTAGATAACGTTCTAGCGTTAAACGTTGCCAGGTTCATATTCCAATGGCGGCCTATCCGGAGCCGGGGATTCTTCGCACCCTCTGCAGCGTCGCAGGTCTGACCGCCGCCGTGGTCAGTTGCTTCGCAGCTGCTGGGGACTGAGGGCCGGGGTATAATTTGTTGTATTCATATAGGAGGTTGTGGCCATGTACTGCACCAGGGTGGCCGATCCTGCTCTGGTGAGGGAGTGCGTTACCGGTTCTGGTCACCGGGATCAGGCCACACTTGAGGCCTGTTTATGCAATTTTATCAACACGCGGATTTTTCTTTTTTTTATTCCGGTGGAAAATTGCGCGGCACCGGGATTCGAAACACGGACCTCTTGCACGCGAGGCGGGTGTTCTACCTCTACGCCACCGCTGCACCTTTTGGAACATGTACAGAAGAACAACCGTTGAACACCACAGACTGCTTTTTTGCACGAAGATATTCGGCAATCCAAGCTATGACACTGCTGTCGAATTGGTAGGCTCAAAGTTTTGAGAGACGATCATGTGCAACGACATCAAAGGCTTTTTTGAAATCTAGAAATATGCAGTCTATTATTTTGGTTTTGCGCATTGCCGAGGCCAGATCACGAAAAAATTCTACTAACTGTGTAGAGCATGAAAAACCTTGTCGAAAACCATGTTCACTAGAGCTTAGAATATTGTGCTTAACTAAATGCGACATGATTGAAATATAAATTATTTGCTCCATTACATTGCATGTGATACTTGTTAAAGATAACGGTCTGTAGTTCTCAACGGCACTTGTCGATCCGCCTTTGTGAAAGGGTACAACCCGTGCCAGCTTCCAATCACGCGGTAAAGAAGACTCAGATAAACACTTTGTAAATCACCGAGAGAAGTAAAAACACAATATTCCAGAACAGCTTTTAAGAATCGCTGCCGGAATATCATCAGTGCCACAAGCGATCGTCGGCTTCATCTCCTGCAGTAATTTACGCCAACCTTCTACACCAAATATAACCTCAGGCGTTTATTTAATGTCCATTTGGCAGATCAGATTAAGAGTGCGAGAACGCTTTGGTCTAAACGCTGACAAGAAAAAAATCACTAAAAAGTTTCACTATGTCTTCATCAGCATCAATTATGGTTTCACAGCTCTTTCAAGGGGTGATAGAACTGGTTTCTTTACCGTTACACCTAACACATCTCCAGAACTCTCTGGAATCTTTGAGCAACTTCACAGCAAGTTTTCGAAATAAGTATACTTGGCCTGCTCCGCAAGATTCTGAAAGCTTCCTTTCAAACATTTCAGTTCTAACCAAGTATTCTGGGACTTCGCTCTACGAAACTTGAGATAAGCTCTCCTAATTTTTTGTTTTAGTGTGCGCAGCTGATGATTAAACCTAGGCTTATCCTTTGACCGTTTAGATGAGATAACGTGAGTAGGAACAAATGCATCGCGCACTTCAAACAGGTTGTCTTTAAACAGCTTCCATAACTCTTCAATGCTCAATTCATCAACTAATGCATCAAAGGTAGGAAAATATCACTCAAACGCCGAAATTATAGTGCCAAAATCAGCCTCTTATGCACGTAAACCTTTCTGGGTTCCTTCTTCGGCACGGACACATATTGAACGTTTATATCAGTAGTAAAAACAGAATGGTCACTTAAGCCGAGAAGTACGTTTACATTTGTTAAAATGTTTGGGACATTACATAAGAGCAAATCAAGTACGTGACCTGTGCCGGCGCTCCGTGATGCAACACGAATGTACTGTTGAAACGTAAAATCACAGACGAGATCCAAAAATGCAGAATACACATGGCCAGTGACCGACGCTACAGGGCCATCGCACGACCAGTCTATACCCGGAAGATTAAAATCTCCCCCATGTATTACGATATAGTTTTCAAGCGTATAAAGGAAAGCAGACAGCTGAAGAAACTGGTCGTATGATATTCTGGGAGGAAGGTAATATGACCCAATAACTAGACTTTTCCCATTAGATAGCCTCACTTTACAAAAAACAGATTCAAGATCAGCTGTAGAACCTCCCAGTGGCACACACGATAAGCTTGAGCTAACAAGAATAAATACCCCTCCCCAACTTGCTCCTCGATCGCGTCTGAAACAATGATAGCCATCTGGAAAAACTTCAGAATTTAAGACGCTCGAGTCCAACCATGACTCGGTGCCAATAACTATTGACGGCTCGACTGATCTAAGAAGGATATGGAAAGAATCGACTTTATTTCTTATACTCCTGC
The DNA here is from genome assembly GCF_023375885.2 of Dermacentor andersoni. Lineage (NCBI taxonomy): Eukaryota > Metazoa > Arthropoda > Arachnida > Ixodida > Ixodidae > Dermacentor > Dermacentor andersoni. The sequence continues at coordinate 13,646,651 of NC_092820.1, forward strand.
AGTTTATTACCAAAAGTCTGAGCATTTCCTTTATGTTAGTCACTGGTGGTGGACACATCTGCTTCACTTTGTTGGTCACGCTATCAATCTGATAGGGCTCCTTGCCCATGTACAAGATATCAAACTTTAGTACTACTTTTATACGTTTTTGACGATTCTGTTTCGCAAAATTCCATAAACGGCTTCTTTTATCCATCACCACGCGTGAAAAATCTCCGGAAATGCTGTAGTTCGCGCCCTTTAACTTGCGTGCATTATATAACACTTGTTGGCGTTCTTTGAAAGAGGAAAACTTCACTATAATTGGGCATGCTTTATCTGCTCGATAGGTTCCTATCCTGTGAGCACGCTCAATTCCAGCATCATTAAAGGAGCACTGACACAAAAATTTGAAGTCGAGATAACTTGCGAGATCGATTTAGTTGGTCACACACACATCGTCTATAAAATATCAGCGGCGAATATCGCTTAGAACATATTTAAAATCAATTTTAAAGTACGTGCGCGCAGCCAACCGCAAAACAGAGCACCTCGCGACATTGACATCAACCGGGATGGTAAATAGCCAAGAAAACGCTACGTCATGTGGCTACGTCACGAATTTTAGTTGGCTGCCATGCGGCTTAGATGTGCTCTTCTCCTCCGTTGTTGCTTGTTCTAGCTGTTGTACTTGTAGTGGGACGCTCTCCGTGTCGCTGCAGCTCTAGTTTTTGTCGTGTCCATCGGGATATTTCCCACACTATCAGCTTGACTGCGCTGCCACAACGTTCAACGCCGATTTATTGTGTCTTACCATTGATTGTGGCCGATGTGAAGGTTTTGTTGAGGTTCGTCCTCGCCATCGCCGGCCGCAATATCTGAGTCGCTAAGTGATTGGCCACGTCTAAAGCGCGAGACACATGGCGCGATTTTCCGTGCGATCTGTAGTACGGTGCGTCGTGTGCGACTTGCCGCATGCGGCGATTCGGGACTCATGGTACGAATGAGCGAGCGACGGCCCAGAACCGGCGCCCCTGCGTGGAAGTTCGGAATGCTGCGTAACTTCGAACAGAAAGTGAAAGCAACCGTATTTGCTCAGCTATCTTGTTTGAAACAAACGACGACAATATAAACACGTCTATGCGAGCACTGTAGACGTGTTTCCGCAAGGCCGCGTTAGCAGTATCGGATCCGTTGACAGCCGCCGATGGCCAAGAGCCGGCAGGCATAGCTCGCTGGGCCATCGAATCCGACACCGGCTGCGCTTGTGACACGATCGCTTGCAGCTCGTATAACGAAGCGCCTATGTTAGTCGGCACAACGTGTACACAGTAATGTCACGCTTAAATTGCAGCACATTTGATTTCATTGGCGCCGACAGAAGCGAACGAGCATGCCAAGCGAGCTTGCGATCGCTGGGAGACGATGTAGGCCTAGCTCGCCGGCCGTCTATCCGGGGCCGAGGGTCCTTGCGATGCGTCCGCAGCTCGTAATAAACTGCCTAAATTTGTGAGCACAATCAATGCCTGAACATTTATGTTTGTCTTAAGTGAAAATACGGTTAGTTTTCCCGGTGCCGTTAGTAGCGATGAGTAAACAGGCCAGTCAGGCGAGCCGCTTCGTGTACAGACGATTGCAGGCGCGTCTGCGCTTACCGTGTCCGAGTAGAAATCACGCCAACGATTTACTATTTCGCACAACGTTTTATAACTCGCTCTCTTTCGAGGTTACTTTATTCTAGAAGTTATTTCGTGTCAGAAACAAATTGTAGCCCACTTATATGCCGCCGTCAGCGGCGAAAAAGGCCCGCGTTTCGACCAGGGAGAGAAAAAAAACCAGACATGATCGGAGCGGCGAGGTGCCCGCTCGCCGGCCCCACCCTAGGAGGTGTTGCCCCAACCCGCCGGGTCTACCACGTGGCCATGACGTTCACGCTACCGGCGCTGTCATTGGCTGCGGTCGTCCGACCGATGCGGCAGTCGCACAACAATATTCAGCTAGTTGGTCGCGCACGCTGGCTGCGCGTCAGAGCATACGTCATGGCTTTTTGCGAACACGTGACCACTTTGTTTACATTCCCGTTGGTCCCGTCTCGTTGCTCTCTGGAACCGAAACTTCGACTGGTTGCTACAAAAAAGACTGCAAATAATTACCTGTCGCGCTCTGAAGTAAATGAGGTTTTGTGCCGTGATTATCGGGTCATTAACTACTTATTAAAGCAGAAAAAACCACGTGGATTTTTTTTGTGTCAGTACTCCTTTAAGTTCCAGTTTAGTACTGCACAGGTTTGAGACAAGTTCACTTGATTTAGTTGCGTTTTCGCCAGTATCGCAATCTTGAAAACCATAAAAAAGTAGATTATCCCGCCTTTGGCGATTCTCAATATCGTAAATTTTTGAACCAAAAGTCGACAATGTTGCCTGATTCTGACGCTGCTGTGCCTCAACGTTAGCCAGTGAAGAACGAATATCATGCACCCCTGTGATTGTTTCTTCTAACGACACAATACGTGCCTTCAGTTCTATTTCAGCAGAGAATTTGTTCTCCATTGCTGACAGCTTTTTCAATATTGTGTTTTGGACTTCAAGTATTCGTTCAAACTGTGCAGTATCGGGCCCTGGGTTCGGCTCTATATCGCCTCCACACAGCAGCAAACTCAGTAAATAGAAAGCAGAACGCCTCCAAACAACAAACTGACGTCGTACGAGCTCGCTGCGCGACTTCAAAGAAACACACTGCTTTGGAGTTGGAGTTGGAGTTTATTTCACCACAGTGTTTGAATATATACATATTCATACATGAGGAAAAGATACAATGTGTGGTGTGGAATGCGGGAAAAAAGCTGCGACATAAACGCAACTTGACTGGCCCCACATTCCAGCAATACAAGAAAGGAAAGTGACTGCATTCGTAGTAATGAAAACAAGTACATAGGCAAATAAATACATAGTGAAATTGGTACAATACGGAATATAATAATACAAAAACGAAAAACGCATATAGATTTGCACTCCTCGAGAAGACAAAAAAATTAAAAATCCTAAAAATGCAGCATCTCATGCCGCATTTTATGCACCAAGAAAACACATAAAGAACTACATCATGTCAGTAAAAAATATTGGACATATCCTGTCGCGAAAGAACACGTAATCGCTCTAATGAAAAATTGAACTTGTTTAGTATGTGGGGGAGTGAATGTTTCAGCATTTGGAGACCATAGTTTGTTCGGCATCGAGGAACCTTCCAATAATCGCTCTGTCTAGTAGGTCGAGACGAGGTGCTGCGCTCTAAGCATGCTATGGAGGTAAGATTATTATTTCCTTTGTTAAATTCAGTTGTCAAGGACACTAATAAACAATATTGAAACATGTTATCAAATCTTAATACTTTGAATTTGTTGAATAAAGACGAGGTATGTGCATTATATTCGGTATTTGCTATACAACGTAATGCATTTTTTTGAAGCGTGAGTAATTTTTGCTTAGATTGGAGGGTGCCAGTGCCCCACACCAAAACACCATAGCGTAGCTGTGAACAAAAAAGCGTGTTATAGATTGTTAACATCTCAGTAGTCGGCAGAAATGATTGACATCTCCTAAGCATGCCTAGTGCCTTACTTAGCTTTTTTCTTACAATTTCACTATGGGAATCCCATAACACATGCCCGTGAAAAATTATTCCCAATGCTTTAGCTGTCGAAGAAAAATCAATCGCGGAATCGTTCAGGTGTATGAAGTAGCTGTGTACGTCGTTCTCTTCGATCGAAACAGAATAGCTTTGGCTTTTAAGCAGTTGATTTGTAGGGAGTTTCCGGTCGACCATGCATACAAGTCACCTAGTGTCGCGTTTGCTTCTGAAATAATGTCATTTACGTCTACACCTGTGAAAAACAAGGAAGTGTCATCCGCATATATTACATATTGGATTGTCTGGTTTATGTTTATAATGTCGTTGATATAAGTAATGAAAAGTAGTGGCCCCAATATACTACCTTGAAGTTCACCTTGAGAAACTTTTTTGCAAGGATGATTGTTCTGTGTTTATACTTACACACTGTAGCCTATTGTTCAAATAACTGGCAATTAAATTCAGTGCAGTGCCTCGGATGCAGTAATAGGGTAATTTTTGTAAAAGGGTATTGTGATTGATCCGGCCAAGGGCTTTAGAGAAGTCAACAAATATACCTAGTGTAAGTTTCCTGTCGTCTATAGTGCTTAATATAATTTGCTTTTGTCGTAGCAATGCTAGCTCTGTCGACAGCCCTGACCTAAAACCGTACTGAGCCGGCGTAATTACTGAGTGTTTTGTAAATAAATTCGATAATCTTATGAATAATAGTTTTTCTATGGGCTTTGAAAACAATGGTAGAGCGGTAATGGGCCTATAGTTTTTTAAATCATTTTTGTCTCCCCCCTTAAACAGTACTGTAACTTTTGCATGCTTCATACGTTGTGGGAAAATACCTGTGCCTAAAATGAGGTTATAAATGTATGTTAAAGGGGCGACTGATATATATATAACAAAACAGATTGGAGCGTTCTTTAAACCGTCAATATCTTCCGATTTACTTTTCTTGAGTTATTTGAAAACGCACATAACCTCATATTCATCTGTTGGGAAAAGATAAACCGACGATGCTACTTCTGGGGCGGACATGTAATGTAGTGCAGTGGTGTCACTGACGCTGTGTACCGACGAAGTAAGGTGATTATTAAATTTCTCAGCCAATGCTTTGCCCCTGTATGTTCGATCCCCTTCACTTATATCTTCTACAGTAAAATTAGCTTTATGTAATGAGGTAATTTAATTTAATTTGCTCCACATCTCCTTAGCCCCTGCAAAACACTCGAATATGGAAGAATAATAATTGCGCTTCGCTATTTTCATAAGTTCAGTTAAATTATTTTTATACTTCCTAAACGAATCCAATGTGTCTGGATCGCGATTTTTCAAGAATAGTTGATACATGCCATTTTTCTTATTAATCATATTTAACAGCTTCTTTGTGACCCATTGTTTCCGTGAACGTTTCGAATTCTTTATTTCTTTATAGGGAAAATATCGCTTGTGGATACTGGAAATTATCTCCATAAAATTGTCATATGCGGCGTTTGCGGATGAGCACGAGAGCACTGCTTCCCAACTACTTCTGGAAATTTCGTCTCGAAACTGCGAAAGAGAGTGTTCAGTTATGTTCTGGCACCGAAATTTATAGGTTGGCTTTGATTCAATGTAGTACTTATCAATAACTAGATATATCGGCAAATGATCACTAAGTGTAATGTTAATTGTCCCAGAAAAGAGGCTTTCACGTGGTAAAGTTGTAACAAAAAGGTCCAATAACGTGGCGCTGGTTGCTGAAATGCGAGTTGGTTCCAGTACCACATTTGACAACAAATACGAATTAAGAAGTACGGAAAATTCCGCTTGTTTTGATGTATTAGAAAGCATGTCAATGTTTAGATCCCCACCTAAAACTAAATTGTACTGATGTATAATAACATAAGAGAATGTCGCGTCTAGCTCCTGAAAAAACCCATTTAAATTGCCGTCGGGTGGACGGTACACCCCAGCGAAAAGAAACTTTCCGCATTTCAAACATATTACCTCGATATCTGACGTACATGAAGATAGGTCATCAAGCAGTTCATAATTTATGCCTTGTTTAATAAGCATACATACGCCTCCGCCTCTTCTAAGTGGTCTGTTCAGGAAAACTCCGTTATAACCTTCTAGATGTATGTCATTATTTGCCGAAAACCACGTTTCTGTCAACATAATTACAGAAAAAAAACGAAATCACTAAGAAACATACAGAATTCATCCTGTTTGCCACGCGCTGACTGCATATTAAGATGAATAAAAGAAGTGAATCGCATTTCTCGACCTTTTTATACCTTAACACTGACGGACTAATGCTACAAGTGTTCATTTTAGTTTCTGAGAGGTCAACAGGAGATCATTCATTGTAATATCTGAGTTTATTGCGAAATCAATTTTGCGCTCGAACAACAGTGCAACGACAAAAGCAGCGACAGCTATCCTTGTAGAACCAATTTTACAACCCCGAACAGGATAGGCTGCACAAATGAAAAATTGTAACAAAAACAAGCTACAACACCACGAGCCTTGGTACATCCTAAGAAAATAGAAATAAGTAAAATAAATTTTCCCAAACAAGTTATACGCGGAAATGCTGTTTTTACATGGTAAAGCAAAGATTTCATGGACCAACAGAGATGCAATGTCATGAGCATACGCGGTAGTTGACCTACTTGGCAACAGAAAATAAGCATGAAATAAGTCACCGATGTTTTCTTTTGCAGTAGCACCGTAATATTTGCGCACATAACATAAACCGCCTCTTTCGCTGAACCGATTTCAGGGAGAACTGGTCATTTTGTTTACATCATCACTGTTTTCAATCTTGATCTTTGGCGCGTTATCAGTCTGCCTCGCAAAGATTTTTCCATTGCGCACCCAGACGTACTTCCAACGGGTCTCGCGCTTGCGCGCCGTAGCTTGACCAAGGAGTCGTTTCAATTCTGGGCACAGATGTTCATTTACAGACACCGCTGACCGAAAGTCAATGTCGAAATCAGAGAACTTCAGGCCTACTGCGCGCGCACTCCTCAAAAAAGCATCCCGCCTTTGTCTCTGCTCGAACTGCACAACTACTTTTTTTTTATACCTGCTTGGGTTGTGTGCCGTTGGAACTCTGTGTGCTCGTCCGATATCAGTCGCAGCAAGCGGAACGCCCACCTTCTTTCAAATTTTTATGACCATTTGAACTAGGTCTTCGGAGGACTCGTACGGAATACCTTTGATTTCGACATTTGCCCTCGGGGAAGGCTGCTCAGCCTGAAGTATTCTGTTCTCATGGTCATTTACCTGCCGTGCGAGATCAGAGCACTGTGCCTTTAATTCGTCATTTGAAGCTCTCAGGGCTTGGTTTTCATTCCTAATTTGTTCATACTCCTTGTTTGCTGTAGCCAAAAAAGTTTTTATATCACTTAGTTCCTTACGAAAGTATCGCTCGATTGTGTCTTTGAAATCCTTGAACTCCGCCCTATGTTCACACTTCAGCTCATCAAAAATTCATCTGATCTCCTTCGACATCCTTAAAACAAATAGCTATGCGAAAAACACAAGTTGATACAAATGGCAGCAATGACAGCAGCGGCAAGAACAGTGAAAATCAAGAAGTGAACCGATTCCCAACCTGCGTAAAAGATGCGCAGAGTCCGTGAGCACACGTGAAGCTTGCTGCCGCCCTCGCTGCCAAGTGAAAGAGCAGGCGGTGCTCTCGGTGCTTTTGTAGGGTCCGTACAGATGAGCCAGCGGGGCAGAAGGGGCAGTGCCGCAGTCGAACTTCCGTAACTTGAAAGGTGATGCTAGCGTAGGAAATGCACCTTTCCCATCCACGGCGATGAAGTCCGAAACGATAGCGAAGCCACCAGAGCCGGATTGCAGGATAAGGTATCAGCAAAATGTCTGCGTAAAAGATGCGCAGAGTCCGTGAGCACGCGTGAAGCCTGCTGCCGCCCTTGCTGCCAAGTCAAGCAGAAGAAAAACACAAGAAAAACAGAGTTTGGGGTGGAACCGCCAAAGCAATGCAAACATTAATCGAAGAATAGTGCTTGGGACTAACCTGCGAAAGCAGTAAACAATATATAAGGGTTGATGCCATGTCGCTGGTTCCACGCTCTGTTGTCGTAGTGCCGCTTCGAGGTTTTTGTGGCTGAAGGATACCGCCAGCGTTTCCGAGGGCGCACAGTTGTCATTCGTGAAGTCGGGAGAAGTCAGATTGAGCGAGCGCCGGGCACGTCTGTCGGTCCCGGAGCCACGTAAAAGGCCATCCATCACAGTTCACTTGCAGTCGGGCTTCGCCGCCTACGTACGCTGATGCCGAAGTGCAGCGTGACACAAAAAAGCAGTAAACAATATATAAAGGTTGATGCCATGTCGGCGGTTCCACGTCCCACGTAGAATTTAGATTTTTATTTTAAATGCAAGAAACCTCGTCAAATTTGGTGCAGTGGTTGCCAAGAAAAACGAATTCACCTTCTACATGTTTTTAGATAGGAGCACCCGAGCTAAACCTTCCTCTTAGGAGGAGGCCAAGCTGCTACGTGAGCACCCCCCGAACGAAATTTCTGGCTACTCCACTGCCACAGGATGCCATCCTCTCTCCACTTCTATTCAGTGTCGCAATGAACCGCTTGGAACGACAGCAAGAGAAAACGGCATCAACTTGGTGTTTTACGCAGACGACGTCACCTTAGGGGCCTGCATGCAAAGGCTCGTTAGGGCAAAAAGAACAATATATCCAAGAGGGTATCGACTCGCTGAAGAACTTGGCAGAACAAAACGGTCTGCAGTACGTTCCGGAAAAATCTGAGTTTATACGGATCCACGGGCGTAACTGCAGAAACAAGCCGAGCATACACCTAAGAATGGGGGACTGTGATGTGTGTAGTGCGCGACACGATGCGGTGGTTGAAAAGGAGAAGAAGCAGACGACAAGTAGTGCGCGCGCCGTGGCGAATTCCGCGCTGGATGGAAAACGACAACGCCGAAGAGTGTCCCGCACGTGAACGCGCGGCGCAAGAAAAGAAACAAAGAGATTAAGCTAATCCAATCAGAAGAGACCACGGAGCTTCGAGCAGCCAATGAGAAAACGACGCATCGGCCAGAGCGGCGGAAAAGCGAGGCGCGCTGGCAGGAGACGCGGTGAGACGCAGGGAAAGTTCCAGGAAGCGACGCGAGGAGAAGGTCGGCCACCGGACCGGGAGTTGAAGACAGGCCGTCGGGTTCCGCACCCGAGCCACCAGGACTTCACACGACCAGGGCCTCCTGCCAACCCGTTCTTGTGCGTCGCCACTCTACCCGATCGTGCCGCCAGCTGCCCGAGGGCGGCGAGCTTCTGCGCCCGTGGGCAGGACGAGAGCAGTCGGGCTAGGGGCCCGAGTTCTATGCCCACTTGCCTGGCCAGAACGGCGCCGCCATCTGCTCGTGCCGCCTGCTGCCCGAGGCCGGCGATCGAGCTTCTGCGCCGGTGGGCAGGACGAGAGCAGTCGAGCTATGGGCCCGAGTTCTACGCCCAGCTGCCTCGCCAGAACGGCGCCGCCATCTGCTCGTGCCGGCAAGCCACCTTCCTTCCCTCTCCAAGCCAGAGCTGTCGCGCTCTGGTCGCCCGGCCAACGATCCAACGCCCCGACCTTTGGTGAGACCGGCATCTTGTCGCCGCTTCTCCACGTCGAGACCTTTATATGCGCCCTTGCAGTCGTGGTGAGCCCGGACTCGCATATGGTTAACGCCCTCCTAGCCCGAAGTGTGTTTATTGTCGTGATGTCTCTTTGAGTGTTTATTTTATAGTGTTTTCGCCTCTTTCTAGTTTCATTAAAAGTTTGTGTGTGTGTGTGTGTTTTTGAAACAAACGGCTTTGTCCTCAATTGGGTTCTCGGAGGCTCCGCCTCAGAGAACCGTCTGAACCCTTAAACACAAGAATGGAGAAACTTCTGTAAGCTTACCGTCACATACATTTGGCGGCGTGAGCTTCTAACGGTATACTTTGTTAGAAAGCCGTAGACAGACATAGACATCCGCCAAAAGCACATGCCATAAGGTTTCATACATTGATTACTAGAGCGAACTGTGGCGCTGCTGTTTGCGGGAGCTGCAAGCGGGGCAGGAGGTGATGTTTATAGCTTGGGTTTGCCTGAACTTCGTCCTTCTACAATGCCACCTTATCTTTAAAGAAACTATTATGTGCAAGTATGTGTCGATATCCTCTCCTTCGTAAGGTGTCTCTGTTGTGCTTTTCTTGCATAATTTGCCCACCGACGCTCTCGTCTACGTTTCAACGCGTCACCTTCAGAAACCTCTTTGTTGCATACGCGCGTACCCGCCGTGGTCACTTAGCTGCGAAGCATGAAGTCGCGGGATCAAATCCCCGCAGCGGCGGCCGCATATCGATGGATGACGAAATGCAAAAACGCCCGTGTCTCGTGCGCATGTGAAAGCTCCCCGGGTGATCAGAACTAATCCAGAGTCCCCCCTATGGCGTGCTTCACAGTGTGATCGTAGTTTTGGCAAGTAAAACCCCGGAATCCAATGTCGCAGGTGCAATTCTCTCGCTACTTCCGCTTTCCGCTCGTGCTTGCCCGCGCTAGCTCTCGCCTGTGTTCTAAGAGTGCCTCCGCAAAGCCACCTCGAAGGCCAACGTGGGCAGGCGGGTGCACGGAAAGCGGCGGAAACCTCCTCGCCGAGCGGGCATAGCAGGCGGAAAATGAGGCGGTGGTGTGCCCGGCGGCCCTCCAGATCTCGGGAGACGCCGCACCTGCAACATGCAGTTGTCACACCTCCATTCGTCCCACCTCTCAGCAGCCCAAATTGGCCTGTCCACGCCAGCTATCGGAGTCAGCATGTATGTCCCTTACTTTCCCTCTTTGTGCCCAGGGAGGTGCGTGCGTTTCCGACCGGGCGCACCGAAAGGGGCCCGAGCCCCCGATAACGTCGGAGCACTGAAAGGGGTTCACCGACGCGGGATTGGTCTCCGGACGCCATCTCCTGACGCCGGATTGGTGGAAAGCAGGAACAATGACGACGCATGCATAAAAAGCGGATCCGGATGGCTGAGAAGGAGGACGCTCGGAAACGGTGTGAATCGGACATGCTAAGACGTTACTATAGTGAGCTCCGATAGTTGGAGCCGTTTTGTAATCACAACCATGTACTTTTTTGAATATATTCATTTTTTTTCTTCATTCTCGTAAACGTTGCTTGGAACCCTTCCTCCCGGCACCTGACACGGCACCATCGATGGGAACTTCGTTGGCCGCACGGACCCCCGACCACGCAACAGTGGTAGTCAGTGGTAAGATTGACCTCACGGAACTTGGGACTAGCTGACTATCACAACACTGGCTGGTAGCTTATGGGATCGGATGGCGTTGGCTACATCGGTGTGGTGAGTGCTGCGTGTTTGCACCTCTTTTCGCCAGACTCATTAGCGCAGGCAGTCGGTAATGGTGCTCGGTGTTATTAGTGATTTGCTCTTGTAGACCAAGAAATGAGTTTCTCGCGGGCTAAATTACTAGTGGGGAAGAAACACAAGGTGCACGGTAGAAGTTGAAAAACGCAAGAACTCTTCAAAATTCACGAGGCGATGGGCATTTCAGTTGGCCCTGCGAAACACAAAAAGCAGAAATTGGAACTTTTCCAGAATGAGGAGAAGAGTTCAGAGGAGGCCGGTGAGGCCAGGAAAATTATGTTGTAAGTAAAGAGCGCGATGAATGGGAAATTTTGTGGTCTCCTGAGGATAGGTATAAGGGCGGGCCAGCGAGTGCCGAATGTTTGCTCTTCATGCCGCGAGAACTCTCTCTTGTACAAGAAAGCAGATGCTAGAAGAGTAGGGGTGTTTGCTGGTGGGCACCGTTTTGGGAAATTCACCTTCTTTAAATAAGGATTTCAGTTTTAAGGAAACGCGAATTTTGAAGGCAGACGAGATCGCTATGGAGAAACTTGAAGTGCAGGACCTAATTCAAATCTGCGACGAATTAGGCATTTCCGTCTGCTCCGCAAAAACAAAAGGTGCAGTTCTCGACGTCATGAACATAGAAGATGTGACGGTCGAAGAAGTGGACGAGGCTTAGGAAACCATTGTTCAAAGAAAACAAAACGCAGAGGAGTTCGAGAGGTGCGAGTGGGAAGAAGTACAGAGGTGAGAAAGGCGCACGCAAGCAGCAGAAGAATACGAGAGGCGCGAGCAGGAGGCAGCGCAAAGACACGCTCTTGGATGGCTGAGCTTGAACGCAAAAGTCAGATGATGGCAGATAGCGCGACGCCAGCTCCGCACTTTCGAGGCATACGACGACATAGTTAATTTCCTTGCTGTTTTCCAAAGGGTATATATGAGAAAGAAAGTGTCAGCCGGGACTTGAGGACCGTTTGGTTACCAGCGTTAATCCCGTTGAGTGTCGCTAAGTGCTTCATGAACTTTTTGTCTGAGGAGAAAACGCGTGACTGCGATAGGGCTAAGAAGGCTTCGTTCACACATGTCGGTCTGGAATTTCGTGCCGGTCTCGAAGGCTAAAAAGAGAGAGTGGCAGAATTCACCGAGGATAGCTGCACACGACAAAGTTTCCGCTATACGCCGCTACAACCAGGGAGGAGCGACAAAGCGCGATATGGTGCCGCGAAGCAAAAGGGTAGCAAGTCTGTCCGTAGGAATATTAAACCGGAGACTTGAAATTCTCCGAGCACGCATAAAAAAAGAGGGCAGTGCATCTCAAGCAGAGCAAATCAGCAAGAAGGCGGAAATTTCGGCCAGCCTGCAAGAGCAAGTCAGCTATGGCTGTGGGTCGGAGCAAACGCTGCCGGAGCGAGGAGAACTCTTCTCCGATATGGGAGCTTTCAGGGCGAAAACACCGGAGGAGACTCAGAGACTCATGGGTGTGCCCCTATTGAGCAGGGGTCAAAGGACGAAGGAACGATTCGCGAGGTAGCTGCGCGCAGTGACGAGTCTAACGTATTAGTAGGTAGAAGCGAGGAGAAGGGCGCGGCGGTTTTCCCGCACAAGAAACGGAGGACCCGTTAGACCAAGTGTGTATGGAGGTGGCAAGTGCGGCCAGCCTGGCGTAATATGTCACCTATGGCTGTTGAGATAGGCCGGAACAGATGGTGAAGAGAAGGCACAGACGGAAAAAGACGGACGCGGCCGAGGCGTCTAGAATCAAACGTGCGAAGTGCCAAGGCGACAGAGGCAAAAGCGTGAAAGTCAAGATCCAGCCGAAGACTTTGAAAACGCAAAGGACAGTAAAGCTTAGGCGTTTGCAGAGATCGGGGATCGGCCTGACGCACGTGTTGAAAAAGGGAGTTTCGCGAAGATTCAGCCGTAGTAGCCATCGCTTAAACCCCTCGAGGGCGTCTCGTTGTAAGCAGAGGTACAAAGGGAAGCGTCCTGTAGGCTGCTACAAGAGCTGGACAATCGCGAGGGCAGAGAAAGGCACCTAAGCGAACGGTGCGCACGCGGGCCTATGAATGTGCCCGTTTTCTACGGCGCGGAAGCTGTTGTTCTAAAGTCGCAGCTACAAGGAGCGTCAGGCAAATTAGAGGCTTTGACCTTCTTCGCGACCGCACTTTGCGAGAACCCCAGAAGACCTTCTCGAGCTCGTCTGAGAAGATTTGCTAAGGCCTGAAAAAGAAATCAGGGAAAAGCGTTGCAATTTCTTTTGTTGTATTCTATTCATTTTGGGGGAGTTTAGCTGCAAGCTGAACGTTTGACAATGCGTACAGAATACCAGAATCTTTTTTTAGGTTATTAGCATTTGCAGCTCAGGTTAGTTCCGTAGTTTGAAGTTCAAAGTTCACGTGACGACACGCACGGAATTGCAAGGCAAACAGGATCAGTTTGCATACAGTTTGGAAAGCTGCGCAAGTTGATAAGTTATGCTTTAGCGCGAGTTTAAAACGAGGCATGTTTGAATTTGCAGGAGTGCTTTTGGAGGCACGTTTTGTAAATTACGTTCATGGTGGTGGTGGGGATAAACTTTAATAAATATTGAACCATATCTCAAGCTATTCCTGGGTTGGCCCTTGGTCTCGTGAATAAGGCCGGCAGTCGGTGACGCCCGGCGACTTCCGAAGCCCAGCCCAGCAGCTGCTTTTGGAAAGCTGGGTCGGAACTGGACACCGCGACCTCCCATCGCTCGAGGTCAGTGAGTTGCTATTCTGATGGTGGCTGGAACTCAGAGCATATGTATAGTATGTGATGGAAATCAGCTCTTGGGGCTCCGCAAAAGGTACACTTGCGTTCATGAGCTTTCATTTCTTCGATGACATTAATATTTAGGAACGTTTAAGTTGCGGTTGCGCTTTAAAACCACGACGCTGCAAGTTTGCTTCAGAGACTTTCCTTTCCTTCCCACTTCTCCGCCCTTAAACTGGCTCTCTCAACTACTACACGCAGAGACAAAGCAACAGCGCGCGCATTAGATCCCATAGATGAGATGAATATTTACAATTATTATTAGGGTTATAATTATATTCGAGTGCTCATTGCCGTGTTATCGTTTGCTAACGAAGCTTTCCCTCAAGTCTAAATATTTTAAGGCAGTTTGTCGTGTGCGTATCATGGCCACGCACGCTTATATCGCCTTCCGTTTCTCTACCACGGGATGCGCTTTAAAACCACGGTGCTGTAATTTTGCTTCAGCGACTTTCCTTCCCTCCCTTCTTCTCCGCCCTTAAACTGGCTCTCTTAACTACTACACACAGAACAAAGTAACAGCGCGCGCATTAGATCCCATAGATGAGATGAATATCTACAATTAGTATTAGCGTTATAATTATATTCGAGTGCTGATTGCTGTGCTATCGTTTGTTACCGAAGCTTTCCCTGAAGTCTAAATTTTTTAAGGCAGTTTGTCGTGTGCGTATGATGGCTACGCACGCTTATATCGCATTCCGTTTCTCTACCACGGGTGCGCTTTAAAACCACGGCGCTGCAGTTTTTTCTTTTCTTTTCTTTCTTCTTCTCCGCCCTCAAACTGGCTGTCTTAACTATACTACACGCAGAGACAAAGCAACAGCGCGCGCATGCGATCCCATAGATGAGATGAATATATATATATATATATATATATATATATATATATATATATATATATATATATATATATATATATATATAGAAAACTATCAGTCATAGCTCTCGTAGTATAGCCCTCTGGGCCGTTTCCTTTTTTTTTTCGAAAGTAGTCCTATTAGGGTTATTATAATTACACGAAGGTATTTCGCCCTCATCAGCAGCACTCCTTGGTATAGTTATTCTGGCGGCTAGCTTCCCACGCTATGCGTGCCGCCATCGCACCTGGTTAAGCTTTTCCTAGACGCTAGAGTTATGCTTTGTCCGCGCAACCTTGAGCGATCGGAAAGCGCGTTTCCCCCTCTTGGCCGGCGGAGAAGGGAGGCTTCGTTCCGGCCGCGAAGCTCTCCACATCTCTGTAAGGTGCCTTGTGGATGTCTCGTGCTGACGATGCCCTCTCGGTGAGCGCATATTTCCCCCCTCATCTTTTAAGAGGTTCAATACATACAAGCATTTGTCTCGCAAACCAGATTTTTTTTTTCAAGGGGATTTTCCGCGTCTCAGTAATTTCTCTCGTCGTATTCGAGTGCTGATTGCCGTGTTATAGTTTGTTAACGAAGCTTTCCCCTCAAGTCTAAATATTTTAAGGCAGTTTGTCGTGTGCGTATGATGGCCACGCACGCTTATATCGCCTTCCGTTTCTCTACCACGGTTGCGCTTTAAAACCACGACGCTGCAAGTTTGCTTCAGAGACTTTCCTTTCCTTCCAACTTCTCCGCCCTTAAACTGGCTCTCTCAATTACTACACGCAGAGACAAAGCAACAGCGCGCGCATTAGATCCCATAGATGAGATGAATATTTACAATTATTATTAGGGTTATAATTATATTCGAGTTCTGATTGCTGTGCTGTCGTTTGTTACCGAAGCTTTCCCTCAAGTCTAAATATTTTAAGGCAGTTTGTCGTGTGCGTATCATCGCTACGCACGCTTATATCGCATTCCGTTTCTCTACCACGGGTGCGCTTTAAAACCACGGCGCTGCAGTTTTCGCTTTTCTTTTCTTTCTTCTTCTCCGCCCATAAACTGGCTCTCTTAACTATACTACACGCAGAGACAAAGCAACAGCGCGCGCATGCGATCCCATAGATGAGATGAATATATATATATATATATATATATATATATATATATATATATATATATATATATATATATATAGAAAACTATCCGTCATAGCTCTCGTAGTATAGCCCTCTGGGCCGTTTCCTTTTTTTTTCGAAAGTAGTCCTATTAGGGTTATTATAATTACACGAAGGTATTTCGCCCTCATCAGCAGCAGTCCTTGGTATAGTTATTCTGGCGCCTAGCTTCCCACGCCATGCGTGCCGCCATCGCACCTGGTTAAGCTTTTCCTAGACGCTAGAGTTATGCTTTGTCCGCGCAACCTTGAGCGATCGGAAAGCGCGTTTCCCCCTCTTGGCCGGCGGAGAAGGGAGGCTTCGTTCCGGCCGCGAAGCTCTCCACATCTCTGTAAGGTGCCTTGTGGATTTCTCGTGCTGACGATGCCCTCTCGGTGAGCGCATATTTCCCCCCTCATCTTTTAAGAGGTTCAATACATACAAGCATTTGTCTCGCAAACCAGATTTTTTTTTTCAAGGGAATTTTCCACGTCTCAGTAATTTCTCTCGTCGTATTCGAGTGCTGATTGCCGTGTTATAGTTTGTTAACGAAGCTTTCCCCTCAAGTCTAAATATTTTAAGGCAGTTTGTCGTGTGCGTATCATGGCCACGCACGCTTATATCGCCTTCCGTTTCTCTACCACGGTTGCGCTTTAAAACCACGACGCTGCAAGTTTGCTTCAGAGACTTTCCTTTCCTTCCCACTTCTCCGCCCTTAAACTGGCTCTCTCAACTACTACACGCAGAGACAAAGCAACAGCGCGCGCATTAGATCCCATAGATGAGATGAATATTTACAATTATTATTAGGGTTATAATTATATTCGAGTGCTGATTGCCGTGTTATCGTTTGCTAACGAAGCTTTCCCCCAAGTCTAAATATTTTAAGGCAGTTTGTCGTGTGCGTATCATGGCGACGCACGCTTATATCGCTTTCCGTTTCTCTACCACGGGATGCGCTTTAAAACCACGGCGCTGTAATTTTGCTTCAGCGACTTTCCTTCCCTCCCTTCTTCTCCGCCCTTAAACTGGCTCTCTTAACTACTACACACAGAACAAAGCAACAGCGCGCGCATTAGATCCCATAGATGAGATGAATATCTACAATTAGTATTAGGGTTATAATTATATTCGAGTGCTGATTGCTGTGCTATCGTTTGTTACCGAAGCTTTCCCTCAAGTCTAAATATTTTAAGGCAGTTTGTCGTATGCGTATCATGGCTACGCACGCTTATATCGCATTCCGTTTCTCTACCACGGGTGCGCTTTAAAACCACGGCGCTGCAGTTTTTGCTTTTCTTTTCTTTCTTCTTCTCCGCCCTTAAACTGGCTCTCTTAACTATACTACACGCAGAGACAAAGCAACAGCGCGCGCATGCGATCCCATAGATGAGATGAATATATATATATATATATATATATAGAAAACTATCAGTCATAGCTCTCGTAGTATAGCCCTCTGGGCCGTTTCCTTTTTTTTTCGAAAGTAGTCCTATTAGGGTTATTATAATTACACGAAGGTATTTCGCCCTCATCAGCAGCAGTCCTTGGTATAGTTATTCTGGCGGCTAGCTTCCCACGCTATGCGTGCCGCCATCGCACCTGGTTAAGCTTTTCCTAGACGCTAGAGTTATGCTTTGTCCGCGCAACCTTGAGCGATCGGAAAGCGCGTTTCCCCCTCTTGGCCGGCGGAGAAGGGAGGCTTCGTTCCGGCCGCGAAGCTCTCCACATCTCTGTAAGGTGCCTTGTGGATGTCTCGTGCTGACGATGCCCTCTCGGTTAGCGCATATTTCCCCCCTCATCTTTTAAGAGGTTCAATACATACAAGCATTTGTCTCGCAAACCAGATTTCTTTTTTCAAGGGAATTTTCCACGTCTCAGTAATTTCTCTCGTCGTATTCGAGTGCTGATTGCCGTGTTATAGTTTGTTAACGAAGCTTTCCCCTCAAGTCTAAATATTTTAAGGCAGTTTGTCGTGTGCGTATCATGGCCACGCACGCTTATATCGCCTTCCGTTTCTCTACCACGGTTGCGCTTTAAAACCACGACGCTGCAAGTTTGCTTCAGAGCCTTTCCTTTCCTTCCCACTTCTCCGCCCTTAAACTGGCTCTCTCAACTACTACACGCAGAGACAAAGCAACAGCGCGCGCATTAGATCCCATAGATGAGATGAATATTTACAATTATTATTAGGGTTATAATTATATTCGAGTGCTGATTGCCGTGTTATCGTTTGCTAACGAAGCTTTCCCTCAAGTCTAAATATTTTAAGGCAGTTTGTCGTGTGCGTATCATGGCGACGCACGCTTATATCGCCTTCCGTTTCTCTACCACGGGATCCGCTTTAACACCACGGCGCTGTAATTTTGCTTCAGCGACTTTCCTTCCCTCCCTTCTTCTCCGCCCTTAAACTGGCTCTCTCAACTACTACACGCAACATGAGTCTCTTTCCACGTAAGTGTGAGGCTCGGAGCAGGAGCTGTGGCGCTTGAAAGTAGCCTGGGGTCTGACGAACCAACCGACTGAGCTATCTTTCCGGGCAACATCGAAGGGTCACGAGTTCAAATCACCTGTTATGTTCCTTTTTTTTTTTCGCCAATTTTTTTTCTTTTTTTTCTTTCTTTTAATGTCTTCTCCTTTATTTTATCACTGTACGGGAACCCTCCTAAAAAAAAAAAGAAAGATATATATCTTCAAATATGTATGGCCTCACACTCACATGTGCAGGTCATAAATACCAGGTTCTCTAGCCGAGTGCCATCCATGCGGTATAACCGAGCTCAGATTGGTCCACCTTGACTGACCAAATAGGGCACCACTGTAGGTTAAATGAGGCGTACAACTCCTGCGGGACCCGCCGTGGTTGCTCAGTGGTTATGGTGTTAGACTGCTGAGCACGAGGTCGCGGGATCGGACCCCGACCAGGGCGGCCGCATTTCGGTGGGGGCGAAATGCGAAAACACCCGTGTACTTAGAATTAGGTGCACGTTAAAGAACCCCAGGTGGTCGAAATTTTCGGAGTCCTCCACTACGGTGTGCATAATCAGAAAGTGGTTTTGTCACGTAAAACCCCATAAATTAATTTTTAATTTAGCTCCTACGGGGACGGTAGAGTATCCGTCTCCAGTGCAAGAGGACCGTGATTCAAATCCCGGTGCCGCGCTATTCTCCACCGGAAAATACAAAAAAAGAAAAAACCGTGTGTTGAGAAAATTGCACAAACAGGCCTGGAGTGCGGCCTGATCCCGGTGACCAGAACCGGTAACGCACTCTCTCACCAGAGCAGGATTGGCCACCCTGGTGCAGTACTTGGCCACAACCTCCTATATGAATACAACAATCGAACCCCGGCCCTCAGTCCCCAGCAGCCGCGAAGCAACTGACCACGGCGGCGGTCAGATCTGTGACGCCGCAGAGGGTGCTAAGAATACCTGGCTCCGGACAGGCCGCCATTGGAATCTGAACCTGGCAACGTTTAACGTTAGAACGCTATCTAGTGAGGCGAGTCTAGCAGTGTTATTGGAGGAATTAGAGGGTAGTAAATGGGATATAATAGGGCTCAGTGAGGTTAGGAGGACAAAAGAAGCATATACAGTGCTAAAAAGCGGGCATGTACTGTGTTACCGGGGCTTAGCGGAGAGACGAGAACTAGGAGTCGGATTCCTGATTAATAAGGAAATAGCTGGTAACATACAGGAATTCTATAGCATTAACGAGAGGGTGGCATGTCTTGTTGTGAAACTTAATAAGAGGTACAAAATGAAGGTTGTACAGGTCTACGCTCCTACATCTAGTCATGATGACCAGGAAGTCGAAAGCTTTTATGAAGACGTAGAATCGGCGATGGGTAAAGTCAAAACAAAATACACTATACTGATGGGCGACTTCAATGCCAGGGTAGGCAAGAAGCAGGCTGGAGACAAGTCAGTGGGGGAATATGGCATAGGCTCTAGGAATAGCAGAGGAGAATTATTAGTAGAGTTTGTAGAAGAGAATAATATGCGGATAATGAATACCTTTTTCCGCAAGCGGGTTAGCCGAAAGTGGACGTGGAGGAGCCCGAATGGTGAGACTAGAAATGAAATCGACTTCATACTCTGCGCGAACCCTGGCATCATTCAAGATGTAGACGTGCTCGGCAAGGTACGCTGCAGTGACCACAGGATGGTAAGAACTCGAATTAGCCTAGACTTGAGGAGGGAACGAAAGAAACTGGTACACAAGAAGCCAATCAATGAGTTAGCGGTAAGAGGGAAACTAGAGGAATTCCGGATCAAACTACAGAACAGGTATTCGGCTTTAACTCAGGAAGAGGACCTTAGTGTTGAAGCAATGAACGAGAATCTCATGGGCATCATTAAGGAGTGCGCAATAGAAGTCGGTGGTAACGCCGTTAGACAGGAAACCAGTAAGCTATCGCAGGAGACGAAAGATCTGATCAAGAAACGCCAATGCATGAAAGCCTCTAATCCTACAGCTAGAATAGAACTGGCAGAACTTTCTAAGTTAATCAACAAGCGTAAGACAGCGGACATCAGGAACTATAATATGGATAGAATTGAACAGGCTCTCAGGAACGGAGGAAGCCTAAAAACAGTGAAGAAGAAACTAGGAACAGGCAAGAATCAGATGTGTGCGTTAAGAGACAAAGCCGGCAATATCGTTACTAATATGGATGAGATAGTTCAAGTGGCTGAGGAGTTCTATAGAGATTTATACAGTACCAGTGGCACCCACGACGATAGTGGAAGAGAGAATAGCCTAGAGGAATTCGAAATCCCACAGGTAACGCCAGAAGAAGTAAAGAAAGCCTTAGGAGCTATGCAAAGGGGGAAGGCAGCTGGGGAGGATCAGGTAACAGCAGATTTGTTGAAGGATGGTGGTCAGATTGTTCTAGAGAAACTGGCCACCCTGTATACGCAATGCCTCATAACCTCGAGCGTACCGGAATCTTGGAAGAACGCTAACATAATCCTAATCCATAAGAAAGGGGACGCCAAAGACTTGAAAAATTATAGACCGATCAGCTTACTGTCCGTTGCCTACAAAGTATTTACTAAGGTAATCGCAAATAGAATCAGGAACACCTTAGACTTCTGTCAACCAAAGGACCAGGCAGGATTCCGTAAAGGCTACTCAACAATAGACCATATTCACACTATCAATCAAGTGATAGAGAAATGTGCAGAATATAACCAACCCTTATATATAGCTTTCATTGATTACGAGAAAGCGTTTGATTCAGTCGAAACCTCAGCAGTCATGGAGGCATTACGGAATCAGGGTGTAGATGAGCCATATGTAAAATACTGGAAGATATCTATAGCGGCTCCACAGCCACCGTAGTCCTCCACAAAGAAAGCAACAAAATCCCTATAAAGAAAGGCGTCAGACAGGGAGATACGATATCTCCAATGCTATTCACAGCATGTTTACAGGAGGTATTCAGAGGCCTGGAGTGGGAAGAATTGGGGATAAAAGTTGATGGAGAATACCTTAGCAACTTGCGATTCGCTGATGATATTGCCTTGCTTAGTAACTCAGGAGACCAATTGCAATGCATGCTCACTGACCTGGAGAGGCAAAGCAGAAGGGTGGGTCTGAAAATTAATCTGCAGAAAACTAAAGTACTGTTTAACAGTCTCGGAAGAGAACAGCAGTTTACGATAGGTAGCGAAACACTGGAAATGGTAAGGGAATACATCTACTTAGGGCAGGTAGTGACCACGGATCCGGATCATGAGACTGAAATAACCAGAAGAATAAGAATGGGTTGGGGTGCGTTTGGCAGGCATTCTCAAATCATGAACAGTAGGTTGCCACTATCCCTCAAAAGGAAAGTGTACAACAGCTGTGTGTTACCAGTACTCACATATGGGGCAGAAACCTGGAGGCTTACGAAAAGGGTTCTGCTGAAATTGAGGACGACGCAACGAGCTATGGAAAGAAGAATGATGGGTGTAACGTTAAGGGATAAGAAAAGAGCAGATTGGGTGAGGCAACAAACGCGGGTAAACGACATCTTAGTTGAAATCAAGAAAAAGAAATGGGCATGGGCCGGACATGTAATGAGGAGGGAAGATAACCGATGGTCACTAAGAGCTACGGACTGGATTCCAAGGGAAGGGAAGCGTAGCAGGGAGCGGCAGAAAGTTAGGTGGGCAGATGACATTAAGACGTTTGCAGGGACAACATGGCCACAATTAGTACATGACCGGGGTAGTTGGAGAAGTGTGGGCGAGGCCTTTGCCCTGCAGTGGGCGTAACTAGGCTGATGATGATGATGAAGTTTGTGAAACCTTTATTAGACAGAAGGCATTGTTGGTCTCTTCTGCTCGTGGTTTTTGTTCGTTTGTTTACTTCCTTGAAAACGTGACAGCTGAAAGCTGAAGGGAAAGCATCAGTGTTTTAGTTTCTTTTCTTACGCGGAGATGAAGTCTGAAGTTAAAGAACCTCAATGTGTGTTTAGTTGCGACTTGTTTTGGATAATTCACACACATTTTTTTGAATGTTTGTTATTATTGGTCGGATTTGGTGATTTATTGTAATCACTCTGCGTCATATTAGCATCATTGTGATGTGCGCTAGAAGAAAAGCGGAAACACTGAGGCCTTCTGAGACAATTTACGAACGTGATAAGGATTTCAGATGGTTTTCCCTTTTGTTGATTTCGGACTTTGGCGTTATGTAATGATCATGTAGCTATCTGGTGCTAAACGGACATAAGCTAATTAAGGGCAGTTCTCCCTTCGCCTTCCTTACGTGAGGAAGCTCTAATTCATGATTACTTACCTTGACTATGTAAACCCGATTGTGTCTATTTGAGAGTACACATAATTGGAAGTTTCTGGGTACTTAGCGAAATCAACGTGAACCTTGTGTTTCAAGGTTTTCGTTTGGGTAGGCGGTTGACAGATTTCTTTTGAATTCATACAGTCTGGCGAATAGTGGCGCGCACGTGACGCTTGAGGCATTGTGCGTGGCTGACAACGGTCGTTCCTTGGAGCTTGTCCCCTTGCATTTGTATAGTCCACTCAGAGCCTACCCACCGAGGGGTCTTGGGCCACAGATCGTCATGCTGAGTAGCTGCGGCCCTGCGGCTTCGAACAATGCAGGCATCAAGCCGGCCGAGCTGCATCAAACAAGGATGGATGGAAGGATGGATGGTATGAGCGTCCCCTTTGGAACGGGGCGGTGGGTTGCTTCACCAAGCTCTTGATATGCTGCCTAATGTCCTACCTAGGTTAAACAATAAAAAAGAGAAAAAAAAACACTATGAACTACCTCACCAAAACTTTCTGATCCCCTATTTTGAACTGTGCTTTTATACGTCTCCGTTTTTTTGTCGTTTCTCAACTTTTCTTCCGCCAATCCTCTAATCGCCTATTGCGGACCTCTTTTCTTTTCCACTGCTCTTGCTGAACCCAAGTGCTTCAAGGAGGCCAGTGGCACCTAAACCAACTGCTGGGTAGACGTTTTCACATTTAATAAAACATACTCCATAGTCTCCCTAGCTTTACCGCAGCAAGCACATGCTTCTTTTTCCGTCTTATATCTTGCTTTATAAGTGCGTGTTCTAAGGCATCCCGATCTCGCTTCGAAAAGTAATGAGCTTCCCTTAGAGTTATCATAAATTGTTTCTTTCCTGATTTAATTTTTTTTCCTCTTAAGTAGTTACGCATGGCAGGTTTCTTTTCGATTGCCGCCACCTATGAGATTATTTCAGCCTCTCTGACTTTCCGCTTGACCTTCTTTGTTGCTGTGTTTCCCACCCTACAGGCCGCATACTTGCTGGCAAGCTTCCTGGTAAGCTGGTTCTTTTCCTCCACTGTGAATGAATGTTATTCCTGTACAGATACCTGAACACTCTCCCAGTCCATTCACTTCCACATTCCTCAGCCGTTCTTCATACTCAAATTTACTGCGAGCTTCCTTCTCTTCAAAACTAGTCCAGCCCATATCACCCTGCACAGCTTCATTTGTTGTCTTCCCGTAAGCGCTCAATGCGAGGCGACCCACTGACTTTTGGTTCCCGTCAAGTCCTGATTGTACCTCTGAGGTAAAGCAAACAACCGCATTTCCAAAAGTAAGTCCTGGAACTGTATCATACTTGGCTACCACGGAAGCAGACGAGCTGATAGCAGCGCATCCTTCTTTCCCCTAACCACTTCTGCGCATGCGGCACCCTCTCACACGAAGATATAAAAGTAACCACAATAAAGAGACAGGCAGTTTTCTCGATGCCCAACCACTGTGTGTGTCGACTTGCTCAGACGCACACGATACATGGTGTCAGAAGTGCCCGCAGCCGCGCGGCAGGAAGCAAGCCATGGACGCCTTAAAACTGCCCTGCCCACTACAGCTGACCGGCAATGTCAGAAGGAACTGGGAACTCTTCAAGCAAAGACTGGACCTATTCCTGACGGCCACCTCGACAGACCATCCCAAGACAGAAGCGGTCAAGGCGGCCATCCTCCTGAGCGCCGCGGGTGAAGAAGCGCTTGAGGTCTAGCAACTTCACATTCGCCGAAGGTGAGCTCAAGGATGACTACGAGACACTAGTGCGGAAGTTTGACGCATACTTTATTGAGCAAAGGAACGAGGTTTACGAACGCAATTTGTTCCGTATGCGAGTCCAAGATGAGGGAGAGCGATTCGAGCGGTTTGTACGTGACCTGAGGACGCAAGCCAAACTTTCTAATTTCGCGACCCTTGAAGAGTCTCTGATTAGGAACCAGATTGTATTCGGGACAAATAACAAGACTGTCCGAGAGAAAATGTTGCGGGACAAATCCTTGACACTACAAAAAGCCGAGAACATATGCAAAGCAGCTGAAGCGGCGGCACAACAAAATGCTGCATGGGCCAATGAGCGCGTGCAAGTAGACTCCACTCGCCGATATGAACGCGGCAAAGAACAAAAAGGCCGGTGCAAGCACTGTGGTCGAGTGCACGCGCCACGGCAATGTCCAGCCTACGGAAAAACTTGCTACGCATGTAAAAAGAAGAATCACTTTTCATCGGGCTGCAAGAACCCGCAAGTTCACGGCATTCAGGAAGATGGTGAAGACAGCTTTGATGTCCTTGATGTCACCATCTGTGGCGTAAGCACAAAACCAGGGAAACACTGGACAGTGCGTGGCGAGGTCTCTGGTCACGGGATAGAACTGAAAGTCGATACTGGTTCCCAAGCCAACTTGATTCCGCTTAGCATTTTTCAGCGCATCTCGAAAATGAACACGTTACGCAAGAGCGCAGCAGTGCCGACTGCCTACAACGGCTCCGAGATCAAGCATCTCGGTGTCGCCACTAATGCACTAGAGATGAACGGTACCACGAGAGAAAACTGCCTGTCTCTTTATTGTTACTGCCTTCTGCCTGAACAGTACCACGAGAGATACTGCCTTCTTTATAGTCAAGAAAGGACGCCAAGCGATCATTGGATTGAGCACATACATCGAGTTCGGCATTGTCCCAGCAAACATCGACTCAGTCAGGCGAAGTGGAAAAGCAGGGCCAGAAACACAATTTGCACATCTTTTTCATGGAACGGGCTGCGTACAAAGAACGTACAAGATGGTTCTGCGACCAGACGTGGTTCCAGTCGTACAAACTGCTCGGAAAGTACCTTTGGCACTGAAGCAACCATTACGTGACGAGCTGGCACGCATGGAGAAGGCGTCCATCATTGTCAAAGTAGAAGAACCCACCGAATGGGTAAGTCCTCTGGTTGTGGTAAGAGAAAAGAATGGCGCTCTCCGAGTATGCATGGACCCTAGAGAAGTAAACAAACATATATTACGTGAGCACTACCCGATGCCTACCCGTGAAGATATAGAAAGTGAGCTTTCAGATGCTCGAATTTTTTCGAGACTGGATGCCAACTCTGGTTTTCATCAGATACCCCTTGATGAAGCTACATCGCGCGTCTGCACGTTCGCCACTCCCTTCGGGCGCTATCGGTTCCTAAGGCTACCGTTCGGCATTTCGTCTGCCAGTTAGGTCTTTCAAAAGACACTGACTGAGATCTTTGAAAGTATCCTAGGAGTACGCGTTTACGTCGACGACGTCCTCATTTGGGGTGCTGACAAAACCCAGCATGACCAACGTTTGCGTACCGCGCTAGAAAAGGCAGAAAAAGCAGGACTCATGTTTAATCCTGAAAAATGTGCGTTTGGTATGAAGGAGATAACATTTCTAGGTGACATAATCAATGAAGGCGGCGTGCGCCCAAGCCCCGAGTTGATTGAAGGCATCAGAGCCATGTCCGCGCCGGAAGACAAAAATGCCGTGAGAAGAATGATGGGTGTCGTCTACTATTTCCGAAAGTATGTACCCAGCTTAAGCGATAAAACGGCGTTGCTGCGAAGCCTCGTCAAGGACGATACGGTTTTTGAGTGGACTACAGCCCATCGGCGCGAGTGGCAAGACGTCTGCGAGGCATTAACATCGCCGCCGCTCCTGGCGTTTTTTGCTGAAACTAAAGAAACAAAGATCTCCGCAGACGCGTCAGCCATCGGCATTGGCGCGTCGCTATTGCAAAAACACCAGAGTGAATGGCGCCCAGTGATGTACGCCTCGCGAACGCCAACTGATAGCGAAACGCGATATTCGCAAATCGACAAAGAAACGCTTGGCATAGTGTTCGCCTGCGAAAAATTTCACCAGTTTACTTATGGCCGCAAGATCCTCATAGAGACGGACCACCGACCGTTGTTGGCCATCGCAAAAAGATACATCGGAGAAATGCCACCCCGGCTACAGCGTTTCTTTGTTCGCCTTCTAAAATACAATTTTGACTTGCAGTTCGTTCCTGGAAAGGACCTGCTCCTGGCTGACATGCTCTCCCGCGCGCCCTCCCTTTCACCAAACCCGGAAGCAATGGAGGACATCGAGGTTCGTGCAGTTCGTCTTGTCTCGCACATGGTAACCCCATCGACAAAACGTCGCCTTCAGGACGAGACACTATCGGATCCCTATCTGAGTGCTGTAATGCATCAACTGTCGCGTGTAACAACGGTTCAAGGGGAATTACGTCCGTTTACGGCTGAGCTATCTGTCATTGACGGGATACTACTGAAAGGATGCAAAATTGTTATACCCAAGTCCATGAGGAGCGAAATGCTAACAAAGGTACACGCAGGTCATCTGGGTATGAATAAGTGCAAGGCAAGAGCGCGCGCGCTCTTATTTTTCGGCCTGGACTACACAGCAACATTGAATCAATGATTCGTTCGTGCAACGCATGCCAAAAGTATGCGTACAAGCAGCAGTCCAAGCCCCTTATTTTGCGCCCGACACCTAGTATGCCGTGGTACAGAGTAGGCATCGACATATTCCATTTCGCCCGGGAAGAGCATCTAGTAGTGTTCGATGCGCACTCCAATTTTCTTGAAGTGGAAAAGTTATCCACAATGACGGCCCATGAGGTGGTACAAAAAACATTCGCGATATTCGCGCGCTACGGGATCCCTGTGCAAGTACTTACAGATAATGGGCCTCAATTTGCATCCAAAAAGTTTGCCGACTTCGCAAGGCGATATGATTTTGAGCCCATTACATCAAGCCCGCGATTTCCCAGATCAAATGGACTTGCTGAAAAGGGAGTACAGATAGTTAAGCGCATTATGAAAAAGACCACTGAATCTTGCGACGATTTTTGGTTAGGACTCTTGTCTTATCGTGTGTCTGTACTAGAGGATGGCCATTCACCTGCCCAACTGTTACAGGGACGGCGCCTGCGCACCAACGTTCCGGAATACAGCACAGAGCTGGGATGCCCAATAGTCAAGCATCGACAGCAGGCCACGGGCAAAACGCTTTACCCTTTGCAGCAAGGAGACATGGTACGCATACTGGACGACAACTGGTCACGTAAGGCAAGAGTGCTTCAAGAAGCGGCTCCCCGGTCCCACATCGTGGAGACAGAGGATGGAAGGCTTCTAAGGTGGAACAGACAACACCTGCTTCAAACGCGGGAAAAATACCGCAGGGTAGACGAAGATGACGACAACAGCAACGCTGAAAATAGTAGCTTACGAAACGAAAGACAGGAGCCTCTAGAACCCGGGTTAACTGGTCATCCGCAAGCCAACATACAGGTCTTCCCCAAAGTGGAGGCATCGAAAGCAGAGCCCCGCAGGTCGACCCGTCAGCGCAACAAGCCTCAACGGCTGCAATACGAAGCGAATTTCTGTCAAGTCTCCTAGCATCTTCTTTTCTTGCTTTGTGGTCATAAAGTCCTTCTTTTATTTTCGTTAAGGGAAAGGAGCTGTATCATACTTGGCTACCACGGAAGCAGACGAGCCGATAGCAGCGCATCCTTCTTTCCCCTAACCACTTCTGCGCATGCGGCACCCTCTTACACGAAGATATAAAAGTAACCACAATAAAGAGACGGGCAGTTTTCTCGATGCCCAACCACTGTGTGTGTCGACTTGCTCAGACGCATACGATACAGGAACCATTACACCTTTAGACATACCTCGGAGGACCTTGTACCTATTGTATCCCCATAGCGCTCTGTGCTTCATTATGGCTGCATTTCTGTTCCCCTTCACTGTTATTGTTTTTTTCCGGTGTTTCCATATATCTATTGCCTTGGTTTATCCATATACCAAGATATTTATATTCTGTTACCCGAGGTATTTTCTGCCCTGTATCTCCACTGTTGTTTCACTGTTTTCATTTTATACCATCACCTGATTTTCTACCACTAAATTTTAAACCTAAATTGTTGCCTTCCTGCCCACAGATATTAGCCAGACGTTGCGAATCACTTTGCTTGTTAGCTAGCGACACAATGCAGTCTGCATAAAATAAACCTGGGAGCTCCTGCTCTATTACTGTACCCGCCTGTTTGCATGAGAGATTAAACCCGATATTACTTCCTTCTATAGCGCCCTCTCCATCCTCACCATGTACATCATAAACAGCAGCGGGGATAAAGGGCACTCCTGCCTCAGTCCCTTGCTGATACGAACTTTCTTCTCGCTCCCCATCTCTTCCCGTTCAACGCAAACGGTATTTTCTAGATTAATCTCTCTCAAAAGCTGTAGACAATCGTCACCTAAGCCTTCCCCCTTCCAGAATATCCCACAAGATGTTGCGGTTTATGTTGCCATAGGCTCCTGTAATGTCTAAAAAGGCCACATATAACGGTCTGCTTTCTACTTTTGATATTTCAATACACTGAGTAAGAACAAATAAGTTATCATCTAACCGCCTACCTATTCTGAAGCCATTCTGAAGTTCTCCCAAATGCCATTATTCTCTGCCCATGCTTGAAGCTTTAATTTGATAGCCTGCATTGCTGCCCTGTATATTACTGATGTAATGGTCAACGGTCTATACGAATGAATTCTATCTTTCTCCCCCTTACCTTTATAAATAAATTCATTCTACTTTGTCGCCTACTTTCTGGTATTCGCCTATCTTTTAAAGTTTTTTCCACTGCTTTCACTAGAGCTTCCTTACTTTCTGGTCCCAGTTCATTTATCAGCCTAACGGGAACCTCGTTTAGCCCTGCGGCTGTGCGCTTAAGAATTTTCTCTTCCGCTTTCTTCCAGTCTAAATTTGTCAGCACCAGCTCCTTTTCCACTTGGGTCTCTTTCATGCTCTTTTTTTCTTCAAATACAACCTCGTCCTTGCCTTGGAAAGATTCGGCTGTGACTTTTTGGATGTAATTTATTGCTGCCTCTCCTTCCAGTCTGTTTTCATCTTCGTCTAGGATATGTTGTTGTATTGTTGTTGACTTCCTGCCTAATAATTTTATGTGATTCCAGAATATTCTAGGTGCGGCCTTCTTTTTCTCACGTATTTCTGACAACCAACGTTCACTTTCACTTTTTAATTTTGCTCGCACCAGTATTTGAACCATAGACTTTTTCTCCCGGTATATTTCCAATTTGCTGGTTACTTCATCCTGCGGCAACTGCGCCTTCTTTGCGTGCCTGTGCTCTCGAGATGCTTTCTGTCAGTCGGCGATCGCTTCTAATATATCCCTGTTCCACCAGCTTTTCGGTTTCTTTCTTCCTTTCCAACGAACATGTTGTTTCTCTTTCCGTATTTCTGTCGTTATTACACTTAGAAGCTAACGATATTCCCACTCTTTACTTCGCTATTTGCCAAGTTATTCCTCGACTCTAGTGACTATATTTGTTATTTGTTCAGCGTTCAAATTTGGACTGGCCATTTTGCGTTCCTTGCTCTCTTTCCCAATTACATATCACATTTTCAAAATGATGCGTTTATGGTCACTCCCTACGCTGCTATACCCTTCTTGATGAATGACCATTTCTCTCAACTTTTCATGAATTCCTTCTGTCATCAGCCAGTAATCAATGGTCGATTGCCGGTTTCCCACTTCCCACGTGATCTGCCCTTCACACTTAGGCCCTGTGTTCACGAAAACGAGGTTATGTTGCTCACAAAGGTCTAGCATTGACTTCTCGTTGTTGTCGGCATAGCCATCTAAATCCTGTATGTGGGCATTCATGTCACTACTAGGCCAATTTCAGCACCATTCCCGAAACCCTTGATATCAGCGATTATGCATTTCACTAACTCTTTATTCTTCTCTGTGAAATTATTTCCGGTCCACAAATACGTAACGCCCAGCCAAGTTTTTTTCCCACTCATTGTACTTTATCACCAAAGATGCTCTTGACATTTTGCATTTACTCTTTTCCATTTGGCTCCCTGATGGATGAGCATTCCGACTCCCCCTCCCTTTCTTTCCGACTTAGTTCTGTTGCATTCTTCCTAAACTTAATTCTCAATAACTGGCGGCTCTTCTGAGTCTCTAAGGTGCGTTTCTGTAACCGCATACACCCCTGTTTGTTCTCTATGTAACTGCTCTTCAATCCCTGCCCACTTTTCCTTTCTTCTACCGCCCTGCATGTTTATGTAGCCTATAACATGCCGAGCTCTATTTCTTGCTTTCCTCCTTTTTCTGTTATCGACGGCGATGCTCTTCTGAGGTTCGCCGAGGGGACCTTCTTCATTACTACCTACTCTGGCCTCCTGAGCGCTCACGGGCTCCCTAAAGAAGCAACAGCGCGACCACCAGGTCGCCAGCTCACTTCTCGTGCCAGCCTGTAATTGAAGTGGATCCCGTCTCGTTTAAAACTGTTGTGACAGAATGACGTCACGGCCATGCCCCTGTTCGTACCTAGATAAACAGCGCGCGTTTGGGAATAAAGCCATTCCTATTCCTGCTATCTGAGTAGCGTCTGTATGCATGCTACAACAAGTGGCGACGAAGTTGGGATCGGAAACTTAGGCCGAGATTGCGCAGGACAAGAAGAATGGCGAAGTTCTTGGATTTCGAGCCTTTCGTCGATGATGGCGAAGAAGATTTCATGTCTTATGTTGAAAGATTTGACCACTACTGGAAAGTGACCCAAAACAAGGATGACAGCCTGAAGAAGTCTGCCTTTATAACGGCCATTGGTAAACGCCCCTACAAAACGCTGAAGGACCTGTTGCTACCAGCGAAGCCTGAAGACAAATCATTCAATGAAATCGTCGCAGTTCTGAGGGAACACTACTCTCCGGGAAGCAAAGTTATCGCCGAAAGGTTCAAGTTTAATCGCCGCTACCAGGTGGAAGGTGAGACTATTTCTGCATTTGCCGTGGAACTACGCCATATGGCAGCAAGATGCGAGTTTGGGCCGTTTCTGGACGATGCTCTTCGAGACAGGTTCGTGGCTGGCCTCAGCGACGCTTCGATTCAAGCCAGCCTTCTGAAGAAAAAGGAGCTAAGCTTCGAAACTGCGTATGACCTAGCTAGAAGCGCGGAACTGGCTGCGAAAGAATCCAGAGGCTTCCGCCCAGCCTCTGAAAACACTTTTCTCGATGAAGACGTCCACGTAATTCAGAAGGGTCAAAAAAGACAAAAGGCGAGGACTTCGGCGTGTCTTGCTCTTGTTACTGACGTTACTAACTCTTGTTACCGATGTGCGGAGCAACACGATGCGGGAGACTGTCCATATGGAAAGGCAAGGTGTCATTATTGCAAAATGACCGGTCATCTGGCTCGGGCGTGCAAGAAAAAAAAACGAGAAGCGGTTAATGCATTCAATGACAACGACGAAGAAGTGGAAGAGTTACAACTTTTTCACGTTCAGCAAAGTGGACCGACGACTCGACCTTACCGAGTGCAAGTGCACATTGCAGGCACGCCGGTGGAGATGCAGATCGATACAGGAGTCGCTGTCTCGATTATTAGCGAGAGCGTCTTTTCGTCCCTGTCTTGTTCACAGCCACCAGTCAAAACAGGACTGCAACTTAGAACGTACGGAGGCGCACCACTGGAAATTGTAGGGCAAGCGGAAGTGCCTGTGGTCTACCGAGAACAACGCAAGACGCTGCCTGTCGTGGTTGTACCTGGAAGGAAGCCGTCGCTACTTGGACATGACTGGCTTGCAGAACTGAAGATTGACTGGAAGAGCGTATTCACGGTGCAGACAGACGGAATGGTGGAGGAGCTGCTACGCACGTATAGCGATGTCTTTTCTACGGAGGTAGGACTAATAAAGGGACACAAGGCACAGCTGGTCCTAAAGGAAGACGCCAGACCAGTTTTCTGCAAGGCTCGACCTGTTCCCTTTTCCCTGCGGACAGCAGTCGAAGAAATTCGACAGCTCGAACGGAACGGGGTCCTGGTTCCCGTGGCACAAAGCGACTGGGCTACACCAGTGGTCGTCGTCCCCAAGGCAGACAAGAAGGTGAGGCTGTGTGGAGACTTCAAAATTACCTTAAATCCTTGCATAATGACGGAGCATTATCCATTACCTTTAGTCGAAGACATCTTTGCAGTAATTGCGGAAGGCAACGTCTTCACGGTATTAGACCTGACCACTGCGTACCAACAAATAGAAGTTCACCCTGACTCTCAAAAACTGTTGACGCTTAACACGCACATCGGCTTATTACAGTGCCTCCGCATGCCATACGGAATTTCCAGTGCCCCAGCCATATTCCAGTCGGTGATGGATCAAGTATTAAAAGGCGTGAAGGGCGTTGCCTGCTATCTCGATGATGTCCTCATCACGAGAGCGTCGAAAATAGAATGTTTCCAACGCGTTGAAGCAGTCCTTGCTCGGTTTCGGGAGCATGGCGTTCGGCTCAAGCAAGAGAAATGTTTTTCAAAGACTCTGTCTCCTATCTGGGGCATATTATTAGCGCAAGTGGAATTAAGCCGTGCACGGAAAAGGTTGAAGCTGTTAGGAATGCGCCAGCTCCAAGGAATGAATCGGAACTAAGAGCGTACCTTGGCATGCTATCTTTTTACTCCAAGTTCATCCCCAACATGTCCACATAGCTGAAACCCCTATATCACTTACTGAAGGGAACTCGGCAGTGGCCCAAAGACGCTGAAGAGTGTTTCCAGAGGAGCAAGCGTTGGTTGACGAGTGACAGTGTCCTAACCTTCTACAATCCGGAGAAGTCAAGAGGCCTTGTAGCAGACGCGTCTGCATACGGATTGGGGGCGGTGCTCTTCCATGAAATCGATGGAAATGAAAAACCGATAGCCTACGCTTCGCGAACACTCAGTAAAGCAGAGACTGGGTACTCCCAAATAGAAAAAGAAGCGCTTGCCGTGGTGTTCGCTATCAAACGATTTCATAAATATATTTATGGACGAGAGTTCACTATATACTCTGATTACCTGCCATTAAATGGCTTACTCGGACACAACAAGCCCATTCCAGCACTATCAGCTGCCCGAATGCAGCGCTGGATGCTACTACTTGCGGCCTACCGTTACAAATGTGTATATAGGAGAGGGAAGGCTCTCGCTAATGCAGACGCATTATCGCGGCTTCCGCTAAAGAATGAAGCGGACGTCAGTGACTACGTGCAGTTTTTCTCGGCAACAGACGAACTGCCCTTATCAGCTGAAGATATCCGAAAAGCAACAAAGAAGGACCCAGTCCTATCGAAGGTCCACTTCCTCGCATTAAATGGATGGCCAGCAAAAGTTGCCGATGAAAATTTAGCACCGTACTTTACTAGACGCCATGAACTATCGTTGGATCGAGACTGCGTGACCTGGGGCAATCGCGTAATTGTGGCACGTGCGCTTGTTACGCCGGTTTTAAAATTGCTGCACGAAGGACATCCTGGCGCGACTAGAATGAAAATGCTTGCAAGGAGCCATGTGTGGTGGCCTCAGCAAACTTCGGACATAGAAGACACTGTCCAGAGCTGTGCAGTCTGTCAATTTAGGCAAAACACGCCGTCCCAGGTAGACTTCACTCCTTGGGCCCGTGCACGCAAAAGATGGGAAAGAGTGCACTTGGACTTCGCTTTTGCAAACTCATGCTGGTTACTAGTCCTGATAGATGCTTATTCCAAATGGGCAGAAGTTGTGTGCATGAAAACAACTACAGCGGAAGCAACTGTGCAAGAGCTGCGAAGAATATTTGCGAGCTTCGGTCTACCGGAAATGGTCGTCACAGACAATGGACCACAATTCTCGTCTGCTCAGTTCTCTACATTCCTTGCCTCCAATGGCATACGCCACCTCACTTCTCCGCCTTATCATCCTGCTTCGAATGGGGCGGCGGAGCGACTTCTGCAAACCGTCAAGAAAAGCCTACTAAAGCAAATTGGAGAACACAAAAAGCATGGCAAGTCTATGCAGCATTGTGTCGATCAGTTTTTATTTTCGTACAGGAACACGCCCTGCGCATCGACAGGGATTACGCCCGCTCAGTTGTTTTTGACGTGGGCCCCAAGAACACGTCTTAGCCTCCTGCACCTGGAGCTGAGTAACCGGTTGAAGAACGAATCGCGCCAGCCCACTTTTGTCCGCTCAAGGTCAACGTGGCGCGAGTTCACAGCAGGTGACGAGGTGCGAGTGAAAGGAACTCGCCCGGGCGACCCTCTTTGGTTAGCAGGCACGATCACGCGCCGTATTAGTGCTGTCACGTATACAGTGCGGGTGAATAACGAAGAACGTTTTGTGCATGCCGACCATATCGTTTCAGCTAAGCGCCCGGATTACCAGCCAGCCAGAAGCTCGCATTCAGTCCTACAACTTCCAGGACGGCTCGATCAAGCGGACCCCATGGCGGCCCGAGAAATGACAGCCCTTCCAGACGGTCCACAGGGCGACGATCAGACACTGCAAAACCAATCTTCACATGAGCCCTCAGCATCGGGGCGCCTTGAAGATCACCAGGCGATGTCCGGCCTCGACACCTCGGAGCAGGTTCCAGTGCAGCCTACTCCTGAAACCTTAAGGCGTAGTACACGAACACGCAAGCAACCAGATAGATGGGGATGCAATTAAAAAAAAAAATAAAGCTGGCAGAAGTGTTGTGACAGAATGACGTCACGGCCACGCCCCTGTTCGTACCTAGATAAACAGCGCGCGTTTGGGAATAAAGCCATTCCTATTCCAGCTATCTGAGTAGCGTCTGTGTGCATGCTACAACAAAAACCACCACAACTTCTCACTTCCCTGTTTACTTCTACAACCTCGAAGCCATTCTCTCGGCTCATTTTCCAAATTGCCTCATTACCAGCCACTACGGCTCTTTGTACGTGACTGTCACGTACGGGCACCTCCGGAACCGTGCACACCACAATCTGTACCTGAGAGAATAGCTCGCGCAAGTCGTCCACCCCCTTTGCCAAGCGCTGGGCTAGACTAAAGCACCTACATCCACGCGTCACCGCCGACCAGGTTAAGTACCGCAAACCTGCCCTCCTCCTCCACGCTCCTCTCCCACTCACCCCCTCAGCTTCCGGCGTCAAGCGGAACTTACGTAGCTTCAGCTTCCTGTTCCGAGTGGAAGTGACCCTATGTTTTTTTAGCGTTGTTTCGTTTCGCGTCTACGGAGAGGCTTTAATTGCACCAGCTGCGGTTGAAACTCTTAATGCGATTCCATCCAAGAACCACCGCCTACTGTAATCGGCGATCTGGTCGTGTTCGCTGCTTCGCGTCAACCTGCGACAAGTTGTGCCACGAGAGACAACGTACAGTGGAATGTAGTGCCTGGGTGCTTGGAGACCACTCCCGTTTTTCGTGCATTTGGAAAACAGCGACCGCAAACTACTACTTCAGCGGAATACAACAGCTTGTCCCCTTTGAATTCTTGTTTTGAAGCATACATCCCCTCCAGCCAGCACGTATGGAGGGACTTTAGTGAAGGAGTTCGCGACGCCAATTTGTACGGCAGACGCATAGAGTTTATGCTGTTGATTCTGAGGTTGAACTTGTCTCGTACGGCAGATCGAAGGTAACGAACGTCCCAAGTGCGTGCACTGCGTGAAGAACTGCAATGACGTGAAGCTATGAAATATAACAAGTTCAAATTTGCGTGAAGGGCATTCAGTGACATGGTGAAAACAAGTGTGCTTTTCTTGTGCGATATGAGTGGAGGTGTGCAGTGAATTGGTGCGTGCGCGCGTGTTGTAACGCGTGCAAAGGTGTACGGCGAATTGTGTTAGTGTTGTGACGCGAGCAGATGTGTACGGCTAATTATGTTCGTGTGTTGTGCCCCAGCCCATGGCTCTCCGCACTTTGTCAGAGAAAGGGGACGACAGGCAAAGCGTGCGGGCGCAGCGTACGCAAACAAGCACGTAGATGCACACGAATGACGCTTGGTGGAATGGCTAGAGCGAGCTACTCAAATTAGCACCGGTTCCTAAGCACGGGCGTCTCACCATCGTCTGCAATCACAGTGGAAATTCTCGCAGCGCAACTCCAGGAAGCGTAAAAGCTGGAACCGGAAATCTTAAAACCGGACATGCCGGAACCGGAAATGCCGGAAGCGGAAATGCCGGAACCGGATTTGGTGTGAGGGGAAAAGGCGGTTGTCGCTACTTAAGAAAGCGGTGGTGGCGCGTGGATGGAGGGGCTTTAGGCTAGACCAACGTTACTAGACTAGCTTCAGTTGTAAAACTCCCCGCCCGCGCGCTTACAGCCTCTGTCGCCAATTCTCTGACAGCCGCCAGATGGCAACGCTGTTCCATCGGGCTCTAATGCAGACGCCTCGTCACAGCCTTGAGCTCGTGCGGACGGGCAGTTTGCGCGTGTTTCACGCTCGCTGGCGTTCTCACTTGTCCGAATTAGTGATACCACGAGAAAGCGGTGCCCACCTACAGCAATAAGATTTATCGCGCCAGTTCGTTAATACTGAAAGAAGGGTAAACTTCACAAAAGGAAGAAACTCATACAGCGAAGCGCTGAAGCTGCGTTTCTAAATGTCGTGTGTTTCTTCCTGTCGTCTTAACGTTTCGCGCAGTTTAGGCTCACGAGTCTGAATATCTGGCCATAGTGCGTGATTGTCGGATGATCTTCATCCACACCGAAGCTTCTCACCACGCGAAAGAAGCGCTACAAAAAGAAAGATGAGGTCGGTCTTTGTACACACAAGCCACACACACAAAAAAAGAAAGAAGTCGGATTTTTCATTCCGTGAAGACGCTTAATCAGCGAAGCTGAAACGTGCGCCCCCTGTGTTTATCACTGGGTTAATCCCGAGGGTTAATTTAAGTATTTCTCAGTTATGAGCTTACACACACAATCGGCTGCGACGGAGAGAACCACGTCACTGGCGGTACGCCCGCAGTCCGCATTTGTCGCTTGTGTTCGATGTCTCGAGTTTGCTCAAGCCTTCGCCTGCGATTTGCCGCTTGTGATTCTTCGAAATTTCTTCAAAATTAAATATTTCCGTTACGTAAGACCATGAGTGGCTCATACTCCCTTAAACAATGGCTCATACCCCCGTAAACTCGGCCTCCCTTTACGACGACAGAAGTGAAGTGAAATTCTACGCTGGAAAGATGAACGGCCACGCAGCCAGCTGTGAAAGACGACGACGAACGCGGGAGCAATGGCACGAGGGCGTGCCGTGAATTTCGCAGAATAATAATAATAGAAACTTTATCGCAATGGAAAATATTTGAAGGAGGGGTGGTCGGAGCCTCTCAGTCCAGGGCCCCACTGGCCCCTGCCGCCTGCCGGACCTGGCTAATTAAGGACTTTTGTCCTGCCAGGTCGGAGCGGGCGAGCTGTGCCTCCCACTGCTCCATTGTGTTGCTGGTATTTCGCCTATGATGGTGCTTAGTGCACTCCCAGGTTATACGTATTAGGCTAGGTATGCCACCGCACCAAGGACAGTTGGCCCTATAACGAGTGGGATACATGGCGTTTAGCAATTTTAAATGGGGGAAAACCCCGGTCTGTATTTTACGCCAATGAGCGGCCTGTTCCCCGCTAAGTTGTGGGTGAGGTGGCGGGTATTTTCTCGGGACTCCGCGCTGATGAGCAAGGATGTCTTTAGCATTTAAATTTGTGCAATTTTGTGAGGGATAGTGCGGGTTGTTGGGGTTAGAAGAGGACGCCATCGCTCGGTTAGTGAACCCTCGAGCTAACGCGTTAGCCTTTTCGTTCCGCTGTACCCCCGCGTGGCCCGGGCACCAGACTTGGCGATGATGGTGGTTGAAGGATTTGGGGATTATCGCGAGGCTAGCCGCAGTCACGTGCCCCTTGAGAAACATGCGACGTGTCTCCTGGGAGTCCGTGACCACGACCGAGTCCCTTTGCGAACGCTCCACGTGAGCGAGTGCGATCGCCACTGCTAATAATTTAGCCGAGGTGGGGGATCCCGCCGTGACCGACGCGGTAATTTGCTGTTGGCTGATCGCGTTCACGACTGCCAGGGCGTAACTCCTTCGGTAGCGCCGCCCGGTCGCTTCTGCATACACAGCTGCGTCCGTGCAGTACGTGTTGTACCTATGGTTATTTCGCAGAAAGTTTCCGGTCGGCACGAGGAATCGCTCTGCTGGGAGCACAGAAAAAGTGGTGCGCCGAACTGTCGACATCGTTCCGATAGCGACCTATGCAGCCAGGTACGCAGCACGTCGGCATCGTCTGCTGATATTCTTAAGAAACTAGGCGAAGGCTACAGTTCCACGGATGACATGCTTGCTGGAATTTGCTGTCAACAACGAACCACAGAATACACCAACGCTGCACCGCGTGCTTAGTCCTGCCCGCCCGCGTAACCGGCTAGTGAGGAAATGAAGCCGGGTGCGACTGCAGCGCCGCGAAGGCGCGGGCATAGAATGAAGACTAACATTAGAGAAGGGAAACTGTACCTTCCGCAGTGGTACGAAAATAAGCAGCGGCAGCGCATGGAACTTAGCGGGGGGGGACGCCAGATGGCGATGCTTTACACGGAAGCGGAAACGCAGTTTCTTTTTTTTTAGAGCAATATCCAATATGGCCGTTTCTCGCCGGTAGCGTGCGCTGGTACGCGCTGTGCTCGCCCTGCTGGCTATACATTCTATGGCTCTGCGGCATGCCTTGTTTTGGCTGCCGCGTAGCTGGTGCGCTGTAATTGCCAGGAGACCAAAGAGCCTCTACTGACGCCCATACAAAGAAGACAAGTGAGTGAACTGAACGTGCGACTTTATTGGCAGAAGAAAAGCAGTGTCCCTGTACATTCTCATGCAACAACAAAAATAAAATTTGCATGTTGAGATACGCTGGAATAATTAACGCGAGCTCCTACTTCGTTGTCGGACCTGGCGGTCTGGTAACAAGCGACAACCAGCAGTGCAAACAGGTTGCACAGAGCGTCCCACCTGTTTGAACCGACAGTTGCCGTTGAAAGTGAGCAGCTTGCATTGCGAAGCAATCGGGTGGCGCAAGCACTGCTGCCGCAGCCAACACAGTAACATGGACTACCCGCCACTTTATAGTTCCAACTCCTTTCCAACCTGCATGTTTCTTTTTGTTCTTTCGGGGGCCGCTAAAGTGTCGCTCGCACTTCGCGCCCCACTTTGTCTCAATGTGTTCATCGTTCGTTTCATGGGCATCAGCTTTGGCAGCCACTTTTGTGGGCCTTTCCACCCACGTGGCTAACAACATCGGACACTTCAGACCATGCGAGCACGTATGCTGGTCTCCATTCATGCCAGACCGCGGCCGCCGAAGACGGCCGCAAGCACAATTTGCCCACGGTTCATGTGAATTGGGAGTCCATGTCACTGTGCGGACTGCAGCAGCAGATGCTTACCTCAACAGACTGCTACCCAGTGCAACTGACCAGCCCGCCACATCCGAGAACCATGACCGAGAAGGACAGCATCTCAAGGAAACTCTGCAATCAATCACTTCAGCGTACCACTCGCATAAGGTTCACTGTACACTCTATACATTGGTTAACATCAACATGGCATCAGCGAGCATTCGCGTACATGGGTGGCTTGCGGCACATTCAGCCATTAGAATACAGGTATAGTGCTTGCCTTCCGTCGCACCTGGTGGTCTGGTAACAAACGACAACCAGCAGTGGAAACAGATTGTTTTGAACCTGTTTTGCTTCAGTACCTGGCAAAAACCGAGCCTTCCCAGCAAGGAGAGAAATTCTGGATGAGACCTGCAATGCAATGCAGGGATGAGAAATCTTGCATTTAAGTAGGAAGCCACTACGCTCTGTAAGCAATGGAGGCCAAAAACAAGAAGGCAAATGCTACATAGCAAGAATTGCTTGGCCTGTACGTTTGGAATAGGGGGAAGAATTGGCTCGAAGAATAATTGAGAATGAAAAAGCTTTTATACTTGACACAAATGGAATTTGACAAGGCCAGGAAGCTAAGTAAGAAAAGAAAACCAAAATTCACGAGTCATTGAAGTGAAAAAGAAAGGAAGTGTTACCCTTACTTTTGCAAGGCACCCCCACAGTTGCCTACTGCAGCTTCTCCAGTTTTCTTTTCGCAGCAGATTTAGGTGCTTTTGACAAGCTTAACTCCCGGTTTTTCAACCGCAAATGCCATAGAAGTCTAAGGTGGACATAGAGCTCCAGAAATTGCTGCCTGCAGACTGAACTACAAAATGGCAGATTGCCGGTCTCCTCTGCCACAATGGAAAACAATTCACTTGTAACAACTTGATGGTGTACAACAGCCTCTACTGCGTGTGTAAATTTGTCCTCAAGCTTCACGACATACGCATATGCTGCGTCAGTTGGAACAGTTAAATGGCCGAGGGATTTGCCGCTTATAGGAACAGCTTTAAACATCATAAATAACTGACTAGGTTTTGCAAGGTCCCGGTTGCTTTCCTTCAGGAGGTCGTGGCACGAGCTACACTGACTTTTCTTTAGGAATGCATGTATAAGATATCCACACACATAGCAAACTATGTTTGACTCAAGCACGTCATCACTTGCTTCTACACTACTTTCAGAGAACCCTTCTGTAAAAGCAGCACTTGTGGAGCTAGGGGCCCCTTCAGTCGGGCTGCTAAGGTTGGTCAGTTGCAGCGACGTAAGTTGAGTTAAAAGAAACCCCTTGTCCTCCTCACAGTTACTGTTGTCAGAAAGCTTGAAAAGCTTTGACACAACAATGTGCCGTAGACCGGCACAAAACTGGTAGACGTTTGGAGTTTCATTGCAACCGTGCTGCTGCCGAATGAGCCCGAA
Organism: Dermacentor andersoni; assembly: GCF_023375885.2. Classification (NCBI taxonomy): domain Eukaryota; kingdom Metazoa; phylum Arthropoda; class Arachnida; order Ixodida; family Ixodidae; genus Dermacentor; species Dermacentor andersoni. The sequence goes on from NC_092820.1 coordinate 13,687,851, forward strand.
CATATTCTCGATTGGATCCTGATTGAGTCACCGGGTTAGCAAGAATTGAAAATTAAAAGAGTGGTGCAGATCTTGCCACAGCAACACGATTGCCTTGATTGTTATCTGCCATCCATATATAGTCGTAGGCCGGCGAGGGCTATCGAACTTCCAGGACTTGATCCAAGGCACGCAAGCCTTTAAAAATTCAATGTGCTCTGTGGACGAGGTCATGGCATGTCTCATTTTTCGCTCTTTTATACGTACTGCGGAGCTGTTCAAAGCATCAAATAGCTTGTCCATCCTTTCTACAAAGCTGCCCGTGTGTGTGGCAGTAGGAGGCAGAACATTAAAAGCAATGAAGGCCTCAATTGCCAAATACACACTGTTGCTGAAGACCTGCGAGGCGAACTTTACTTTCATGTTGCCGAAAGGAGTCTGGTACAAATGCTTGTTAGTCATTTTAGGTAGGCATTTGATTAAGTGGTGGGTGGACTCGCATATCTTGAGTATGTGTTTCCATGAAACAACATCCTTGCCAACCTTGAGGTCATACTTCCGCAAGTTGTTCCTAGTACACTTCAATAAGTGTGGCGGATCAAAAATAAAGTATATTTTCGTCCCATTCATTTCAAAAAATGGATCTTGTGGGGTTATCTTGAGGGCTCTCCCAAGTGCACAGTTGTTGGAAGCTTGGTCACAGATCAGTGCCTTTACAAGGAGACCACTGTCCTTCAGCTTACTTATTAGTTGTCTCAGCAAACTCAAAATGGCTTCAGAAGGAACTGTGCCGTCACCTATCATAAAACCTACAGGTTGGAGCCACTGCTTCGCTATACCAGACACAAGAAACAAGAGTGCTGTGTTTGCTACACGACCACACCTTTCAGTGCCACTGTCAACATAACCAAGAACAACATCGTGCTTAGAGTCATACTGCAGGTTTCGTTTTAGAGAAATTTCATCAAAAATAAGGACACATGCCCTGTCCATCAAATCCCATTTTTTTTTGTTTTTTCTTTCACAAAATCCAGAATCTCTGGCATCAATCCTGGTTTGAGCGATATTGCCGACAGCCAGGTTCTTAATGTTTTTACTGTTGGAAGCCTAATGGTTTTTACCAGGTACCTGTATGCTTTTGGGCTATTGAAATAGAGGTTAAGTGCAAACTGGCGGAACTCTGTTGGCCAGCGTCGTCCGTGCTTGCTCATGGGTTGCAAGTGCATCTGAACACGAAGAATTTCTAAAAAGTCTTTGTTGAGGTACCTGGATGACTCTGCCAATATCCGTGCTGGTGGAATGTAGGCCGAGGCACTTTTCAGTTTTGACACCGTCCTCTGTAGGCTTGCTATTTCATCCAAAGATTTCTGTATCCGCTTCTTAGTTTGTGGTGTAAAAGCCTTGCGGATTCGGCTCCGGCTTTTTCCTGTGGGCGTAGATGGTAGCTCCTGCGACGAGGACCAAGATGTGCTTGGGACAGGCTCTGTTGGGGCAGAACAGCAACACATCAGATACAGCACAGGCAAGAACGTCGGCAATTAGGCACACACTGCCACACATTAGCTGTGAACGCACCTTGAAGGACAACTGGCGGAGTCGTGCTCACTGGGTAGTTGAGCTGGGTCAACTGACTGGGTTCAGGCGTGCTTGGGACAGGCTCTGTTGGGGCAGAACAGCAACACATCAGATACAGCACAGACAAGAACGTCAGCAATTAGCCACACACTAGCTGTTAACGCACCTTTAATGACAACTGGCGGAGTCGTGCTCAGTTTTAAAACTGAAGCTTGTCTAGTAACGTTGGGCTAGACCACGGAGGAAGGAAACTAAGGAGAGGCCCTGACGTCACTCTTTGTGAAGCTAAAGTGAAGCCGGAAGTTGGCGTTGTTCATGGGGTTGCTCCGCCTATCGGGCCAGCTCTCCTCTCTTGTTTACATTTCTCGCGAAACCACACCGCGTTGCGCGCAACCGTGCTGCTCGGACCCGCGCGCTCCGCAGCAATACTAAGCAATCGTTAGCACGTTAGCATGATTCCGCGAAAAAGGGCAAAATTTCCCGCGGATATTCCTTCGTCCGTAGCCATTGTCGTGGCGCGGTACATTGCGTACAGCGTTGCATGCGCGTTCATTTCACGAATTTTAGTTCCTCCTGTCCGACCTGGCCACAGCAACATCCGGGAGAGCACGGTCCAGATAACGGAGTGCAACAAAACACGAAGACCAACGCAAGCCTGCCCGGACGGTGCCTTTGCCACGGTACGAAACCTACGGAGCAACACGTGTGAGCGCACAGAAGCAAAACAAAGCCGCCATTGTGGCCCGAAAGGCGTGGCCGCTACGGCAAAGAAATAAAAAATCAGCAAAAAAGAGAAGAACGTACTACGTCACTTACTCCACACTTTTTTCCTTACGCGCGGAGGGTGTAGGGTCTCTCCTCAGTTTCCTTCCTCCATGGGCTAGACTAAGGTCCCTCTATAATTTTCAAGGTAGCGACATCTGCCGCGCGCGCCACCTAGGAAGTTCCTGTAGCAGACGGCGCCCACTCTAAACGGCGGCGCCGTGGCATTCGTGAGGTGAAAAAATATCTGCACACGCGCGGAAATAAAACCTACTCTTGCCTGACTGTAGTGAAAAATGAAAGAAGGCCCCGAACTGCTAAATCCAGTCCTTTAATTTCAAATGAGCGCGGAAAGAAAAACGGTCAAGAGAGCGGAATGAGGGCTTGATTGCCTCGATTCCGCATGTTTACATTTCGTTCGTTTGCGCTCAATCACTGCGCGAGCCTTGGTGATTGCTTGCGCTTAATCCCGTTTACTCTGTTAATTATTTTGCTTGTAATTGTGCTGCGTACACATAGCGGTCACTATGAACGAAGAATTTGTGTAGAAATGAAGGCTGAGAGTCGCCTGCATGGACCGAACAACTTTCGACATAACGTCGCTGAAACGTGCGGCCCTCACGGTAACTAAACAACATCCTTTGTATGTGTGTGGAAACAAGTGCGCCAACAGTCTTCTTGCCGCTGAGTGTGTCTGACGTGAAGCGATTACACGACGACTGTTGTGTCTTGTGGTTCAATGCTACGAGGTAGTGAAACTGTCGTGACATTCTGAAGTGGTGGTACCGTGTCCGCGAGTCTCCTCGATCGTGTTCGGGCTGCCAGAGCGATCTCATCTCATGGCACACCAACATCGAGCGTAGTGTGCGCGCGTGTGTGAATGCGGTTGCCTGTTCTCGAGAACCGTGCGACGTCGGCACGTTAACTTGAATCATGACGCGCATTGTTGTGGTGATGCCTTTTCGCCTCCGTGCACCGCTAAAGCCCGTGAGAATTAGAGGGCCCTTATACGAAACGCACGCGGATTGGCCTAGCTATTACTGCACTGTGTTTTGCTGGCGATCCGTGTATCGCTTATGCGTTTTTCTTATGTTCATTTGCAGTTGTGTGTTTTTCATCAGTAAAATGGCATCGCCGATTATTGAAACATCTTAGAGTGTAAGGGAAACTTGGAAGGAACGAGCTCGCAGCTGTATGTAATGTACTTTGATATATTGTATTATACTTTATTATTTGATGGCCAGTAGCAGCAGCTACGTAGTATTTGTTTTTTAAAATCAGAGTAATGCAGGCACTTAGAAATATGTTTATTCACATTTGCAATGCACCAAATACGATTAGGATATGCAGAGTTGGAAATGACTTTTTGGACATATGGTAAAGCGCAGTTAAGAAAGCGCTCACAAACACAGAGAAGTGTAAAAGTAGAATTCGCTACTGAAATTTGCTGAAATTGCGCACGTAACGCAATGCGGATATTTTTCAGCCAGTTAATGTGCTTCTGCGCCACTATTTACTTACATGCTAGGTCCTACGGCACTTGCAAGTCAACGGGCTCATAATGCACTAAGATCGATAATCTTCACAAACTTCGGCCGTCAGCATTCATGCGCGCGAATGAAATACTATCGCTGCTCTGCACACACACGCGTATACTTTCTCTCGCAGCTTCGTATCGCTCTACGTTACTTTCCTCGCATAGTCGTGCAGTTACCGACGGTTCAGTCTTTGCGTCCAATTCTATGCAACCACATTTATATTCTGTTTAGGTTTTGTTTACCGCGCGGGATGCAAAATAACTTCTTGCCGTCCTCCGTCTGATCTCGGCACCCACCCGCACAGCAACAAGGCATTTCGGTCCTTCGCATCCTAGGTCATACTGAGCTATTCAGCGCGCTCATAACGAAATAAAATAAATGTTCACCGCAAACTTCGGCCATCAACATTCATGCTCGCGAGTGAAATACTATCACAGCTCGACACACGCACGTATATACCTTCTATCGCACCTTCCTATCGCTCTACGTTACTTGCAATCGCATAGTCGTGCAGTTAGCGACGGTTCAAAGTCCTTCCGTTAAATTCTGTGCAGCCATACTTTTCGTCTGGTTAGGTTCTGCTTGCCGCGCGGGATGCAAAATAACTTCTTGCTATCCTTCGTCCGGTTTCGGTGCCCAACCGCACATCAACAAGGCATTTCGGCCCTCCCGGAACGAAATTATCGCAGCAATGCGCATAGCACAACAGGCGAAACGAGCGCACTTCGCCCGGCGCGAAGGAACTTTCATGGCGGCAAAGGGGCGGAGCAAGGTCACATGTCACCCATCAGCCTATCACTGGCGTCGTCGGCTGGATCAAAGCCTTTCGATACTTTGAAATTATTGAGGGACTTTAAACTAGACCAGCCCCTTTCCTGTTTAGGACGTCATTTAGCCCACCTGCTACTATGACAAGGTTGCACACGTTGGCATTTCTCGCGAGCTTTTCGTTTGCTCGTTCTATGACAGAACCGAGAGTCCGCCCTGGAAATCTCCATACCACGACTCTTTTTTCACCTTTCACCCTCCCCACAATTGCTTTTGAGCACCCAGCCAGGTTTGAGTCGCAGGCGATAATCACCCTTTCACTCTCTCCTACCTCGCCCTGCTTGCCTTTGTCCTTTTCCGCGCGATTCGGACTCGACAAGGGGCATTGTCCCCTGGGCTCCTGCTTTTTCCGCGTGGCGGCCTCAAGGTAGGTGCCGCTCTTTCCAGCTAACTTTTCGTCACGCTGCATGCATTCCACGTACTTCGCTGATACTCCCTCACCTGTTTCGTCGGGGGTCTGCGTTCTATTGTCACGCACATTCTCGTTCACAATGGTGGCCTTGTTCAGCTTTTCCTCGGCTGTTTTAAGCCTTTCTTCAACTACCTTCCGTGCATCACGCTCCCTGTTTAGCTCATTTTTGAGCTCTTGCACCCGCTTGAGAAGCTCTTCCTGGAAAGCGTCCATTTTGTGCAGCCTAGTGTAGACATCACATTGTTTGCCGTTTGATTCGATGCCCTCTCCATTCTCATCCATCTCCTCATCTGTCTTGAGGGACTCCCCGCGCACTGCTTGCTGTCCCGTCTTTCTCGCCATGTTTTTCACGGCATTTTGCAAATACTACAATATTTTAATAATGCTACTACAGATGCGCATACTATAGTACTGTATCAATGCAGAGCGCGTGCCTTTTAGCAAAAACCGATACGCACAGGATCCAAATCCTCAAAACGTCGCAAAGCAACTCTCAGCACTGTTTCAAAAGCAATCAATGCCGCGGAGACCGAAGGTATGACACGCTCTCGCACGCGCTCAAACACGCGGCCACGTTCTCACTTTCCTACCAAAACACGCACAGTAAGACCACTAATACCTATTTGTCTTGCCACTTCCAAGCTGCCATTTAAAAACTACAAACACTCAACGTCCCACCCGGCTGCACGTGGGGGAGCACGTGGTACGAAAGGACGCTCTAACCATCCTGCAAGACGAAATGTACACGAAGCACACCCACGCACCCGAAAATTGAGAGACAAAAAAAGGAAAGAAAAAGAAAACCACCCAATTACTATTTAAAGGCAAAAAATCAGCAAATAAAAAACAGAAGCAAGCTCAAAGCATGCACAAAAACATGATTTCGTCGCCGCCAAGGAGCCCCGAAAAGCACGTTAATCGCCACAAAATCCAAAGGAACACCTACTCGACACAATTCAACCCGCCGATGCACCATCTGGCGGCAGGGGTGCTGTTGTGTTCGGTGGCCCTCCAGATCGGGGGAGACGCCACACCTGCGACATGCAGTTCTCGCACCTCCATTGTCACACCTGTCAGCAGCCCAAATTGGCCTGTCCACGCCGGAGTGAAGGTCGGTACAAGGCTACGACTCTTCACGCCTATCAGCAGCACAAATTGGCGTGACCACGCCGGGGATCGGAGTCAGCGTGCGTGTCCCTTACTTTCCCTCTTTGTGCCCAGGGAGGTGCGTGCGTTTCCGACCGGGCGCACAGAAAGAGGCCCCAGCTCAGTGATAACATCGGCGCACCGAAAGGGCAACCAGCTCACCGACGCCGGGATTGGTCTCCAGAAGCCATCTGTCTCCTGACGCCGGATTGGTGAAAAGCAGGAACAATGACGACGCAGGCATAAGAAGCGCATCCGGATGGCTGAGAAGGATGCTCGGAAACGGTGTGACTCGGACATGTTAAGACGCCACCAAAGTGTGCTCCGATAGTTGGAGCCGTTTTGTAATCACGACCATGTACCTTATTGAATGTATTACTTTTTTTCTCCATTCTCGTAAACGTTACTCGGAACACTTTTTCCCAGCAATTGGCTCGGCACCATCGATGGACACTTCGTTGGCCGCACAGAACCCCGACTTTGCAATAGAGGCCAGTCCTATCTTTTCTGAACTGATTTTTTCCATCCCGCCAGAGTTTTCCGTCCTCTCGCAACCAATGAGAGTTCGAGGAAAAAAGGCGGCTGCATTGTTCATCGACGCAACCAAAGTTTACCCGATGCTATAAATATTCAGATGGGTCAGGGGATAAATTCCTAGTGTGAAGTAGTTTAAGGGATTCAGGTCTCTGTTTTTTTTAAAGCTCGAATGCGTCAATGTTGTTAACTTCCATAAGTTGGGGGGGGGGGGGGGGGAGTCAGATATTCAAAATTTATTGAACCTAAATGTGATCGCTTTTCTCTGAATTCTATTAGTGTTTGAGTACGAATCCCAAACTATGCATGCATATTGCAGCTTAGGTCTAATAAAGGAGAGGATGATAACATTTCAATGTTAGAAGGAGCTTTCTTTAGTTTGTGTCTCAAAAGGCGTAGTTTTCTCAAAACCGAAGCGCAAGTGTTATCTGATTGAAGTTCAAGTTGAAGTTTATTTTCACCACCAACAGTACAGTGTGTTTTACACAGAACAGTGGTGGCGTGGAAAGTGGGAAAAAAGCTGCGCCGATGCAGCTTGACTAGCCCCTCCTCCCATCCGTACAAGGCAGCAGAACGACAGCACAGCAAACTTCATACAGTCTTAACGTATGATACAAAAATAAAAATAAAACGTGCACAATAATTGTCAAGTAGACATAATTATATGCGCCCTTGGGGACCTAAAAGTACATCAATCATTCACGCACAGAAACCAAAACCAATGACAAGAAAATTATTGCAAGGTAACATAACAGTAAGGCATACTGTAAACAGAAAGGAGTGCTTTATTTCTACAGAATTTTTCTGGGCTTGCAGCGGATTATGTAAACATGTTGAATAGCTCCCTGCCTGAAAGGACATGCAAGTGATCTTCGGTAAGCTTGAACGTATTGAGTACGTGTGGAATGGTGAATTTTAACATTTGGAGACCGTAGTTCGTTCGTGCTCGGGGAATGTGCCAGTGTTCAGAATTTCTGATGGGACGCAATGAAATGTTCGGCTTTAAATGCGCTAAACCTCTCAAGTTTAGGCTATTTCTGCGAATTTCAGACCTCAACGACAACAACAATTGATGTTCATAGGCAACACTGAATTTTAGAACCTTAAACTTCATAAATAAATGAGATGTATGGTCTTTCTAGCCTAAATTTGCAACAGCCCGCAAAGCCCACTTCTGAAGTGTATATATCTTTTTCTTTGATGTTTGAGTTCCAGATGCCCATACCAACTGGCAGTAGCGTAGGTAGGAACTAAAAAGCGCATTAAAATATGAAGTTTCTGGGGAACTGGCAGAGACGACTGACACCTCCTTAGCATACCTAGGGCTTTTCTTAGCTTAATACATAATTCTTCAATGTGAGAATCCCACAGCATATGTTGATGAAAGATAATACCTAATGTTTTGACAGTCTCTGAAAGTTCAATTTCAAAATTATTTAGTAGCAGTGTATGCGAGTAGTTGCAAGCCGTTCCTTTCGCGCGGAAAAAAACGGCCTTGGTTTTAGAGCTGTTGATTTGTAGCGAATTACGACAAGACCATTCGGATAATTTGTGTAAAGTTTCATTAGCTACTTGAATCAACTCATCTAGGTTTGCTCCTGTAAAAATGAGCTCGTGTCATCTGCATAGATAATGTATGTAATTGATCGATCTATGTTTACAATATCTTTAATATAACGGTTAAATAAAAGAGGGCCTAATATACTTCCCTGTGGTACACCACGTCTGATTTTTTGGGGCATAGATATTTCTCTATTTATTGATACACACTGGTACCGATCGCTAAGATAGCTCCTTATTAAATCAAGTGTAACGCCTCTGATGCAATAATAGGGCAATGGTTCTAACAATGTTTGGTGATCAATCCTATCAAACGCTTTTGTAAAATCTACGAATACGCCTAGTGTGAGCTTTCTTGCTTCAATGTTGCCTAGTACGACCTCTTTCTGATGTAGAAGTGCTGTGTCTGTCGATACACCTGACCTGAAACCGAATGACGCCGCTGTAATCGCAGAATGCATGTCCAAAAATTTTGACAGTCTAGTGAAAATAATTTTTTCCAGAGCGTTTGAAAATACTGGCAATACCGATATTGGTCTGTAATTACTCATTTCGTTTTTGTCGCCACTTTTGTAAAGTACCGCGACCTTGGCCTTTTTCATACGCTGAGGGAAGAGACCTGTGTTTAAAACAAGATGATATATATGGGTCAAACAAGGTACTAATAAATCGATGACAAAAATAACCGGTTCCATTTTTATGCCGTCAATGTCTTCGCTTTTACTTTTTTAAGTTTCATAAAAACGTTAGTTACCTCAGATTGTTCTGTGGGGCAAATAAATAACGAGGGTGTTATTGGCGTGGGTAAATAACTTAACGCATTCTCATCGTGAGTACTGTCCGATAAAGAACTAAAGTGGTCTATAGATTTATTGGCCAACGCTTTTCCCTTAAATACATGTTTGTGAATTTTAATTTCGTTGACGTGCGGCGCTTGTTTATGTGTAAATATAATTGTGTTTAGGGTTTTCCACATTTGTTTGGTGTCTATGATGCCGTCGAAGATAGTAAAGTAACAATTACGTTTCGCTTGCCTTAATATTTTGGAGAGATTCTTTCTGTAAATTTTAAACATTCTTAGGGCATCTAAATCGCGATTTTTCAAGAACACCTGGTACAGCCTGTTTTTTGTACGTGTCATTTTTATGTGACTTATTGTTATCCAAGGTTTACGTGCATGTTTTGGTTTAGTTATTTCTTTGTAAGGGAAGCATCGTTTATAGAGAGATGAAAAAATTTCAGTGAAGTGCTCATTGCGGTATCAGCCGAAGATCACGCAAGAACTTCGTTCCAAGCAGTCGTGACGAGTTCATCTCGGAACTGAGACAGTGCAACCATGTTGATGTCCTGATATATTATTTTCGCAGTGATGTATTTTGCCGTATGAGATGTGTCAGTGACTAAATAAATGGCTAAATGGTCGCTAAGAGTAATTGAAAACTGAGCATGTTGGGACCAGTATGCAGCACAACATTGGTCTTTCCTTTCTGTCTTGGTGCACACTGTGGAGTGGGTGCATGTTAAAAATCTCAGGCGATAAAAGTTAAGCCGGAGTCCGCAAGTATGGCACGCCTCGTAATCGTATCGTGATTGTGACTTATAGAACACTAGAATTAAATTAATTTTAATTTAGATGTTTGAGAAGAGTCATAAGAACATTTATTTAGTGAAGCAAATCTTAGCACACATTAAGAATCGCTCAAAGCACACGCAGCTTTCAGTGGCATGGTATGGTCATAAAAGCTGCCATGTGGAACCACATTAATATAAAAAAATTCAGCCCAAAAGTTTAATGTCAGAGCTCCTTTACATGTAAGCATGAGGGACACATCTTTAAAGGCCTCATCTAAATCCTGTGTAAATATTTATTGGTGAATATCAAATGGCCCTACATCTAAGGAAGTTATAGGGTATTATGATAACAGGAAGCCACAAGATTTTTGTTGTGCACTCTTCCTATAGAGGCAATATAGGGCAGCAACAGAATAGTTGGGCCTAGTGAAGAATTCATTCAAGACCCTTGCCAATTTGGCAGGTTCACTATTACTAGAGATAATGAAGGCCAAGCAGCTTGAAATGCATGCTCAAACCTCATCAGCATTGCATCACTTATTACAAATAACTTTCATTTTGTCATTTTGCCAGATTAAAAGTTCTCGACAACCTGCTTAGCTGGTTTCAATAACGTTTCCAGAACGGTTTGGTTCCATTCGAATGCAGCATTGTCAGTCTTTAGTGAACTAGACCCATCTTTACTGATATGCAATTAAGTAGATCAAAGCAGATGCTGTCACAGTGCATGTGACAGAGTGTTTAGAGTGGGTATTCCTGGGTGATGTTCCAAGAAGAGAATTGTGAGCTTGATGCCCACAGCAATTATTGCATATGAAAACCAGCACTTTACTCATTTTTTTAGGTACCGCAGGGCTTGCACTAAGGCTGGTCATAGTCTACTATAATTTCCATCATATATGACCCTTGTCATCACAAGTTATTTTTATTGTCCTACAATATATTCCCTCTGCGTACAATCAACATCTCTGCCAAGAACAACAGAAACAGTACGATTGGAAACTGCAGAATTCTACTTCTGCGGAGGTGGCTGGCTGATTGCCGTATAAGATGCTTTGTGAGCTGGCATTGATGTCTAAATCTCAACTCATCTGCAGGCGTACAAAATAGGCTTTGGGATACTTTTACCACAAGAAGAGAGACTACAATGACTGTTACCTGTGACATATGGCACATACCCATGACGAGGGATCGGCTAGGATTCCCCATGAATACAACATCGAATAGCTTTATATTTCCACTAACTTGATAGTACATAATACTGATATGTAACAAAAATAAACAACAAAGTAACTGAAAAACGAACAGGTCTACTACGATTGAGCCACAAGGGGAACGATGGAAACATTTGTGTTAATTGTATGAAAAAAATGTGCCTAAGATGTCATCTTCCTAACAGCAACAATATGATCATCCACAAAGTAGCATTACTCTTCAGGCACACTCCAAGCTGCTCACACCATTTTCTATAAGATTTGAAGCCCAACAGGCAGAAGGGGTAGCTGTCTAGATATTTTTTCGGCTGAATACCTTCAGCATAAAAGAAGAAAGTTATTCTATTCCATATCCTCACATGAAACATAGCAATATTGTTACAAGCCATTTTCACACATTGAAGAAGGCATCAGCAATGTGATGAAGACAATTGAAGAAGCACTCATGTTCTTATTTCCATTGCAATACAAACCTACACTTGGCCATATGAAGGTGCATGTGCCAAATTCAACCGTGTACTGTTATGAGCGCCATGGAACAGACATTCCAAGGAAGTGAAATATTTGTAATGCAGTTACCGTTGGTGTGTAAACAATTTGACCAGTCAGAAGGGCAATGCGCTAAATAAAAAAAAATAAAAACCCACAAGCCCACCATGAAATGCTTTTGCCAAACTACCCAAAACTTCAATGTGTGCGAGCCCACAATGACCAGGAAAAGAAGTAAACAAATTTCTTGCAGAGGGAATGAAAAAGAAATGTTTCGACAATTGAGAAATGAATTCTTTGTACTTTCTATTGGCACACGGATAGACCGGTGGTGGGCACAATTTGAACTTCAACTCAAGGCAGCGCTGCAGGGGCAAATACCACACTCATACTTCCGAGAAGCGTCGGTTACAATGCTGAGTTGGAAGGGAAACTTTGCAAATACTTCAGAACTTCAAGCATCTGACCAGTAAGCAGTTGAGCATGACTAGGGGAAATATAATCAATTTCACAAATAGCACCATTCCAAAAGAACTGGCACACTGCATTGATTTCTCAGGTGACAACTATTTTTCTAAAAGCCTCTGCTGCGTTAATACAACCTGAGGCAGCTTAAATCTAGGTCGCATGGAATCGAAAAAGTACAGCAGCGGGCGCAACACTTAAATTTGCTATCTCGCGAACATGAGCGAAAACTTCAATTTGAAAAGGTTTGCTCGAAAGGAAAACTCACGGCTGTACGCTGCTGCCCATCGCCAGTTGTGTGAATAAAAAAAAAAAAAACATCTGCACGATCAAAAGACATTTCGTCGATATTTGAAGCAGATCGTTAGCGGTTATCAAGAAACGTGCACTGGATAAGAGCGAAACATGTAACCGACTGACTGAAGGAAATAAGACTCACAGGATAAGTTTTCTCTGTGTACACCGATAATGCAGCACGTATTGTGCAATTAAATCGCCCGTAATGTGCAGCAATTACCGCACTCGATTGAAGTCGCCATCGCAGTGACGCGCCCTTTATTTCAGGACCACGAAAAGCAAGGTATTCACCTAAGTACAGCGGTGGTTTACCTGTGGGCAAGCCCCTAACTCGCATATGACGAAAGCAAATGTCACGGAGTCGAAGCCCACGATTGCTCAAGTCAAACTGCGCTCGCACGAATATCGCGAGCGTTATACGCTTTCGACATGCACAAAAGCGCGCGCAGAACGTCTTTTAGCTGACACGACGGCAATGGCTAATCTACGTTCGAGAGTAGCTCTTTCAAAAAAGTAAAAACAAGCAACAATGTGACGTCACATCCTGCGAGAAAGAGTTGTTCTCTTTTCTCTCCTGCTCTCAGCTCACGCATGCACAGCGACCACGGAGCCATCAGGGGCGATGTTCAGGTCCGAAACAGGACTCCCTTATGAGTCCGATGAATCGCGCCGTTAGAAGGCGTTAGTAAACGCAATACTGACGCTATCTTTCGTACTATGGGGAACCAGCGCTGGAGCTTTCACGACGCCTGCAGCGCCGCCCTGGCGGTCAGAACGTGCACAATGCAGCCGATCCCGCGGACGAAAATTGCTACTTGTAGTGGCGTTGCGGGCCCTGAAAGTCGAAGGAAAACAAAAGGACGCCGACGATACTGTTGTGAAAACAAGTGCCACAACTACGTCGGGATGAGGGAGGAAGTATCCTTCTGCGTCTTTCTATCTAAACCCTACGAACAAGAACGGAGGCGGCGTTGGATCCAAGCAGTCAGGCGAGCGGAGTAAGTTCCCGAAGTCCCGTCTTGTCGCCCTGTCAAGCAGTGTCGGGCTGGTTTCTAAATGAAATTTCGCGTGTGTGCAGAATCTGCATTCGGCATTTCGTCGGAAACAAAATGAGCAATAGCATGCACCATCCGGCATATGTACCAACCATTTTTGCTTCGCAATACCACCGCCTAGCCCCTTCCAACGCCACTGTACCAAGCGAACGATACGAAAGGTAAATATTATCCATTCATTGCCAAGAATTATGTGGGAGCGAAGCTGCCTTGTAATGCGAGTTGTGTGCCCATACTGCCGGCGCACGCGCGACTAAGCCGCCCATGTGTTTTTAAAAATGCGCATGCGGATGAGGACTCGGCGCTGAGATGCATCCGGTAAATTTATGTAATTAATGCTAAATGTAGCCAGCGTTGTTACGGATCCAGCAGCGGAGTACTCAAAGCTTTGCTTGCGCGAGTCAGCTGATGCGATAAAGCTTTCTTCTCCATTGACTGCTGTGGCGAAGTAACATCAGAATTTTTTTATGTCTAGCGAGAGAAATATGGAATGTCTTCAGGCCAACTAATACTTCTGAAATCATAGTGCAGCACAACCGTAGCCATAGCTTCTAGATTTGCGAGGCAGGCTGCCACGCAAGTATGGCAACGGGCCACGGCGCAACCGTTAAAGAAACACACGTGCTCGCCGCGACACACTGTGAAAAATATATAAAGCTTAAAAAGCTTTTTTCGTCATTTCTTCACTTGATGGCGCTAGCTTCTTTACGGAAACTGTCCACTTGAAGCGGCGCGAAAACGGAAACGTACGAACAATAATAGGCAGTTTTAGTTACACGTACGTAGGGGCCTTGCGTACGTAGAGCTTCTACGTGTCAGCAGTGCGCATGCGTACAACGTAGCGGGCGCGCGCGCGTCTCACGGACGTACGTGAGATTCAATTCTTTGCGTGCGTTTCTTGCGCACGTAGACAGCTTCGCGCAATAGTTCCGCGAGATCACGAACAAGCGATAGCGGGCCGCGTGTGCGCAGACGGCTCGCATCGAAACACGGCGACAGGATTGAACAGGCTACCGCCATGTTCACATTTCCCGATAGATGGAGCTACGGGGTCCCTCTTGGCGTGCGTCGCGTACGTGTAGCTAAAAGCGTTTCAGATGGCGTGCACGTAAGGTACGTAGGCTTTTCACGTTTGCGTACGTGAAGCCTCTACGTACGTGTAACTAAAACTGTCTAATGCGGCCGCGCACGTGTGTGTCGTGTGGTCGAGCGGCTGGAATATGCTGCGTTTCATCGCCAGGGGGGCGCGCAACGCACTCTTTTCGACGCGCCGCCTATCCAGCGCTGGTTCCCCATTGGGTAACGACCGACCTCCGGTGGCGCATAGCTACGCGGCGAAGCCGGATTACAAGAGACGTGAGAGCGTTGCAGGGAAAACAGCACAAGGGGGCGCGAGACAAGGGGGCGCTTGTGAGTCATGCCCTCACAAGCTAAACGATACATCATTTTGCGTCAACCTTGTCAAGCACCGTGTCTTCGCAGCATAGACTCGAATAAGCGCTCTGAAATGGGTAACTGGTCCCCAAAATACGCGAAGCGAATGGACGTAAGCCTCTGTGTACCGATGCGCGTCATGGACTCTTTGGCGTGATTAGTGGTACCATGCAATACTCGACCCAAAAGGTGATTTTGTTTTCAGGAATTCTTGCTTCTTCGAAATTCGCCTTTACAGTGTTACAAGGCAGGGAGAGCATGTGCAAGGCGTACTTCAGGTTGCTGCTCACTCTTGGCACCTGCAATGGGTCGTCTACATACACATTGCGAAAGCGACCAGGAAAAACGTTCAGAACAGTAACAATCTTCTGAAACCCGCTGGGCGAGTTTTTCAAACCAAACGGAAGACGATTGTACTCACAAATGTCAAATGGAGTCACAGAGGTGGTGTATTGCTTGGTTATCTTTTAAAGTGGCATTTTCCAGAAGCCTTTGCCCACAATCTGTCCTGGAGAAACCGGTATATCCTCCTGTTTTGCCAATGACGCTGTCTACTGCAGGCACTGCATTCATGATGATGAAGCAACATTTGCTGGGCCCGAAATAAATCGGTGGTGCACGCAGGCACCAGACGGGGTGGTTCCCTAGTTACGGGGCCCATATGCTTCCAGCAGCTCCTGGCCCCTGTCCGTCAGTGCGAGCTGAATCGGTAGGGCGGGGCCGGATAACAAGGTCTCCCATCGCTCAGGCGCTGGGGATTGGGGGTGTTGGTGGGAAGGGGAGGAGGGGGGGTCTTGCGTTCTGTGCACTCTTCCAAGACGTGCGGCAGGGTGCCCTTCTCTCTTCTGCAAAAAGGACAGATGATATCGTATTCCGCAGGGTACATGCGGTTCATGAGAACGGGATGCGCAAGCGATCCCGCCTGCACTCGACGCAGGATCGTCTGTTGTTGCCTGGCGAGTTTGGGGTGCGGTTCTGGCAGTCTGCACCTTTCCTCTCGGTACATCTGGGTAATGTCCCGAAAGCTGGTAACCGGGTGCGGTAGCTCTCCCGGCTCGTGCTCGGCCCGGATTGACATTTCTCGGGCATGGTAGTCGGCGATGGTGTTGCCTGCTACCTGCGAGTGAGCCGGGACCCACATGAGCTCTATGGCTCTTCCCGGAGCTTGTGCTTGGCTAGAATGGCTCGGGCCGCGGAGGAGATTACCCCCCTGCGGAAGCTTCTGTAGGCTGTCTTTGAGTCGGTGACTACGGTGTCCACTCTCGGCTGTGCGAGTGCGAGAGCCACGGCCACTTCTTCGGCAACTGCGGGGTCTGTTGTCTTCAGGGACGCGCTGACGATCAGCCTGGCTTTTGATGTAACCACCACCGCTGCACGGTCACTGTGTTTTCGGAGCGTGGCGTCCGCGTAGAGGACCCTGGGGTTCTCTTCCAGCTTCCGGGCTAGGGCTTTAGCTCGCGCGGTGCGCCTCTCGTCGTCGTTGCCCGGCGTCATGTTCCGGGGAAGGGGTTTTGTCTGGATGATCGTTTTCCAGTCTTCCGTAAGGGCCGTCTTTATGGGTACTGGCTCGATCTGCCATCCTATTTTGCGTAGGAAGGCTCGTCCGTGTTCCGTGTGACTGAGCCGGATTCTCTGATTAGAGAGGCGGGCTTCGATGAGCTCCTCCACCGTGTTGTGGGCGCCCATGTCTAGCAGTTTTTGAGTGGACGAGTAAATGGGCATGCCCGGTGCTTGTTTCGTTGCCTTACGAAGCATCGTGTTTAGGGTGTCCCTATTCGCCTTCGTCAACTGGAGATACGGTGCGGAGTAGGTAACCCGCGACACGACGAACGCGCGTACCAGGCGCATGGCATCGCCCTCTTTAAGGCCTCGGTTTCTATTAGATACCCTCCGAATCATACCAAGTATCTGTTCGGTTGAAGTCTTGATCTTTGTGATGGCGGCCTGTGCCTTCCCGTCGCTCTGAAGTAGTAGGCCGAGAATCCTAATCTGCTGTGTTGGCTTGATGGTACTTCCGGCGATGGTGATAATCACGTTCGGCAGCAGCTCCTTGGATTTTCCCGGTTGGATCATGGGCAGCTGTGATTTCTGGGGAGCGCAGCTCAGTCCGAACGACTTTGCGTACTCGTGCACGGTCGTTGCCGCCCGCTGGAAGACTTCCTCCATCCAGGCATCGGATCCGGCTCGGGCCGTCCACACCGTAATATCGTCGGCGTAAAACGCGTGGTCCACGCCTTCAATTTGCGTAAGTAGATCGGGCAGGGGCAGCAGGGCCAGATTGAAGAGCAGGTTCGACAAGACCGATCCCTGAGGGGTGCCCCTATCGCCGAGTTCGACAGGGTCCGACTTCTCCTCCCCTATCCTGATGGTCGCCGTTCGGTTTGATAGAAAATCTTTTATGTAGCCAAATGTCTTTCGGCCACACCGGGTTTTGTTCAGATTCTGCAACACGCTCGCGTGGGACACGTTGTCAAACGCTCCCTTCAGGTCGAGAGCGAGTATCCCGCGCGGCGCGTGCCTCATTGCCGGCTTGACGACCAGTTCCTGAAGTTGGATCATCAGGTCTTGGGTGCTGAGATGTTGCCTGAAGCCGTACATCGTCTATGGCATCTGATCCGTTTCTTCGAGGTGCTTCTGCAGCCGGCGAAGGATCATGCGCTCCATCACCTTCCCCACGCAGGATGTGAGAGAGATGGGCCGCATGTTGTCTATCGTGAGGGCCTTGCCGGGCTTTGGAATGAAGCGGACCTCGGCGTCCTTCCATTCCTTCGGCAACTGCGTGCTCTCCCAGGCTTCGTTAATGTGCTCTAGGAGGCCGCTGGCCGCTTTACCGCTCATGTTACCGAGTAATTTGTAAGTTATGGCGTCCCTGCCGGGTGCACTTCTCTTGTTACAGTCATCTATCGCTGTCCACAGTTCCGTCATGGTAAACGGCCGGTCCAGTTCTTCGTTGTCGGGTCCTTCGTACCTCTCGGGCACCGGGTACGGGCCCTTCTCTGCCTTGAAGTACTTGGCCTTCAGGTCTTCCAGGAGCCTGCGGCCGTCTCCCTTGTACGTGTTCAATACTTTGGTGAGGTTGCGATTGGTCGCAGTTTTGCTACTCAGCGGGCCGATCAGATGCCTCAAGAGACACCACGTCTTCCACGTCGAGAGCTTGCACTGCAGGCCGTCGCAGGTCTTCAGCCAATTTTCCTTACATAGTTTGGCCGCGTGCTCGGCGATCTGTTTGCTCAAGACTGCTATGCGCTTGGCCAGCTTTCTGTTGTGTCTCTGACGTTTCCACTGCCGCGTTAACGAGTGTCGGGCCGCCCACAGGTGGGTCAGTCTGGCGTCCACGTACGGTGTCTGCGACGTCGTTGCGATTTCTTGGGTAAATTTATTGAGGGCCTTCTTCTGGTCCCTCACCCATTCGGTGTAGGTCCTTTGTGTTTCAGCTTGTCCCGATTCTTCCTCGGACGCCTCTTCTTGTTCTTGGGTAAACTTTCTCATCTTCGCGAGCCTCGGATTGTGATGCCGATCACGCTGTGGTCAGACCCCAGGTCCACTTCTTCTCTTCTCCAGGAGACGTCTAGCGTGCCTGATAACCACGACAGGTCTGGCGTGGTGTCCCTCGCGGTACTGTTGCCTCTTCTGGTGGTTACGTCCGGCTCATTGAGGAGGGCCATCTCGTGATCCTTCATTGCTTTGGCCAATGCTTTTCCTCTCTTAGACTGAAACTCATAGCCCCAAGTTGTGTGAGGGGCGTTAAAGTCGCCGAGGGTCAGGAGCGGTCTGGTCCCCGCCAACCCTTTCGCCTGGCTCACGATGCGGTCAAATTCGTACTGCCGTTGTGACGGCCGGCAGTACGCGCTCATTACAAATAAATTACCCGAGCTGCCAATTTCTCTCGCATGAATTCCGACCAGCGTGTGCTCGCACCCACTCTGCGCCGTGACATGTTGAGTCACATTTGAGTCACATGTTGAGTCACATGTTGAGCACTGCATTCAGCTGCCTGTGGGAGGTTTATCACTCTATAGTCAGCGTACAGTCTGAGGCTACCGTTTTCTTTTGGGGCCATGGTGACTGGCGATGCAAATGGCGACACAGGTGGATGGATGATATCAGCGTCTAATATTTTTTGAATTTCCGCTTTTAGTCCTATCTTCTTTTCTGTCGATACGTTGTACGTCTTTTTCTGGATTATAGTTGTATCCTGTAGTTAAAATGAAACTTCAGACTAGGTGGTAGCAGGAGCATAGCTTCCCGAGCAGAGCAATCTTTGGTTGAGTTTCTGAATACTGTCTCCAGTATTCGGCATTTAAATTCGATTTGCTTTAGTCATTGGTTTAGAATTATCTCCATTGGAGCTCACAGACAGTGTCGTCCCAAAGAATGCTTAGCCTCAACGATTTCATGTCCGGGCGAAAGACAAGGAAGTCGTATCTGACGCCGTCTATCACAAAGGCAAGGTGTTGCGCGTACCGCAAGTTGTATTTTGGCCTTAAGCTTATCTGCTCGCAGTGCTCCTTTTCGCGGCCATCGTAACTTCGTACAGGGACTGATCGGCCTGTGGATATGTCTTCTGCATTTCCTCTGCCTGTCTTGCGTATTCATTTTAAGCTCCACTGTAGACAGACAAGATTTCTCAGTTCATGTCCATTCCCTTCAGGTTGGATATGGAGTAACCTTGAAGGAATCAGTAAGATGGGGTCGTTTCATTTCGTTGAATACACTGAGGCTTTGGCGTCATCTGTCTTTTGGTCTCTTTGAACAGTGGGGAAGCCGAAATAAACAGTGACACAGTACCTGGTCCCATCGCTGAAATTGATCTATTTCGGAATATCTAGAGTAAGCCATTTTTCCACATACACAAAACTTTGCAGACATGCTCTAAGAAGCATAACTCATGCCACTTTCTCGCTACACCACTCAAGGATTATCGCGTGTTTAAGACCCAGCTTTGCACACATAACCACCCATTATAATTCGGTGCGGCTTCAAAAAAAAGTGACTCGCCATACCGGCCCTGCGAAAGCAGATATCCAGCGAAGATGTTGCAGAAGCACCAGTGCAACTGTTAAGGGGGCTATGCAATGCTTTATTGATATTTCGGGTGCTTGTCTTGAGCTTGTTCTTTATTAAAACGTATGCTGGTCTGTGTGTTGCATAGGAGATTTCAATGAATGTATGCACTGCTCGCTTCACTTTGCTGAGTGCTTGTAGCCTCTGCCTTACGGGGGTATGAGCCATTGCTCACGGGGCTATAAGGCATTGCATTTCTATTGCTTAGGGGAGTATGGACCATTGCTGATGATGATAGATGCTTGTTTTCAGCTTGTTCTTTATTGAAACGTATGTTGTTCTGTACGTTGTATGTGTGATTCCAATGAATGTACGCAGTGGGCGAGGGCGATGAGCCATTGCATTTTTGTTTGCTTAACGGGGTATGATCCTTTGCTGATCATGAAAATTTTACACCGAATCTACATATGGCTAGGATCCCGGCATAGAGTTTCTCACTATAACACCTAGAGGGAAATCTGGCGCCACCGTCTATGGGAGTTTCTTAAGGGGGCACCGCGCCGTCATGGGAATGACGGTATATGTGTCTGCGAGGCTCGTGTTGGCTGGTGTTGTACGAGGCTTCGTCTAAAACGTGCATATGGCTACACATATAACGCGTTCTCGAATTAAAATCTTAATAAAACGTTTCCATTCACGCATATTACATCTTTACTCACCTACAATGCATGACCAATCGAAGAAAAGCAAGAACAGGCGGCAAACTGTTTCAAAGCGAGCGCGAACCATGTCGTCTGTCCTCCAACTTTAGCGGCCCGCTGATACTTTTTACGTAAAATATAATCGTACACGCAATAACAAGTTCTCACAGTTAAACAAAACATGTTTTTGCGTAATAATAAAGCCAAAACAGCTTTTCACGTGCTGTTTTAGTAGAAAATGAATCATTGCGACTGACAGAACGGTGCTTGCCAAGCGCGTCTTCAAGGTGTCCTGTCTCTGCGAGAACGATGCCAATCCGAAGTCACAATATACCGGCATTCCCATGCATACGACAGCGCAGCAGCGCCAGATTTCCCTCTAGGTAGTGTAGTGAGAAACTCTATGATGCCGGGATTCTTTCGCTTCCGTCGCCAAAAAAGTATCATCATCAATCGCTCATACCCCTGTAAGCAAGCAAAAAATGCAATGGCTCGTAGCCCCGCTAGGCTACAAGCACTCACTATTGTTTCGCACTAAAACATTTGTTACAGTGAATGCGTCGTTACCACCATTTCAATGACGGTTGCTTCTTCTTTTGCATTTGCAGCATTCTTCCTGCAGTGCCGATTGCCACGTACAACTTCAGGTAGGTATAATAACCAAGAGCAAACACTGTCTGTACTTCGCAAAAATAGCATTAGGGCGATGATAAATAAATTCTAAGCGTTCGATAGATTCCTTATGGAGTGATAGACAAGCCTTTCTCCAGATTATGAGCGTCGCTTCGGTTCTCGAAGCTAAGAAGTACGCTCTGAACTTCTGAGACGTTGCTCCAGGGACATGGTGCTCGAGCGAAATTGCTTAGTAGAGCTTTACAAATGCTAATAATGGACAATAACAAAGTCGTAAAACAGGCGACAAGGGACAAGGAAGTGATGGGGCGAGTTGTAAATGTAAGTATCGGTAAGTTTTCGATGAGGCGTGTTTTTCAGATGGTATAATAGAGGCACAATCTCTTCATACCGGGTAGGCAGAGTAGTCAACCTTGGCTGGTGCGCTCTAGTCTGCTGCTGTATACTTGGCAAGAATAAATATACAGCAGAGCCGTGAACTTCTATGTTGCACTCCCATGTTGCTACATTTGCTGGGCAAGTTCCATGCATCCTAAATAAGCCTCGACTACAGGTCTTGCTCGTTAATACGCTTGTGCTGCCCGAAAATACGGTTTATATGCCTCTATGAAGCAGCTGGGATGGATAAAGTACCCTTGAGGTTGGTTGAGGAAAACCTTGATATTTTAATTCCCGTCTTATGCATGTTTTCTCGCTCTCTGCATAGTCCTTTGTTTCTGTGGCTCCTAAACACATGTTAAGTTCTACCTGTCCTTTAAGACGTGAATAGCTGTTTCCAAATACAGACCAATTTTCTTATATAGTGCTATAACAGACGTTTAGAAAACATTCTTTCGAGAAGTTACAGAAACTCTGAATAAGTAAACGTTCTTCAGCAGAATCAATTTAGACTTAATTATTCTAGTAATATCGTAGTTTCAAACTTACTTTAAAACACGAGCACTGTCTATCTAAGAAGCAAACACGCTCGTAGGGATAAGCTATTTAGTTTAAAAGGGTCGGAATTTGGAGGAGCTGGTTCGTATGGCTTTATTACAGGCAAAAGAGCGCGAGTAAAACGGGACACGAAAGAAACACAGGACAGGCGTCCACCCAAGTGCATGTCCCGTACTGTCCCGTACGATTTCACACAGTTATGTGACTCGACATTAACACATTTAAAGAAAAGAGACACCCCACACGAACACAATATACAAGAATTCCGTGCTCTTCACGAAAAATATCAAAATAAGATGGCATTCTACACTGATGGCTCTAGAACAAAAGAACACGTGGTGCAGGGGCCGCAACAGACAATTGGTGAACAAGTATTCGTCTACAAAAACGTGCCTCTGTTTACACTGCTGAAGTTTATGCTGTATGGGTTGTAGTTAAAAAGATTATCACTGGCAAACATCTAAAAACGCAGCCATATACACTGATTCCTTAAGTACACTAAAGGTTCTACATCTGAAATCTGAGTGTGAACACCTGGTAGGGGATGCACTAACATGGTCGCGCTTAACAAATACGGGAGATCAAGGGCCAGACTCCACTTCGGTTCCGTCTCCGAACCGTTCCTTATCGGAGTGACGTCCAAATGAGGACAGCGAAGTACGCGAGGAGAAAAAGGAGAAGCCAACAGCCAATCGGCGAGTGCCCCACCTCGCGGGAGCCCGGCCCACGACTGCCTGGCTTTTTCGGGGGTACTAAATAATGGGTTGCTTTAAAAAGAAATCAAATATTACAAATAAATGGCAATTGATATCGCTTAATAAGAAGTCGCAGTACGTGCAAGAGAGCGCAGTGAAGAACTATTTTGATGTTTCTTTCGGTACATCCCTATTACAAAACGCAGTGCCACTAGGACCCAGTGCGCCAGATTATGGGCCCAGTGCCACGCGCTGGATGCTGGGCCGGCGCGGCACACTGGGAGGCACAGGCTACTCGTGCGAAAAACGGCTCTAGCGCGTTAAGTGCCCGGACACTGTATACATTTTTTTAAATACAGAAAGCAACGAAGAGCGCTTTAGTGAAATAAAAAAGGGAGAAAGAATAACGTAAAAATAAAACTGCTCCAGCCGGGATTCGATGGCCCGACCTACAGATACCAAGCCCGGCACTTTACCTCTATATACGTCACGCCAGAACTTTCTTTTCTTTCTTTCTTTCTTTCATGGTATTTATTACAGTAGCAACAACCCGATATTCACCAGTTGTGCATAGTCAGAGAAGGGAGAGCACAATGAAAGTCACACAAAGAAAAGGCATTGTTCATACTGTGGGTAGAAATGTTGGTTTCACTCTAGAAGGGTGGTAAGGATAGGCACCTCACCAAAATGGGATACCAGTCCGGCTGTGTACCAAGTCCATCCTAAACCTGCTTTAAGTGTAGTGTGATTTGGATGAAATGTACCCTTGTAGGTACAACCGTTTCGGCGTTTCGGTCCATCATTCGCGTTTTCCACAAACTGTGCATTCCGATGCGAAAAAACATATCGAAAGGTGCACTATTATCAGAGGTCGGCAGCAGGCATCGCCCAGTATGAGCGTTAATCTCAAAGTCTCTTTTTAAAGTCCGTTGGAGGACATCCCAAAATAGTATGGCGTCGGTGCAGCTAATAAAACAATGTTCAATCGTCTCTGGCACGTCACAAAGGCGACAGTTAACAGAAGAGACAAAGATACCGTTTTTCTGTAGCCATGTTTTTACTGGTGTGGTTTCATTATGGAGTTTATAAAAGAATGTTTTGCAGCAAGGGGATGTCTACCTTTTACGAACTCGCTTTAGTACATCGTGACCTGGCCATTGAATGTATAGTGATCGGTAAAATGGAAGCGGAAATAGCATGGACAATAAATCTTTGTATAACGTTTTACGCGACACAGAGTACAAGTATTCAGTGGACAACTGAACTGTCAGGAAACGAACAGCCAAGTAAACTTCTTGCATGAACCCCCACAAGCATAAACGCGAAGGAAAATTGGAAGAAACAATTAAATCGGGTAACGCGTTAACAAGTGTGACTTGCATGAATGACCGAATTATAGGATGTGATGTATCGCGAAAAAAGTAGAAACGAGACACTATTTGCCGCACATAAAGATGTACTAAACCCAGCCCACCTTCACTACCGGGCCTAAACATATTGTCTCGCCTCATGGGCTCAAAAGTTGAAGACCATACGAAGGTTGCAAAGATTCGGTGAAAGCGTTGGATGTAGAGCCTGGCACAATGAATAACTTGCAATACATAGTAAATTTTTGTTGCCAAAAACTTATTGCAGGCCTCGGCTTTCCCAAAAATAGAAAGTCGGTGTGGAACGAATGTCTGGGCGTAACTTTGCAGCGCCGAAACCCGTTTTTTCCAATAGTGTGCGCTTAATTAATATGCGTCTAGCGGCACGCCAAGATACTTTGGCGGTACACCGGTCCACTTAACGCGTGCAAACAGTTCTGGTGTATAGCACCATGAGCCAAACCATTAGCCTAAGCTTTTTGCGGAGTTCATTCGTGCTCCCCATACGCTGCCAAATTCCTCTATTGTTTATACTACCTTTTCAACACTGGACTTATCCGTGCAGAATAACGCTAAATCATCTGCATAAGCTAAGACTTCTACTTCATTACCCACTATATTGAAGCCATGGATGTAACTCAACTGAATTACGCTTAAGCATAGCGGTTCAAGATAAAGGGCGAACAGTAATGGGGACATCGGGCATCCTTATTTTAATGAAGAGCAAATGGAAACGGGTTTACAGAGTTGGCTATTAATAACTAAAGGAGTAGTACACCACGTATAGCAAAGCTTAACGCCTTTAAGCACAACGGAGCCAACATTGGCATGCTCCAGAAGAGAAAATAAATAGGAGTGACTGACACGATCCAAAGCTTTAGCAAGGTCTACCTGGAGCATTGCAAGCTGCTCAATGGAACCGTAACAGTATTGAAGAAGTGCACGGGCGATATGTATGTTGGTTTGAATGGATCGGCCCCTAATTCCACACGTCTCATGGGAACCAATGAGAATTGACATCGCAAATTGCAATCTATTCGATAAAACTTTTGCAAAAATTTTATAATCCACGTTTGACAATGTGATTGGTCGGTAGCTTTCAACAGAACGCAGTTTCTCTTTATCTGATCTCTTGGGAATGAAAACTGTGAGGGTTTAGCAAAAAGATTGCAGAAGGGCGTTTGCCTCTAAATTTGTAATAAAAACGTCCAATAATATGGGACTGATAATTGATTTTAAAGCTTTGTAAAATTCACAGGAAAGTCCATCAGGGCCGGGTGTTTTCGACAGAGGCAGCTGATCAATAGCTAACTCAATTTCTTGTATCGTAAGGGTATCACTAATGAATGCACAGTCATCATCCTGCAAAGCTTTTACAAGAGACACAAAACTCTCTAAGACTTTTGCATCGTGATCATCGGGCCGGGCACGAAACAACACACTGTAGTAAGTTTCGAACTTTGAAATTATGTCACTCGTATTTGTTAGAAGACTACCTTCAGAATATATTTCCTGAATTAATTTGGAAACAGCGTGACGTCGCTCGTCAAGTAAAGCTTGACGTGTTGGTTGCTCAGACTGCAGAGCACGCCTATACCGAGATCGAACTCGCGCACCTCTGTAACGCAGTGCATCATACTTTTGTAACTCACATTTAAGATTTTCTATCTCAACAATATAAGTGCCTGGCATTTCGCATTCCATCTGATAAAGGTTGTATAGGCTCTTAAGAAGCATTTTCTCTTCATTTTTTCTATAGAATGCTTTCTGCGATCCAATTTCTATGGCCACTTTGCGAACGTCTTGTTCAAAGAGTTCCCAAGCTGTAAATAACGGCAAGTCAGTAGAAAGAAAGTTTTTTAGGGCCATGCGCACGTGATTAATAAATTCCTGATCATTTAAGAGCTCAGAGTGAAGCTTCCAGAGTGTCCACTGTGGTCGGAAATTGGTTACAAATTTCTCACCAATCTTTGCGATAACCATGCAATGATCAGAGAAGGAAACTGGGATAGTAATACAAGACACTCCTCGGGAGAGGAGTGATGAAGAAACATAAATTCGACCAAGGCGGGCGTAAGAGCGACCTTGAATTTGTGTATAAGAGCGAGCTCCCTGTCCCGACACTCCTATGTCAATTAGCCCTGCATTTTCTATTACGTTAGACAAAACTTCATCACTCCTGTCCCGCTGAGTTTTAATGCCGCTTCGATCGCTCGGATCACATAGACAATTGAAATCTACCATTAACACGGCCTTACGATCACAGTCTATTAGACTACGCACAGTATCAAATAAGAGAATTCGTTTTGCAGCTTCATTAAATGCATAGACGTTGACTATTCGCCATGGCACACCCTGCAACACAAAATCACAACATATATATCGCCCTTCAATGTCAACATGGTAGCTAAATGCTGAACAAAGTAGGCTCTTTTTCAGAAACAAGAAACAGCCCGCGGGTAAACCAAGAGCGTGGGAAACGCAGACATTATATTCAGAGAGAAAAGGTCGCAAAGCCCTTTCTGTCTCGTCATCACTCTCAATCTTCGTCTTCTGCACGGCGACGAAGTCGAGGCGCTTTCTAGACAAAAGCCGGCAAAGCTGCGCCTGTTTCTGCAAAGACCTAAGGCCTCGTACGTTCAAAGTTGCGAAGAGAAGTTGCTGGGACAGCGCCATGGTGACTACCCACTATTTAGACTTATTTGTCTATGCAGTCGGTCCTAGAGTGTAACATTGAGGCTCCGTCCGCACCCTCACCAGGCCTCCTGGACCGTGATCGCCGGCACTTTCCATAGTGTGTCGATGTTTTCCCGTGACGTGCTTTTCTTATGGTACTGGCCGTCTCGCTGTCCGTGCTTGATTCTGATCTATTAGACGCACGGCGCTTCGGAATTGACGTATCCGCGCTACCTCGTCTGTCCTCTGTCAGCATGGCGCACGTGTTGAGATGCTTCGGTTTAGCAGATGAGTCATCAGCGGCTGCCTCATTCGCTGGATGGGCAGCAACTGACTGCGTGGTAACGGGTGCTTCTTTTTCTTCGCTACTTTCCTTTTCCACGGGCAGTTCTGCGATGCCATTATCTTTGACATCTAGAGGGGCCTTACTGGCACAGCTGGTATGCGCGGAAGAGGGAACGTCTCCAGTCGCGTCGAGAACCTCAGTATTATCCATTATGTGATCCTGCAAGCTTTCGTCCGGAGGCCTTGTTCTGTGTCGTAACTTGTCGGCGTATGTCAGAAAACATTCTTCAGCTGTGTGGCCAAAGCGTCAACAGGCTTCACAACGTGGGGTTCTGCAGTTTCGACGAATGTGGCCAACCTTGTTAAAGCGGAGACAAAGCGGGGGCCGGCCCGGAATCCATACAAGGCTCTGCACTCCACAAACATGTAGCTGATGTGGAAAGTCCCCCACGCCGACTCCATCGGCAAGAGTTAACAACACGTCACGATTTAGGGTACGCATTTGTTCCATTTCCGATACTCTCCAGCTTTTTGCTGATATAGACTTCACTTTCCCGTAAGCCTGGAGCGCATCTCGAATGTAATCGTCTTCCAAACGCTCAGGAAGCCATAAAAGCTTTATTTTTACTTCCGTAGGCTCGGGCTCAATAACGATGCAGCGTCTACCTTTTACGGATTATTCTCCGCACGTGACTAGCTTGGATTTTGTGATTGGTGATTTGAACGTCACTATCCACACGTGCAACATCTGAGATTGAGCGATGCAACTTATTTCCTACAGGTCAACAACGTTCTGAAGGGCGTCTCTGAAGTCTTGGGCTCTGTACGGTCGACCACTTGAGTCAGCATGCAGGAAAACGGAGTCCACGACCAGCTTACCGGTAGGAAGACGAGGTAGCACAACACGGCAGTCATTGCTGCTGGCTGAAGCCTGAGCAGCACCTCGGTCAGGGGCCGATAAATCATTTGGAGCGGAGAACATGAAAAAAGTGACCGTTCGGTACGCCGTCTTCTTCTTTCTCCCTACGCCACGCCAGAAGACCAGCATGAATGGATAATTTGCCATATCAAAATTTAGAAGCAATTTTAGTTTCGCAAAGCTACGTCTCGCACAGACATGGTAGATGCGCTATCGCCCAGCAACTAAAGCTCACGCCTGTACTACAAAGAAAAATTTGCTGTTCGTATTGAGTAGCATGCTCGCAAGTGCCAGAACATTGATTTTCACTTGCGATTGGTATTTTAGCTTCGAAAAAAGTCCTAAATGAAACGCCAACCGGGGCGCTGTTTGGGCTGCTACTGCCGATTTCGATAGCCGCGTTTTGTTCTTCACGCGATGGATATGCAACGTTTTCTTAGTTCAGTGATGCCTTTCAGTCAACACTTCTGTCTAGTCATATATCTTCGTCGAAGAAGCACAGACTAGTGCTAGGAGCCTTCGGCGATACCACATATACCTGTGTTTATGACGCGTCACATCGGTGGTCATCGCTTCTTGTGCTGGCACTGTAGACATGAAAAAATTTTTATTTAAGAACACCGGTGCGAAAGATGAAATATACAGTGATTTATCCTTGTTAGACTTCTTGATTCCTGAGCGTAGACGCGCCGATAGCGTGAGGACAGGCTCGGCGGATACGCTAGGCCTAAGCTTCGGTGGGGACCGATCTCGGCGCGGGTAGCTGGCGAAAGCTAAAATGTGTGTATTCGAGCATCAGAACGTTTTTTAGTATAATAGGGAAAGTGGAAGCGCATGAATCACCTCAGCTTTGTTATCGGTGCGATAATATCAGTCAACGATAGGCTTCGAAATCGGGGCCCGTTCGCGCGTGTCTCAACGACTTCTGCATTTCATCTCCACTCCACAACACTGTGACAACGGCGACAACTCCCAGTCATATGTTACGTGCGAACTACTAAAAAACGCGGCGTCCTCAAGGTTTCCGTGGTTTCGTTCAAGAATTTAGCTATCCGACCAGTCAAAAGGGAAAGCGAAAAACCAAAACAAAACGAAAATGATCTTCAGTGTGAAATGTCCATGAATAAACAGGGCAGCTCACGCACCTTTATTCCAGGCTGCGACACGAAACAGCATTTTATGACCCCAAGATATAGCGTTCATGCGATGGAATTGTATAAAGCATTTATTATTCAGCAGCGCTCGTCCTTGCGTACTGGAACCAGCACGGCACAAGCACAACCAGCGCAGTTTCCAGTACGAACCGGCGAACTGCAGCGAGAACCAGCGCCTGTACGGCACAAACTACTCCGCCCCAGCGTCATGGCAGTGGAACCAGCGTCTCTTCCAGTGTGACCCAGCTCTTATCCAGCGCTCTCCCTGGTGTCCCAGTGAGTCCCAACGAGCGCCAGCGTACCCAGTGCGACCCAGTGCCAAAAAAATGCTGGTTTCACACTGGAAGACGCTGGCTTTTGCAGTAGGGATGTTTCTCTTTTCTGTCGGTAGATGGCGTCGCATACGCGCGTTTCGTCTGCGTTTGGTTCCATTTCTGACAAGAAGACTCGCAATGGCAGAAGCAGCGACTCGCCGGCCTCTTGGCGCCCATGTTTCGCCGCGACAGCGTACTTTGCTGGTAGAGTTCATGGAGCAACACCCGTGGCTCTGCCAATTCTGCCACTGCCTGCTGCTTTTCCGCTGGCGTGGTCGGAAAGGTTACCCACCATTTTTTGCTTGCCTACGCGAGTTATAGCTACCGCTATTGCGCTCATGCAGCGGCTCATCGAGGATTGCGAGAATTGGATGGTCACTTCACTGCCGACAGACGTCTGAAAGCTCCCGGTCACAAGAAACCGAAGCGCACAGAGAACTTTTGCTTCTGTCGGCAGTCCGGTCGGCCCCTTCGTCCCAATTTCGCCCTCAATATCAGCACACAGCCTACGCACAAGCGCCTTACTCATCCTGAAATGGCGGCGAAAATCCTCCTCCGGCAGATCGAAGGCATCTTCCTTGTTTCTAGGTCTTCTCTGGCCAGTGCGGCCGCAAAGAGCCGCTAAAACATACGGAGTCATGGGCGCCGCCATGTTTGTTTACAAGCGTGCAGCAGCGGTTCCCGCGAAGTTGAGCTACTCGCCGCGGTTCTTGTGACAGTGTACTAGAACTCTTCTAATAGACTGTAGTTTTTGTGCCGGCAAGCGAAACGGTTCCTTTCGGCGCTGTGGCCACGCCCCGTGACGTAGACGAAGACCGCGGAGCTGCCTCCGGAAGTTTTTCGTCACGCCGGACGTGACGACGGTAGGCCAATGAGAGGAGGCGAAAGAAACTGGTTCTCGACCGGAACCGCAGTGGGATCTGGCCCCAATTCGTTTCTGCTGGGTACCAATTCATGTTGGGATGCTGGGTAACGACAGCTGATAGATGTGCATCGATGGCAACATACAAAGACATAATAAAGACAGCACTTCCATATAAAGAGAGTATCCGTGCCATTAGTAAGGCTTTAACGTCAAATTGGCAACACGAATGGGACCATTGAACAGACAACAAGCTACATCTCGCTGAACCCATATAGGGTGCGTGGAAGGCGTGTAACCACCAGGAGCGCTTGTTTGAAGTAGTTCTATGCCTATTTCGCATTGGGCACACACACTTCACACACAATTGTTTATTTACAAAAGAAGATGTACCAACATGCCAAGAATACCAAGAACCACTAACAGTCATGCATATATTACTCCCATGCACACATATTGAAGTACAAAGACGAAACCCTTTGCACAACCTATATCAACTGCACATGCCTTTACATCCTGCTTTCATTTTAGAAGATGATTGGATAGTCCCATTACCTGAAGTGCGTAAATTCCTAGATTACACTGGTATATTACACAAAATATAGATCAACACAGCCTTTCTCCTATTAAATAGTATTATAAAACACCTCGTGTATGGCGCAGCATAGCCTTAGCCACTTTTGCAACACTAAACCACATTTACCTACTAACTTTGATTAAATCGACTGTTATTCCATCTTCTCCTGCCGCTCTTGCTCGTTTCACGTCTTGCAAGACCCTTCTGACCTCATGGCTAGTTGTAGGAGGAGTTTCTTTATCCTGTTAATTACGCTTTTTATTGGAGGTATCGTGACTCATTTAGGTATTGTACAGGTCAATATAGAATTCTTCCATTTTTTTACTGTATCGTCGAGATTGCTGATGATATTATAATTACCTTGCTTATCTTTAGTGCATAAATCTCGGTTTGTCCTTTGCCAAGTTTCTTTCTCACTGATTTCAGGCTGCGTCAATTTTTACAGCTTCTTCAGTCTTTCTCACGTCATAGTTTCGAATATCACCTATTTTCGCCTTGTTGATCAGCTTTGACAGTTCCGCGAATTCTCTTCAGTTGGACACTTTCATTCTTTTTCATTCCTTTATTAGGTCCTTTGTTAATTGGGAGGGCTTGCCTACTGGTCACCTTGGTGCCTTGCCTCCCACTTCAATTGCTGCCCATGAAGCCAGCCTAGTTACAGTTTCATTCATTACCTCTGTGCTACCTTCATCTCTCTGTTCTGCAGCTGCATATTTGTTCGGAAGTACCAGCCTGAATTTCTCTGCTTTTACCCTTACTGCCTCTTGGTTGACCTGTTTCTTCGTGGTCAATTTTGCTTTTTCCCTCTTCAAATTGAGGTGAATCCCAGCCCTCACTATCCTATGATCACTGCATTTTACCGTACCTATCAGTTCTGCATCCTGCAAGTGAAACATCAATATTTTATTTGTAGTAAACGACAATGCATCCGTGGTACATCTAGCGTCAACATGTGTTCTCTACCGCACAAAGTGGTTTCACGGGTAAGCTCGCGCGTAAGCAGAAGATAGAAATGATCGCTTTGCACTGAGAAACAACGCAATAAATTTGTCGATTGTGTATATGGCATAGCATACATGGTTCACTTCTGTGGCGGTAAAATTCATGTGGAACAGTCTGAAAGATGCGTCGATGAATGCCTCTGACAACACCACGTTTTGTTAAAAGCTTCAAAGTCTTCGCACCTTGCTGGCCGTTGTAAACACTGCAATTGCTATATCCGGTTTTCAAAGAAACAGAACATTTCCGACATCAAGATCAACTAACTCCTGAGCTCTTCGAATCATGTTGTTACGAAGGTAATGTAGGGTAGAGCCAGGTCCCAGTCACGGTGGTCGTCTGAAGTGTATTTAGACAGCATGTCTGTAAGGGTGCGGTTCAAACGCTCAGTGAGGCCGTTCGTTTGAGGGTGATAGGAGCTAGTAAATTTATGCTGAATGGAGCAGGCCCGCATGAGTTTCCATTACGAACCAGCGAACTGCAGCGAGAACCAGTGCCTGTACAGCACAAACTACTGCACCCCAGCGTCATGGCAGTGGAACCAGCGCCAAAAACGTACGGCCACGGTCTGTTAGCAATCGACGCGGAGCACCATGCATCAAAATGATATCATGGAGAAGGAAATCCGCAACGTCAGTTGCGCAACTGGTCGGAAGAGCGCGGGTTACGGCGTAGCGGGTCGCGTAGTCAGCCGCGACTGCAACCCATTTGCATCCTGATGTAGATTCCGGAAATGGGCCGAGAAGGTCTAAGCCAACACGATGGAAGGGCTCGGCAGGGATGTCGAGCGGCTGCAGTTAACCAGCGGGGGGCTGGGAAGGCTTCTTGCGTCGTTGGCAAAGTTCACAAGCGGCGACGTAACGTCGTACGGAACGGGCAAGGCCCGGCCAGAAAAAACGGCGACGAACAGGGTCATAGGTTCGAGATACGCCGAGGTTTCCTGCCGTTGGTGCGTCGTGGAGCTCTTCTAGAACGGTTGAGCGGAGGTGTTTAGGTATGACAAGTAGGAACTCAGAGCCGTCCGGAGGAAGGTTACGATGGTACAGAGTACCGTCGCGGAGGACGAAGAGGCGTAGAGTGGCGTCGGCCGGAGAGTGTTCAAAATGGTTGATGAGTCCTCTGATGTTGGCGTCACGGCGTTGCTCGTCGGCGAAATGAAGCAGCTGCGACGCAGAGAATACACGAGTAGCACTGGTAATATTGGAGGAGTCAGGGTCGTCAACAAGGTAACGCGACAGGCGGTCAGCGTCTTGGTGCAGGCGGCCAGACTTGTAGACCACAGAATACGAAAATTCTTGTAGTCTCAAAGCCCATCGACAAAGCCGGCCTGTAGGATCTTTTAGGGATGAGAGCCAGCAGAGAGCATGATGGTCAGTGACTACGGAAAAAGGGCGACCGTAGAGGTAAGGACGGGACTTCGCAACCACCCAGACTACAGCAAGGCATTCTCGTTCCGTAATGGAATAGTTGCGCTCCGATGGTGTGAGGAGGCGGCTCGCATAAGCAATAACGCGATCCTGGCCACGCTGACGCTGGGCTAAGACGGCACCTACGCATTGACCGCTGGCAGCTGTACGCAATTCTGTAGGGTCATCATGGTCGAAGTGGGCGAGAATGGGTGGCGAGGAGGGAAGAATGACGAGACGAGAGAAGGCGGCGGCTTCTGCAGTACCCCACGAGAATTGTACGCCTTTCTTCAAAATATTAGCGAGGGGTCTAGCAATTGCATCAAAATATTGAACAAAACGACGAAAGTACGAGCATTGCCCGACAAAACTTCTAACGTCTTCAAACGCTAAACACCGGCTGCACAATATCCCACAAATGGTTGATGTAGCTTGAAACAGACGTGGTAAAGTTAGGGGCCCACTGTTCTAGAAATGTAGTTGAGTAGGCCTTGTTGCTGGGTGAGTTGGTTGAGATTTTATGAATGCATTGGTGCGCCAATAGGAACATAAAAGACAGAGGAGGGCAAGTAAAATACGACAGGTCGAGCGCTGAACACCGACTGCACAATGTCACAGAAATGGTTGATGTAGCTTCAAGCAGACGTGGTAAAGAAGGGGCCCACTGTGCTATAAATGTAGTTGAGTAGACCTTGTTGTAGGGTGAGTTGGTTGAGATCTATTGAATGCATTGTTGCACCAATAGGAAAATAAAAGACACAGGAAGGCAAGTAAGAAACGACAGGTCGAGCGCTGAACACTGACTGAACAATATCACACAAATGGTTAATGAAGCTTGAAGCAGACATGGTAGCTTCAAGCAGCCAAGCAGACTTTTGGCGCAAAAATGTATTCATTAGATCTCAACCAACTCACCCAGCAGCACGTTCTACTCAACTATATTTCTAGTACACTGGGCCCCTTCTTTATCATGTATGCTTCAAGGAACGTAAAGCATTTTTGTCCTATTGTTCAGTCAGTGTTTTAAGCTCGACCTGTCGTTCCTTTCTTGCCCTCCAAAGTCTTTATTTTCTTTTTGGCGCAACAATGTATTCAATAGATCTAAACTAACTCGCCCAGCAACAAATTGTACTTGTCTATCTAACTTGTACCACAACCTATGCCTGTAACGGATCCGGTCGCGTCAAAATTTCATGTTTTTTTCTACCAATACTCTAAACGCCTTTTGCTTATCTCGACTGTTGTTGAGGCTTCGGTCCACTTTAAATCTAAGTTCTTCTAGAAGGCATACGTTAACTACGAGTCTCTCTGGGTGAATGCTTTCGCATTCAATTGGGACGTATTGAGGTGTCTCTGGATTTTTCCTGCAGCATACACATGCCTAATCCATTGCGAATATTTGCTCCGGCATATTTTTGTCCTTTGTTGATCAGCTCGAGGCTCAAGTAGCAAGACAGTGCCCTTTATGTCACCTTACAGAATTTCCCTTTTAATTTCTTTTCTTCTCAATATGGCAAATCTCCACGCTCTTTTTTGTTTGCATTGTTTACGTAGAATGCACTGCCTGTGTTTCTCACTTTCTTCCTGATGACTTCTGGTTATCGATTTACACTTCCAATTATTCTTGTATTGGTTGCCAACTTTCATTAACTCTTCTACCATTCTGGTTGACGTTTTTCAGGCACAGATACTTGTGCACTTTGGGCAGCTGTTTATTTTGATGCAGGCTCCTCTTTCTCCAAAGCAAATATTGCTTAGCGCTTGTCTGATTTCAACAGAGGCCTAACCCATGTAACCCTTCACTGCTCCTTTGTGGTTTTGCCATGCGCTCCCCAAGCCAACTGGCTAGCCGATATTTGGTTCCTGTCCAGCCCCGACAAGATAGCCGATTCTAAACGCAGAATGACACTTGCGAACGTTATCACTGGTACTATTAATCTTTTCCAGATTCCACGCACCACTTCATATTTATTGTGCCCCAGAATTCTCTGTTTTATTGTTTCTGCATTCCGCTTCTAATTTTTTCCTTCGAATTATTATTTCTTTCACGCTGACATGGGTAGGCGCCACAGCTTCGCAGTCGACTCATCGCACTAGGCAGGGGTCACTCAGTCTGTGCTGGTTTTCAATGAACCGCTTTCACGGTCACTAAGTACGGGCCGGTAGGTGTGTGCCGCTCTTTAATGAACGTCGGTCACGCCAACTTGGCTAGCTAGGCATGTGCCACTGGGAATGCGTCGCAGTGAGGTAAAACATCCGTTAAATTGGTTCGTTGCTGAGCGGAATTGAGCCCACGTCGCAAGCCTTTCTCAAGGACAGAAACCCGACGCATTAGCAGGCTGCGCCACCAATGGAGTGAGTAGGATCACTTTTTTATTGTCTTTCATGACAACGCTTTAACCAACCGCACCACGAATACACTGGGTATGTGTCGCTTTTAAATGAGCCTCTCCACAACTTTGGCCACTGAATATGTGTCACTGCGTGCCCGGCAAACCAAGGAACAATTTTCAGCGCTCGCAGCAATCGGTGCACCACCATTCTCGTCTCAAAGGGTTCGGGCGATCTTCACGGCAGTGCCAATAGATGGCGCAGCGTGTCCAGAAAAAAAAAAAAGCAAGCAGGCTAGGTGGCTGTTTGTCACCGCCCCGTTTGAAAGGAGATGCGAATAAATCTTCATCATCATCACCGAAACGTGATAGAGGCGCTCGGTGGCCGCATAACGCGTTTCTCAGCGTTCTCACGCACCGGCCCGCCACAGATTTCGAAGGCCAGGCTTCGCGGCTGCGGCACTCGACGGCGACGAGTGCTCTTAGAGAAGCGCGAAAGAGGAGTTCCACTGCAGCACAGGCCTCAAACACAGCTCATAGATAACTCCGCCTTTCGATGGGGCGAAATACGAAAACATCCGCGTGCCTAAATTTAGGTGCACGTTAAAGATCTGCAGGTGGTTGAAATTTCCGGAGTTCTCCAACACGGCGTGCATCATAATCATATTGTGGTTTTTGTGCGTAAAGCCCCATAATTTAATTAATACATAACTAATTTCTACCGTGGCTATATGCTGTGTTGCTGTAATGTAACGGTGTAGGGACGGCGAATTACACCATGTCAAAGCTGTGAGTTACCGATTAGCTTCTTTAATGGACGAAGTTGTGCCCAGCAAAAGAAATAACACTCTGTCATTGTGACAATGGCGAACAAAATCGGTGATCATCAAAAGCCTTTGCGGGCGAAGCACGGCAGCTTTTATGCATGATCCGTCCAAGGTGCCAGCGTAATCGCTGATGCCCGCTGCCTTTCCAGAAAGTGCTGCACAATTCTTGTCACGCATGCAACCTCATTGAAAAGGTGCGGCGAAAACATACGCAACAGATAGGATCAACAATAATATTCCACTAAGTTGATGATAATGCCGGCACGACTTGCGATAACACCGAGTTCTAAGCGTGTAAACCCGCAGAAAGGATGAATAAGCAGACGTGCGAATATTGAATAATTGCTAACGCATTGCAGTCGACAGTCAATGCGAGGTGTGTTTTGCCGCAATTTTTTTTACTTGCAACTCTTTAGGTAAAAAGCTAACAAATATTGCTACGATGACATAACATAACTAGGAGTGGACACGGGAACAGCGCTTGTGGCACCACGCCTAATCGCCTTGTTTTCACTATGCATGTCTTGCTTTTTATCATCTTCGGATGGTCGTCCTGCTTATCCCGTGAACCCGCACCGTGCCCTTTACTTGTGCCAGCCTCAGGCATGAACGAAGCCTATTTCAGCGATACGCCAGCCGCGATACCGACCTATTCGCTCGACGTTTCCTTCGGCCTCCCAGCCACATCGACACAGCCATCACCAGGAGAGGCTGATTTAAGCTGCCGACCCATCGACCTACACTTCAGTGGACACGGGAACAGCGCTTGTGGCACCACGCCTAATCGCCTTGTTTTCACTATGCAGGTCTTGCTTTTTATCATCTTCGGATGGTCGTCCTGCTTATCCCGTGAACCCGCACCGTGCCCTTTACTTGTGCCAGCCTCAGGCATGAACAAAGCCTATTTCAGCGATACGCCAGCCGCGATACCGACCTATTCGCTCGACGTTTCCTTCGGCCTCCCAGCCACATCGACACAGCCATCACCAGGAGAGGCTGATTTAAGCCGCCGACCCATCGACCTACACTTCAGTGGACACGGGAACAGCGCTTGTGGCACCACGCCTGATCGCCTTGTTTTCACTATGCAGGTCTTGCTTTTTATCATCTTCGGATGGTCGTCCTGCTTATCCCGTGAACCCGCACCGTGCCATTTACTTGTGCCAGCCTCAGGCATGAACGAAGCCTATTTCAGCGATACGCCAGCCGCGATACCGACCTATTCGCTCGACGTTTCCTTCGGCCTCCCAGCCACATCGACACAGCCATCACCAGGAGAGGCTGATTTAAGCTGCCGACCCATCGACCTACACTTCAGTGGACACGGGAACAGCGCTTGTGGCACCACGCCTAATCGCCTTGTTTTCACTATGCATGTCTTGCTTTTTATCATCTTCGGATGGTCGTCCTGCTTATCCCGTGAACCCGCACCGTGCCCTTTACTTGTGCCAGCCTCAGGCATGAACGAAGCCTATTTCAGCGATACGCCAGCAGCGATACCGACCTATTCGCTCGACGTTTCCTTGGGCCTCCCAGCCACATCGACACAGCCATCACCAGGAGAGGCTGATTTAAGCCGCCGACCCATCGACCTACACTTCAGTGGACACGGGAACAGCGCTTGTGGCACCACGCCTAATTGCCTTGTTTTCACTATGCATGTCTTGCTTTTTATCATCTTCGGATGGTCGTCCTGCTTATCCCGTGAACCCGCACCGTGCCCTTTACTTGTGCCAGCCTCAGGCATGAACGAAGCCTATTTCAGCGATACGCCAGCCGCGATACCGACCTATTCGCTCGACGTTTCCTTCGGCCTCCCAGCCACATCGACACAGCCATCACCAGGAGAGGCTGATTTAAGCCGCCGACCCATCGACCTACACTTCAGTGGACACGGGAACAGCGCTTGTGGCACCACGCCTAATCGCCTTGTTTTCACTATGCATGTCTTGCTTTTTATCATCTTCGGATGGTCGTCCTGCTTATCCCGTGAACCCGCACCGTGCCCTTTACTTGTGCCAGCCTCAGGCATGAACGAAGCCTATTTCAGCGATACGCCAGCCGCGATACCGACCTATTCGCTCGACGTTTCCTTCGGCCTCCCAGCCACATCGACACAGCCATCACCAGGAGAGGCTGATTTAAGCCGCCGACCCATCGACCTACACTTCAGTGGACACGGGAACAGCGCTTGTGGCACCACGCCTAATCGCCTTGTTTTCACTATGCATGTCTTGCCTTTTATCATCTTCGGATGGTCGTCCTGCTTATCCCGTGAACCCGCACCGTGCCCTTTACTTGTGCCAGCCTCAGGCGTGAACGAAGCCTATTTCAGCGATACGCCATTCGCGATACCGACCTATTCGCTCGACGTTTCCTTCGGCCTCCCAGCCACATCGACACAGCCATCACCAGGAGAGGCTGATTTAAGCTGCCGACCCATCGACCTACACTTTAGTGGACACGGGAACAGCGCTTGTGGCACCACGCCTAATCGCCTTGTTTTCACTATGCATGTCTTGCTTTTTATCATCTTCGGATGGTCGTCCTGCTTATCCCGTGAACCCGCACCGTGCCCTTTGCTTGTGCCAGCCTCAGGCATGAACGAAGCCTATTTCAGCGATACGCCAGCCGCGATACCGACCTATTCGCTCGACGGTTCCTTCGGCCTCCCAGCCACATCGACACAGCCATCACCAGGAGAGGCTGATTTAAGCTGCCGACCCATCGACCTACACTTTAGTGGACACGGGAACAGCGCTTGTGGCACCACGCCTAATCGCCTTGTTTTCACTATGCATGTCTTGCTTTTTATCATCTTCGGATGGTCGTCCTGCTTATCCCGTGAACCCGCACCGTGCCCTTTGCTTGTGCCAGCCTCAGGCATGAACGAAGCCTATTTCAGCGATACGCCAGCCGCGATACCGACCTATTCGCTCGACGGTTCCTTCGGCCTCCCAGCCACATCGACACAGCCATCACCAGGAGAGGCTGATTTAAGCCGCCGACCCATCGACCTACACTTCAGTGGACACGGGAACAGCGCTTGTGGCACCACGCCTAATCGCCTTGTTTTCACTATCCATGTCTTGCCTTTTATCATCTTCGGATGGTCGTCCTGCTTATCCCGTGAACCCGCACCGTGCCCTTTACTTGTGCCAGCCTCAGGCGTGAACGAAGCCTATTTCAGCGATACGCCAGCCGCGATACCGACCTATTCGCTCGACGTTTCCTTCGGCCTCCCAGCCACATCGACACAGCCATCACCAGGAGAGGCTGATTTAAGCTGCCGACCCATCGACCTACACTTCAGTGGACACGGGAACAGCGCTTGTGGCACCACGCCTAATCGCCTTGTTTTCACTATGCAGGTCTTGCTTTTTATCATCTTCGGATGGTCGTCCTGCTTATCCCGTGAACCCGCACCGTGCCATTTACTTGTGCCAGCCTCAGGTGTGAACGAAGCCTATTTCAGCGATACGCCAGCCGCGATACCGACCTATTCGCTCGACGTTTCCTTCGGCCTCCCAGCCACATCGACACAGCCATCACCAGGAGAGGCTGATTTAAGCTGCCGACCCATCGACCTACACTTCAGTGGACACGGGAACAGCGCTTGTGGCACCACGCCTAATCGCCTTGTTTTCACTATGCATGTCTTGCTTTTTATCATCTTCGGATGGTCGTCCTGCTTATCCCGTGAACCCGCACCGTGCCCTTTTCTTGTGCCAGCCTCAGGCGTGAACGAAGCCTATTTCAGCGATACGCCAGCCGCGATACCGACCTATTCGCTCGACGTTTCCTTCGGCCTCCCAGCCACATCGACACAGCCATCACCAGGAGAGGCTGATTTAAGCTGCCGACCCATCGACCTACACTTCAGTGGACACGGGAACAGCGCTTGTGGCACCACGCCTAATCGCCTTGTTTTCACTATGCAGGTCTTGCTTTTTATCATCTTCGGATGGTCGTCCTGCTTATCCCGTGAACCCGCACCGTGCCCTTTACTTGTGCCAGCCTCTGGCGTGAACGAAGCCTATTTCAGCGATACGCCAGCCGCGATACCGACCTATTCGCTCGACGTTTCCTTGGGCCTCCCAGCCACATCGACACAGCCATCACCAGGAGAGGCTGATTTAAGCCGCCGACCCATCGACCTACACTTCAGTGGACACGGGAACAGCGCTTGTGGCACCACGCCTAATTGCCTTGTTTTCACTATGCATGTCTTGCTTTTTATCATCTTCGGATGGTCGTCCTGCTTATCCCGTGAACCCGCACCGTGCCCTTTACTTGTGCCAGCCTCAGGCGTGAACGAAGCCTATTTCAGCGATACGCCAGCCGCGATACCGACCTATTCGCTCGACGTTTCCTTCGGCCTCCCAGCCACATCGACACAGCCATCACCAGGAGAGGCTGATTTAAGCTGCCGACCCATCGACCTACACTTTAGTGGACACGGGAACAGCGCTTGTGGCACCACGCCTAATCGCCTTGTTTTCACTATGCATGTCTTGCTTTTTATCATCTTCGGATGGTCGTCCTGCTTATCCCGTGAACCCGCACCGTGCCCTTTGCTTGTGCCAGCCTCAGGCATGAACGAAGCCTATTTCAGCGATACGCCAGCCGCGATACCGACCTATTCGCTCGACGGTTCCTTCGGCCTCCCAGCCACATCGACACAGCCATCACCAGGAGAGGCTGATTTAAGCCGCCGACCCATCGACCTACACTTCAGTGGACACGGGAACAGCGCTTGTGGCACCACGCCTAATCGCCTTGTTTTCACTATGCATGTCTTGCCTTTTATCATCTTCGGATGGTCGT
The DNA here is from genome assembly GCF_023375885.2 of Dermacentor andersoni. NCBI lineage: Eukaryota > Metazoa > Arthropoda > Arachnida > Ixodida > Ixodidae > Dermacentor > Dermacentor andersoni. The sequence goes on from NC_092820.1 coordinate 13,729,223, forward strand.
CCTGCTTATCCCGTGAACCCGCACCGTGCCCTTTACTTGTGCCAGCCTCAGGCGTGAACGAAGCCTATTTCAGCGATACGCCAGCCGCGATACCGACCTATTCGCTCGACGGTTCCTTCGGCCTCCCAGCCACATCGACACAGCCATCACCAGGAGAGGCTGATTTAAGCCGCCGACCCATCGACCTACACTTCAGTGGACACGGGAACAGCGCTTGTGGCACCACGCCTAATCACCTTGTTTTCACTATGCATGTCTTGCCTTTTATCATCTTCGGATGGTCGTCCTGCTTATCCCGTGAACCCGCACCGTGCCCTTTACTTGTGCCAGCCTCAGGCGTGAACGAAGCCTATTTCAGCGATACGCCAGCCGCGATACCGACCTATTCGCTCGACGTTTCCTTCGGCCTCCCAGCCACATCGACACAGCCATCACCAGGAGAGGCTGATTTAAGCTGCCGACCCATCGACCTACACTTCAGTGGACACGTGAACAGCGCTTGTGGCACCACGCCTAATCGCCTTGTTTTCACTATGCAGGTCTTGCTTTTTATCATCTTCGGATGGTCGTCCTGCTTATCCCGTGAACCCGCACCGTGCCATTTACTTGTGCCAGCCTCAGGTGTGAACGAAGCCTATTTCAGCGATACGCCAGCCGCGATACCGACCTATTCGCTCGACGTTTCCTTCGGCCCCCCAGCCACATCGACACAGCCATCACCAGGAGAGGCTGATTTAAGCTGCCGACCCATCGACCTACACTTCAGTGGACACGGGAACAGCGCTTGTGGCACCACGCCTAATCGCCTTGTTTTCACTATGCAGGTCTTGCTTTTTATCATCTTCGGATGGTCGTCCTGCTTATCCCGTGAACCCGCACCGTGCCCTTTACTTGTGCCAGCCTCTGGCGTGAACGAAGCCTATTTCAGCGATACGCCAGCCGCGATACCGACCTATTCGCTCGACGTTTCCTTCGGCCTCCCAGCCACATCGACACAGCCATCACCAGGAGAGGCTGATTTAAGCTGCCGACCCATCGACCTACACTTCAGTGGACACGGGAACAGCGCTTGTGGCACCACGCCTAATCGCCTTGTTTTCACTATGCATGTCTTGCTTTTTATCATCTTCGGATGGTCGTCCTGCTTATCCCGTGAACCCGCACCGTGCCCTTTACTTGTGCCAGCCTCAGGCGTGAACGAAGCCTATTTCAGCGATACGCCAGCCGCGATACCGACCTATTCGCTCGACGTTTCCTTCGGCCTCCCAGCCACATCGACACAGCCATCACCAGGAGAGGCTGATTTAAGCTGCCGACCCATCGACCTACACTTCAGTGGACACGGGAACAGCGCTTGTGGCACCACGCCTAATCGCCTTGTTTTCACTATGCATGTCTTGCTTTTTATCATCTTCGGATGGTCGTCCTGCTTATCCCGTGAACCCGCACCGTGCCCTTTACTTGTGCCAGCCTCAGGCATGAACGAAGCCTATTTCAGCGATACGCCAGCAGCGATACCGACCTATTCGCTCGACGTTTCCTTGGGCCTCCCAGCCACATCGACACAGCCATCACCAGGAGAGGCTGATTTAAGCCGCCGACCCATCGACCTACACTTCAGTGGACACGGGAACAGCGCTTGTGGCACCACGCCTAATTGCCTTGTTTTCACTATGCATGTCTTGCTTTTTATCATCTTCGGATGGTCGTCCTGCTTATCCCGTGAACCCGCACCGTGCCCTTTACTTGTGCCAGCCTCAGGCATGAACGAAGCCTATTTCAGCGATACGCCAGCCGCGATACCGACCTATTCGCTCGACGTTTCCTTCGGCCTCCCAGCCACATCGACACAGCCATCACCAGGAGAGGCTGATTTAAGCCGCCGACCCATCGACCTACACTTCAGTGGACACGGGAACAGCGCTTGTGGCACCACGCCTAATCGCCTTGTTTTCACTATGCATGTCTTGCTTTTTATCATCTTCGGATGGTCGTCCTGCTTATCCCGTGAACCCGCACCGTGCCCTTTACTTGTGCCAGCCTCAGGCATGAACGAAGCCTATTTCAGCGATACGCCAGCCGCGATACCGACCTATTCGCTCGACGTTTCCTTCGGCCTCCCAGCCACATCGACACAGCCATCACCAGGAGAGGCTGATTTAAGCCGCCGACCCATCGACCTACACTTCAGTGGACACGGGAACAGCGCTTGTGGCACCACGCCTAATCGCCTTGTTTTCACTATGCATGTCTTGCCTTTTATCATCTTCGGATGGTCGTCCTGCTTATCCCGTGAACCCGCACCGTGCCCTTTACTTGTGCCAGCCTCAGGCGTGAACGAAGCCTATTTCAGCGATACGCCAGCCGCGATACCGACCTATTCGCTCGACGTTTCCTTCGGCCTCCCAGCCACATCTACACAGCCATCACCAGGAGAGGCTGATTTAAGCTGCCGACCCATCGACCTACACTTTAGTGGACACGGGAACAGCGCTTGTGGCACCACGCCTAATCGCCTTGTTTTCACTATGCATGTCTTGCTTTTTATCATCTTCGGATGGTCGTCCTGCTTATCCCGTGAACCCGCACCGTGCCCTTTGCTTGTGCCAGCCTCAGGCATGAACGAAGCCTATTTCAGCGATACGCCAGCCGCGATACCGACCTATTCGCTCGACGGTTCCTTCGGCCTCCCAGCCACATCGACACAGCCATCACCAGGAGAGGCTGATTTAAGCCGCCGACCCATCGACCTACACTTCAGTGGACACGGGAACAGCGCTTGTGGCACCACGCCTAATCGCCTTGTTTTCACTATGCATGTCTTGCCTTTTATCATCTTCGGATGGTCGTCCTGCTTATCCCGTGAACCCGCACCGTGCCCTTTACTTGTGCCAGCCTCAGGCGTGAACGAAGCCTATTTCAGCGATACGCCAGCCGCGATACCGACCTATTCGCTCGACGTTTCCTTCGGCCTCCCAGCCACATCGACACAGCCATCACCAGGAGAGGCTGATTTAAGCTGCCGACCCATCGACCTACACTTCAGTGGACACGGGAACAGCGCTTGTGGCACCACGCCTAATCGCCTTGTTTTCACTATGCAGGTCTTGCTTTTTATCATCTTCGGATGGTCGTCCTGCTTATCCCGTGAACCCGCACCGTGCCATTTACTTGTGCCAGCCTCAGGTGTGAACGAAGCCTATTTCAGCGATACGCCAGCCGCGATACCGACCTATTCGCTCGACGTTTCCTTCGGCCTCCCAGCCACATCGACACAGCCATCACCAGGAGAGGCTGATTTAAGCTGCCGACCCATCGACCTACACTTCAGTGGACACGGGAACAGCGCTTGTGGCACCACGCCTAATCGCCTTGTTTTCACTATGCATGTCTTGCTTTTTATCATCTTCGGATGGTCGTCCTGCTTATCCCGTGAACCCGCACCGTGCCCTTTACTTGTGCCAGCCTCAGGCGTGAACGAAGCCTATTTCAGCGATACGCCAGCCGCGATACCGACCTATTCGCTCGACGTTTCCTTCGGCCTCCCAGCCACATCGACACAGCCATCACCAGGAGAGGCTGATTTAAGCTGCCGACCCATCGACCTACACTTCAGTGGACACGGGAACAGCGCTTGTGGCACCACGCCTAATCGCCTTGTTTTCACTATGCAGGTCTTGCTTTTTATCATCTTCGGATGGTCGTCCTGCTTATCCCGTGAACCCGCACCGTGCCCTTTACTTGTGCCAGCCTCTGGCGTGAACGAAGCCTATTTCAGCGATACGCCAGCCGCGATACCGACCTATTCGCTCGACGTTTCCTTCGGCCTCCCAGCCACATCGACACAGCCATCACCAGGAGAGGCTGATTTAAGCTGCCGACCCATCGACCTACACTTCAGTGGACACGGGAACAGCGCTTGTGGCACCACGCCTAATCGCCTTGTTTTCACTATGCATGTCTTGCTTTTTATCATCTTCGGATGGTCGTCCTGCTTATCCCGTGAACCCGCACCGTGCCCTTTACTTGTGCCAGCCTCAGGCGTGAACGAAGCCTATTTCAGCGATACGCCAGCCGCGATACCGACCTATTCGCTCGACGTTTCCTTCGGCCTCCCAGCCACATCGACACAGCCATCACCAGGAGAGGCTGATTTAAGCTGCCGACCCATCGACCTACACTTCAGTGGACACGGGAACAGCGCTTGTGGCACCACGCCTAATCGCCTTGTTTTCACTATGCATGTCTTGCTTTTTATCATCTTCGGATGGTCGTCCTGCTTATCCCGTGAACCCGCACCGTGCCCTTTACTTGTGCCAGCCTCAGGCGTGAACGAAGCCTATTTCAGCGATACGCCAGCCGCGATACCGACCTATTCGCTCGACGTTTCCTTCGGCCTCCCAGCCACATCGACACAGCCATCACCAGGAGAGGCTGATTTAAGCTGCCGACCCATCGACCTACACTTCAGTGGACACGGGAACAGCGCTTGTGGCACCACGCCTAATCGCCTTGTTTTCACTATGCATGTCTTGCTTTTTATCATCTTCGGATGGTCGTCCTGCTTATCCCGTGAACCCGCACCGTGCCCTTTACTTGTGCCAGCCTCAGGCGTGAACGAAGCCTATTTCAGCGATACGCCAGCCGCGATACCGACCTATTCGCTCGACGTTTCCTTCGGCCTCCCAGCCACATCGACACAGCCATCACCAGGAGAGGCTGATTTAAGCTGCCGACCCATCGACCTACACTTCAGTGGACACGGGAACAGCGCTTGTGGCACCACGCCTAATCGCCTTGTTTTCACTATGCAGGTCTTGCTTTTTATCATCTTCGGATGGTCGTCCTGCTTATCCCGTGAACCCGCACCGTGCCATTTACTTGTGCCAGCCTCAGGTGTGAACGAAGCCTATTTCAGCGATACGCCAGCCGCGATACCGACCTATTCGCTCGACGTTTCCTTCGGCCTCCCAGCCACATCGACACAGCCATCACCAGGAGAGGCTGATTTAAGCTGCCGACCCATCGACCTACACTTCAGTGGACACGGGAACAGCGCTTGTGGCACCACGCCTAATCGCCTTGTTTTCACTATGCATGTCTTGCTTTTTATCATCTTCGGATGGTCGTCCTGCTTATCCCGTGAACCCGCACCGTGCCCTTTACTTGTGCCAGCCTCAGGCGTGAACGAAGCCTATTTCAGCGATACGCCAGCCGCGATACCGACCTATTCGCTCGACGTTTCCTTCGGCCTCCCAGCCACATCGACACAGCCATCACCAGGAGAGGCTGATTTAAGCTGCCGACCCATCGACCTACACTTCAGTGGACACGGGAACAGCGCTTGTGGCACCACGCCTAATCGCCTTGTTTTCACTATGCAGGTCTTGCTTTTTATCATCTTCGGATGGTCGTCCTGCTTATCCCGTGAACCCGCACCGTGCCATTTACTTGTGCCAGCCTCAGGTGTGAACGAAGCCTATTTCAGCGATACGCCAGCCGCGATACCGACCTATTCGCTCGACGTTTCCTTCGGCCTCCCAGCCACATCGACACAGCCATCACCAGGAGAGGCTGATTTAAGCTGCCGACCCATCGACCTACACTTCAGTGGACGCGGGAACAGCGCTTGTGGCACCACGCCTAATCGCCTTGTTTTCACTATGCATGTCTTGCTTTTTATCATCTTCGGATGGTCGTCCTGCTTATCCCGTGAACCCGCACCGAGCCCTTTACTTGTGCCAGCCTCAGGCGTGAACGAAGCCTATTTCAGCGATACGCCAGCCGCGATACCGACCTATTCGCTCGACGTTTCCTTCGGCCTCCCAGCCACATCGACACAGCCATCACCAGGAGAGGCTGATTTAAGCTGCCGACCCATCGACCTACACTTCAGTGGACACGGGAACAGCGCTTGTGGCACCACGCCTAATCGCCTTGTTTTCACTATGCAGGTCTTGCTTTTTATCATCTTCGGATGGTCGTCCTGCTTATCCCGTGAACCCGCACCGTGCCCTTTACTTGTGCCAGCCTCTGGCGTGAACGAAGCCTATTTCAGCGATACGCCAGCCGCGATACCGACCTATTCGCTCGACGTTTCCTTCGGCCTCCCAGCCACATCGACACAGCCATCACCAGGAGAGGCTGATTTAAGCTGCCGACCCATCGACCTACACTTCAGTGGACACGGGAACAGCGCTTGTGGCACCACGCCTAATCGCCTTGTTTTCACTATGCATGTCTTGCTTTTTATCATCTTCGGATGGTCGTCCTGCTTATCCCGTGAACCCGCACCGTGCCCTTTACTTGTGCCAGCCTCAGGCGTGAACGAAGCCTATTTCAGCGATACGCCAGCCGCGATACCGACCTATTCGCTCGACTTTTCCTTCGGCCTCCCAGCCACATCGACACAGCCATCACCAGGAGAGGCTGATTTAAGCTGCCGACCCATCGACCTACACTTCAGTGGACACGGGAACAGCGCTTGTGGCACCACGCCTAATCGCCTTGTTTTCACTATGCATGTCTTGCTTTTTATCATCTTCGGATGGTCGTCCTGCTTATCCCGTGAACCCGCACCGTGCCCTTTACTTGTGCCAGCCTCAGGCGTGAACGAAGCCTATTTCAGCGATACGCCAGCCGCGATACCGACCTATTCGCTCGACGTTTCCTTCGGCCTCCCAGCCACATCGACACAGCCATCACCAGGAGAGGCTGATTTAAGCTGCCGACCCATCGACCTACACTTCAGTGGACACGGGAACAGCGCTTGTGGCACCACGCCTAATCGCCTTGTTTTCACTATGCATGTCTTGCTTTTTATCATCTTCGGATGGTCGTCCTGCTTATCCCGTGAACCCGCACCGTGCCCTTTACTTGTGCCAGCCTCAGGCGTGAACGAAGCCTATTTCAGCGATACGCCAGCCGCGATACCGACCTATTCGCTCGACGTTTCCTTCGGCCTCCCAGCCACATCGACACAGCCATCACCAGGAGAGGCTGATTTAAGCCGCCGACCCATCGACCTACACTTCAGTGGACACGGGAACAGCGCTTGTGGCACCACGCCTAATCGCCTTGTTTTCACTATGCAGGTGCGTATAATTGCCTCTCTTCATGCTAAAAAATCTGATAACCGCTACCTGGTACTGTTCCCGTGTCCACAAGTGTTATTTGACACAGTGTACGAATGTTTTTCTTTTATCCTACTGTTATTACGTTCGGGGGATGTCGAGACTAACCCTGGACCTAACACACGTTCTGAATCTCTGCTTGATATTGAATTGCTTCCTTCTGATCCTTCAGAACAAATGAACGTTTTATTCAAGCTGCTTAAGGATCTGCACACTCGATCGCTTCAAAATTCCAAAACACAAGCCGAACTAGCTGCTGACGTAAAGTCAATCAAAAATGGCCAGAAAAACATTGAAACAAAAATTACTGTTCTCCGAAATCGCTTAGATTTACTTGAAGAAAAATTTAAAAACGTCGACCAAGTAACCAAAGCAATCTCAGAAGTAAATGACAAGGTAAACAGTACGACCTGTCGCTTGGAAGCGCTTGACTTACACCTCGTTGACATTGAAGACAGATCGCGCCGTGATAACCTAATATTTCGCGGTATCCCTGACACAAAAGAATCGTGGCAAGAAACCGAGACCAAGCTAATATCAACGATTAAATCATTCTTCGATACATTTCCTGATGACGCCCTCCATCGCGCACATCGCCTCGGCCCTTTCGATCCTAACAAGTGTCGCCCCATAGTTGCAAAGTTTTCACATTCGAAAACCCGTGAGAAAGTGTTCGCGCTGCGCGATCAATTCAAACAAAATAACCTTACTATTAGTGAAGACTTCTCGGTTCCCACCCGCGTTGCTCGCAAAAAGTTAATCGAGTTCGGTACCAGTCACCCCGGTTCCCCCAACTTTAAACTCCGCTACAATAAATTGTTTCTGAACAATAAATGTTATATTTACGACGCATCTACCGATAGCGTCCGTGAAAGAGCGCAGAGTGCATCTGGCACATTACAGAATCATTCGGTTCCACTACGTGCGTTACAATAGGGAAGCGTAAGGGGTAGTGGCCTAACATCACAAAAAGCTTTACCTTACTTGCCTATTCTTTTTACAAATATAAGAAGTCTTGTGAATAAATTTCATTCTTTATCTTCGGCAATCGACACGTGCGATGCAAAAATTATTGCCTTGACAGAAACTTGGCTTCCTGCACATGTGCGCGATTATGATACTTTCTGTGGCGCCGGCAATTTCGCTGTCTACCACTGTGACCGATCTGCACGTCGAGGAGGAGGCGTCCTTCTCGCAATTTCTAAAGATATTCCATCAGTTCATATAAATATTAACACTGCACTTGAAACCACGTGGGCTTGCCTAACTCTCGGTCACACAAAGATAATCCTCGGCGTTTGCTACCGATCACCCTCGTCATCTGCCACTTTCACTGAACAGCTACACGATGCTATTAATCTAATTTTTTCCCGTTTTCCTACAACACCGTTATTCTTACTCGGCGATTTTAATTTTCCAAATTTAATATGGAATACGCATCCACCCACCGTAAAGCCTTTTTCCGTTCAGGCTAAAGATTTCTGTGAACTGTGTTCCCTATTTTCATTTTCCCAACTTGTGACTCAGCCTACCAGATCATCAATCAGAACCGCTAATACGCTTGATTTAATCCTAACTAATCGACCAGAACTTGCTTCCTCTATAACATACCTACCTGGTATTAGCGACCATACCTTACTGACATTCGGTTTAAAAGTCTGCTATCCCAAAAGGACAAAAATTAAGAAAGTAATACGCGATTACAAGAAAGCCAACTTTGAAGCCATTAACAATGAACTATCGTCATTTATTCAAACATTTTTTGTTGATTTTGAGAACCGTACGGTCCAGGCAAATTGGGATATATTTGTAGACCAAGTACGCCTATTAACTGAAAAGTTCATTCCTAATCGCATCATCACTTCTAATCCTCAATCCCCTTGGTATAACTCTTATATAAAGCGCCTATCTAACAGAAGAAAACGTCTCTATCGCTCAGCTAAATCATCTGCAAGTAAAAGAACTTGGAAAACCTATAACGTTGCCAATCATCTATACTTAACTGCGCTAAAAAATGCTAAAGACCATTACTTATCCCATACATTACCTGACATGCTTACGACAGATATCCGAAAGTTTTGGCGCGTCATTAACCCATCTTCTGATAGCTCGATCACCTTGAAAGACGAGTCTGGTGAAGTTATTCCAAATGAAGCTTGCGCAAACATTCTCTGTGAATCATTTGCAAATAATTTTTCCACTTCATCGCACATTGATCTACCACACACAGAGCACTACAACTATCTCATTATGCAACCCATAGCTCTTGACTTTGCAGGTATTGCTAGGCTGATTGATGATTTGCCTTTAAACTCAGCTCCCGGTTATGATACCATTAATAGTAAATTTTTGAAAAACACTAACACATACTGTTCTGTAATACTTGCTAATATTTTCCAGCAATCAATAAACACTTGTACTCTGCCTGCTCAATGGAAAATAGGGAAGGTGGTTCCGTTGCATAAGTCTGGTAACAAAAACTCACCCCTGAATTACCGCCCGATTTCGCTTACCAGCACCTGTTGCAAACTTCTTGAACATGTTATATTTACTAATCTCGTTAACTTTCTTGACTCGAACACATTTTTTACCTCTGCTCAACATGGTTTTCGCAAAACATTCTCATGTGAAACCCAACTAATATCTTTCACTCATAGATTACACTGTATTTTAGACCGCGCCTCCTGTGCCGACTGTATATTTTTAGACTTTAGCAAAGCATTCGACAAGGTTTGCCACAAACTGCTCCTATTCAAGCTGAGTCTTTTAAACCTTGACAGTAACCTGCTGAAATGGATTGAGTGTTTTCTTACTAACCGTCATCAATTTGTTACTGCGAATAATTATGATTCATCATTGACTGAGGTTCGTTCTGGTGTGCCTCAGGGATCAGTACTAGGGCCCCTACTTTTCCTGATTTATATTAATGACCTACCTTCTTCATTGACATCTCATATTCACTTGTTTGCTGACGATTGTGTGATATATCGTGAAATAATTACTAACGACGACACTAATGCTCTTCAGTCTGACTTGGACTATGTGATTGATTGGTGTAACACTTGGCTCATGGAACTTAATATTAATAAATGTAAAGTTATGCGCGTGCAGAGGGACACCAGTACTCTTCCTACTTACTATCTAGATAATATTCCTCTAGAACCCATTAACTCATACAAATACTTAGGAGTTCATATAACAGCAAAACTAACCTGGAACATTCACACTCAGTACATAAGTAAAGCTAATAGCATGCTCGGTTACTTACGCCACAAGTTTTCCAAAGCTCCATCATCCTTAAAATTACTACTTTACCAGTCATTAGTGCGTCCTAAATTAGAATACGCTGCAGCTGTGTGGGACCCATACCATGAAAACCTCATATCTTCACTCGAGCTCGTCCAAAATAACTCAGTCCGATTCATATTTTCAAATTATAACCGTACCGCTAGCGTAACATCAATGAAAGACAATCTATCTCTTCCATCACTTGCATCTCGTAGAACAATAGCACGTTTGACACTGTTTCACAAATTTTATTACCATTCCTCCCTTCACAGTAACTTCATTTCTCAACCTCATTACCTATCGAGCCGCATCGATCTTCACCATAAGGTAAGACTTCAAACAGGCAACACCAACACTTTCAGTCAATCTTTCTTTCCCAGATCATCACGGCAGTGGAGCCACCTTCCCTGTGAAATTGTATCTATTGTCGACAACAAACTGTTTCGTAAGGCTTTAGCTAACATTGTATAATTAGGAATTATTAACATGTTATTTCATTTACTTGCCGTACTTACAAGCGACTAAGGACGACACTGGTTAACATTGTAATAACAGGAATTATCAAGATGCTACTTTTTTTACATTGTCTGTCGTACTTACAAATTTTGGGCAAGATATTACATAGTATTGTATAATTAGTAATTACTAACACACTGTATTGTTTATTTTCCGTACTTTATTGTTATACTTCCCGTTTTCCCACTCCCCTCTGTAATGCCTTCGGGCCTTGAGGGTACCATAAATAAATAAATAAATAAATAAATAATTATGTGCCCGGGCGGACATCATTGGAAAGGAAAAGGAATGCGATAAATATTTCAAATAAAGTAATTACAATAAATAACAAGCTTTACGGCACAAATTCGTATTGTAAACTTGACGGGAATTGTCAGAAAAGTCCAGTTCCATGTTTCAGCATTTCAAAACAGGCATGTAAGCCGGAATGGTTGGCCTCAAATAATTTGTTGCATTTACCTTATTACGCACGCACCACAGCGAAGCGGGGCTCGCAGTTTCGAGGGTGGCGGAAGACTAAGCTCGGCCGTGGGGCCCCGCCTCTGCGGCCGGAGCGGCTGTGCACCCGATCGGGAGTAATCGTGTGGATACGCGATATGTGCCAGAAAAAGGAGCCCCCGCCGGTGGTTGTTTTTTTCGCCAAGACGAGAACGCGACCGCGGCTAGTATGGTGATCATAAAGCTCCCAGTTTTCTGCCGCAGCCCTGCGTTCTTGATTTAGGCGCCGGTGGTAATTCTTGCGTTGGCGGATTCTTTCCGTGAACTATCTAGCCTTGCCAGCATACAACATGATGCATTCAGGGCATGTATTATCTTGTGCACGATGCCTTTTCGGCAGCGCCTGCACGTCCGTCAAAGCGTTCAAAACAAGCACCGCTATGCCTCCCGCCATCTCCCGTCTGAAGAAGGAGCTCTGAAACGTTGAACTTTTAGAATAAAGTGTAGTTCGAGTTTTTTTCTCTTGAATTCAGTTGTCGTCGACCAGGCAGGTATCTGCCCAATTTATACGTTTGATTCTATACGGCGAGGTTTTGACCAAGAGACCATGCAGTACGCTAAAGGTTTCATTATATAAAACCTTCGAAGGTATAACTGTATTCAAGTGCCACTTGCAGCTCTACCAATAGTGCAAGGAGAATGTCACCCCCCCCCCCCCCCAGTATGCGTCTGAAACGTAAAGTTTTTTCATCGGAAGACCTGCAGATAATCTCTAAAATTGAGCAATGCTTCCATAAGACATTGCGTAAGACACTTGCATAAGACACTTGCGTCTTAAAAGGGGGTGGGAGCTTATAGCAGGCCTATCACGATAGATACAGTACCGCCTTGTGCAGAAGCAGTGACGGTGTGATCTCCTGCGGCAGGTGTTAGCTGAGCTAGGTAGGTCGCTGTGTAAAAGACCAACTGAAGGAATAGCCGAGTTGTTTAAAGGGCGCCAATCTCAATACGCAGCAATTAGATATGTGGCAATCTCGCTGTGGATTGTAAGTGCAAATATCAACCAGATTTAGACAGGTACAAGATTGGGACAAAGTACTGTGAAGAAAGTGCCCGAGTTGAGGCCTTTATGACAAACAAAAAAAGAACGTGTGCCAGCACGTCGTCACTCATATTGCATTTGTCATGATAGGAGAGCAGTAGATTGTCAAACCCCTTTATTCTTCTTTGTTCCTTTTTGCGTGTACAAAAAGTTCAGTACACGCAGCAATGAATTCATAGGGTTGCTAGCCAGCGCTATATGTATACTTGGTCAGAGCACTGGGCCTTTATAATTTCAAGTAATATATATTTGTGCGCCCAAAAAAGCTACGGCTTCAATGATAGTGGCATTCATGAAATGGAAATGCAGAGGCGGGTATGTGCACCGGCATTTAAGAAAAAAACATGAGGAGTTACATTCAGTATACTCTTTCTCGTGAAAATTGCACAAAATAATTATGTTGCTTTCTTTCAGCGAAATTTCACGCTCAACGAACCTTCACCGATGGTGAGTTCAGTCGCATGGCAAGCTCTCCTGTTTCTTCTTGTGTGTTTTTATCTGCATTGTTTCCTTCGCTTAGTTTCGACAATCGAAACAAAGCTCATGCAATACCAACTAGCCCAAGTTGCCATTTACCTATGGGTACTATAAGGTAAAACAAGGCTCTATAACGTAAAGCTATTCAAAACTTTTCTATTCCAATTCTGCAGCCAGGCCACCGCGATTGGCCAAACTTTTTTGGACGACCCCCACTTCGCCTTTCTATCACGCGACGTTACGAAAACCGCGATAGCTCCCCATCTGATAAGACGTGTACACACTGATTATGCATATTTCACCGAACAAAAGAAAAACACTTATTTCTCATTCGACGCTTTTCGCCATTAGCTCTCGTCTATTGGTCAAAAGTTTTCGGGCTGCACTCACTTCACCTGCCTGTCACGCGACGTCACAAAACCGCGCAACCTCACCACGTCAAGGTGACGTGTACGCGTTAAAGATGCATTAATATGCCGAACAAAACTGAATTTTCTTCTGAATAGCCGCAGGCTGCCCCGTTCCGAAAGGAATAAAAGATGGCTGCCGCCGGTCACTCAGGCGCTGGCTACTTGCCACCTGCCGGAGAGCTTGGGTTTATTTGCGTATAATAAAGCTTTATGCGTGACCGTGTAACGTTTTCTAGCACTGTTGGCACGTTTACGACCTCGTTCTGCCAACTCTTCTTTGCTGAGGATCCGTTTTAGCATCATTCTTAAACTTCCGTTGCATGCCGCTACGATTTTCGACGAGTCATTGCTAGCTAAGTAAGGGAAAACGGACCAGTCGCAGACGCCGGCACCACCTTCTTCATCCGGTTATCGATTTTCAGCGCACTGGCTCGGCCGCATCGAATCCCTCCGCACTTGAGCGTGATCCTCGCCTCTTGTCAACCGATTAGATAAAACAACCCGCATCAGTGTAGGCGATGTTATTCGTTTTTTCAAGCAAACAAAAGTGACCTCCTGGGAATGAGAAGAGTGATTGATTGGTCTGTTCAGACACACCTGCGGGTTACCGCTCGATGCTTGCATCTGCGGTTACGCAAGTTATACGCCAGGAGATTGGAATAAAAACATATTCGAATAGTTTTCTGTTATAGGGCCCCTATTCCAATCTGTTTTTCTTCCAATCTCCTGACGGCAAATTTAGGTAACCACCGATGCAAGCTTCGGGTGGTGCCCCAGAGCGTTATCTGAACAGCCGAATCAAACGCTCTCCTGGTTTATAGAAAGTCACTTTCTTCGCTTAAAAACGAATAACATTGACTAATTTGAGCATTTTTTTCTAATCTAAATAGCTTAGAAGAAGCGAGGAGCACGCTCACATGGAGAGTGTTGGAAGGAGCCGAGACAGTGCAGTGAGAATAGATAACCGGGTGAGGTGCCGCCGTCTGCTATTGGTCCACTTCCCCTCACACAGCTTGCGGTGGCTAGTCGAACATCGCGGTGGCGCGCAACGAAAGGTAAAAAAATGGAGCTAAAACGTATCCTCAGCAAAGCATAATTGGCATAGCGATGACGCATACGTGCCGAAAAGCGTCGATAATGTTATACGGCCGTGCAAAACAGTTTTATTGTACGCAAACAAATCTATGCTCTCCGGGAGGTGCCGCCAGTGAGTGCCTGAGCGATGGGTGGACAGCCATCTTCTAGTCCTTTTGCAACAGGACAATTTCCAGCTATTCGGAAAAAAATTCAGTTTTGTGCGGCATATTATTGCATGTTCACCGCGTACACGTCAGTTTGACGCGGGGAGTTTTCGCCGTTTTCTGACGTCGACTGACCGACACACGAAGTGAGCGCCACCCAAAAACTATTGACCAATAGCAGAGCGCTAACGGCCAAAAAAAGCGTAGAATGAGAAATGGCAATTCTTCTTTTGTTCTGCCTAATCACACATAGTCAATGTGTAGACTTTGTATCAGATGGGGAGCTATCGTGGTTTTGGTGGCGTCGCGTGACAGACAGACAGGCGAAGCGCAGTTGACCCGAAAATGTTTTGACCAATCATGGGGGGCTGATTGCAGAATTGTAATAGAAAATTTTGGAAGGCCTTTACGTTGTAGTACCGTATATTGCGGACGCGGCTGTTCAACGTGTCAAATTTGTATTTGGAGGCTGGAATGAAAGGCGCCTGGTACAGAAACTAAACGAAGTCTTTATTCTTATGTTTAAGGGTAACCGTTCTGTCTGAAGACAGTAATGTGGAGAACAGAAATGCCAGCTTAAAAACTGTTCGTCCCTGCGAAAAATTACATCAAATACGCATTCTTGTGCGAAATTTTGTAGATATGTGCCCAAGCATTTAAAGCTGCAGTGTCAAAACACTGCAGAAGGTTAGGATAAAGAGTATTACTATTGAGCACGAAAAATTCTTCATCATGGAATGCAAAAGTGTTTGTTATATACGGCGGATATTAGGATGGCTTATTACCCTTAATTCCAGCAATCTCACTCGAACATCAGTTATTGCGCTGTTTGCACCACAATGCAACATTCGCAGAAAGAAACTGCTAAAAAACTCTAAAAGCCACACATTGCTCGTTACGTCTGGTAAAACTGCGGCGCGCGCAATGGGCGACGGACACGGGTCGTTCACACATACTGGTGCCGACTCGCGAATCGCTTTACTTAAAAAGTATTATTGTACATATTCATCATTTGTACCCAATGAGAAGGATTTGGCTTTTTTCAATGCCTGTTTCTTTTGATAGTTCTGAACATGGTAATTGTTAGCCGGCGCATATATGACTGCGACGTACACTCTAAAGTTTACAGCCTTTGGGGCTTATCTTGTTCCACAACAGTAATCGTTATCTGCCTTGCTTGCGTTTCCTTTGTTTAATACTCTGCGCTCGCTACTTTCCTGTCGAGTATGCTATGTCGCGCTGATAACGGGTATGCCGTTCGCGACCTGGAAGTACCGGCTCGCTGTGTCAAAGAAAGCAAATGCGGGCGAGATAGATGACAATTTCACTACATTAGGAGTCTATGTCGTTCGCCGGAAGATACATCCTTTCCTGAAATAAACTGAGTTGAGGGTTGGTACTTTTTGTAGGCTACCTGTGTTCGTCGACTTCATTGCGCACTGCAGTTTTACAATGATCAGTAGCAAAAAAAAATTGCAACAAGAAACACTGACTTTGAAATGGCCTATTCATCAACTATTGAAGACTATGCGCTACGATGCGCTGGCAATAGACGAACATCAACACATCTACATGATTATCGTCGGTGTATGGAATATTGTTTACAATGCTGCTCAAAATATGCTCAGCTATAGGTTAAAAATTTTCAGACTGTGAAATAACTTGCTGACTGAATGAATGATTTTCTCAGTGATTGCAAGTAGATTGCTTGCGTGTACCAGCTTGTTTTACAATGTTACGTTATGCTTCAATCACATAAGTTCTTGCTTTGTCAGGAAGAGGCCCACAGTATGTACAAATAAAATTAACAGTGCAGATGTAACGCACAGGTTTAAATATATGTGAAGTACAACTTTATTAAACTGGTGATTGAAATGCTTCAGAACTAACGTCGGGGCGTGCTAGTTTGTTAACTTATATCCTCTACAAGGATTAACACCTTCGAATGATTTTGTTTAGCAATCACACAATTTTATTCTTTAAAGTTCGATTAACAGCGCGAGGACACTGAAGAGGGAGACAACAGAGCACTGTCCTTCTTCCCCTCTGGTGTCCCCGCGCTGTTAAACGAACTTTAAAGCATGTGTTACCCACAAGCCCAATCTTACAACCTTAACAATTTTATTGTCACACAATATTTATGTTTAGAAAGTGCGTCGTTGCGAAGATAAGCCTAAACCGAAAATCCAATTCAGGTGGATGCATAGAATGAGACGCATACAAAGTCATGTCCCAAAGAAGGCGATGTATGTGCTTGTTGAGGTAATAATGGTGGTGACAGGTGTATGCCCAGGAGAGTAGGACGCGAATCAAGCAATATTTAGAAATTGTGAACCTCTTGGTATCACCGCGGGACATGCCCATTCTGGAGGAGTGGCCAAAAGCGAGCACATTTTCTGTGGCACATAGCAAATGGCTAAAAGAAAATAAAGTAAGTAAATCCGTGAGATGTATTTAGCCATTAGGTTAACAAATAGGTGTGCTTTACAGATATTTGTGACCTGACTGAACATGCTCTGGTTTTATGTACAAATCGTAATGGCACATGCTTATTCTGGAGGACTCACCAAGAAGGGGCACATGCATAGTGGCATGTGCATGTGCATGTGCCAAAAAAAAGAATGTAAATTCAAAAACGCGTTAAAAATAATTCACTACGCCATCAACAACTTTATAGATGCCTGTACATGGACATTATATAATCAGGTTTCATGAAGGAAGTTAACGCAATAATAAATATGAATATTGTCTGCATACTCGGCCAGCATAAAATAATTGCGTGAACCACTTCGCTGGTAGCTTCCGATTGCGCTCGCATTTAATGAGCTGGGATAGTGATTGGCCCAAGCGAAAGCCAGGCAGCCAAGCGAAAGCTGCAAAAGTAGGCAAACGCAGCTGAGCTTTAATAAACAAACGGTGAGTGCTTTGACATACGCGCGGTGCCTAGTGTCAACCACTGCTCAGTTTTGACGCACCTGCTTTCCTTCACGTCATATTATTGCGATTGCAATTATATTGACAATCAGGTAAGTTTTTCGTTTACAGTCGTTGTAATTTTCTGTGTATATTTATGTTATATAAGCCTTATGTTTATCGTTGTTGTATATGAAACGCTAAATCATAATGTGGCGAATTGAGCGTGTTGTTACATACTTTAAAAGGCGGCAGCGCAATAAAGGAAGACACGGAAGGATACAGGACGACAAGGACGAGCGCTGAACTTCCAACAGCCTAATTTCGAATGGGTATATTCGTGCTGGGTAGCACGTATATAACATATACGTGCTGCCCGAGCCATTGGTTAAAATATTGCGCATGCGTAAATATGCCAGCTCTCTGTCTGGCATATGGACAGATATGGCATATGTCTGGCGTAAGCATGATGGAAGCCATGCTGGTACATCCCTCCCCAAATCTAGAGATCCCTTCAAATTTGGCGATTTCTCACGTCACACGCGTTTTACTACTCTTGATAACGGATGTGTTTTCAAGGTTGGGCGAACAGTCCTTGCAAGCCAGGCAATGACTTGCCAATAAACCTCCAAAACCTTTTCCCTCACGCGCATCTCTTACGCTGTTTCCGTGCTCCCTTCACCTATTGTGAACACATCTTCCAGTTTGGCCAACCGAAACTTTTCCAGCCTTATAGAAATTTCATAGACTACACCTTCTGCTCATTATACAAAAGACCGCCTCTAGTTTGGGCCGCTGTCAACCCAGGAGCGTGAGTGCGGCACAATGCGGAGGCGATCTTTTCGGTGGAATGATACGAAGCCCACCGAAGACCGTAGACGAGTTTCTTCGCGAGGCCACCAGCATCGAGAAGACACTGGAAATACGGAACCGGCAATTCAACCGCTGCATGAACTCCACAAACTACACCGGAGTTCAGTCATTGACCACCGATGACCTGCGCGAGACTACCAGAGGGGTCGTGCGGGAGAAGCTTCAGAAGCTGCTTCGTTCATCACAGCGTCAAACAGCTTCACTTGCCCATGTCGTACGCGAGGGGCTGCAACAATCACTCGGAGTACGTCAATACTCGCAGCCTGAGCCGCAAGCGATGACGTACGCTGCCGTTGTTCGCTGTCACGTTCCTCCTCCGCGCATGTACCAGGGCCCAGTAACGCCACAATTCCGTCGTCCACAACCGCTGCCGCCAGCACGCCAACCCATCGCTCCGCGCAGCATTCTAAGGAAGAGTGACGTTTGGCGATCCCCCGACCACCTTCCGCTCTGCTATCACTGCGGAGAAGCAGGCCACATCTACCGCCGATGTACTTACCGCAAGATGGGACTTCGGGGGTTCCCCGCCAACGCACTGCGCCCTCAGGAAAGTGAACGCCCTCGTGATATCGCCGACTACCTCGCCGCTACTCTGTGGACGCTTCGACGACCGTCCCGCTCACCGTAACCAGGTCGCTACCTGTCGCCGTAGCGCCGTCCATACAATGGCCCAGTCAAGGGCCGATCCGTTGGCCCATATCCGGAAAACTAATAGCAGCAACCAATAGAGGCACGGTTGCTGTTCGTCGAACTGACGACGATCCTATCAAAGAGGCTATCTCGACGAGATAACAACGGCACGCCGCCATCTCGACGAAGTCTGCAATCAAAGAATGCACCGATCAAAGACCTAATAACAGGACGAACCAGCCACACGTTAACGTGATGCAGCCGGGATTCGACGCCAAGACCTAACTGCAACGCAAGACAAAGAACAACCCACCTCCAACGTGCTACCGGACGGCCACGCAGTCACCGCCTTAGTGGACAGACGAGCCGATTGCTCCGTCATCAGTGGATTGTTCGCCGCAAGTCGAAGAAAGTCAAGACTACATGGAATGGCGTTCAAATGGGGACAGATAGAGGACACATCACAATTCTGACTGTAATCTCCCCGGCAATAATTACAGTTCATGACGGGACCAAACCTGCACCACTAGTTGTCCTCAAACAGAGGTCGTGGGACGCAATTCTCGGCATGGACTTCGTGAACCAACCCGGCGCCATCAACGACCTGAGATCGAAGTCGATAACGCCGTCCACAGACCAAGTAATACCGATGCAGAGGCCTTCAAGTCAGCTCACTTTGAGTGTACTTGAGGACCAAGTCAGCATCCCGCCTCGCTTCAGCATTGTCATTTCCATCGGCAGCGAAACACCCGCAGACGTAGAAACGTCATCGAAGGCAACCAACGCCCACTCCTCAATCGTGAAGTTTTCATCTCAAGAGGGATCGCTCGACTGCACGGAAGGAAACCGAAAGTTATGCTGACAAAGTTCAGCCAGGAGTTCAAGCACATGAACAAGGAAACGACTATGGCATACATCGACGAAATCGAAGAAACCAGCAATGCGTTTCTTTTCTCGGATTCCGCCATATTTCCCTGACGACTACACCAGGGTTGCAATGTGGGCTTGTTGATAATGCCATATTCAAGGGGTGCATGGTAGCGTCATTAAAAGACGGGACAAAAGAAGACACACAGGAACACACACAGCGCTGTGTGTGTGTTCCTGTGTGTCTCCTTTTGTCCCGTCCTTTAATCGCTCTACCGTACAACCCTTGTCGACGACTACTGTGCCAGAACAAGACTTTGACATAAATCCAAGTCTCTCCATGAGTAAGCAGGGAGAGCTCAGAAGTCTTCTCCGATGATACAATGACTGCTTTCCCATGTCATCGAGGATTCGACAAACACCAGTTGCAAAACATCGCATAATAACCGAAAAGTGCGCTCGACCGCTCCGCCAGAGCCCTTACCGAGTTTGCAGGCGAGAACGTGAAGGTATAAGTCAACAAGTCGACGAAATGCTGCACGACGGCATCACCCTGCCGTCGAAAAGCCCGTAAGCATATGCAGTAGTCTTCGTCAAGAAAATAGATGGAACCCTACGTTTCTGCATCGATTATCGTGGATTTAACAATATCACAAAGGATGTGTACCTTCTCCCGCGGATAGATAGTGCATTGTATTGGCTCTGCAAGGATAAATACTTCTCGTTGATGGATTTTAAGTCTATCCACTGGAAAATAAAGTCGACGAGAGCGATTGCCAACAGACTGCTTTAACACGCCAGACGGCCTCTATGAGTTCAAGGCCATGTCATTTGGACCATGCTCGGCGCCTGCAGCGTTTCAGCGCGTGTTGGACACTGTGTTAGCAGGATTGAAGTAACGGATCTGTCTTGTTTACTTAAATGACGTCGTTGCCTTCGCCGGAAATTTCGATGATCACGTTAGGCGGCTTGCGATAGTACTAGAGGGCATCAACTCGTCAGGGCTCACTCTGAAGCTGAAAAAGTGCTGTTTCGCTTGCGATGAGCTTCTGTTCCTTGGCCACGTCATAAACAAATCTGGAGTACGCACCGACCCACAGAAGACAATTGCTATCGCGAACTTCCCGCAGCCCATCGACAAGAAGGCAATGGGAAGATTCCTTGGCATGTGTGCCTACTACAGGCGCTTTGTCAGGGACTTTTCACGCATCGCTGAAGCGTTGACATATCTAACTAAATCTGATGTAAAGTTCAAGCAGGGAAATGCCGCAGGCTGACGAATTCTAAGAATTCAAGCGACGCATGCAGCCACCGCCGGTACTTGCGCATTTCGAAGAGGTCGCCGATACAGAAATCCACACTGCTGCCAGTAGCGTACGCCTCGGTGGCGTCCTAGTCCAGAGGAGAGATAGACTTGAACGAGCGATATCTTACGCTAGATGGTTGCTGTCAAAAGCAGAAGGCAAATATTCTACGACTGAAATGGAATGCCTCATCATCTCTAGGGCTAAAGCAAAATTCAGCCCTTACCTATATGGCAGGTCATTCAAAGTCGTCAGCGACCATGGCTAGCGAATTTAAAGGACCCTTCAGGACAGCTGGCGTGGTGGAGCCTCAGCCTGCAAGAATAGAAAATCACTGTAATCTACAAGTCCAGACGAAAACCCTGTGATGCCTATTGGCTATCAGGCGCCCTCATTTACCCGCCGCCGCAAGATGGCGAGGATGAATACATCTTTCTTGAAATAATAAGCGCGGAAGACTTAGTTGTACAGCAACATATAGACCCGGAGCAAAAAAGACTCGTCGAGCATTTGGAAGGGAACACCGACGTTGTTTCTAGGGCGTTTAGGCGAGGATATCGTTCGTTGTCGCTTCAGAGCAACGCACTCGTAATAAAGAACTTCTAAACAGTCCGTGCCAACTACCTTCTTGTTGTTGCCTCAATGGTGCGTGCTGAAGTACTGCACGCCCTACATGACGATCTGACAGCTGGGCACTTTGGATCCTCCCGGACGCTATCGAGGATACAGGAAAGGTATTACTGACCGCGCCTGGCCGCCGACGTCGCCCATTACGTCAAGACATGCCGAGACTGTCAGCTAGGCAAGACACCACCGAAAAGGCCAGCGGCATTACTACTTCCGATCGAGCCTCCTTGCCGACCATCCTGCAGATCATGATGGACTTGTTCGGGCCCTTTCCGATGTCAGCATCTGGAAACAAGTGAATCGTCATGGCGACGGACTACTCACCCGCTTCGCTGAAATGAAAGCTGTGCCGACATTTAGCTCAACCGAAGTACTTCGTCGAGAATATCTTAATGCAACATGGCGCCCCAGATGTCCTCATCGCCTACAGAGGGACGGTCTTTAAACCATATAGGTTACAACGCTGCGTGCTTTGGAGGTGAACACGTCACGACACCTGCTCAGGTTCTTCACCTTGTCCCCAGGATGCTATTTCCTCTGACGCAACATTTCATCCCATGGTTACTGCGGACATATTGCCTGAACAAGCAGCAGCTCTGTGCCGCCTTTTGGGTTCCTACCACGAAATCTTCGACCCCAACAATCGCCAATTGGGCCAGACTTCACTTGTTAAGCATCACATAAATACTGGTGATGCCAGTCCTATTCATCGCTAGCCACGTCGAGTTTCTGCTTCAGAGCGCAAGGTTATTCAAGATGAAGTGAACAAGATGCTTGCCAAAGGTATTGTTGAACCTTCGTCGAGCCCTTGGCCGTCACCCATGGTACTTGTTAAAAGGAAAGATGGCACATGGCGTTCCTGCGTAGATTATCGTTAGGTAAACTGCATTACCAAGAAAGACGTCTACCGCTTGCCTCGCATTGACAACGCCCTCGATTGTCTCCATGGTGCCAAATACTTTTCATCAATGGACCTTCAGTCTGGATTTTGGAAGATTTCTGTGGATGAAAAGGACCAAAACAAGACCCTGTTCGTCACCCCTGATGGCCTATATCAATTCAAAGTGACGCCAATCGGTCTATGCAACGCCCCAGCAACGTTCGAACATATGATGGACTCTTTACTTCAGGAGTTCAAATGGTCAACATGCCTCTGCTACCTAGACGACGTTCTCGTATTTTCACCTGCATTTGAAACACACCTCGAGCGCTTTTCAGCTGTTCAAGAACAGTCTTCCGCGAGGCTGAGCTGCAACCAAATTCATCGAAGTGTCTGTTCAGTCGCCGGCAAATTACAGTGCTGGGCCACTTCATCGACACTTCCGGTATTCAAACAGACCCGGAGAAAATTCATGTTGTCACGTATTTTTCTGTACCTCAGTCTGTCAAAGATGTCCGATGTTTTGTAGGACTCTGCTCCTACTTCCGATGCTTCGATAAAGACTTCGCAGCGATTGCCCGACCGCTTACTGATCTTCTGAAGAAGGACGTGCCATTTACGCGGGGCCTCTCTCAAGCTGCCACGTTTTCCCAGCTCACCAACATTCTCACCACGGCACCTATACTGGCCCACTTTGACCCCTCCTCTCCTACAGAGGTACGTACCGATTCCAGTGGTCACGGTATCGGAGCCGTCTTAACCCAGCGCCAACAGGGTCAAGATCGCGTTATCGCCTACGCATGCCGCCTCCTCACAGCAGCGGAGCGCAATTATTCGATTACAGATCGTGATTGCCTGGCTGTCATCTGGGCGGTTTCCAAATTCCGCCCGTACTTTTATGGCACGCACTTCTCTGTAATCACGGACCACCACGTGCTCTGCTCGCTTTTCTCACTCAAGGATCCTACCGGCCAGCTTGGTCGCTGGACTCTGCGGCTTCCAGAATAATCCTATGCAGTAGTGTACAAGTCGGGCCGATTACATCAAGGCGCAGACTGTTTATCACGCTATCCAGTGGACGAACCACCCTCCGACCCTGACCCCGATGCCGACGCTTGCATTCTCTCCGTTTCTCAGCTGCTACACGTTGCCGGCGAGCAACGCCGTGATGCCGCCTTGCGCGCCATCATTGATGGCTTGGAATCTTCGTCTTGTGATTCGTCCCTTCACCTGTTTGTTCTTCGGTATGGTGTATTATATCGCCGCAATGTACGCATCGATGGTGCTGCCCTACTCCTCGTCATTCCTAAGCACCTCCGGTCAGCTGTCCTCCAAGAACTTCATGATTTACCAACGGCAGGCCACCTTGGCGCGTCCCGCACCTACGACCGGATTCGCCGACGCTTCTTTTGCCCAGGCCTTGCCCACTGCGTCAGGAAATACGTTGCGGCGTGTGAGAAACGCCACCGCCGAAAAACACAATCGACGCTCCCTGCCGGGTGCCTTCAATCGTTCGACATTCTTTCGGAGCCGTTCTTTCGCGTTGGTCTAGACCTACTTGGCACTTTCCCTTTATTCACATCTGGCAACAAGTGGGTCGCTGCGGTGACAGATTACACCATGCGCTACGCTCTCACCCGAGGACATCCAACAAGCTGCGCGACAGATGTCGCCAATTTTCTTTTACGCGACGTGATTCTGCAGCATGGCGCTCCCCACCAAATGCTCACTGACCATGGTCGGAGATTTCTTTCTGAAGTCATCGCCGACATCCTGCAGTCCTGCTCAACCAAGCACAAGCTGACCACGTCTCACCA
This sequence comes from Dermacentor andersoni, assembly GCF_023375885.2. NCBI lineage: Eukaryota > Metazoa > Arthropoda > Arachnida > Ixodida > Ixodidae > Dermacentor > Dermacentor andersoni. Next base: position 13,753,739 of record NC_092820.1, read on the forward strand.
TCTACAGACTAATGGCCTCACGGAGCGTCTGAATCGTGCCCTAACAGAAATGCTTGCAAAGGATGTCTCGTCCGACCATACTGATTCGGACCTTGCCCTACCCTATGTCACTTTTGCGTATAATTCTTCGCGTCACGACACTGCCGGAAGTTCCCGGTTTTTCTGTTCTTCGGCCGAGATCCTACATTGCCACTGGACGCATCCCTCCCATGTGCCGCAGCAGAGACCAGCGATTATGCACTTGACGCAATCACCAGGGCAGCAAGCACGACGCCCCCTGCCAATCGACGTTTCCTGCCGGGTGCCTTCAACCGTTCGACATTCTTTCGGAGCCGTTCTTTCGCGTTGGTCTGTACCTACTTGGCCCTTTACCTTTATTCACATCTGGCAACAAGTGGGTCACTGTGGCGGCAGATTACACCATGCGCTACGCCATAACCAGAGCACATCCAACAAACTACGCGACAGATGTCGCCGATTTTCTTTTACGCGACGTGATTCTGCAGCATGGCGCTCCCCACCAATTGCTCACTGACCGAGGTCGGAGATTTCTTTCTGAAGTCATCGCCGACGTCCTGCAGTCCTGCTCAACCAAGCACAAGCTGACTACTTCTCACCATCTATAGACTAATACCCTCACGAAGCGTCTGACTCGTACCCTAACAGACATGCTTGCAAAGAATGTCTCGTCCGACCATACTGATTCGGATGGTGCTTCTGCCACCGGGGATAATGATAAATGCATATTGCGCGTTCCCTGTGGCCGATGCACGCGGGTGCCCCGACGAAGACGACGAACGCTCTCTGGCTCTCGAGCTGTCGGCTGAACAGGCTAGCGCTGCATTGTCCTTTGTAAATACACTTTTGTAAATATCCTTCAGCTCGTATTCCTTCCTTCGCGTAACAATATCATGTACACGGACGAGTGATCTCCTATGTTTCCTTCAATTACACCAGACTGCACATAGCCGTATATTTGTGATAAACAAATCAAGCAAGCTTTCGGAGTTGGTACAAATTCGTGTGGGTGCCGTAATGACGTTACTGCAGCAGAAAGAAGCAAGAATAATCTGAAATCTTCGCGACTTCAGCGTATTTACTAGACGAAGAATATTTATATCCCCGCCAATGACAAGTTGCAAGCGATTTGCGCCGATAAAGCACAACAATCTTTCAAGAAACGCGAAAAAATTCTCAATGTCGCCGCTAGGGGGCCGATACACAACAGCGAAAACACCACTTGTGTGATTCTGGACTTAACACTTCGTAATCTGTTTCCAATGCAGAGGCAGCTGGAAGCATGCTACATGAAATTTGATTAGACACAAGCTGTAATACACCCCCGGCACACCTATCAGAACGGTTCAAATAAAAGGTTTGGAAACCAGGCATTCGAAACAATTCTTCGTCTGATCTATACGAGGTTTCTGTTATCAGTACATTGTCAAATTGAACCGGGAAGTCACCGAGAAGCGCGATCATATCGTCATGCTTGTGCCTAGCTGATTGTGCGTTACAGTGAAAAAATCAAAGGCAATCGCGCGAATTAGGCTTTATGACGTCTCTTGGTGAAATCACTCCCATGGTGCAAATAAGATAAGAAACGACCTTTCTAACTTGGCGTCTCCACACCAGTTCCATAATTAATAGCTCTGCTTGGGTACCTAAGCCGTAACGACTCCTCTGCAGCTGTCTCAATAAAGCTACTCGTGTCCAATATGTTAATCGCAGCAAGCTAGAATACGACACAGCGGTATAGGATCGCAGCTCCGAGAATCTAATCCATGCCATTTTTTACTCCAAAACAATTTTGTTCGCTTTGTTCTTCACAACTAAAGTCGCAAGGCTGTCATAAGCGCAATGAAGAACTCATTCAAACTGCCGCCTATTGCTCCTGGTCGTATGCTTTTCCACCTGTGTTTATTCCCCAACTTTCTGTTATCATATGCCTGCTCTTCGTGACACGCTCATTACATCCCCTTCATACTTATCGGATCGGATTACTCATTCTAATGAAGTTGGTGTTGTGGCATCCATAACCGAAACATACGGCGATTCTCTCATTCCCAGAATATCACTTGACTGGAACTACCTTTCCAGAATTGTAGTCGCCATCACCTTTCATGACCAGATTCTTATCCAACTAGCTAGCATTGTACAATGGAGTGATACAACTTACCTGTTCTTATTGATATATCCGTTTTTATTGTGATATGAATTATATGGACACTCCAGGCGCATTTCTGCCGTTGCCTTTCACCGTGATGTTTCGTATAAACTCCAAGAGCGATAACACCGTCGACGCGCGCCCTACGCTGTTTGTGCGAGTGAAAGCGTGCGAGGGGAGCCGAGGATCGCGGCTCAGTCTCGCCCGTGCGAAAGGGAGGAAAGCTGGGATGAAGCGCGCCGTCTTCTGTCGCGGGCGAGGCACCCAACCTTGTGAGGCACTGGGCGGACGGGAGGCGGCACTCTGCTCCGCTTGCGACCACTTATGTGGCGGCTCCGCACGGCTATTTCTTGAGAGCGATGTGCATTGACGGCAGAGTCTAGGCGGGCCGACGGCTCGTAGATTTGTGCGAACTGTGTGTTCTCTGCGCTCAGTTTGCGTTGAAGCGATAGACAGCACGAAAGTCACTTCGCTTGCTGCTGCTGCCGCATTTCCTCGCGCCAGCGTTTTGACAGCAACTGTCTGTGGTCCGCGATTGTGATGTGTACATGTTTGCTTCCTGAGCTGACACCATGCTTGTTCATTTGTTAGCAAGCGAATGTTTACAAGTTGATATGGCCGATAAAATTACTGTGCTTACTTCATAGGGCTGCCTGCAAGGAAGAAAAAGTGGAGAAGGAAAGGCAGGGAGGCTAACCAGTTTAGCTTAACCGGTTTGCTACCCTACACATGGGAGCGGGATGGGGGGATGAAAGATGGGGAGGAGAGAGAGAGAGAGCACATAACACAGCACACCCATCGTCAGTTACAGTCCGTCACTCTTGCGCGGTACGTGACATCACTGTCACAGCCGCTTGTCCAAGTCCGTCTCTTTCAATCAAGAAGTAGTCCCTTTGTCGCCTTCAGCTGCGATGCCTTCTGTCGGCGATATGTGAAAATAGTTGGAACTGACAATGGTCTATTGTTAAGGTGCGCTAGAAGGGACGCCAGGGACTGTCTCTGAACATTGCAATCGATGACTCGCCTTCGGGCAAAACTGCGAGATTTTCATGGAAATGTATTTAGCTAATATTGTATCAGGTATTAGAACAATGAAACCACTTCCTTCCAGAATGAATTTGGTCAGGAGGGTATTACTAAAATAAAATAAAATAAAATAAATGAGCGCCTTTCGGCAGCTCGTGCCACCAGCATTGACGAGGGCTCTTCATCGTAGAGCTTACCGCCATTGCACTCGCTTGTGCGACGCAATGCGTTTGGACCACCTCGGTAACAGCCTAGCGATGGACCCTTTAAGGTCATAAGACGCTGCCTGAAACACTTCATCCACGTAATCGAGGAGAGGGTCTCCCTTGGCACATCACGCGGGCCTTCTTCAAATAGCGTCTTATGTATGACCAACCGTCGCGTCAGTTTTGTCAGAAGGCTTGTGGCTTCCTCGCTAGAAGCGGCACTATATGGGGAGCAATCGCCACCTGGACAACGAAGTTGTTACTGCGCATGCCTCGAACGCGTCAAACGATCCGGGCATCTGGGCAGCTGCGCACTGCTAACGGTAACCGCCACTGGTTTGAGCACTTATTCGATTAAAAATGTGAGACTGGGGTCACCTTACATCTTCCGCAAGTATTGACACGTGTACTTGCTTATCTCTCATCGTTTGACCGTGTTTCACCCTATAACGAATTTATCGCCGAGGGCAGGACGCTTCTGCATGTGTCGCACATTTTTTCGAATGTTATCGATGGTTCTATCCGTTGTCCCCATCTAACCTTGTGTAATCTGATTGTATGCGTGACGCGAACTGTGTAGTACTTTCTGGAAAACATGCGGGCACAAGCGATTATTCTGCAACCAACTGTGACTCATGTATCATAGCAGACGCGTTTGCCCCGCAGATGAGATTTCGACGACCGCCGACTGTATTCGCAGATACCGTAGTATTTTGAGCGTAATTTGGTTTTGTGTGGCCAGGTTCCTCGAATAAAAAGTTAGTTCTTCGTGCTGTGTTTTTCACCGTCGCTACTACGTGAAATTTTGTGGTACTCTGAAATATACAACTAATTTGTCGGTAGGACTTTTCAAAATCCTTCGTCAAGCATTAAAATTTTCGCCTAAGCTTTATATATATGTTAGATTTGTCCCCTTCAGATATTTAAACTGACTCAGTATGTTTTCTTCTTTATGGCAAAACTTGCAGTGCCACTTTTAGGACGTCCGAAAACGTTAGATGGCCATTCTCGCGGTTTCGCAAAAAACTACGTTAGAAATTATGGCGAATAAGTGGGAGAATACGGAGGAAAATTTTGAAGCTTCAATGACAATTAGAGGTGAATGAAAATGGCCAAATTCTCATTTTCGGGTGGTTAGGAGGCTTACTAGTACTTATGTTCGGGAAGGATGTTGCGACATACTTCAAGTTTAAACAGCATGAAAAGATGGCGAAAACAACAAACCCATACAGACAGGACGAGCGCTGTCCTGCCAGTAAGTGTCAGTGCTACAGCCGCGTATGTGTATGTCTTCGATGAAATAAAGCACGTAAACTGCATATGTTTGCTGAGAACAAGGGCAAGCTGATGTGTAGGCAAAGATGAAAGTCAGTGGGTCAAACGACGCATATACAAAAAATTTCTCCTGCAAGCGCACTGGAATGTTAGAAAGAGGTCTAACGAAAGGGGTATAATTTATCCTGTCAATCTGACAGTACTACAAATTCCACCAAAATAACATTCATCGGAAGATGTAGCAAGGATATGAGAAATCGTTATGAGAAGCTAAACGGTTGTTGATCAATAACAGCCTTTGTGATACATAAAAACGTTATCTCAGTGTTTTAAAGTATCGCCTATGCCCAAAGCATCTCGACATAACTTTAGGTTATAGCATATGTGTATGTACACACACACACACACACACACACACACACACACATATATATATATATATATATATATATATATATATTTATATATGTATATATATGAACGAGAAGAAAGCGGGTTAACCAAGGGGCCCGATTTTTATTAGTCATATCATAAGAAGCCAACAAACTGACACCAAGGACAACATAGGGGAAATTACTTGCGCCTAATAAATGAAATAACGAAACTATAAATTGATGAAAATTAAAGTAGATGAAAAAACAACTTGCGGCAGGTGGGAACCGAACCCACAACCTTCGCATTTCGCGTGCGATGCTCTACCAATTGAGCTACCGCGGCGCTGTTTGCCCATCCACTTTCTTGGGTATTTATGTGTCCTAGTAAGAACCCTGGGAGTGTTAGCCAGCGCCACCACTCACAGACCTTGGCGGCGGACGTGGAACGTCTTTTTTGCCGCAGGCGTCACAAGAACGTGATATTTTTGGGTGAAGGCAACTGGTATATATGCTACCTGTAGGCATCAATGTCTTGATATTCAATTCATCATCATTCAATATTCATCAATATTGACCAGGACGCAAGACAATCTTCAACGTCGTTGTCGTCGTTGTCGTCCTTGTCGTGGTAGCTGAATATGGTAGGATCCCGCTGGTGAAAAGCGCCAGCGCAGAGAACAGGCGGCGACGGGAGCGTCTGCTGGTCAGCGTCTGACACGAAAGAAGGCGGCGGCTGAGTGCGGAGTTCCAGGGTGGTGGAGGTGAAAGGCACTCAGCACGTTCATTCATTCAATCGTTCATAAATTCATTTCTGTTTCCTTAGAGACCACCGAGGGGGTATTACATAAGGGGTGGGTTTCTGTACGCAGAATATTGTTGACACAACTGTCAGTGCGATGCGATATTTGATATTCTATGCATGAAACTTGATGGGCAGGTGATAGTGGCGGTGTTGCGAGAAAGGCCGTTCCAGTCTTTTGCTACTCTGGGAAGAAATGAAGCCGAAAATGTTTTAGTGCGGGCACGTTAGCGAGAAAATTGTAACGCATGACCAGTGCGATGAGATATGTGAGCTGCAGGGATAATGTAAGGAGCGCAATTAGGTGATGAGTGAAATAATTTGTGAAATAAAACGAGGGTTGCAATGCGTCGGCGATAAGGCAAAGGTGATAAGTTACACTCGGCTTTGAGGGATGAAGCACTGATTTTATATGGATACGAAGCGTGAATGAACCTAGCAGCACGATTTTGAACGGCTTCTAGGGTATTAGTGAGACCTACTTCGGGTGGGTTCCAGATGAGAGATGCGTAGTCTAACTTATTATTTGAAAGCAAGTAGATTTACGTGTGTCGCAGCGTTACGTAAATTACGTCTTAAGAAGCCCAAAGTTCTGTTAGCTGAAGACGTAACTTTAGCAATGTGCGTGTTCCAAGACATATTGTTAGATAAGGTAACTCCAACGTATTTACGAGTGGTTACTGATTCAACGAGGACGTTAGGTATGTTATAAGCGAAGTGAAGGGGTATTTGACGACGAGTAAGGGAAATGAGCTTGCATTTAGTAGGGTTTAGGGACATTAGCCAGTGATCACACCACTGTACTATGTGGTCGAGACCTTGTTGTAAAATAATATGGTTAGATGGGCAAATAACGCTAAATAACGCAGTCGTCAGCAAACACACGAATCTTGATTTTGGCGCATCTCGCAAGAGGCGTATCACATATTCCAGTGACATCTCATACACCAAGAAGAGGCCGACTTCGATAACCGAAGGCATTTGCTATGGATCCCGGCACACACTGGGTTGAGCACCCCCCAACGAAGCGGCTCACCGCGTTGCTCCAGGCCTCACTCACGTAGCATCATCGGAGGAAAAGCCCCCGCGGGATACTGCAAACGTCTGGGCGTTGGAGGATCGTATGACCAGGTTCGACGACATCAAGACACACTACCAGTTACAAAGACGCGTATACCCATTTCCTCAGGTTAGACAGGACGCAAGCAGTACACTTCAGAGAATTACAAACTGATTCTTACAGAAACCCCAGACTCATACACGCAATGCATCCAGACATGTACACTACAAACAGATGCACATAGTGTAGCGACGACCCGCCGTGGCTGCTCAGTGGCTATGGTGTTAGGCTGCTGAGCACGAGGTCGCGGGATCGAATCCCGGCCACGGCGGCCGCATTTCGATCAGGGCGAAATGCGAAAACACCCGTGTACTTAGATTTAGGTGCACGTTAAAGAACCCCAGGTGGTCGAAATTTCCGGAGTCCCCCACTACGGCGTGCCTCATAATCAGAAAGTGGTTTTGGCACGTAAAACCCCATAATTTTTTTTAAGTGTGGCGAGGTTGCCACACTTAATCACATGTTATGGCAATGTCAGCACTTGCAGAAGATAGTGCCAGCCTTTCCTCCTTTCCCACAAGAACCACTTCTCTCAGCACTTAACAAACAAGTCGAGCAGTGCCAACCGCTCCGTCGCTTCCACCGCCAGCCTCCGCTCGGGCTGGAAGACCCCACTGCTCACCTCGAACCTGGCAGCACAACTCTGGGCCGTCCAGCCAGCCGAGGAAGCCGCTTTGAGACAAGGTCTCGGAACCATGTCTGCGGCGGGTGCCCAGACCCACTAAAAAGACGCCGGACTCAAATCTCATTGATTTGAAAACAAAGTTTACGCTCTCAGCAAACGTGCGGATATTAGAAGATACATGCAAAGGTAGGTCATTAATGTATATTAGGAACATAAGAGGACCGAGGACAGAGCCTTGAGGCACCCCCGATGACACTGGAAGTGGGCTGGATAATTTGTTATTTGTAAGCAATACTTGTGAATGGTTAGTGAAGAATTCTTTTATGCAATTTAGTATTTTGGGTGCAAGTTTAAGATGGATAATTTTAAAATTAGGCGTTTGTGGGGTACTTTATCAAAGGCTTTCATGAAGTCAAGAAATAAGGAGTCGGTTTGCACGTCAACGTCAAGGTTAGCATAAAGGTCACGAACAAAGCTGGCAAGCTGGGTTTCGCAATAGAGACCCCTACGGAACCCAAGTTGACAATGATGAAAGAAGTTATGAGAGTCGACGAAATTCATGATGTTATAGTAAATGACGCGTTATATGAGTTTGCAAGGAACGCTGGTCAAGGAAATTGGTCGTTAGTTCAGAGGTGAGTTTTTGTTAACGGATTTGAAGATGGGAATGACCTTTCCCACTTTCCAGTCATCTGGAATGATACCGTTAATGTCGTCTAGTCCAGTTGCCAAAGACAACTTCGTCTTTTCGAAGACGGATGAGATACGATCAACAGAAAAGCTGATTTCAGGCATGGTAGACGTGATACGACATGACACATAGGTAAGGAAATGTCTACTTCTATAGTGAAGACAGATAAAAAGGCCTTGTTAAATGTATCGGCGCATTCAGCGTCAGAAATTATCTCCCCAGAGTCGTTAGCAAGATTGATAGAAGCTACTGCTTTGGGGTTAATTGTCCGCCAAAATTTACGGTCTTTATTAGTTAACATATTAGGCAAATCGTTGTTAAAGAAAGCGAATTCGGCGTTACGGATTCCTGTGAGATAACTTTTTTCGGCTGTATAATACCTGTCCCAGTTTTGGGCGCCCCCTTTAATTTAGGCATTCCTTAATAAACGTTTTTTTCTTGTTACCTACGCGGTGCGAAATTTCGTTAAACAATGTCTTTGGCTGTTTACACGGATACTAGATTTAGGGATGAACATGTGTATTAGCTCGGTTAATTTCTGCTTAATAGTGAGCCAGTTTTCCTGAACACAATAATGGTAAGAATTGCTCTCATATGTCAGTAAAAACGTGCAAAGTTCGTTATTTATGGCATCATAATTACCCTTGTTGTATAAGGTTATTGTTTTCTTGTGCGAGGGATTGTCAGTAGGGCAAAAACTTGAAATCTACATGAATTACTTTATGGTGACTAATTTCACGGAGATAGTGAATCGATGACAGGCTATGGGGATGGGTTGTCAGCATTAAATCCAAAATGTTAGAGCAAGCGCAAGTGACACGCGTTAACTGAGTTATTAACTGCGTTGGATTATAGTCAAGGCAAACACCAAGAAAATCTCTAGCTTCAGCTGTGCTAGCCGTTGTATTTTCTTCGCTCCAATTAATACCAGGAAAATTCAAAACGCCAAAAAGAACGAGATCGGCTTTAGGATATGTCAAGGTAAGCTGGTTTAGAATATTAATAAATGCGCGACAAAAGTTAGGATGATTAAATGGGGGCCTATAGGAAACACCCAATAATACATATTGTGGTAACGCTTGAAATAATACCCATACAATTTCTAAGTCGGAGTCAATGTTAATGACAAAACATGGTAATTGTTTACTGGATGCAATGAGAACACCGCCCCTGCGAGTGCCTTTGCGGTCTTTCCGATAGACATTGAAATTCGGTAAATCGGCGAGTACTTCTGCGTCGGCAACATCATTTGACAACCATGTTTCGGTTAGCATCCGAATACTGCTATCTGAAGACTTGCCAAGACGAGACAGGTGATCACGTTTGGGTATGAAACTTCGAGTGTTAGTAAATATTACGGAAAAAGAAAGGTTAGCGTTTGGTCCCGGGTGAGAACTGGCGATAACTGCTTGACGCTGATATGGTTGCTACTGGATTTCTTGCACTGTTTTTGAGGTTTTATTGAATAGATAGCGTTTCGAGCCGATGTGGAGTGTTTTATGGCATAGGGAAAATTCAACAGATTTTTGTCTTGCAATTTCGACCAAGTGACTCCTGGCGTTCTGAACCCTGCGTAAGAAATCCTCACCTCTGCTGTTGGGCGTTCCTTACAACTTACGTCCGTTTGAAAGGATCCCGTCTTTTGTTTTATGGGACGCGAATTTCGCTATTATCGACCTGCATCTCCCGCCTTTGTGTCGGCCTGAGCGATGCGCACGGTCAATTTCTTTAGGGTTGATATGTATGCCCAAGTGACAACGGCAATGTCGAATGATTATACGATTCAGAGGGCTTGGCGCCTGGAAGGCCGTAGAACATTAGATTGTTACTCCAATTGTTACTAGATTGCTAGATTGCTCTGTTGTTAATAGTTCGTTCTTGCACTTCGCTTATTAGCGTTGACTGGCCCGCGGAAAGTTGTTGTAGTTCCACAAGAATCGCATCAGGGCCGGGGTTTGACTCTACGTCCCACGATAATAACACTAACAACAAGTGAACGACATGAGCGCACTCAACAACGGTCGCACAGCAGCAACGTGGGCTCGGTCACTGCAGCAAGAAGTAATTGCTTGTCTTTTAGTAAAGAGGGGTTGTGATACAGCAACCTGCATAGCAAGAAGCAGCGGGTTTGTAGGTGACGACACGAAGCAGCCGCCAAGCCCACGAAGCGGGGCCGACAGCTGCAGCTTATTTATAGTTGGCAGCGTAGCTGATGTTTGTGACGATGGCGCTGTCCAACCACTATCCAGGGCCAGGCGCAGCGGCAGTGGCAACAGGAAGGCAGACAGTGGCGGGTTGAAGCTTGCAAGCTGACACGTTGACGGTTGTCAGCTGGATAGTGGGTGGTGCAAAGTCGTAGCACAGCAATCCACAGGCCGGCGATGTGTCAGCAGAAGCAGTCACACCGGCAGCAACGAGCAGGCGAGCGAGGACGGCAGATAGCATCTGCATAGCAATAAGTAGCGGGTTTGTAGGCGACGACACGAAGCAGCCATCAAAGCAATTGTAAAGGAGCTTTATTACAGGAGGGGCCGATGCTGGGTAGAGCGCGTCACCGAGCAGAGTCTCAAAGCTCGAGCATCTGCGGCACGTGATGTTGTTGCCAATCCTGCTGCCTACGTCCATGCGTTTTTCATTACAACGTATATATATATATATATATATATATATATATATATATATATATATATATATATATATATATATATATATATATATATGTAAAAGAAACCCGCGTAACACGCAAAGTGCCTCGAGCAGCCAGTCGCGTGTATTCACGGGCTTTTTCTACGCTCGCAAAAACACTTTCTTTCTTTTTAAATACTCATTGTTCTTTGGTTCCGTCTAATTATGCATCATAAATGTGTAAATATCACATCATACGCGGTTTTCACGATGCCATGTGACAGACAAACGAAGTGGCGGTGGCCCGAAAATTTTTTTACCAATCGTGGAGTGTTCATTTTGGAATTGAAATAGAAATGTTTGGTACAGCTTTACGTCGTAGCGCCCAAGAGATGTTCAACTTATATAAGTTAATACACTGTGATATTATTCATTCCGCACAAATTGGACCACTGTGTTACCCGTTCTTTCTTCTACTGAAGGAATTGCTGGTGTTTTCACAGATGAAAGCATGAGTTGTATTACTGTATACGATGGATTCTTGCCCTGTCATTCTACAGAAAGCTGTGACACGACATTTTTGTGGGTTTCAGGTTCATTCGCGTGTCTTCACACTCAACAACCCAGGTAGGACGTGCTTTCGTTTGTATTCCCGTGTATGTAGACCATCACCATACGGTTTTCTCTCATGGCGAATTATCGCATGGTTATTTCTATGAGCGCAACATGCATAAGGGGACCCTGGACAACATTTTCTCAAAGTGTAGACATGCATATGAAGTTAACTTGGGCTATTTCAGAAGTACTTTGCCGCAGAAAAAGTACTGGAATGCCTTCAGCAGAAGCGGAGTTATTGGCAATAAAACACCTCCTTCGCGGCAGTGCCGCTGTTGCTTCAATGCCTTGCACTGTGAAGGCTACGGTGTACTTAGATTTAGGTGCATGTTACAGAACCCCAGGGGGTCCAAATCTCCGGAGCCCCCACTGTGGCATGCTTCATATTCAGAAAGTGGTTTTGGCACGTAAACCCCATAATTTAATTTTTAATTTTTGAGAAGGCTACGTTGCAGCGGTGCATGCCCACAACGCTCCGCCTACCGATCGTCGCCAAGGTGCGCAGTTCAAATTTGATTTTGCATGTTCCCGTAGAAGCCACCGTTTCGGATTTTGGCTCTTTCGACGCGCCAGATGCAACTGAACGTAGCCAAGCGCGGTTGTCCTCGGGGAGCCGCAGTGCTCTTGGCCAGTGACTCGTTGCGGCACCCTGCGGTATCGACAGACCGCAAGCTGCGCGCAACAGCAGCGTTTTCTTTGCACACGACAGCGCGCGCTCGCGTGATTCTTGTCTCGCTGTGCTACGTGGTGGCTGTTCGTCCTGCACCCACTTGGCCGATGGCGACGCCGGACTTGCGCATTTTGAAGCGCTGCCTATCTAAGGTTCGCTCATTACGAAGTGCGCCAAGGCGTTTCACCAGGAGCGGCGAAAAGTCAGCGCGCGCTGGCAAACGTGCGTGTGAGACTAGCAAGAATTACCCAGACCCGACGGCTACGACACCGACAAGCAGAGTGGCCCAAGTATAATTCCTACGGGAGCGGCCGCGGCCGAGCGTGAGCAGGCAAGGGCGCAGTTCTTACAGAAATTCTAAAGCATCACTTCACTTACATCAGCCCCTTTGCTAAACTTGGTCAATATACACAGGAACAGCAGGAAAAAGCACATTGATCCAAACACCCTTCTTGACTGATGTCAGTTATTGGCCAATAGCAGCCGCGTATGGGAATCTGCTATGTTACGAAATAAGGCGTCCCGAAATGTGTGAGGAGCAGTTTGAAAGAACGCTGGTTTCGCCCTTGGGTTGCGAGATACGCGAGCCGCGCTCGACTGCACAATTTGATGGGTGATGTTCGCAGTGGCGTATACGCTATCCACGAACTTTGTTTTTTACACCAAGCCCAAGGGGTGGCTCAGGTTTCGTTCAAGTCCTCATGTCTCAAGCAGTAGGGACGAAGTGAAATTGTTAGTTGGCCCCTTGTCATGCCCCTCCAGACAGTTTGTAATAGACTGGAACTTATAAAGTGCCGTCTAGTGGGTGTATAGCAGAGCAATTTTCTTCATTTGTTCATTATCGGAGAACTGTGATCGGGCTAATTCATACGGGTGCACAACTCCGGATAGCACGAGAAGCTTGAATACTGTGCAAGGCCTCGATTATTACTCACCGACAAGCTCAGGCCATGATTTTGGAAGAGGGACTAACGACTAAACACGGCCAAAGCTGAGTGGAACGGTTGCTGCAATGCACATTTGATTGGCATTGTTCACGCAACAGAGCAGATTAAGGTATGCTTGGAGTGCTATGCCGAACTCATGTCAATCTATGCACGTCTCGATTGTGTGCAGGTGTAATGTGTGCATTCGTTTCCCTGTGCTTGTCTATTCGTTAACGAGAAATGGCCCACAAGAACTTTCTTGTCGCTTTAAATGGGCAGTGAAGAAGTTTCACATAGCGCTCTTCTAATAAAGTGCTTTTGTTTTCTAGGCTGTGGCGGACACATGAAATTCCGTGCAACAAAAAGCGGCTCTCCTATAACAAGAAGGTATCTGCCATGGATGGTAAGTGCTGAGAATTTCTGTCCACACTCGTGCTTTTTCTTTGTGTATATTGTTAATTGACAAGCACTAGACGCTCTGCGAAAAGAGATCTGAACGTATTTGCTTCCCCTATGAATCTCTCCGCGCACCTTAGACGCTCTTCAAGTTTATGACTTCAGTTGAGCTTGTCGGACGGAAGGGGGAAGAGGTCGCGGTAATGCGTGCAGAACGCACAGAACGACTCGTAAAGGCTGTAGCGCAAACATTGTACAACGGCCGCTCTGATATCTTCCCTAGAGCGTGCTCTTACTTGTATAACTGTAACTAGAAGAGAAAAAAAAACGGCAGTACACGCGTATACACGAAACATAAAGTTGTATCTTCCCAGCAACAATTACCTGCATGAGCAACGCTAAGTACACCAATGTTACGTATTCGGAAACGCACATACTCTAACGCTCTCACTTGCACAGAATCGTTAGAATAAATCGCAAAAGATGTAACCTAGTCGCGGAGTATGCTACACATTGAAGGGACAGTTATGTATAAATGGCAGCGTCTCAGGAACCCTGCACTCGAAGGTGCAATATATAATTTCAGTGGTGTACCTGTCTACAATAAACATGCTGCAGGAAAACCTTTCGAAATGATGCCGTAATTGCAATGTCACACACGTTTGATGAGCGGACTATGCAGGCGCTGTGGTTTCGCGCTCAGCTTCGTTGCCATCAGAACGGATGCCCTCTGCTCGCAGCCGCGTGTCTCACGAACTGAATTACAGCAACAGGGCCGCGTGGAACAGAGAACCAGGGGCACAGGCGACAGGAGATGCTCGTCACCTGATCGCCATTTTCACGATGCCATCTGAATGGAAACTTCAAGCGAGAATCAGTGGCACACAATGGGCGAGACGTCCTTCCTACTTCAGTCACACAGCGCACTGTTGTCGGTCCACGATTCGAGAGCTTTTTTTTTCTATGGTGGCGCTTCGCGAATAAATATTCTGCAGTCACGATGAGCGAAGAAGCGATAGGCTAAGTCTGTCGAGAAACGCGGAATTTTTTTTTTCGCGTATGCGCGGCCCGTATAGCCGACATATTCGCCAGTGATGACCGTTACCGCATTCCACACTTGAAAAAGTGTAAATGGAAGCACGTCTTTACTTCGTTCGCCTATACAAAATTCTGCGCCCAAAGTATGTGTTCTAACACGGGCGTGCTTAAACTCCTGTTAAGAAAGCACCCACGGGACTGTCCTATGCCTAGTTGCGTTTTTGAAGATTTCAAATTGTATCAAAGAATGGAACCCTGCTGAAGAGCTTGCTGTCCTCATGGTATCTGTACCCCCCCCTCCCCCCAAAAAAAAGAAGACACAACCAAGAAGCGCAATCATTACGTAGCGAATGCTGTTGCACAAATGCACGTTTGCCTGAGCACCAACAGCAATTTCTGGCCTGTCTTGGAGCATACGGCCAAAAAAAAGAAAGAGTAAAAAAAAACGGAAACTTCGAGTGTTTGTGAATCTACATAACACTGCAGTGATTTTGCTATTTTGCAATCACTTGTACGTTGTTTTCTTTGTTAAAAAGGAGGTATAGATAAATCACATGTCTGAGTGATCATTTCTTCAATGCTCACATTGCGGGTTGCCACTGATAATGAAATCGAATACGAATGACATGCCATTCGCCACATTAGTGAAATAGCTTTGGCTTCAGCGTAGTGGGGCTGTGGTCGTTTGGGTAGGATACTGCTGCTTATCATGCCCTGCTACAGCTCGGAACTCGTTCATCCTTCTACATGCGTCTTGTACAATGGCACACATTTCTCAAAAGCGCAAAAGCGCTCAGGATATTGCGTTATGTCTACATGGAATTGAAAACACTGCGGCACGTCTTTGCCCAATGCTTCCAGCGCATTGGATACCTGTTTGCGAACTGGTAAGCTGTTACCAAGCGGATAACTTGACTTTTCGGTATGCGTTTCACGCTTTTAATGAATTTAAATAAATTAGTATTCGTCACTGTGCTTAGGCTACCGCACATTGTATTCCCCTTACCGGAGGGCTGGCGGTGGCAATTTTTGTCTGGTGCTTGCGTGGCAGTGCGGCAAAAGTACCCATTAGACCGCTCTCAACCTCCACTGGCTCGGCATTGTACGATTCGTCGGACGAGATCTCGCCGCTGCCACCATTTGATGGAGTTGAAGGTCGTAGAGAGGAACTCGGTGAACAGGATTTATTTACACATTAACATTTTGAACAAGGCATACATCGACAGTCTAGCGTGACTCCCAAATGGTCCACGCGAGACGACGCATACAGCAAACAGCTTACGAGCACACAGCTCACTAGTACATTTTGAGCATGACAACGAGCACACAGCTCACTACGACGAGCACGACAATGAGCACACCCTAGCAGCCGGCAACCACTGCTTATAAGCACTTGTCCCCCCCTTGATTGCAAGCGAACGGAAACTTTCGTCCAGTCATCGTTCGACGTCACCGTTCGACGTCGCCGAAGATGACCCATCCTTTTGGAGGAGGCGGGCTCACATACTCATGTTGCACACAAACACAGGTGTAAAGGTCCGGAGCCGACGTCAGAGGGGCTTCGTAGAACTCTGCTCCATCAAGGGTGGCGCTGGCGGCTAGCACATTCCTGAGCTGACCCCGCGCCACGTGGCTGCCGGTTATTCGCAATTCTCTGAAGTGAGCCCCATCCAGTGGGTTGGGAACACGTGCAGCGGGCTGAAATAGGTGGCACGTTGTCACCCCGTACGGCCATTCCTAACAGCATGCACAGAAGCCGCGTTTATCATGAGCACCTGCTAGAGCAAGTCCCCGTTTTCATTATGTCGTGGATGCCGAGCGATTCCGACGCTGGCATGTACTTCTATTCATCATTCATCCTTCAGAAGCAAGAAACCGACAACCAGGCTCCTGGCGCGTAATAAACCCGCGTCATAAATCGTGAACGCTTTCGCGTTCTCTGGTGGACGACCCCGAAGTCGCTGTTTTGAGATGCGCGAATAAAATTTTCCCGGCGCATTTGCATGTACGAAGAAGAAGGGAAGAAGTGGTGGAAGAGAAGGAAGAGGTGTGCTTTGTTTTTCGGTCTAGCGGCCTCGTCCCATCCAGTGTTTTTGCGTGGAGCCTTCTGAATAAACGCCTCACGCCTTGCAACAGTTCTGGTGGAGGTGCTGGTTAACACCACGTTCAACCATTGAAGCTTTCTCTTCAAGTCTTCGCCGCAGGCGTTGCCTTGCCGGCTGTCGGCCAACCGACATATGTCCACAGACGCGGGTGCTTCGACGTCCTCGCATCCCTTCCCTTGCGAGCCACATAGGGACTCAATTCGACGGACGAAAAGCTGGGTAAGACATCAATAAATGGTTAACACATTACGAAATGGTGAGCAAAAGCAAGGGTCTCGCAGTCACAAGTTACAAATGTTCTCGCTAACTGACACCGCTGTCGTCTCGTACGAGAATCATGATGACACCCTGATGACCTGGAACACATTTGTTCCAAGAATCAAACGCTGTTTTGGTGACACCACTGCCAAGAAACAGCGTGCCAACTGACTCGTTCAAAGGGCTCAACTTGCTGGTGAGACTTCATCATCATCATCAGCAGCAGCATCATCATCAGCCTGGTTAATTCCACTGCAGGGCAAAGGCCTCTCCCATACTTCTCCAACTACCCCGGTCATGTACTAATCGTGGTCATGTCGTCCCTGCTAACTTCTTAATCTCATCCGCCCACCTAACTTTCTGCCGCCCTCCTGCTACGCTTCCCTTCCCTTGGAATCAAGTCCGTAACCCTTAATGACCATCGGTTATCTTCTCTCCTCATTACATGTCCTGCCCATGCCCATTTCTTTTTCTTGATTTCAACTAAGATGTCATTAACTCGCGTTTGTTCCCTCACCCAATCTGCTCTTTTCTTAACCCTTAACGTTACACCCGTCATTCTTACTACAGCTCGTTGCGTCGTCCTCAATTTAAGTAGAACCCTTTTCGTAAGCCTCCAGGTTTCTGCCCCGTACGTGAGTACTTGTGAGACTTGCACCGCATATATTGAGGAGATTCTTCTATATTATATATTCTTCTATATTCTATATTGAGGACGCCTATAATTTCCTTATTCGCAAAAATAACGGTTTCTAGATGCGACATTGCCGCACCTTTTAAATCTTTGGGAAGCGCCGAATAACGACCAAGTTCGGTCGCTTGGCCAATGCAACTACGGCGGCAAGCGTTGAGGTGAGTTCGTCGTCGTACCTTGCCTCAACGATACGTCATATCCTTCATGAAGAGCTACTCCGGTGCGAAGTTCCTTCATCCTCACCACGTTTGGCGAGTACCTGCCCGTCGCAGGACGCTGCATTCTCACGGCCCACTCCTACATAGCAGTCGGTGAAAGCCGCGGACTACAACTACGCGGAAACTACGTGCAATGGCATCATTGAGGGCGAGGTCCGACTGCAAACCCCGCTGTGGCCCCACCCACCAATATCAAGGACACTCAAGGGGTTATTAGGTGGATGTCGGTCGTTCTCCGTATCCCGACGTGTCTGTCTGCTTCGAAGAGCAGCGCGCGCATTGACCTGTGCGTAATTTGTGTGGTGCACCAGGCCCACTCGCACGGTTCTGTGGAAGCCGACAGTCCCCTCGGTACGAGCAGCCCGCTGGGCTGCGTTATGACGCACATCCCAATGCTCTGTTGCCGACCCGCACTATATCGGACAGTGGTTTCTGGCAATGAAGCTTCAGGAATTGCTCACCGGCCTCTGACCGCAGTTCGACGCCATCAAACGGGCACGCCGTCCACCGCGGCGGCGCTCACCGCCGCAAAACTGACCAGCGCCCCTCTTATATTTATGTTTAAGAACAAGGTGCACATTGATCGGGGTGTCTAAGTGACATTGGTCGACACGGGTGCAAGTATTTCATGAATGAGTCTTGTGCTCAGGAGAGCGCTACGGCCACGAAATCATGTTTCAGTGTGATCAAGCAGAAATATTCTTTGGAGTGGGTTGCAAACTATGGCGTAGAACGACAGAAAGCCGAGCTAGTAGGTAAGGATTCATTATGCAAAAAGAAGTGAGGCGTGCAGACAGGACACAAGAGTAGAGAAGTGGACAACACGAACGCCGACTATCAACTGAAGGGAGCACTGAGGCGAAAAAATAAAGAAGACACAAAACTCATCTGCGCATGCTCAGGAATGGTAACACCACGTGTCAGTCGGGTACACGTGCCGGTCTACGTGAGAGATAACTGTTAAGGCACTTAATCTCTTCCTTACGTAAAGTAATCGAAGGCTGACTCACGCACGCACTTCCACCATTATAGACATGCCATGCCTCTACCATAAGACACGTATCCTCATTCTTATGCCTGTACAATATCGCGCATTCATCTAACTCTGGCGTGCAGTTACAATCTCGGCAATGTAGCGAAAGATTAGAAGGCGATCCACCGGTTAACGACCTTTTATGCTCCATTAGCCTCTGATTGATACACCGCCCCGTTTGCCCTACGTAGAACTGACCACAGCTAAGGGAAATTTTATAAACCACACCCATACGACAGTCAGTAAAACTGTTGTTTTTATTGTGCTTCACTGGACAAATATCTGTTCGTTTAAGTCCTTGCCGCCTCTAATCTTGTTTCCAACATCATAATAGCGAGCACACCAAGCGACGATACCGCGAAGATAATTCGAGTTATCACCAGCTTGAGTTTCGAAGGACGCTCCTTTCAAGTCAACACCTACGTAGCGACACCTGAAGATTGCAAGCGTGCCGTGATCCACGGGATAGACGCCGGGACCACGGAAGAAGAATTGATGGAAAGCCTGACACTGCGCACCCAGGGTGTAACCATACTGAGGGCCAGAATGCTGGGGCAGTCGAAGACAGCCCTCATTACCTTCGACGGACCCTTCATTCCCAGGATGGTCAATTGGTGGGGAGGCGACTACAAATGCCACTCTTACCGACCGACGAGGCAAGTGTGCTACAACTGCGGACAGCAAGGCCACAGATCTGACGTATGTCCGACGCATGTCGGACATACGTCAGATCTGCGTGCCTGCATACGTCAGATCTGCGTGCCTGCAGGCCTTGGACGTATGTCCAAGGCCTGCAGGCAGTGAGGAGCACGGAACCCGCCAGAAGGACATCAATGCCAGCCAACGTGCCTGGTATGTGGAGGCGACCATGCCACCGGGTCCAGAGACTGCAAGGAGCGCCTGAAGCAGTTCAAGGAGTTTCGCGGGCCGGCCTATGGCGGGCGGCAAAGCCGCCAAAAGAGCCGAATCGGGCAGCAGCAGCATCAGCATCGAAAGAGATGGCTCAGCTCAGAGGGCGACCAGAGCCAATCCCGGAACAAGAGCCAGGAGCGGAGAGGGACTTCGCGGAGCCGTTCACGGAACACTTCGCGAAGCCGATCACGGACAACGCTCCCCAGTCGTCCCAAGGCATCAAGGGAGGCAAGCAACAGCCGCAGCAGCAGCGCCACCAGAAGAAGCAGAAGCCCAACAACAACAATTACAATGGCAAGGTGAGCTGGGAGTCAGGTCCTCCCAAATCGCTTGTTCCGCACTCGGATAACAATAGTCGAAATAACATCAGTACACACGAGACTCAGTTAGAAAAAGAAAATAAGGCCCTCAGACAGAAGGTAGAGGAGAAGGATAGAACGATTGAAGAGCTAATGAGAGCAGTTAGGGACCTCCAATCGGGAGCCCCTCACAGGGCATCGCATCCATAAGAACAGGCATCAGAAGCACCCGAATACTTTGTCAAGTTCATGGCAGAGATGAGACAGAAATTCAACATAATAGAGCAACGAAGAGATGCAAAACACAGACATACGCAACATGCGTAAACAAGAAAGAACACAAGGGGTCAAAGACAAATTTGACCAGCGACGTCCAACATTAGGCCTGTATTCAGATAACTAATCATGGCCAGACCCAATAGAAAAAAGGCAAAAACGAAAACTTGAAATCTGGCAGGGGAATTGCAGAGGCTACCGAAGAAAACAAGGACAAATACAACAGTACATCAACAAGCAGCTAATTCCGCCCGATGGCATTGCTCTGCAAGAGACCTGGGGCTTCACGCCAGAATTACAGGGGTATACATGCCAAGCATAGGAGGTCACTGGTCGAACAGCCATTCTGATCAGCAGCACCCTTGCCGCCATAGCACACGACAAAATTGCTGACACAGACATAGATCATGAGATTACCGAAATTATACCGAAAAAGAAGAATGTGGAAAGTACTTTTATTGTAAACGTATACAGTCCTCCAAAGCAGAAGAAGGGCAAATTCACGCACCTCTTCCACGGTGTCAGCAGGTTGGCTAAAAACAACACGCTCGTATTCGTTGGAGACTTCAATGCCAAGGATCCTAGCTGGGGATACAACACCACCGATAAAAAGAATACGACAGTCAAGGAGGCGGCTGACAGCATAAACTGCCAACTTCTAACGGACCCAGAGGTCCCCACCAGGATGGGAAACAGCGTCCAGGAGGACACCAGCCCTGACCTCACCTTCGTAAGAAGAGCGAGACAGGCGGTCTGGGAAAATATGCTGGAAAGCCTGGGTAGTGATCATTACATCATCAAGACGCAAATCGGAATGGCTCATATAAAGCGTCGGATAGGTACAGCAAAAATAACGGATTGGGATGCCTTTAGAGAAGCCTGTGATGGACATCCGCTGGGCGCGATACTGTCAATCAAGGAATGGGGAAATATGCTGAAGGAAAGGCTAAGCGAGTAGACCAAGGAGATTGACCGCACAGAGCAAATGCCGGAGGTTGACTCTAGAATGCTTCGGCCATGGGAGGCAAGACAGAGCCTGACCAAAAGGTGGAGGAGACAGAAGTTTAATATTAAGCTAAAGCTGAAGATTGCGGAAATTACGCAAAAGACGGAAGAGTATGCGGAACAATTGGCGAGAGCAAATTGGCAGCAATTTAGCAATTCCTTAAGCGGAGCCCTGAGTACTGTCCGAACGTGGAGCATACTCAAAGCACTCCTGGACCCGACTAAAACCAAGTCGGAGAACAACAAGGCCATACAGAGGCTGGTTCACCAGTTTCAGGGCTCAGAGTATGAGCTCAGAGAAAGAGTAAGGCACAAGTGCTTCGGGGACGTTGACCCAGCAGCCTACACGCAGTGCTACAAGGGGAAAGAAAATTCTGATCTGGACAGGCCTATAACCAAAGAGGGAGTATACGCAGCAATAAGAAATACCACTAGGAATACGGCTGCAGGCGCCGACAAGATAAAAAACGCGCTGATTCGCAACCTCGGTGATGAGCTTGTAGTCGAACTTACTGACTACCTCAACAAGCACTGGGCGGAGGAGACAGTACCCGAGGAGTGGAAGCATTCTGAGGTAGTGATGATTCCAAAACCTGGCAAAAAACTGCAAGTAGAAAATCTTAGACCAATCTCTCTCACGTCATGCTTAGGCAAGCTGTACGAGCGGGTGGTTACAATGAGGCTACAAAATTATATGGAGGACAACGAGCTGTACCCCCCCCCCCCCCGCATGTTTGGATTCCGCGCTAAATTATCGACGCAAGACGTGCTCCTCCAGCTCAAGGAAGAGATGCTCAGCAACGTCCCACGGAACAGCGAACATGTCATCATGGCACTGGACATTAAAGGAGCCTTCGACAATGTCAGCCACGACGCCATCCTCACAGGAATGGATAGCCTAAACTGTGGCAGAAGGATTCATGGCTACGTCAAGGCCTTCCTCTCTAACCGGACAGCAACAATCGGCCTGGGAGCAGTCAGATCAGAGAAGTTTCGCACTCCAAACAAGGGAACTCCTCAAGGGTCGGTCATCTCCTTCATCCTCTTCAACGTCGCAATGATCGGGCTAGGAAGACAACTCGAACAACTTGAAGGCATACGGCACGTCATGTACGCTGACGACATCACGGTATGGGTGAACCGGGGATCGCTCAGCGAAAAAGAAGAGTGCCTGCAAAAAGCGGCCACCTGCGTAGAAACCTACGTCGGGGCGAGGGGCCTCGCCTGCTCGACGGAGCAGTCCGAGCTCCTAAGGGTGTGGCGAGGCAAACAAAATTGAACGGTCCCTACAAACGATGAGCTCATCCTCAACGTATACCTCGCGGGACAATGCATTCCGGAGAAGACCACCATTCGGATGCTGGGGATGTGGTATCAGTTCAATAAACGGTGCAATCATACCCTGACACTGCTGAAGACTGCCACCATGCAGGTAGCCCGTATGATCAACAGAGTATCTAGCAAGAGACACGGCATGAAGGAGAGCTCAGGCTAGTCAGTAGCCGCGTGGTAAGCAGAGTGGTGTATAGCCTTCGCTACCACAAATGCATCAAGCAAGAAGAAGAACAAGCGGACGCCATACTGCGAAAGACGTACAAAACTGCGCTTCACCTGCCGCAGTGCACATCGACCGAGAAACTGCTGGCCCTGGGACTGCACAATACATTCAGTGAACTAAGAGAAGCACTACTATGCTCTCAGGCACGTAGGTTGATGCAGACCCCCACGGGAAGGGTGCTCCTGCGAAGATACGGTGGCGGCAACATGATCCAAGAGATCGAACGTACCGAGGCCATTCCGTACAAGTATCGTAGTACACTGCGAGTCGCACTGATACCCAAGAATATGGACCGGAACCTGCACAAGGAGCGTAGAGAAGCAAGAGCGGAGTACGTGCAGAGAACCTTGGCGAACAAGGACAACACAAGGTATACGGACGCGGCAACATTCGTCAAACACGGAAGACAAAACAGCAGAGCAGTGGCGTCGGTGGTTAATTCGGATCTCAAGGAGATCACCAGCGCAGCACTACAGGACTGCACGGTAGTCGAGGCCGAAGAGGCAGCTGTGGCTTTGGGAGCACTGGAGGGCTATCGATCTGGCAGGTCCCTAACAATAATAACAGACTCTCAAGCAGCATGCCGTAATTATACAAACGGTAGAATTGGGTGCAGAGCACGCCACATACTCTGCTCATGCGACCCGGGAAACAAAGTTCAGCATACCATAATCTGGGTACCAGGGCACACTGGCATAACAGGGAACCAAGAGGCGGATAGGATAGCTCGAGGGCATACCAACCGGGCGTCCGACACATCAAGCCTTGAGGAACCCGATTCAGTACCTATGGGCTACTCAGATATCCTAAATTATTATAAAGGGGTCAGACTGAAGTACCCACCCCCAGATAAGGAACTAAGCAGAGAGGATGCTGTTGCATGGCGACAACTGCAGACGGGTACTTTCCCGAATCTAAACCTTCTCAATAAAAATTTCCCTACACAGTATGTGGCTAAGTGCCCATGGTGCGGAGAGAAACCAGATCTATACCACATATCATGGGCCTGTCAAAATATTGAGTCCCCAACTATCTATAAAATTAAAAACCCGAGTGCGGAACAGTGGGAGAGTATGCTTTCCAGCGTAAGCTTGAACGGCCAAAAGCGCTTAGTAGAGCGAGCTCGCGGGTTGGCCATACTCAGTGGAGCCTTGGACTAGGGCACCAACCCTGTGATTGCAGACAGAAGAATTCATCAGAAGATGGAAGAGGCCGTCTGAAGCCGCGAAGATCTCTTTTCTAGAGCCCAATAAATGTTTTCCGATCCGATCAATCTGTTCGTTTTTTTCCTTTTACCCGTTCCTGTTTATCCGCTCCCTTTTTATCAGATCCTAGTGTAGCAGTGGCCACTGTGGCTGAGCGCCTAAACAAGTCGGTTTCGAGAGGGACGGACGTGATTACGGAAAGTAGTAATAGCAAAAAAAGTGTAGTGTCTATTCCGTATATTCATTCAGTGTCGCACAGGCTTAAAAAAGTTGCAAGTAGATATGATGGTAATGTTGCTTTCACTGCTCCCAATAAGCTAGGTAAGCTATGCGCTGCCGTACAGAATAAAAAGGAGCGGGTAAAAGGCAAAAAACGAACAGGTATTTGTCCAGTGAAGCACAATAAGAACAACAGTTTTACTGACTGTCGTATGGGTGCGGTTTATGAAATTCCCCTTAGCTGTGGCCAGTTCTACGTAGGGCAAACGGGGCGGTGTATCAATCAGAGGCTAATGGAACATAAAAGGTCGCTAACCGGTGGATCGCCTTCTAATCTTTCGCTACGTTGCCGAGATTGTAACTGCACGCCAGAGTTAGATGAATGCGCGATATTGTACAGGCATAAGAATGAGGATACGCGTTTTATGGTAGAGGCATGGCACATCTATAATGGTGGAAGTGCGTGGGTGAGTCAGCCTCCGATTACTTTACATAAGGAAGAGATTAAGTGCCTTAACGGTTATTTCTCACGTAGACCGGCACGTGTACCCGACTGACACGTGGTTTTACCATTCCTGAGCATGCGCAGATGAGTTTTGTGTCTTCTTTCTTTTTTCGCCTCAGTGCTCCCTTCAGTTGATAGTCGGCGTTCGTGTTGTCCCCTGCTCTACTCTTGTGTCCTGTCTGCACACATCACTTTTTTTTGCATAATGAAATTATTGCGTCCTGCTGGTGTGTGTGCTGTCGACGCATCCGTAGGCGGTCGACCTTTTAGTACCGAAATTATATCCCTGTGCGCGCGTGCCCTAATTTTGGGCATTGACTTTGTGAGGCAGTGTGTTGCTACAGTTGACTGTCGAACTGGGGAGCTGTCAGTGCGCGACAACATTCCATCCGGGTTTCTGCAGGACAGCAGCCATTGTCACGAAAGTACCTTTTCTGTCTCTGGAGATACTATAGTGCCAGCCTTGTCACTTGTTTGCGTTCCAGTTGCTTGAGCCAGCACTACACGCGCTAAGTTCCATGCGACGGTGGAACCCATTCATCCGGCTTGTGCAAAAAAGTACATTGTGTTCTCGCACGCCCTAGTGCTAGTGGAGGATGGGCGTTCGGATTTGTGGACTGTGAATTACACCATGGAGCCTGCGATATTTTCTGACTGCTTGAAATTCGCTTGAAAGACGCGCATTTGATGGCGGCTTAACTGACAGATGCAGATTGACCAGGCGAGGTGAGAAACCTGGATCTACGGACTCGTGTGTTCTTCGCATGGTCAACAGGTCACTCAGCACCAGTGAGAGCTGTGCCGGTGTTCTGTCAAGATACTTGCCTGTGTTCGACTTTTGCCACGATGCCAAAGTGCCTTCGATCCCTCCGTCGTCCCGCACACGTCACACGATCAACATAGGTACAGCACATTCGATGAGACAAAAGCCTTACCGAGGCTCCCAAGCAGGACGCAAGATAATCCATGAAGTTCGCGAAATACTTCAAATAGGAATTGTTCTGGAGTCGTGCATTCCTTGGGCGGCTCCACTGACACTTATTCAACAGAAAGATGGAACCCCTTACAAAAATGCATATTAACATTAGTTAGGGCTCTTGCCAACTTTCTATTTACTTTCCTGACAGTCTGTTTAGATTTACTTTGTAGTAACATTTGTTAACACTTTCAAAATACTTCCTCCTTACTTTTGTATAAAGAACAATCTAAATACACCGTTAACAGTCTTTCTTCATACATATCTATAACGAATATTTTAAGTACACCGTTCAAAGATTTCCTTCTTACTTTTGTATAAAGAATATTTCAAATACACCATTAAAAGACTTCCTTATTACTTTTCTTTACTGAACATTTGTTCATACACCGTTGAAAGGCTTCCTACTTACTTTTGTATAAAGTATTTTTTAAGTACACTGTTGACATACCTTCTTCTAACCTTTGTCTTAACATCAAACTTAATGCTCCGTCAAAAGGTTCGTTACTTTTGTGTAAAGAATTGAATTGAATTGAATATATCTTTATTTCCAACACACTGGGGGAGACAGGGAAGAAAAGCTGCAAGTGCAGCTTGAAAAAACACCCTGCCCCCTATGACCACAAGACGCGGGCAGCGCGGAGCTGCCGCGTGTTTTTAACACTACAGAAATACACAGTTTTTCAAGAATTCATGAGAAGCGCTAAGTGAAAAGTTTTGACTCAGTTTTTGCGTTACAAAGTTTAAATGGTCATTCCATAGCAGCGATGAAGAAAAATACACGCCTAGAATTTTGATGCGTTCTACAAATTCAATCGGAGCATTATTATAGGCTATGCCTATAATAATGCTCCGAAGTAAAGGGGAAGTGCTTCCTTTTGGACGAAAAATTATAGCTTTAGTTTTGGCTGGGTTAACACATAAACAGTTTTGCTTAGACCATGTACTAAGTTTCAGGAGCACTTCATTTGATGTTGTGATAAGCTCGGTATAAGAACGTGATGTTAGAAATCTACTGGTGTCGTCTTGCTAAATTAAAAATTTTACATTGAAATGAATATTTACAATATCGTTAACGTATAGATTAAAAAGCAAAGGACCCAGAATGCTGCCTTGAGGCACTCCAGAAGGTGTAAACCTCTCTTGGGACCTGAAATTATTTATCTGTACATATTGGCGTCTATCTTGAAAATACGACTTAACAAATTCAAGAGGAAGTCCTCTAACTCCATAACGATTAAGCTTATGAAAAAGAATGTTGTGGCTAATATAATCGAACGCTTTACTAAAATCTACAAATAAACTGAGAGTTATGAGCTTGTTTTCGAAATTGTTAAGGATATATTCTTTATGATGCAGTAGGGCTAACTCTGTAGACTTGTCTTTTTGAAACCCATGCTGAGATTCGCTAATTAAGTTGTGCTTATTACAGAATGAGTTTAAACATACAAATATTATTTTCTCTAAAGCTTTGGAAAAAATAGGGAGAACAGATATGGGCTGGTAATTATTTATGTCTAGCTTGTTGCCTTTCTTATGGAGTACTGTTACTCTCGCACTCTTCATCTTAACAGGAAAAACACCAGTTGAGATGCATAAGTTGTATATGTGTGCAAGTAGCTCAGTGATTTTATGCAGCACAAATTTTACGGGTGTTATTTGTATCCCATCAGGCTCAATGCATGATGAGTTTTTAAAACTAGAAAATACTGCATGCACTTCATGAACATCTGTAGGCTGGAAAAAGAGCGTGTTTTGATTTGGAAGGAAAGTAAGGTTAGGAAGTTTTGGAGAAGTAACATAGGTATCGCGATACACAAATGTTTATTAAACTGTTCGACCATTTGCTGCTGTGAAAGCTTCTGTCCTTTGTAAGCAATTTGTTCTATAGACTCGCTCCTTCTTTGTCGCCCCAATACAAAATTCAGGTTATTCCAAAGTTTATGGCTCTGAGAGGAAGAAGAAAACATCTGGAAATAACATGCATCTTTTCTTTTCGTAACTCTTTGGTTAGTTTATTAGTTAGTTATTAGTTATTATTATTAGTTAGTTATTAGGCAGGGGTGACTTCGCTTTCGACAACTGTGACACGGCTACTTTCGAAGAATGATGAACTAGAAAACTGGTCCCGTCGCAACAATATAATTCTACACGGCCTTGATGAACCGGCTGGCGAAACTCACGAAACATTTATTTATTTATTTATTTATTTATTTATTTATTTATTTATTTATTTATTTATTTATTTATTTATTTCACGTACTTTCAAGGCCCGAAGGCGTTACAGAAAGGAGTGGAGTCAAAACAAGAAGTAATGCAGTAAAAAATACAAACAAAAAAGTATTAACAAAAATACTAACAAAAGGCATTCTGAACGGCTGTCTTGAAGTTAGTAGGGTCGGTGATGAGTGCGATTGAGGCGGGAAGGCGATTCCAGTCCGTGCTCGTCCTGGGGATGAATGAGTCACTGTACCGGTTAGTACGGCATAATGGCACCCCGATTTTAAGGCTGTGGTCAGTGCGGGCAGAAATATAAGACGGAGGGGCAAGAAGGGTCTCTTTTAAAAGGGGGTTCAAGTGAAAAACTTTGTGAAAAAGGGAGAGACGGGAAGATTTGCGGCGTGACGAAAGATCGGGTAAGTTAAGAGTTCGTTTCATTGAAGAAATACTTGCATAGCGAGAATAATTAGATAATACAAAGCGTGCACTGCGATTTTGAATACTTTCAAGAGTAGAAACTAATGAAGACTGAGTCGGATCCCAAATGGCTGAAGCATACTCCAATTTGGAGCGAACTAAAGTTTTATAAAGAGTTAGCTTCAGGGAAGAAGGGGCAGAGCTAAAATTACGGCGTAAGTAACCAAGCATGCTATTAGCGTTTTTAGTAACATAGTCAATATGCGAGTGCCAAGAAAGGTTATTTGATATGTGTAGGCCGAGATACTTGTAAGAGCTAACTGACGTCACAGGTGCACCATTAATAAAGTAGGTGTGTGTGGCAGCGTTACGAGATATACGCATGGCCTTGCATTTATTTGAATTTAGTTGCATGCACCAATTAGAACACCACTCAATTACGCGGTTAAGGTCGTCCTGCAGCTCTTGGGAATCTGAAGGATTAGTAATTTTACGGTAAAGAACACAGTCATCCGCGAAAAGCTTTATGGAAGAGTAAAGAACGCAGTTCGGAAGATCGTTAATATAGATTAGAAAGAGAAGTGGACCCAGGACTGACCCTTGAGGAACACCTGCTGGTACGTTAGAAAACCGAGAATTACAGTTATTAGTGTTTACAAACTGCGTCCTGTTAGAAAGAAAGTTTTTTATCCATTCGAGTACATTAGCGTCCAAGTTAAGTTGAGACAGCTTAAGCAGAAGTAAATCATGGGTCACAGAGTCAAAGGCTTTGGCAAAATCAAGAAATACGCAGTCAATGTCGGTACCTAGATCAGAAATTGCAAAGAGATCGTTAGTAAATGTTAAGAGCTGTGTTTCACAGGAAAAGAACTTACGGAAACCATGTTGACAGGGGTTGAAAAAGGAGTTTGATTCTAAAAACTCAGCCAAATGTGAATATATTATATGCTCAAGAATTTTACATGAAATGCTTGTTAGTGAGATAGGCCTGTAATTGCTGGGTAAGTGTGTGTTACCTGATTTATGAACTGGAATCACCTTTCCCACGCACCAGTCGTGTGGAAGAATAGACTGCTGTAATGACTGAGTGAAAATGTGCGACAATATAACAGCAGAAAATACATTAGTACACTTCAAAATTTTTGAATTCAGGCAGTCTGGGCCGGCAGAGGAAGACGTTTTTTGATTGTTAATTAGGCAGCTAACACCAACCCAGTCAATAGAGATTGGATCCATGGGCGAAAAACCAGAATTGGATACAAGCGGTAATCCACGTGGCATTGTGGTAACATGTGAAGAGAACACATCATTAAATACATTACAGCATTCTTCAGGAGCAACAGGTTGATCATTTGGGTATGTTAATTGGATTATTTTGCTTGGAGTACCGTTAACTATGGTCCAGAATTTACGAGGATTAGTTTGCAAGATGGACGGAAGGGTAACAGAATAAAAATGCTGTTTCGCACTAGCGGATGCTGTGTTGTAGTCACTTTCAGTGAGGTAGTAAGCGGACCAAGCAACGTCACTGTATGAAGCTTTTGCGCGACGAAACAACCGCTTTTTTTTGTTACGTAGTCGCTTCAAAAAGGGGTTGAACCAAGGGGACCGTGGCTTGCAAGCGACTGTTCTTTGCGGTACGAAACGTTCGAATAATGACAACAATTTATTTTTGAAAATGCACCAGTTTTCTTCAACACAGCGCTGATCGCAATTAGCGATGTAAGAAGCTGCGAAATTTTCCATTTCAGCGGTAATGGAAGCCAAGTCGGCTTTGCTGTAATCGCGGATCACCTTCGTAGTTTTCTTAACAGGAGCCCGTGTGTTGATATGAAAAGTGAGTGCAAGGTGATCACTTAAGCCTTTTATGTAAATAATTGGGGAAACTGTGTCAGGGTTTGTTGTGAGAATCAGATCTAGTATGTTAGATGAAGAGGCACACACGCGCGTTGGTTTCAGTACAAGCTGGGTGAAGTGGAAATCCAAACAAGTGTTTATGAACTGGGTACTCTGAGAAGACTGGGACGTTGCCGTGTCGTTACGCCAAATGATATCGGGAAAGTTGAAGTCACCAAGAAGAAAAAGGGGAGCGTTAGGGTATCTGACAACTAATTTGTTCAATGCGTCGTGAAGGTCATCGCAAAATGATGTCGAAGCAGTAGGAGGGCGATAGCATGTGCAAAATATAACATCTCTGTTGTCGAGTACAACGCGCACGCAAACAAGTTCAAGTGGTGTTTCTATGGAAACTGAGCTTGAAGTGAGCGTTTCAGATACTGCAATCAAGACACCTCCACCTGATCGCACACCACGATCGCAGCGATAACATGAATACAGTTTTTCACAATAAAAAATTTCGCTATTTTTTATCCGAGCAGAGAGCCATGTTTCAGTGAGACATACTATGTCAGCAGCGCATGGATCAATCAGTGAGGACACCGCAGCACGTTTATTTAGTAGACTTCGCACGTTAGTGAAAAAAACAGATATGGTGTTATTAGATTGCGCATGTGCTAGCTATGTCGAACCATTTCCTTCGATAGCTTGACGCGACCGAACAGAAGAGCGTGCTGCACGTGGCATGTTGACTTCGCATACATTGTCAGTGGTAGAACAGTAAACGTAGCACTTCTTGTTCAAAAATAACTTATTTAGCCGTATTGAGTATGTCTGTCCTGATGCCTTAGCAAAATCAAGCAGCTTTTTCCTAGACTGGCGCGTTGCTCGGCAGAAATCTTCGCCCACAGATACCCCGGCGGATTTCAGATTAGATTTTAGTGCCAGAATTTTATCCTTTAGTTTTGAGCAAGAAAATTTCATTATAATCGGGCGAGTCTTATTAGCAGTATACGAGCCAAGTCGGTGGGCTCTACATACCATATTCTCGGGGACCTCAAACTTAAGATGATGAGATAAAAATTCGCACACCGATTTTTCGGACTGCGCCCATGTTTCTGACGGAGTGTCAGAAATACCATAAAATATTAAGTTATCCCGGCGGGAGCGATCTTCTACATCATCGAGACGTGTCAGGAGGGAGGCATTTTCAGTTTTAACGGCGTGAGCTACAACTGCAGGTATGTCAGCTGACGATGGGTTAAGCTCAAGTGATTCAACAAGCGATTCAACTGTCGTTAATCTAGTGGTTAAATCGGACACTTGATTAGGTTTTTGAGCCTGCTTTTCCTTTAATTCGGCGAGACCACTCATTACCCCTGTGTGTCGTGAATCTATTTTTGCTGAAAGGGCAGAAATGGCTGCAAGAAGTTCTTTGTACTGCGCGTCAGTTGCGGGTCCCGGATTAAGTTCAACGTCACCAGATAGGATGAGTAGCCTTGCAACAAACGCACATTCACACAGTGAGGCAAAAAATACACTTGGGCACGGGAAAAGCAGCAGACAGATGTTACTCGTATGTTAAGAGTAAAGAGACGGAGCTTCACAGACCTGCATGAAGAAGCAAAAAGGGTTTAGCGGCGACTGCATGGTTGCCGCTATCCCGTGCCCACTGAAAGTGGCCGGACGAAGGCAGCTGCTTAAGTAGAGCCAGAAGAATTATTAGCTAATGTTTCACGGCTATTTTCTGAGATATTATTGATGCAATGTCCGTCCATTGAACGGTGTCACCGGATTGGTCGGCCACGGGAAGGCCACCGGCGCCCAGTAATAAGGATGATCTTGAGTTTCCAAGAAAAGCTTCAGATCTTCAAAAATGCCACTAAACTCGTGAATTCTGATCTGCGCTTCACCGATGACCTGTCTTCAAATGTGAGATCTGTTCGCAAAAAGCTCTGGGAGGCCTCTGGTTCATTTCGCGACAAAGGTTTTGTTGTAAAAGTGCGCTTTAATGATGTCTTTATTAACAAGATTCGCTATCACTGGGATCACTTGTCTAACTAAATGGTGAAATCTTCCAGTAATTCCTTTCGCTCCTCATCTGTGCCTTTAGTTAGCAACTGTGCCGATGCCAGCAGCCATACGGCATCACCGTCATCGCATCTTTGACTAGCTCCCACATCGCTTGATTGCCTTCGTTTACTCAATCTTAATGCACGAAGTATCACCAATAAATTTCCTACATTCTTATCTCTTATTCACTCGTACTGTCCTCACGTTGTTGCTATCACGGAAACGTGGCTACACAATGGGATTTTTGACTCGGAATTCACTCCACCGGACTATATCGCCATTCGGACGGACAGACAGAACAGTAAGGGGGGCGGCGTCGCCCTTTTGCTTCGGTCTGATCTTAGGTTTTCCGTTCTTCCAGCTCCTCTAAATACGGAGTCGGCCTGGTGCAAACTTTACTTGGAAAAAACGCATATTGTAATCGGCGCTTCTATCGCCCTCCGGGAACAACGGTGGACTTGCTTCAAGTAATCGAAACGTTCATGCACATGCACAACCTAGGTCCTTCCAACTTTATTTGTCTGGGCGATTTCAATGCACCGGGCATTCATTGGCCCTCTCTATCGACATGCGGTCATGATGGCTCTTTCGATAAAGAACTTTTAAATTTTAGCCTGAATTTGGGGCTTACTCAGATCGTTTGCAAGCCTACCAGACAGAATTCTCTTTTGGACTTGGTCTTTCTTAGCTCGAACCTCACCGCGAATGATTACACTTGTGAAGTGGTAGAAGGCATTTCTGATCATAAGGCTGTTTTTGTTTCCCTTCCGTGCATTGTTCCTAAACCATCCTTCGTTCTTACTACATTTCGCGATTTCAATCACGCTGACGACACCTCTGTTTTAGATACATTGGCTGATGCCTTCGACACCTTTGAAACACTCAGCATATCAAGTGACGTGAATGTTCTCGTGACATATTTTGAAAATATTGTCATGTAATGTATCGAACACTTCATTCCCATCAAAACAAAAAAGAAAAATACTAAAATCCCTTGGATGAACAGAGATATACTACATCTTTCACGTCATGTTCGCAGGCTTAGACGCTTGAAGGACTCCCACAACCCCGTACACACTGCTAGGTTAGCTAAGGCGAAGGAGGATCTTTGTACAAAAACCACATCAGCCAGATTTTTTTTATAGCGTGCAGCTACCGCTTCTGTTGAAAAGTAACCCGCGTAAATTCTGAGGATCCATTTTTCCTCGTGACAGCTCTTGTACATCCTTATGTGTGAAGAACGAAATGACTAGTGATTCACTATTAATCTCCAACGCCTTCAACGCATACTTTAAGTCCGTTTTTACTTGCAATAATCATATTGTTCCTCCTTTTCCAAACATTCATTCGACTTGCCTCATTAATGATGTCTTAGTTAGCGCAGAAGGTGTCTTAAACCTCATACTAAATCTTCATACAAAGAAAAGTGAAGGGCGTGATGGAATCCTGAATTTGTTTCTCGTTCGGTATGCCTTATGGACTTCACGATACCTTACTCTTATCTTCAATAAATCACTAACTTCCGGCATAGTACCTTCATCATGGAAGATGGCTAAGGTGCTTTCGTTACATAAGTCAGGTAGTAAGCAGCATCTTTCTAACTACCGGCCAATATCTTTAACACCATATTCAAGCAAAATACTAGAGCATATAATATACATATAATAGAGCATATAATATTATGGAATTCCTTGAATCAAATAACATTCTCTCTAATGTACAACATGGATTCAGACGCGGTTTTAGCACCATAACACAACTTGTCGAGTTCACGCATGACATAGCTTCTAACCTGGATAAGGGATTTCAAATTGACGCTATGTTCATAGATTTTTCCAAAGCTTTCGATACCGTACTTCACTCAAAACTACTGTCCAAACTAAATGCAATTCTTAACAACCCTCAATTAGTGAACTGGATAGAAAGTTTTTGTCTCACCGCACTCAATTCGTAAGCTTTAACTCCATCAATTCTTCGGTGGTGGATGTGTCATCAGGCGTCCCTCAAGGCTCCGTCCTCGGACCTTTACTTTTCTTACTATATATAATGATTTGCCACACGAGATATCATTTAAAATTCGAATGTATGCAGATGACTGCGTATTGTATGACATAATTTCATCTCCCTCTGAGTATGTTCGCCTTAGTGAATCATTCGTCAGATTTTCTAAATGGTGTGAAACATGGCAAATGAATATTAACTTCCGTAAGGCCGTCGTTATGTCCTTCCCTAATAAAGCTAACCCGTTCCTTTTCTGCTACGGATTTAATGATAATTTAATTCAACGCGTTTCTGAATATAAATATCTTGGTCTCACGTTCACCACTAACCTGTCCTGGTCAAAGAACATTGATTCCATTACGACTAAAGCTCTACAAAAACTCGGTTATTTACGTCGTACTGTGTTTAATTATCCGCGCGACACTAAATAACTGTTATATAAAACTATGGTTCGCCCTATACTTGAGTATGGTAGTATCATTTGGAATCCCTACAAGCAGTATGAAATAGAGAGAATTGAGGCCATACAAAGGAAAGCCATTAGATTTGTCTCCCGACGTTATGACCACCAGTTCTCACCATCGTCAGTCATGTCTTCACTCAACCTGACATCTCTCGCCGAACAGCGACACGTTAATTCTTTAAAATTTTTTCATGGCATTATTCACTCATCTTGTCGCCTCTCCAGTAATGAATATATCACCTTTGCGAAAATCTCTTCTAGTAGGCGACATCACGCGCTTAACATTACACCATTTTTTGCACGCACTAATACCTTTAAGTATAGCTTTTTCCCTAAAACAATTTAAGCCTAGAATTCGCTACCAGGAACCAACCGTTCTCTCCCATTAAATGAATTCTTCTCTGTATTCCCTCAACACTGCGCCTAAACATTCTTTGTTGCTTATTGTATTTCTTTCTTGTATTGTATTATCTACTCCAGCTATAG
Source organism: Dermacentor andersoni (assembly GCF_023375885.2). Taxonomy (NCBI): domain Eukaryota; kingdom Metazoa; phylum Arthropoda; class Arachnida; order Ixodida; family Ixodidae; genus Dermacentor; species Dermacentor andersoni. Next base: position 13,789,051 of record NC_092820.1, read on the forward strand.
CCCCAGCAGGGGCTGCAGTATGTGTAAATAAATAAGTACGTGTATATAAATAAATAAATTAGTTAGTTTCGTAACTCTTTGGTTAGTTTATGTTGTACTATACGTCATCAAATTTATTTTTCTGAAGGATATGCATCCTCAGTACGTCAGCAGCTCGGGCTGTTTGCTGAAAGAAAAGATATTTTTAATGGAAAGCAACTTGACAGTTCTGATATGAATTTTTCTAACACACAATAATGTGGATATATGACAAACTCAGAAATCACGCTCTTCTTTTTAAATCACAGTTGCAAGGCAAGTCGGTGGTGAACTGTTGACGGAGTGCTACTATAACGTTTAAAGAAATGTGTTGCTTAACTGTTAGAACTAATCTTTTTGAAGGTTCTACTTGACTAAGTAATCCTGTGCTGATGTCAGTACTTGGAGAAAATTAGCTTGTGCATCACCAACTGACTGGTGTGATGATAGCGGAGTAGTGTGCAGGCCGCACACCAATCGCTGAGCTATCCCGACCTCAGGGCTGGTCAATTAAAGGCCAACTCACGCTCCCTCCACGCCATGGATATCTATTTAACTATAGAAGTGCTACTGCAATAGCTTTCAGCATTATTTTTCGGTATTTGCCATGAACCAAATCTTTGTCTTTGAGCGCGACAAGAGCTAAAAGATATTTTTGGTGCAACATAGAATACCCACACAATTTAGCCAGTATGATCTTATTTTTCAATTTTTATTACATTTGGAGAAAAAGTCGGTTTTGAGAACAATAATTGTCTCGAAAGATAAACTTACACAGCCCCGAACAGCACAACAAAATTAAGCCGGCTGTCTTGTCAGGTTCTTTTTCGACCTCAGCCATACGGTACATTGCTCCCTCCAAGAGCAGTCTTCCAGACGGGGATTCGCACACAATGGCCTGCCACACCTGTCACCAAGAGGTGATGAATGTATTGGCGTCATTCAACCCTCGCAAGTTAACGGGGTGAGCATGGTTCGTCGTAAAAAGGGGCTTTAGTTCAGCGGTGGTCAAGGCGAAGCGGGTGGATGGAAAGAATGTCACATGCTTCTGTCGCGAATGCGTACAAACTTCACAGTGGTCGGAGTCGAGGCCAAGAAGGAGACCATCGCCATCGATGTCAGTTCTTTTGTGACGTCGGTGCCGTACGCTCGGAGCGATGTAGGTGTTTGTAGCAGCAATCTAGCTATTTTGCTGCTGTTTGTGCTTATGCTGTGTTGTGGCTGATTCATCGCTACAAGCCAACCAGCACCGTGCTTGCGAAGCCCACGGCGTTTTCTTCGTTCCATGCTGCCAACGTTTCTGCAAATTCGCTGCCAGCGGTGATGCAGTGGCCTGTGAAGTGACAGTAATTTAATATTGGCATTTTCCGTGTTTCAAACTGCACACGTAGCCAACAGCTCTTCTTCAAGACATCACTGCGCCGAAGTTCTGTCGGTCTGGAAATTTTAATAAAAAGTATGTTCTTTTCCATCATTTTTCATAAACATATTATTTTGATATCCTATTTATTTCAGTTTCCTATGCCGCATTTTGGCAGGTTATTACAAGCGCGAACTGAAATGACATGAAATGTTTTAAGAACGATTTTATTGCATACATTAACTACGCCGCGTGATGCGGTTCGCTTGAAGTTGTTATGAACATGCATGAAGCGTAGAAACACTACGCTTCCACAGCGCTCGCTATAACCTAACGTGTGCTAAATAATGTCTGATCACGAACTCATTCTTCGCTCTTTCGTACTGAGGCTGCACAGAATGAGAGACAGTGAAATATTTAGCATAATATTACGGGGAGGAAAGACGCTTGGCAATATATCTACAAGATATATACAACGGGCAGAAGACAGGCACACAAGCTAGAGCTCGTGCGCACGCCTATGGGCGATAGCCGTCTTCGTCAGTCTTCTCATCATCGTTCGCCCCTGCAGCACCTCGTAGCTTGACCCCCGGCGGCGAAGCCGCTGTCTCGGCGCCTGGTAGGTTTGAATGATAGCGCTTCCGTCGAGCAAGGTGAACGCTATCAGAGGAGGATCGCGGTGTGGAGGTATCGAGAGGCTGTAACTCGTAGGTCAGTGTCTTGCGTCACTTGACGCAAGACACGGTATAGGCCTGAGTAGGGCGAAACAAGCTTCTCACAAAGACCAACTCGCTCTGCTGGTTTCCAAAGAAGCACCATGTCACCAGGGTTAAAGTGCGCGGCGTGGTGACGAGCGTCATATTTGCGTCGTTGCTTTTCTTGGGAAGTTGTCAGACGGAGGCGCGCAATCTAACGTACCTCGGTTGTACTGGATATGGCATCTCGGGCATATGCTGACGTGCCGGATTGTGTCAAACGGTAGTATAGGGTCTCAGCCATACAAGAGAAAAAATGGAGAGAAACCAGCAGAATTATGGCGGGACGTATGTAGCCGAATGTGATGAACGGCAGAGCGGCATCCCAGTCACGGTGCTAGGTGGAGACGTAAATAACCATCATTTCTGTGATAGTTCTATTGAGCCGCTATGTGAGGCCGTTGGTCCGAGGGTGATACGCCATTGTAAACTTGTGCTTTGTAGCGCAAGTGTGCAAGATGTCCTGGACAACCTGTGAGAGAAAGAAGCGGCCCCAGTGGGTAAGGAGTTGTCGGGAAGCGCGGTGGTGAAGTATCACTGCGTCGAGTAGGAAGTCAGCGACGTCGGTTGCACAAGTGGTAGGGAGAAACCGCGTGATAGCGTACCAGGTGGGGTAGTCCGTAGCAACTGCTATCCACTTGTTCCCATTAAGCGATAGAGGAAAAGGGCCAAAGAGATGAAGTCGAACACGTAAGAATGGTGAATATGGTATTTCAATGGGCTGAAGACGGTCAGCTGGTAGGGCTGCTGGCTTTTTGTGGTGCTGTCAAGATTTACAGGAGGTGACGTACCAGCAAAGTGAGCGGGAAATACCGGGCGAGAAGAAATGACGCTGAAGACGGTCATATGCCTCCCAGATGATCAGCAGTTGGGACATCATGATTGCTACTGTGCGAGCACAATCTCACGCAAATGCTTGGAAACGACTAGTAGTAGCTAAGGCTCATCAGGGTGCATGTGGTACCTGTACAATAGGCCACGTAGCAGCACAAACATTCGCGAAGATTGTGAAGTTGGCAGGTTCGTGAGGCTGAGGATGATGTCTCTCAGGTAGGGGTCGCGTTGTTGCTCATTGGCGATGTCACCGAACGCGGGAAGCGCGAGGACGCAAGTTGACTCGCAGCTCTCAGGTTGCTCTGGTGGGTCTGCTGGATGACGGGACAAGCAATCAGTGTCCTTATGGAGTCGACCTGTCTTGTACGCCATTGTGTAAGAGTACTCTTGGACCCGTAGAGCCCTCCGACCAAGACGTCCAGTCGGATATTTTTAAAGACGAAAGCCGGCATAGGGTGTGGTGATCGGTGACAACCGTGGAAGGCCGTCCCTGGAGGTAGGGGCGAAATTTAGCTACTGCCCAAGCGAGGGTGAGGCATTCACGTTCGGTGATCGAGTAATTGCGTTCGGCTGGCGACAGAAGACGGCTAGCATACCCAATGACACGGTCGCAACCGTGCTGTCATTTTGCGAAAACAGCGCTGATACCCTGGCCACTCCGTCGGTGCGAACATCCGTCAAAGATATCAAAGTGGCTGAGAATAGGTAGCGACGTGAGTAACGTCGTGAGCTCAGCGAATGCACTACTTTGGTCGGCACCCCAGACAAAAGTCGCGTCTTTCTTAAGACGTTCTGTTAGAGGGCGTGCGATGTCAGCAAAGTTTCGCACGAATCTGCGGAAGTAGGAGCAGAAGCCTACAAAGCTTCGAACGTCGGTTGCGCAGGTGGGCACTGGGAAATCCACTGCGCGAACTGCTTCCGGATCGGGGCAAACACCGGAAGAGTCGACGAGGTGTCCGAGCACAGTAAGGTGCCGGCAGCCGAAGTGAGATTTTGTCAAATTGAGCTGAAGTCTCGCCTTGCACAACACCGAAAGAAGAGAGACCCTCGAGCTGTGTGTCAAAAGTCGGGGAAGGTACAATGACATCATCGAGGTAGCACAAGCAGCTGGACCACGTTAAGCCATGAAAGAGGGCGTCCATAATTAGTTCAAATGTGGGGGGACCTCTGCAATGCCCGAATGGCATCGCCTCAAACTGATAGAGATGATCAGGTGTAATAAACGCGGTCTTTTAACGATCAATGTCGTCAGCTGCAATCTGCAAATACGCGTAACGAAGGTCGAGCGAAGAAAAATACTTGGAACCACTGAGACAGAAAGGCCGTCATGTATCCGAGGTAAGGGGTACACGTCTTTTTTGTTACTTGGTTAAGATTCCGGTAGTTGATACAGAAGCGCTAGCTGCTGTGCTTCTTCGTAATGAGCACGACAGCAGATACCCATGGGCTTGCAGAACGTTCGATGATATTGCTACGGAACAGCCGCCACAGTGAGGCTGCACTGAGGAGGAAGAAGACGACGTGGGCCCGCTTGATATAGCGTCGCCATTTTGGCCTTCCGTTAGCTTCCCTTCTCTGTAAATAAATTGTATCTAGTATTTGGCTCCAGCTACACGTAACATTAATTTGGTGGAGGTGGACGTTCCCCGTACCCGTCATGGAGCTTCGCAGCGGTCGCAACGGCGACAGTGCAACTTCGGCTCCTGCTGGCGGCACTTCATCTACGCAACCGTCTCCGCCTGCAGCCCCGACCTACGTCGCCGTTTCCCCCCCTCGAGATCCTGGTGTTTTCAATGGAGTCGGCAGTCCTGAAGTTGACGACTCGCTCCGCTTATACGAACGTGTCAGCACCAGTCACAGGTGGGATCCGACTATAATGCTTGCGAACGTTCTTTTCTACCTCGACGGAGCTCCACTTGCATGTTTCCAGACTCACGAAGAGGAGATCTCGAGCTGGGATCTCTTCAAAGAGAAGCTCCGCGACCTTCTTGGCAATCCGTTCGGTCGCCAAGTCAATGCCAAGAAAGCCCTTGCCACACGTGTACAGACGTCGACCGAGTCCTACGTGTCGTACATTCTCGACGTCTTGGCCCTTTGTACCAAGGCTGACCCCACCATGTCTGAAGACGATAAGGTTAATCACGTCCTCAAAGGCATTGCTGACGACGCCTTCAATTTACTGGTGTTTACGAACGTCACCAGCATCTATGCGATCCTCAAAGAGTGCCGCCGTCTTGAGCATGCTAAAAGCCGCCGCGTATCCCAGCACATCACGCGACTTCCCAACACAGCTGCTACGTCATCCTGTGACGACCTCTTCCACCAGCCGTCGCGACGCGATGTGACAACTTGACCCGCATCATTCGTCGTGAGGTCGAAGCGGCACAACCGGCGGCCCCTTCATTCCCGTCACCTGATCATTCTCCGGTGACATTCTCCTTGATTCAGGCCGTCGTCCGTCAAGAGTTGTCCAACGTCGGCCTGCAATCCATTCGTCCCATACGATCGGAAGCTCTTTCTCCCGCACGTCCCCACCGCGCTCTTCTTACTCCTCTTACGGACAGCGCAACCTCTCCGAATGGCGAACAGTGGACGACAGGCCGATCTGTTTTATTTGCCGACGCATTGGACATGTCGCTCGCCACTGCCGCAGCCGCTGGACTTTTCCGATGCGCTATTCTCCTGATTACCACCCTCGCCCCTCTAGCGCATCCTTTTCCTTCACCCATTCTATCCCCGCTCCATCATCTGACCCTGCGACACCTCTGACACGACCCCGCTACTCCCGCTCGCCTTCTCCCTCCCGTCGTCAATCTCGTTCGCCCCCGTCACGCCGTGCTCCTTCTCCGACCTACTCGCCGCACCCCCGACCGGAAAACTAGACAGTGCAGCTTCTGGGGGTGAAGCTGCAAACACGACATTGGCACGAAATCCTCGCTTCATTTTACCCTCGAACAAGAATCTTTTGGACGTTCTCGTCGACAATGTTCCTGTGTGCGCGTTGATTGACACTGGGGCGCATGTGTCCATTATGAGTGCTCGTCTTCGCCGTCGGCTCAAGAAAGTTCTGACGCCCGCCACAAACCGATTTGTACAAGTCGCCGACGGAGGGACTGTCGCTATTATTGGCATGTGCTCTGCCCGACTCATCATTGCTGAGAGACAAACCGTCGTTCTCTTCACCGTCATCGAGCATTGCCCTCACGACCTCATTCTCGATCTGGATTTCCTTGCCAATCATTCGGCCCTCATTGACTGTTCGGCCGGCTCACTTCGCCTTGACTTGCCTCTTCTTGCCGACCCTGTGGACCCGCCTCCAAGCCGTTTGAGCTGCATGAATTTTATTCGCCTACCGCCTCAATCTGTGACACACGTCGACTTGTTGTCCTCACCAGCTGTGCCTGACGGTAATTACGTGGTCGCACCAATTCCGGCAGTTATACTTACACATGTGTTACCGTGCCGCACACTGTGCTGACAATTACTGGCAACCGCACCTGCCTTCCCCTTGTCAATTTCGCGCTAACCGCGCAAGCTCTGCCTCAGGGGATTTCATTGGCTATAATTAGCGCTTTGCAGGATGATGAGATCGAGCCATTCACAGTGGAAGATCGTCACAGCTCAGCCCATACCGTAACGTCATCGCACGGTACTGACGTCGACATTGAGAAGATGGTTTCCTCTGACCTTACACCTGTTCAAGCTGAAGCCCTTTGCCGCGTTCTTGACGGCTATCGCGGCATTTTTGACTTTGACGATCGACCCTTAGGTGAAATGTCCGTCGTGACTCATGGCATAAACACTGGTGATGCGAACCCTATTCACCGACGTCCATATCGTGTTTCTGCGTCCGAACGAGCTGTTACCCAACAGGAAGTCAAAAAGATGCTTGCAAAAGACATTATCGAGCCTTCCTGTAGTCCCTGGGCTTCTCCCGTTGTACTTGTCAAAAAGAAGGATGGAACGTGGCGTTTTTGTGCAGATCATCGCCACCTGAACAAAATCACAAAAAAGGACGTGTACCCTTTGCCACGTATTGATGACGCTCTAGACTGCTTGTACGGTGCCACCTATTTTTCTTCTATCGACTTACGGTCCGGCTGCTGGCAGATATCCGTCGACGACATGGACCGAGAGAAGACTGCATTTATTGCTCCTGACAGCTTTTATCAATTCAAGGTGATGCCTTTCGGTCTCTGTAACGCGCCCGCCACCTTCGAACGAATGATGGACTCTTTGCTTCAGGGGTTCAAGTGGTCCACCTGTTTGTGCTATCTGGATGACGTCATCGTTTATTCGCCCACATTTTACACGCATCTAGACAGTCTTTCAGCGATTCTTGACGTGTTTCGCCGCGCCGGTCTCCAGTTGAACTCGTCAAAATGTCACTTCGCTCGCCGCCAAATCACCGTCCTTGGACACCTCGTGGGCGCCAGAGGCGTGCGACCTGATCCGGACGAAATTCGCACCGTTACGAACTTTCCTGTTCCGAACTCTACCAAGGACGTTCGTAGTTTCGTATGGCTGTGCTCATATTTCCGACGCTTTGTGAAGGATTTTGCGACTATCGCACGTCCCCTTACCGACCTCTTGAAGAAAGACGCCCCATTTTCTTGGGGACCTGACCATGCCGCATCTTTTTCGCAGCTCACTACTCTCCTTACCACGCCTCCAATTCTGGCCCACTTTGACCCGTCTGCCTCAACGGAAGTTCGAACTGATGCCAGTGATAACGGCATCGGAGCAGTGTTAGCACAACGCCAGCGTGGACATGACCGCGTTATAGCCTATGCCAGCCGACTTCTATCACCCGCTGAGCGCAATTATTCGATCACAGAGCGCGAGTGCCTCGCTCTTGTGTGGGCTGTTGCGAAGTTTCGTCCATACTTGTACGGACGCCCCTTCTGTGTCATCACTGATCACCACGCGCTCTGCTGGCTATCCTCACTCAAGGACCCCACGGGACGACTCGCTCGCTGGGCATTACGCCTGCAAGAATGTACCGTCTCCGTGGTATATAAGAGGGGACGCTTGCACCAGGATGCCGATTGTTTATCCCGCTACCCCATCGACGAACCGGCTGATGCGGACGCCATCGCTCGCGTTTTCTCTGTCTCCCAGTTGCTTGAAATCGGCAACGAGCAACGCCGCGATCCTTCATTACGAGCCCTCATCGACCATCTCGAGTCAACGCCTGGCGACGCGTCTCCCCGAATGTTTCGCCTTTAAGAGGGGACATTATACCGCCGCAATCTCGATCCACACGGCCTTGACCTTCTGCTCGTAATTCTATCACACCTGCGTTCGACTGTCCTCCAACAACTTCACGACGCTCCCTTGGCTGGACACTTGGGCGTCTCGCGTACATACGACCGTGTACGCCGTTGATTCTTTCGGCCAGGTCTCGCCCGCTCCGTGCGGCACTACGTTGCCGCTTGTGAGCCCTGTCAGCGCCGGAAGAAGCCCTCCACCCCTCCAGCTGGATGTCTCCAGCCGATCGACATTCCACTGGAACCCTTTTTCCGTGTTGGTCTAGACCTTCTTGGACCGTTTCCTTTCTCGGGCTCCGGAAATAAATGGGTCGCCATCGCTACTGATTATGCGACGCGGTACGCAATCACCAGAGCCCTTCAAACAAGTTGTGCTACTGACGTTGCTGACTTTCTGCTCTATGACATCATTTTAGTGCATGGTGCTCCGCGCCAATTACTCACTGACCGTGGCCCGAGCTTTCTGTCGGCAGTCGTCGAGGACATCTTCCGCTCCTGCTCGACAAAGCACAAGTTCAGCACGTCCTACCACCCACAGACCAACGGTCTCACGGGGCGCCTCAACCGGACCATCACCGACATGCTTTCAAAGTACGTTGCGACCGACCACCACGACTGGGATCTTCACTTACCATATGTGACGTTCGCGTATAATTCGTCGCGTAATGACACCGCCGGCTATTCGCCATTCTATCTCCTATATGGCCGAGAACCCGCGTTGCCCTTGGACACTTTGTTGCCCTCGGCCACACGTTCAACCACTGAATACGCCCGCGACGCGATCGCACACGCCGACCACGCGCGCCAGCTCGCCCGCTCCTGTCTCGAGGCCTCGCAGGAGCATCAGTGACGCCTCTATGATTGCCACCATCGCGGCGTGCACTTTACTCCGGGTTCTCTGGTGCTTCTCTGGTCAGCCACTCGACGTGTGGGCCTTTCAGAAAAGCTGCTGTCGCGCTACACTGGCCCATACCGTGTGGTGCGACAAGTGACCGATGTCACGTATGAAGTCATCCCCGCCGACCTGTCAGCGTCATCGTCGGCTGCAAGTGACATCGTTCACGTGGCAAGACTGAAGCGATACCAGACACCTTTCACCGCGAATGTGCTTCTACCGCCGGGGGTGATGCTACGGAACAGCCGCCACAGTGAGGCTGCACTGAGGAGGAAGAAGACGACGTGGGCCCGCTTGATATAGCGTCGCCATTTTGGCCTTCCGTTAGCTTCCCTTCCCTGTAAATAAATTGTATATAGTATTGGGATCCAGCTACACGTAACAATATCACGCGCGTGCATTTTGTCAATTCCCTTTTGTATAACTTGGCGATCACCGGAGAAGACGCGATAGGGATGTCGGCGTATGGGTTTGGCATTGCTGGTGGGAATCCGACGCTTGAAAACTGTTGTTTGGCCAATCCCTTACAAAAATGCCTATTAACATTATTTAGAGCTTCCACCAACTTTCTATTTACTCTATGTACATTTACTCTATGTACAGTCTATGTACATTTACGTTCTAGTAACCTTTGTCAGAATACTTCTTTCTTACTTTTGTATAGAGAATGTTTTAAGTACACCGTTAAAAGACTTCCTTCATACTTTTGTATGCAGAATTTTCGATACACCGTCAAAACACTTCCTTCTTACTTTTCTATTAAGTAAATATTGAATACACAGTTAAGACTTCCTTCTTACTTTCGTATAAAGGATATTTTAAATACACCGTTAAAAGACTTCCTTCTTACTTTTGTATAAAGAATATTTTAAATACACCGTTAATAGACTTCCTTCTTACTTTTGTATAAAGAATATTTTTAATACGCCGTTAAAAAACTTCCTTCTCACTTTTGTATAAAGAATATTTTGAATACGCTGTTAAAAGACTTCCTTCTTACTTTTGCACATAGAATATTTTAAGTGCCCTATCAAAATGTCTTCTTCTGCCTTTTGTCTATACAACTTTAGTACTGCGTCAAAGGCTCGTTGCTTTTGTGTAAAGAATGTTTTACTATACATGATCAAACTATTTTTTTTCTGAAGGACATGTATCCTCAGTACGTCCACACCTCGTACTGTTTGCCGAAAAATATTTAGAATGGGAAATAACTTGAGTTCTGGATAAATTTTTCTAACACACAATAATGCCGATATATGACGTACTCAGGAATCAAGCTCTTTCTTTTAAATCATAGTCCCAATCCAAGTCGGTAGCGAATTATTGACGGAGTGGTACTAAAATGTTTAAAGAAATATGTTCGTAAACTGTTAGAACGAATCTTTTTAAGGGTTCTACTGGACTACGTGAGCGTGCGGTAACGTCAGCACACTCCGAGAAAATTTGCTTGCGCTACACCACCTGACCGGTGTGATAGCGGAGTACTGTGCAGGCCGCGCACCAGTTGCACGCTTTATCCCGGCCTTGTGGCTGGTTATTTAAAGGCGGATTTATGCTTGAGCCGTGACGCGTGCGGTCATGCAGAAAAGTGCGCCTTTCGCACACTGGGTCACACATTTTGGTGTACACTGGGCTCGCACATGCACGGGCCGGTTGGGGCAGCGCCGTGTGCTGCCTGAGACAGCCTCGCTCTACACGGAGGGTTCGCAGTGGTCGGTCTTGTGAGGGGTGACGGGCTCGACAACGGCCTAACGCTGCCGCATCACTGGCAACGCTTGCCGCTTCCGAAGTGGGCGGTGATCCGCTGGAAGAGATTGGTGTTGCCGCAAGTCCTCCTGCGGGCTGGAACTCGGAAGTGGCAGTCGAGGGTACTGGCCAGGTTCCGAGGCAAGGCCTAACACGTTCGGTGTGTCTGTGCCACGTGGCCCCGTCTGGCATGTGGACGAGCAGCGATGAGGCGCTGGCAGGTGACACTACCTGTCCGGCAGGCCTGGGTGGGCGAGGGCGAACGTTCTTGGCGAAAACTGGAGCTCCCAACTTCGGCAAAGGCCCGGGACGGCACCCTTGGTGAGCAGCGAGCTTCTGCTTCAGCTGCTTCAAGAGCACTGTGGATCGGAGGTCCGGATGCAAGACGCCCATGTGTGCCTTGCCATCTCACCCAGCAGCTCACAGAAGGCACGGCCAGTTATATCGTGGGGCATGGTCCGGTACTGAAACAGTATCCGGGCAATCTGCGTCCGGAAATCTCCAGTCTGGCTCTTCTTGAGCTGCCTGTTCTTGGTTGGCACCACCCGCTCGGCTGCACCATTTGAAGCAGGGTGGTACGGCGCAGCGGTGGCGTAGAGGTAGAACATCCGCCTCGCGTGCAAGAGGTCCGTGGTTCGAATCCCGGTGCCGCGCAATTTTCCACCATATGTTAAAAAAAATCCACGTGTTGATAAAATTGCATAGACAGGCCTGGAGTGTGGCCTGATCCCGGTGACCAGAACCGATAACGCACTCCCTCACCAGAGCAGGAGTGGCCACCATGGTGCAGCACTTGGCCACAACCTCCTATTTCAACACAAATATCAAACCCCGGCCCTCAGTCCCCAGCAGCTGCGAAGCAACTGACCACAGCGGCAGTCAGACCTGTGACGCAGCAGAGGGTGTTAAGAATCCCTGGCTCCGGACAGACCGCCATTGGAATCTGAACCTGGAAACGTTTAACGTTAGAACGTTATCTAGTGAGGCGAGTTTAGCGGTGCTATTGGAGGAATGAGAGGGCAGTAAATGAGACATAATATGGCTCAGTGAAGTTAGGAGGACGAAAGAAGCATATACAGTGCTGAAAAGCAGGCACGTCCGGTGCTACCGGGGCTTAGCGGAGAGACGAGAACTAGGAGTCGGATTCCTGATTAATAAGGATATAGCAGGTAACATACGGGAACTCTATAGCATTAACGAGAGGGTGGCAAGTCTTGTTGTGAAACTTAATAAGAGGTAGAAATTGAAGGTCGTACAGGTCTACGCTCCTACATCCAGTCATGCTGACCAGGAAGTCGAAAGCTTCTATGAAGGCGTGGAATCGGCGATGGGTAAAGTCAAAACAAAATACACTATACTGATGGGTGACTTCAATGACAGGGTTGGCAAGAAGCAGGCTGAAGAAAAGTCAGTGGGGGAATATGGCATGGGCTCTAGGAATAGCAGGGGAGAGTTATTAGTAGATTGTGCAGAATAATATGCGGATAATGAATACCTTCTTCCGCAAGCGGGATAGCCGAAAGTTGACGTGGAAGAGCCCGAATGTTGAGACTAGAAATGAAATAGACCTTATACTCTACGAAAACCCTGGCATCATACAAGATGTGGACGTGTTCGGCAAGGTGCGCTGCAGTGACCATAGGATAGTAAGAACTCAAATTAGCCTAGACATGCTCCCTCTGCGTCTTCTCAATCAGCCCCGACCGACGACATTACAAAGATGAGTGCACCGGACCTCTCAGCCCAACAAGCCGCAGAGCTCCGTAGCCTCCTCGAGTCCTACTCCGACATCGATCGCTCTTTGCGTCAAACTACGGTCGTGAAGCATCATATAAATACCAGCGATGCAGCACCTGTTCGCCGACGCCCATACCGGGTGTCGCCTTCTGAGCGATTCGTTGTCCAGAGCGAGGTTGACAAGATGCTTGCCAAAGAGAATATTGAACACTCTACCAGCCCGTGGGCGTCCCCTGTTGTTCTCGTCAAAAAGAAGGTAACAGCTGGCGATTCTGCGTTGACTTCGTCGTCATCATCATCATCACCATCATCATCAGCCTGGTTACGCCCACTGCAGGGCAAAGGCCTCTCCCATACTTCTCCAACAACCCCGGTCATGAACTAATTGTGGCCATGTCGTCCCTGCAAACCTCTTAATCTCATCCGCCCACCTAACTTTCTGCCGCCCCATGCTACGCCTCCCTAACCTTGGAATCCAGCCCGTAACCCTTAATGACCATCGGTTATCTTCCCTGCTCATTACCTGTCCTGCCCATGCCGATTTCTTTTTCTTGATTTCAACTAAAATGTCATTAACTCGCGTTTGCTCCCTCACCCAATCTGCTCTTTTCTTATCCTTTACCGTTACACCCATCATTCTTATTTCCATAGCTCGTTGCGTCGTCCTCAATTTAAGTAGAACCCTTTTCGTAAGCCTCCAGGTTTCTGCCGCGTATGTGAGTACAGGTGAGACAGACCTATTATACACTTGACTATTGACTATTGGCTATTATACGGTGACTATCGTCATCTAAACACGATCACCAAGAAAGATGTATATCCACTTCCCCGCATTGACGATGCTCTGGATTGTCTTCACGGTGCCACTTATTTTTCATCTATAGACCTTCGTTCTCGATATTGACGAATTGCCGGGGATGAAAGGAACCGTGAAAAGACCGCATCCGTCCCACCAGACGGCCTATATCAGTTCCGGGTAATGCCTTTTGGCTTGTGCAATGCCCCGGTGACCTTTGAACGGATGATGGGCATGCTCTTGCGTAGTTTGAAATGGTCCGTCTGTTTGTGCTACTTGGATGACGTCATCGTATTCTCTTCAACTTTTGCGACTCATCTTGAAAGACTTTCATCTGTTCTTTCTGTTTTTCGCTCCGCTGGCTTGCAGCTCAACTCATTCAAGTGCCACTTCGGTCACCGCCAAATAACCATGCTCTGGCACCTCGTCGATTCGTCAGGCATTCGCCCTGACCCCGCTAAAGTTCATGCTGTGCAGAATTTCCCCGTACCAACTTGTGCCAAAGATGTTCGCAGCTTTATTGGCCTTTGCTCGTACTTCCGCAGGTTTGTGGAATATTTCGCCCATATTGCCCGTCCCCTGACTGACCTCCTGAAGAAAGACGTTCCTTTCTGTTGGAGCTCTGAGCAAGCGTGTGCTTTCTCGCAGCTCATCACGCTGCTCACCACACCTCCTGTTCTCGCCCATTTTGACGCCTCCTTTTCGACAGAAATCCGCACTGACGCCAGTGGCTACGGCATCGGCGCTGTTTTAGCTCAACGCCAATGTGGGCACGACCGCGTCATCGTATATGCCAGCCGCCTCCTCTCTCCCGGAGAGCGCAATTACTCGATTACTGAGCGCGAGTGTCTCGCCCTCATTTGGGCGGTGGGCAAGTTCCGACCCTACATATATGGTCGGCCATTTACAGTTACAACCGACCACCACGCCCTTTGTTGGTTTTCCTCCCTCAAGGATCCCACCGGACGCCTCGGTCGCTGGGCCCTATGGCTGCAGGAATACACATACACTGTGGTCTACAAGTCGGGTCGTCTACATAGGGACGCCAACTGCCTGTCTCGTCATCCCGTCGATGTACGGGACGGTTTAGTGGATGTCACACCGATCTGCGCTCTTTCGATCTCTGCCTTGCAAGACATTGGCGCTGAACAATGACGCGATGAGTCGTTACGCCCCATTATCGAACGCCTGCTCTCTGATCCGTCTGGCCCATCCCTTCACATGTTCGTACTACAAAATGGCATCCTGTATCGCCGCAACATGCACCCCGACGAGCCCGTCATTCCGTCTCATATGCAACAGATTGTAATGCAGCAACTGCATGACGTTCCCACCACTGAACACCTAGGCGCCACGCGGACCTATGACCGAATTCGGCGTCGCAGCAAGAAATCAGCGACGTCTGTAGCGCAGCTGGTCGGTAGGGCTCTAGTAATGGCATAGCGAGTTGTATAGTCCGTAGCGACAACAATCCACCTATTTCCGTCATTTGATATAGGGAATGGTCCGAGGAGATCAACGCCAACGCGAAAGAAAGGGTCGGCCGGTATATCGAAAGGCTGCAGCAGTCCGGCAGGAGGCACAGCTGGTCTTTTCCGGCGTTTACACGACTCACACGGGGCAACGTAGTGCCGTACGGAGTGGGTGAGACGGGGCCAGAAAAACCGTCGCCGAATTGAGCCATAGGTCCGCGTGACGCCAAGGTGCCCAGCGGTGGGAACGTCGTGCAGTTTTCATTTCGCGATGTATTGGCTGCCGCGGACGGTCTGTCTTGTGCGGCGCGTTGCAAACGGAGCGAAATGTGGCACGACTGCCTCGAAAATACGCAAATCGCTAGAGGCAGTGCGTGGCCGATGTGCGGGCGCGATTCAGAGCAGTCATTGTATACAGATCTCAGCTCATGCAGCGCTTTGTTTCCATGTGTCTGACGCGCGCTACTCTAACGCCATCTCGTCGCCATCATCACCGCAGATCCCGTCCAGCGCGGCACAACGCTTTCCTTCTAACCCTTTAGCTATACACTGCTCCTCCGCTTTTCGCCTCATGGTTCCGCTGCAGCGTCCTCTTCGCGCTATCTTCGCTAAACACTGTCTTTCATGCCCCCTGCGCTCCGCGTTCGCTCTTTCATCCTTCGCTTTGCTTGCTGCTATGTTACAAGGGACACCGTCGTAGTGGGCGCCTAAGGGCTGCGCTCTAATATGTAGTCTATAAGATACCCATGGTAAAGAATGGAATAAAAGTTATGAGTGAAACACGCTAGTTGCGTTTCACACACACATGTTTTGCGGAATCCGCGTTGAACCGTGCTAAATAATGCAAACTCCTAGAACTTCTAGAAACTTCAAAATATGAGCGGAAATGACATGTTCCCTGTTCTTGCGTGGTGTGCTTGTTATTGATACGGATCGGTAACATTTAGCAGTGTGCTTGTATCCCGACTTGAAAAAGGCAATAACTCTGCCGACTTTCGAACATCATGAATACATACAGTATGAAGTGACTGCTCAAACAGTTTTCAATGTATAATGTGGGTGCCTTTTGGTCTCGGGTGTTATGTAATAATACTTCCTGTTAAAAATAAGAATGGATATATACATATATATATACATATATATGTATATATATATATATATATATATATATATATATATATATATATATATATATTAGATTATAACCTAATGATGATATTAGCTTAACTATTAGTGTTATTAAAATTTAGTACTTTGTTATTAAGTATTCGGCCCTTTGTGGGCGTGGCGCGTTGACGGCGAAGCCTCGTATTTCCATCTCACGATATAAACATCGGCGGTAGACATGGCCTGCTTCTCCACAGTGACAGCGCAGTGGGTGGTGCTCGGGGAGCGCCATCTTTCAATGTACCTCGAGACGCTCTGTGGACTGACTGCCTGACAGGCAGTCGGTGGTGGTGGCGGCGGCCAGCGACGGCGCTGAAGTGTTAAGAACTTCAGCGGTTACTCTATATGGTCTGTACATCGGTGACTTCCAGTGACCGCCGAATTTGGTATTCCAAAATGTTGGTGATCGAGGCGACCTCAGGCTACACCGCATGAAGCATTTTACGCAGTTTTTCACGGAAAATGGTCCTGATGGATTCCCGTAGGTTGGAAGAGCCTAGTGCTTTTACTTCGAACTTCAGCAATAAAACCGCCAAGCACTTGACAGTTTCATTGCCTAGTGCACATTCTCAGTCTGTTCTCGGTGGCTGTTGCTTACGTTAAAACTTTTGTGACAGTCTTGGGCGTGTTGCAAATCAATTTGGCGAAGACTTCTTGCTTCGCGGCCGTCATCACGAAACGAGTTTTTCTTCTGGTATGTTAGTGTCAGCATGGCTGAACAGGCGAGACACCTCATCCGTGAAGATCGCTATGTTCGTATTTGGTAGCTGCACACAGGTTTAGAGCAGAGCTTCGGTCCCACTTTGCGAACGACGCTCGTGACCTGTTCTGGAGAGGCAGGAACCCGCTGCAAATCACGTGTCATGCTATCAAGTTGGACTCTCGTTGCTTGAATCAATTCTTGGCGGTGAATATCAATGAGAAATAAACATGCCACAGCTTCTCTTCGCAGTTTCACTTATTAAACGTAGCCGTTCTTTTGTAGGTTTTAAGCTAGCTTTCCGTGTCTTCAGGTGATGATTGGCAGGAGGTCGGTAACTCCCTGGGTTGTTGCACTACGATCGCTGTAGGCGGTCATTGCGGATGTCGACTGGGTCATGATCTCTGTCCGCTGTGGTAGAAATCCGTCCTCCGGGCATACATTTGGTTTGGTACCCTGCGGCTAGTTCAATGGTCCGGGCTTACGTTGGCGATGCCTTCACGCTGTGGGCTTGTGCTCTACGATGTAGAACGCTATTACTGTCGCGAATGCAACCTGATTACACCAGGAACAGCCACAACGCAGACAACAGATGACACTGTATTCGAGAATTGGGATTGTTCTGGTACATGCTGGCACGTCTTGCGCCTAGCGATAACGTCTGACTTTTCTGACACGATGAAAAGTCGTCCTCGGAAAAAGAAAAACAACTTCCTCTGTCGATACCAATGAATTTGAGACAATGCTGCGTGCGTCATTATAATATACTAGGAAGAGTAGCTGGACAAGCGCAGATCCTGAAAGAAGTCACTATATCGCTCCTTTAGCAGTAGAATGCGCATAAATGAATGGAACGTACTGGGAGAGATAAAACAAAAAAAACTTAAGATCGGCACAGAATTTCTGTTGCAGAGGACGTTACTCGGCCTACGCGCCGTCATTCCTAAAAGGACGCCTACTTGAGCTTGTGGCGTCAGAACCTTCGGCGAGGTTAGTCTTCCAGACAACGTTGAAGGTGTCCATGAACTGTAGAACCAAGGTTGAGCGCACCGGAACTTCTCCGCACTGTGCGAAAGATTTCAAAGAGCGCCCCATAAGGTGAAACGAACCGATGTATCGCAGAAGGGGTCAAGGTGGTCTCGCGCGACAAACCGATTGTGTCATGTGCACCGGTTACACGTGCAATTTAGTTGTTGAGGCATAACCGACTGTGTTCTGCCAGCGGACAAGGAAGCTGGCTTTGTAGTCCTCAACGAAGGTGATTTCAATAAGAAATCCTGCTGTGTCATTGCCTCTGTGTTCGACCATTGTCGAAATGTACCTCTCAGAAAGATCAAGCTAGAAGCAAAGCGTCTTTGCAAGAAGGCAGACCTTAGTCAATTGGTTCGGGAAATTGACAACGCGAAGTCGGGTTGCCTTCGAATTATGTTTAGTGCGAAGTCGCTCAAACCCGAGTGCTCGTTAAGGGTAATCGTTTCAGAAACCGGGTCATGGCAAAGCAATGTTTGCTCTTATCTTGCGGGAAAAACTCAGAATTCTTAATATATACGACCACCTTTTGGTTAAAAGCTCTGAAGAAATCGTAGATTTTCTGTAGTAAAATTCTGACAAAAGCTTATCGGCTTGCTTCTTTGACATAAAGAACCTGTACTACTACTTGCCTCAAAAGAAACTAATAGCCTGCGCAAAAGAGCGCATGGAAGAGTATGGCTGGCTTTATATTCCAAAATTCAGCCGGTTTGTCCATTCATGGCTTTTTATATATGCTTAGTGGCTACCTTCACTCTACGTAAGCCGCATGGAATGACGAAATATTCATTAAAAAGCAGGGTGTCTGCATCGGTTCATGTTTGGCGCCTATACTGAGTGACATTTTTATAGCCCACCATAACAAAAACCTGTAAGGTGCCTTGTCGGAGCATAGGGTGGTTAAAGTTGTCAGGTACGTTCATAACTATCTACTCCTTTTCGAAACAGACGCACCTTCTACAGTAGAGAAGCTTTACGAATTTTTTTCTGCAGGTCTTAGTCCGCTTACTATCACGCTTGAAGTGCCGTCTGATAACGTGCTGTGTTTCGTAAATATTCAGCTCGAGTTCATAGAACGGCACACATGTTGGAAGTGTAAACCCAGGGCTAATAGTTCCCTGTTGTCGTATCGGTCCGCCCACTCGAAACTTGTCAAGAAGAGCATAGCCAAGTTGTGTTTTGGAAATGCATTAAAAAAATTTGCCACCATAAGATCAATACAAGTCTTAGGAATCAGCCGGGAAAGTTATCAGCAGCAGGGATTCTGGAGTCAGTGCAGGTTTTGGTCCAATGGGGCCTGCTAAAAAGCTGCGTGTCAGACAGCTAAACTCGGAACGTGGCAATTCAACGGACGCAACGCGGAGGGTAGGTAGTGATATTGCCCTATCTGCATAGAACGGCACATGGTCTTAAGGAACTGACTTTTTGCCAACCGAGGCTGCACGAAGGAAAAACGTCTCACATTTCCCTGCTTTATTTTCCAGGCTTGCGCAGAGCAAACCGTCACAGAAAAATAGAAGACAAGCGCAGCGTGACCTCTGCTAAAATGGGTGCAGCCAGAGCGTCCGCTTACAGCTGACCCTGGTGAACCTTGCTGGATCACGTGGAGCTTGTTGTCACCGGAGCCTGAGAAAAAACAACGCTTGCATGCACGAAACACCATTTGGCAACCCAGGCACCACGAAGGAATGATGTCTCACATTGTCGGGCTTGATTTTCCAGGCTTGCCCAGAGCAAATTGTCGCAGAAGAATAGAAGACAAGCACAGCGTGACCACTGCTCAAGTTTGTGCCGCCAGAGCGTCCGGTTATTAGCTGATCCGGCTGAATCTAGCTGCTTTACGTGGAGCTTGTCGTCACTTGGGCCTAGGATAAAGTAACGATTGCATTCACGAAACACCATTTGGCAACCGAAGCAGTGCGAAGGAAAGTTGTTTCACATTGCCCTGCTTGATTTTCCAGGCTTGCCCAGAGCAAACCACCACAGAAGAATACAAGACAAGCGCAGCGTGACCTCTGCTCACATGGGTGCAGCCAGAGCGTCCGGTTATGAGCTGACCCAGCTGAACCTTGCTGGATTACGTGGATTACGAGTCTAGGTGTATTCGATGACTTTTCGAGGGCTTTCTATTTGATTAACTATAAAACCATATTTGCAAAATTAAACCACTGAGGCTTTCACGGGATTCCCCTTAGGCTTTTGAAATCATGTCTTGAGCAGTGCGTCGCAATTGGATCAAAATTTTCATCAGCAAGAGAATTCCACTTCCTGTGGAACAAAAGCTGCTCGACAAGGAAGTGTATGTGGATGTATTTTGTTTACTATCTATATTTATGACATGACCAGTATTATTGGAAGGGCGCAGTTCATATTCTATGCAGGTGATACTAGTCGTTTTCTTTGTCAGATTACTTGACATTGCGCAACTCACAAATATGGCAAACAACACTTTAATACCCATTAGAAAAGTGTAGTAATATAAACTCATTAGCAATCAATGAGAATAAAGCTAAGGCTGTGTTGTTTACGCCACCAAAAGAACAGACAAACTGCAATACTGTTCTTTAACTCGGCAAAGAAAGGATATAATTAGTTGATAATGTAAAAACGTTGAGTGTAATTTTTAACTAACAATTAATTTGGGATGCACACTTTGAGCGGATTATGTCCACTTTGGCGAGGGCATGTGGAATAATCTGTCAATTAGGACACATGCTGCCCTCTAAGGTAAAACTGATGTTATATAACAGTCTCTTGCTCTCACATGTTAGCTATTGTAATCTAGTGTGGCACGCGACATCGCAAGCAGACATTTGAAGCTTAAAAACAACATGAAAGAAAACTGTCCGACATATTTTTAACGCACCGTTTGATGCATATACACTCGAGATATTACGCACTCCTAATGTGCTTCCTATTTAATATTTTTATGATTATAACCTAGTCATAAAATCGAAGATATGTTTGGTGTAACAACAAGGTTTCATAAATTTGTGCAACTTAGTCAAATCAAAGGAAGCGTTATATGACTTCAGAAAACGGAGCAAAAGGTGTTACCTTTCACAAGAACTAATTACGGTTTCAGGCGATTGCAATACCAGGTGCCGAAAATATTAAACGTGATATATACTTCCCATACCAAACTAAGCGCTATTAGGCGAAAGGCACAGAAATTAAATTTCATTAATAATGGTCAACTGTTATAAATTATAAGGTTTTCAAACTCTTACGATGTCCCAAATTTTTCGCTTTTCCATCGTTCCGCATTTCATTCTATGTTCCGATGAACATTGCCGTTATATTCTGAGTAAAACTGTTGGTATTGTTTTAGCGTAAATATTTACAAGTGTTGCTTATCATTTGTGCATGATATTTGTTTTTCTTTTATTTTTTTATGTAGATGTATGTCTGCGTGTATATATCTAAGTATTTATAGATACTGGGTTGGTGTAGATAGGTAGTGCACAGATATCAATATATATAGATGTTATGTAGGTTCTATGTGAACATGGATGTATGTATAAAATCCATTCATTTTGTACATATGTAACACGCTCTATTTGTGAATATGATGCGACTGGTTGTCAAAGAAAGAGGACAGGAACCTCGTCAAGATGCGGTTGTGCAGCTTTTAATTCCTTCCCGCGCATTTTCTTGTTGCTGTAAAAAGAAAAAGCGATATGAAGTTGAAAATTGAAATAAATTTGAAAGTTGAAAGCCGTGTGAACACAAAAGTGGTCTTTTCAGCGCCAGAAAAACTGTCTAAAATATGTCGGTTAGCTGACCCGCACCGTAAGGCAGCTGTCCGATGCTCTACGAATCATCGTAAAGCACTAGTGGGTTGCGTAGAAGCTGTTGTGTATGAGGTTCCGCTTTCCTGTGGGAAAAATGCATCGGGCAAACAGGCAGGTGTCTTAATGACCGGTTAAGGGAACATAGTCTAAACGTGAGAAATAAGCAATACGGTTATTTGGCAACTACCCCTCAGGAGTGCGGCTGAGTGCCGGTATATGGGTTCTGCCGTGTTTTTGCCAAGCACAAAAATAAAGATGTGCGAGAGATTATTGAGGCTCAGGCTGTCTGTCGGAATAGTGATACGTGTGTCCCTTTGGTCAACTTGTTAGATAAGGAGAGGGTTTTATTGGATGGTAAAAATTTGGACGATGTGGCAACACTGTGCATGGGTTAAATCGGTGGTTGTTTCCTGAAAATATAGTTGTTGAAGTTAGTGCGTTGTGGTGTCGTCTCCATTCTTTCCTCGTTCGCTGGCGCTAAATATGCCTTTAAAGTCAGTTCACCAACACGTCCAACAAATGGCAATGTTGAGATCTAGGGTAAAAAAAGTTCCACTTGAAGTCATGTTTAGCCAGTGTGGTAGTTTAGAATGCAGGACTATATCGAATGTTTTTGCACGTTCGCTGAAATTCGCGTCAATTTCGCGTTAGGTATTCAATCTGGAAGATAATTATACACGAACTTGGTGAGTTGTCTGACTGTGCTAAAGCTTCTCCAAGATATCTGCATATGTTAGTCAACAGGTTGATATTTCTAAAATAATTTAAACATCTACGCTCAGCCTATGCTCAAGCATTGTTAAATCTATACTCAGATGTTTGTTTCTCAACTTGTGATAGGATGATAGCAAGTTTTCAAGATGGTGAAATGGTTGAAGAGGTCAGGGATAGACAATCGATAGACTTTTGCTGATAGGTACTCGCCTGGTATCTCAGCTACCACATGGGATAACGCAATAGAGAAGTTAGTATTACCATTTGGTCCACATCATTCTTGGTTTAGATTTAGCTTAAGGTTTAGTTCTCTTTCCACACTGAACGTTGCTTCATAATTTGGGCACATTTAGTTTTACAGTGAAGCTGTTGTGGGGTCAAGGCCGTGGCTTCAGAGCCAGTGGCCT
Source organism: Dermacentor andersoni (assembly GCF_023375885.2). NCBI lineage: Eukaryota > Metazoa > Arthropoda > Arachnida > Ixodida > Ixodidae > Dermacentor > Dermacentor andersoni. The sequence continues at coordinate 13,811,745 of NC_092820.1, forward strand.
GCGGAGGCTCTCAGAGATGACGCAGAGTGCACGCAATGGACAGCCTGTAGTGTCTGGAGCACATACCAACTGAGCCCAAAACCCCGCTCCCTGATCGCCACTCGCCGTGCCAGGCACGCTACGCTTGGCCCGGGCGCATGAGCCCCGCTCCGATGATGATGATGGTGGCATCGCCGTTCCGTCATGTGGCTGGTATCCTCATACTGTATATCGCTAGCCAATTCGTCCGCCCATTTGTTGCCTGTGCGCGAAAAAATCCTCTGGCGCAACCCCATGAGCATGCACGAACAAAAAAACAGAGAAAGGGAGGTGCGCGATTGGCTGCGCCAGTAGTGACGTCGTTACTCTGTGTCGCAGCCGAACGTTGCGCAGCAATCCGGCTCGCCGGATCCTCGGTGCGCAAACCGTCGTTATTACGCCGTCGTTTAAGGAACCGTGGGGACTAACACAGCGATAAACATCTGGGCCACACGTTTCAGCTTCGCTGGTTAACCATCTGTACGAAGTGCTTCGGTGGTGATTCTTTTAAATGAAAGAATGCTCTATTTATCGGGCGTGTAAAACGATTAAAATTCTGTTAGATGTTGTTCATATATTTCGCAGAAGCTTTCCTTAAGTAATGTGTAACCGTGTAATGTGTAATAAGTAACCGCAGCGGCAGTGATCACATTCACTGGCAAGGCTGTACCCTTCTACGTGCGATACTACAGCGGTTGTTAGGATCGGCCTTCAGGGGTACTGCTCTGCAAAGCTATTTCAGCCCGCTGCAGGAGCATCGATCAATGCGCGGTGGGGGCGCCCTACAGAGAACCAGCGAGGACAGCGCTAACCAACCATGAACTTACTTCAGTTAACTGCGGACTACGGCAGCTCTGGAATTTAGAGGCGCCGGCTGGGGCCGGGCGTGACCAGCTGGCTACGGGGACGCAAGACAATGACACCACGACGGCCACGCTGTGGGGGTCTGCTCGGGGAACCCACACGCCGTCAGACGCACGACAATGGGCACCCGGCCGTACTGCAGGGGTCAGCTCGGGGAATAAAAGGCCCTTTCCTGACACAAGCCCCGAGTTCCACGAAGTCCGTCTGACGTCGGCTCCGGACCGTGAACATCGCTCAAGGAAGTGTGTGTGTGAGTGTATGTGTGTACACCGTTCCGTAGAGAGGCGGATTGTTTACGATGACGTTGAACGTTTTGCCTCACCTAGGGATCTAGGGAACACGAATTGTTTAAAAACGGCTGTTTGTCGGCTGCTAGGTGTGCTCGTCGTCGTGCCCTGTGCTCGTCAATGTACTCGTGAGCTGCGTGCTCGTAAGCTGTGTGCTGTATGCTCGTTTTGCGGGCTCAATTTGGGAGTCACGCTAGACTGTGTAAATGTATCCCATGTTTAAAATGTAAACACAGCAAATAAACTCTGCTCGCCTAGTCCTGTCGCCCCAAGTTCCTCCGATCGTCTTACAAGCCCGACTCCAAATATTACATCTGGATGGCAGTGGTGAGATCGGCCTACGACTCGGAGACAGCAACGGCAGCTCACGGACTTTGGCACATGGTGACCGACCGGTATCCTGATCAAGTTGGAGGCGACTTGGGACTGACCACCTCTTGTAGCTGACTGGATACGGTGGAGAATAACCGGTGATATGGTGCTGCTTCAGTGGGTGAGCGTTTGGTTTTGGCTGTAAGATTTACCAGGCTTCAATTTGTTTGTGTAGATTTGATTCGCTGGGATCACTTACTTGTATTCTGATTTGCGTGGGTATCGCAGCAAGTATTGTGTGACAGCAGAGCCAAAGCTTAAAATAGCGACCATGGTCCTAATGTGTTTGACGAGAGCTGACCTGTTGTGGTTTTGTGAAGAGGTCTAGGTGAACGTAGAGGAGCACTTGACGGAAGCAGGAATTTGTAAAACCATTCTCGCAAGTAACAATGATTTGAAATTCATAGAACAAATTGCTAAACGAATTCTGAATAAAAGGCAGGAACAGGAATCAATTAGGCAAGAATGCCAAGAGCGCGAGCGAAAACGTCAAGAACGCGAGCGAAAACGCCAAGAGCGTGAGTAAAAACGGCAAAAGGTTGAAAAAGAAAAGGAAGCATTGATAAAACAGATACAATATTGTGAGCACTTAAAGGCACAGAGACAACGGCTGTCTGAAATTTCTGTAGGTAGTACAGAGCAAAAGAATTAGGAAGTATCTAGCGCATTTTCACCAAAAGCCGACGAGAAAAGTAGTGCCTGTGAGATTAGCGGCCCATTCATAGGCGAACGGAAAGGGCTAGCTACTAACGATGCCGTAGTGGCAACAGAGGCCGTTAATGGCCATAGTGAGAGTGACGAGGGGCTGTGCCAACAGAGCACTGTAGAGACAGCTAGGCCAGCTGTGAATGAATTGGTACAGTCACCGTGCGTGTGCGTCGCAGGTAATGTTAACGAGTTAGTTAACGAAGTACAGAGTACCGCTGACCCGAAAGACGCGAGCACCCACGTCGAGATAACTGTCGAGTCGGATCTGCGTGCCGAAGTGCGAGCTGGACGATGCAGTTGAGGGTAGTTCTCAGGATTGCGAGCTGCGTAGCTCAAGAGAAGACAACTGCATTGTTCAAGGATCGGTGCAGCTCTCCGCCAGTCTAGGTAGCCAAGAGATGGATGATTTATTACGTTCAGACTATGCGCGTGAGACAGCGATTGAGACCGACGGGCTGTGTGCCGATGCACAGCGTGAGTTGGGCGATGCAGTAGAGGGCAATTTGCAAGAGTGCGAGTTGCACAGCTCGAGTAAAGACTGCTGCGTTGTTCCACAGTCAGTTGGGCTGTCCGCCAGTCGTGGCAAAGTGAGAATCGATTTAAATGAAAATCGCTCAGACTGTGCGGGTAGGAGACCGATCGGGGCCGACGAGATGTGTACCGGCCAGTACGAGGCACGAGAGGGCGGCATGAAAGTGAGTGCGAGGAAAAAGCGCCGTAGAAAGAACCGCCGTAAAGAAAGAAAGACGGTAAATAATGTAGCGCAGCCAAAGTCGGCGAGAGGCGCAAAAAGGCAGGGCGCGAAGAAAAGAAAGATGCGGTCGTCGTTGACGACGTGTGCGCATCAAGCAAGTTCGAGCCACCGGTCAAAGAGAGACGGAGAAGCGTGTTCTGCACGGATGCGGACAAAGGGCACGGGGCAATTACGTTCCTCGTCGTCCCGTCGTTCTTTTCGGAGTGCGGCATGTAGTGCGAAGGAGCGCAAGGTGGCAAGACGAGACGAGGGAATAGAGAGTCGCGACGTGGTCAATCGAGTTCGTGATGAAAGCGTGGCGCCAGGACGCAAATTGGCAGGACACTATAACGTCTTGAAGGAGCTGATTGTGTGTCAGCCCTTTTGATGTTCCTCGGTAGCCAGAGTAGCTTTCGAACCGCGACCACCTCGAGTACAGCTCAAAAGCATGAGTCAGTTGTAAACGTTTGAAACGGGGGGCCAAAAGAGCTTCTGTAGAAGAAAATCGTGTTTTTTTTTTTTTGAGCATTTGAAAATTTCGCGATTTAAGTTTCTTTCAATATGTAGAAGTATGAGCTTTATTTGTGTTTTTGTTCGAGGATCTCCGAGATTGAAAAGATGCGTTTTATGTAAACATGTAGTTTCGCGAGGTGTTCACTAATGAATAGATAGGCGTTCATTTTTTTCTGTGTTTGAGTAACCTGAAAGTCAAGGTTATCGGTGTGAGGCCTATGGTAACGCGCGTGAGTATTAGTTAACCTTCATTTTTATAAGTGTTTTTGAATTTTTCTAACGTTAAGCGCGTAGATTTTCAGTTAGTGCATCATCTGCACTGAGAAGCGTTCTTAGTTCCCTTAGCGCGTGTCCTGTGTGGACGGAAGGAAGCAGATTTTTGACTTCGTTGCTCGTGTGTATAAAGGGCAACCGTATTCTGACTTCTCTCGTACGCGTGCGTAGAACGAGTTATTCGCAGACGCATTTTTTAAGGGTTCTGCGGAGTGCGTAAGTTACGCAAGTTTAGTTGTTCCTTTAAGGTACGTGTCCTGTATAGACTAAAGGAACAAATGAGAGTAAGCGTGATGAAATGCTGACGTACGACGCAAGTACGCGTTCTCAATAGGGACCACAAACCAAGCGCGTTTGTGATTACGTACCTGAGGAGTTGGCCAGACGGTTCAGGGGCAACCGTACATGAGATAAGTACGCCACTGCGATAGGGTAAGAAAAAGCTGTTCGTGAAGCTAGGCTGCTTAAGTTATGTTCGGGTATTGGTGGTTGAGAGCCTTCAGTTTAATTCTGCGTAAACCTTTACTCTTGTGCAGCGCGACGGTCAGGTTTGGTCTAACTCAGGGGGAACGTGAACGCTCGCTTTGGCGGCACAAAACTTCGGGGGCAAAATTTGGGGTTCCCAGTTGAGTGGCTCCCAACGAAATTTTAATAGGAAACCTGGTGGGTTAACAGCTGATTCCGGGAGTTTGCACGCTGAGTGGTATTGTGTTGCCGAGATCGACTCTTCTGTGCCAG